>NC_073224.2:107452500-108077500 GCF_029281585.2 Gorilla gorilla gorilla
TTTTTTTTTTTTTTTGAGACAGAGTCTCTCTCTGTTGCCCAGTCTGGAGTGCAGTGGCACAATCTTGGCTCCCTATAACCTTCTCCTCCCAGGTTCAAGTGATTCTCCCACTTCAGTCTCCCAAGTAGTTGGGACCACTTGAGCATACCACCACCCCCGGCGAATTTTTTTGTATTTTTAGTAGAGATGGGGTAGAATTTTTACCATATTGGCCAGGCTGGTCTTGAACTCCTGACCTCAGGTGATCCACCCACTTTGGCCTCCCAAAGTCCTGGGATTACAGGTGTGAGCCACCAAGCCTGACCAAAAAAGAATTTTAAAAATTATTCTTGTAGGCCGGGCGAGGTGGCTCACGCCTGTAATCCCAGCACTTTGGGAGGCTGAGGTGGGCCGATCACGAGGTCAGGAGTTCGAGACCAGCCTGGCCAACATGGTGAAACCCCATCTCTACTAAAAATACAAAAATTACCCGGGCATGGTGTCTGGTGCCTGTAATCCCAGCTACTCGGGATGCTGAGGCAGGAGAATCGCTTGAAACCAGAAGGCGGAGGTTGCAATGAGCAGCGATCGCACCACTGCACTTCAGCCTGGGCAAAAGAGCAAAATTCCATCTCAAAAAATAAAATAAAATAAAATAAAACAATAAAATAAAAATTATTCTTTTAGCCAGGCGCGGTGGCTCACGCCTGTAATCCCGGCACTTTGGGAGGCCCAGGAGGGCGGATCACAAGGTCAAGAGATCGAGATCACCCTGGACAACTTGGTGAAACCCCTTCTTTACTAAAAATACAAAAATTAGCCGGGCGTGGTGGCGGGCACCTGTAATCCCAGCTACTCAGCAGGCTGAGGCAGGAGAATCGCTGGACTCCGGGAGGCGTAGGTTGCAGTGAGCCGAGATCATGCCACTGTACTCCAGCCTGGCAAAAGAGCGAGACTCGTCTGAAGCAAACAAACAAAAATTATTCTTTTAAACTTGTGTCATGGCCGGGCGCGGTGGCTGACGCCTGTAATCTCAGCACTTTGGGAGGCCGAGGTGGGCAGATCATGAGGTCAGGAGATCGAGATCATCCTGGCTAACACGGTGAAACCCCATCTCTACTAAAAATACAAAAAATCAGACAGGCGTGGTGGCGGGTGCCTGTAGTCCCAGCTACTAGGGAGGTTGAGGCAGGAGAATGGCTAAACACGGGAGGAGGAGCTTGCAGTAAGCCGAGATGGCGCCATTGCACTCCAGCCTGGGCGACAGAGCAAGAATCCGTCTCAAAAAGAAAAAAAAAAAAGAAAGAAAGAAAAATAAGGAAGCTACTGATAGTCCAGTATGGTATACTGTGATAGATTGAAAAAAAAGTTGTTATATTTTGCAGCTTCTCTCATCAAGAGAGTCTATTTCTCCTCTGTTTGAATCTGGGATTGGCTATATGACTTGCTTTGGGCAAATGTTGGTGCCTTTGCAAACCTGGCAGAAGAGAGGCTTGCACATGGGGGGATTACCTGCTTTTTGCTTCACTTGAAATCCTGAGGCCATGATCTGAAGATCCCCCCAAGCTAGCCTGCTGGAGAGATCACACGAAGAAAAAGATCCATGCATCCCACTTTTTCCAACCAATCCAGCTATACCCCAGATGTGTGAGGCCATCCCAGACCATCCAGCCCCAAATGAATCGGTTTGGACTAGAAGAATTTCCAAGCCAACTCACAGAATCACTAAAAATAATAAATTATTGTTATTCTTTTTTTATTTTTTAAGAGACAGAGTCTCGCTCTGTAGCCCAGGCTGGAGTGCAGTGGCTCGATCTCGGCTCACTGCAAGCTCCGCCTCCTGGGTTCACGCCATTCTTCTGCCTCAGCCTCCCTAGTAGCTGGGACTACAGGCACCCACCACCATGCCCCGCTACTTTTTGTAGAGACGGGGTTTCACCGTGTTAGCCAGGATGGTCTCGATCTCCTGACTTCGTGATCTGCCTGCCTCGGCCTCCTAAAGTGCCGGGATTACAGGCGTGAGCCACCGCACCCGGCCAATTATTGTTATTCTAAGTCAATAAGCTTGGGATGGTTTATTATACATCAAAAGTGTATCAAAAGGGTGATGGTAATTGCAGGAAATAAATATATACCTTTAATTTTACATGCATAAACATCTTTGGAATGATACCTCTAAAATATAAATTCCTATATTGAAAGAGCACACTGAGTACCCAGCAAGGTGGATGAAAATAGATCATGAAGTTTCAAAATAATAGGAACAAGTAGAAGATTCTATAGGCTTTTGGGAGGGGAGATGGGAGAACAGTTTAAGGCAAATAACAAAGAATCAGAATGGCATCCATCTTCTCTATGGTGTTGATGTGCTCCACTGTATAACCATCAGGAACAAACCTATAGTCAAACCTGAGTATATTGGCTCATTGCAACAGAGGAGATAGCAAACACTATGGGGAAATTGTGGGACAATTCTTCTTTTGGGAATCTCTATATTTTTATCCAGAAAGTGGGAGAAATTGTTGCAGGAATAAACACATAATTGGTAAAGAATCAACAGTCATTATGAAAGTTAGCCGAGCATGTTTGGGCATGCCTGTAATTCCAGCTACTTGGGAGGCTGAGGGAGAAGAATCTCTTGAACCCAGGAGGCGGAGGTTGCAGTGAACTGAGATAATGCCCCTGCACTCCAGCCTGGGCAACAGAGACTGTCTGAAAAATAAAAATAAATAAAGGCTGGGCACAGTGGCTCATGCCTATAATCCCAACACATTGGGAGGCTGAGGGGGCCAGATCACAAGGTCAGGAGTTTCAGACCAGCCTGGCCTATATGGTGAAACCCAGTCGCTACTAAAAATACAAAAATTAGCTGGGTGTGGTGGCGGGCACCTGTAGTCCCAGCTACTTGGAAGGTTGAGGCAGGAGAATCACTTGAACACAGGAGGCAGAGGTTGCAGTGAGCTGAGATTGCACCACTGCACTCCAGCCTGGTGACAGACCAAGACTCCGTCTCAAAAAAATAAAAAATAAAATAATTAACAGTCACTATTAGTAGCTGGGATGTTTAATCATATTATGGTTTGAACAGTGTTCTGTTTGTGCTCAAATATGATTGTGAAATAGTATTTCTTTCACGTTAGTGAGAGGGTAACTTTGCCTGATATTGGTGTTATGAAATTTTTAGTTTTAACCATGGAACATCATGGCCTAAGTGTTTGTCAGACCAGCTCTAGCTGAGAGCAGAAAATGGTTACTTTTTTCTTCCTCAGAAACGACTATGGAAAACAGTAAACAACAAGGGCCAGGAGCCTTGGCTCAGGCCTGTAATCCCAGCACTTTGCAAAGGCAAGGGAGGCGGATCACTTGAGGTCAGGAGTTTGAAACTGTAGCAGGAGTCGTAGACAAAATCCCTCAGACACCGGATTGTGGAAGGTAAGAGCATTTTTCAGCTGGGAGCATCGGTAGACTCATATCCTAGAAACCAAGCTCCCCGAATAAGTAATTCTTGTCCCTTTTAAGGGCCCACAACTCTAAAGGGGCTGTGTGAGGGGGTCATGATCAATTGAGCAAGTGAGGGGTACGTGACTTGGGGCTGCATGTACTGGTAATCAGAAAGAAACAGAACAGAAAAGGGAGTTTCATAATGCTTTTTTGTACAATGTCTGGAATTTATAGATAGCACAGGTGGTAAGGTCAGGGGTTGAATTTTAACAACCAGGCCCGAAATGTGGTGTCCGGTTGTCTGACCATGATTTTCACTTCTGCCCATTCTTTCAACCTCCACTTTTTCAGCAAACAAGAAATTAAATATAAGACAATGTGAGAAGTGGTCTCCTCTTTCAAAACCAGCTTGGCCAACATGGCGAGACCTCATCTCTACTAAAAATAAAAAAATTAGCCAGGCCTGGTGGCAGGCGCCAGTAGTAGTTCCAACTACTGGGGAGGCTGAGGCAGGAGAATCGCTTGAACCCAGGAGATGGAGGTTGCAGTGAGCCGAGATCCCGCCGCCGCACTCCAGCCTGGGCGACAGAGTGAGGCGAGACTCTGTCACAAAAAAAAAAAAAAAAAAAGCAGTGCCTTTAAAAATCTAAGAGAGAGAAATTATTTCAACGTATCTTTTTGTATCTCTGTCTAGTAAAATATCAATTAAATATATGGGTATAAAAGACATTTTCAGACATGCAGTGTCTCAAAAAGTTTATTTCTAAGGTAACCACTTTATAGGAGGTTTTGGAGGATACGCATCATCAAAAGGAAGAAGTGAGTGAGGAATGAACCCCCTCGAGATCCATGAAGCAGGGGATCTAACAAAAGAGAGAGGCAATGGAAATCCCAAGATGGTGCAGTAAAGAGAGATATTATGATAACAGCTGTGGGATAAGCCTGAAGAGCAAGTCATCCAGAATGGAACAGATAGAAATGTGCCAGGAAAAATTTCTTTCTTTCTTTTTTCTTTTTTATTTATTTTCATTTTTTGAGAAGGAGTCCCGCTCTTTTGCCCAGGCTGGAGTGCAATGGCGTGATCTCGGCTCACTGCAACATCCGCCTCCGGGGTTCAAATGATTCTCCTGCCTCAGCTTCCCGAGTAGCTGGGATTACAGGTGCCTGCCAGCCTCAGCTTCCCTAGTAGCTGGGAGTACAGCTGCCCGCCACCATGCCCGACTGATTTTTATATTTTTATTAAAGACGGGGTTTCACCACGCTGGCCAGGCTGGTCTCGAACTCCTGACTTCAGGTGATCCACATGCCTGGGCCTCCCAAAGTGCTGGGATTACAGACATGAGTCACCATGCCCAGCCAGGAAAAATTTCTTGAAGAAACATACAACCAAGCAAACCAACCAAAATGATTGTGAGTTTCTATGTCTTGAGGGGAGATTTACAGAACTGGGGAGAAATTGGCTAGTATTAAGTAATAGATACATGAAAAACTAACCAAATGGAAAAATAAGATTATTGTTGCCAGGGTAAATACTGTATATATATAAAAAAATCACTATCTAGAAACTAGGAAGAGGACTAACACCAAGAACCAAACCTGCTGGCATCTTGATCTTGGACATCTCAGCCTCCAGAACTGTGAGAAATAAATGTTTAAGCCACCCAGTAGACGGTATTTTGTTACAGCAGCCTGAGATAACTATGACATCCAAACCTCTGAAAGAATCAAAATAAGACTTTACTTAACTCTAGGTATATCTATTTGAGAATCCATCCTCTATTTCTATTTTCTTAGCTTTAAAGAAAATATGGGGGGGCACTATGGCAATAGGTGTAGGGACCACTGCAACAGAATCTTGCAGTGCAGGAGAGAGATTGGACTCAACTCCTATTTCTGTTTCTTATGACATTTTCTTTAGCTACTTGCCTATCCAGCTCACCAGACAGTGTTTCATAGCAAGTACCATGTACCAGCATAGACCAAACAATTCCACAAGAGCAGAAGAATAGCCAGTATTATTAAGTTCCAACGATAAAAACCCAAGGATGCAATCTCTCCTCTTGTTGCCACAATAAAATAAGAAAAAATCCATTATATAAAGTCTCAATTAGATGAAAATTTAAAATCTCCCCTTTTCAATTTTTATTTGGCTGAGGACCAACTCTGTGCCAAATTAAATGTCCCGCTCTGGAGGGTTAGGTCTCAGTTCTTCTTCAGCAGCTGAAGCCTGGGCTCTCTGTTGCAGGAACAGTGGGAACACCCATTGTCAGCACTTTTACAGTCAGGTGAATCTAACCTCAAGTCTCTCGTGAACCACTTTCCCAGAATTCTCAGGGGTCAGGAGAACAAAGGAGAACAGCGTAGCACCAGCTCCTTACCTGTAAGATTCAGGGCTGTGTGTGAGACCAGCAAGCAATAACATTCCCCAAACAAAAGTGAAGAGTTTGTGCTGCTATTAAATGTCAGATAGTGTGGTCAAGGAAGGAGCATTCTCTTAGGATGTGGGAATATGACTAGGCCCAACTTCTTTAGAGGTCAATTAAGTATCAATTAGAAAAATTGGAAAGGCACAAATATTTTGACAAAGCAAGTCCATTTCTAGAAGTCTGTTTTAAGAAATCCTTGCACAAATGATGAAAGATAGTTGTATAAGGATGTTCTCTGAATAATTTTTTATAAGAATAAGCATTAGACACAATTTTGTGTCCATTAGCCGAGGGCCATTTAAATATACACTGGTTCATCCATACCATAAAAAGATAAGCAGTTGTTTAAAAGCCTGAGGTAAAATATGAAAGTGGTGATGATGATGCCACTGAAAATAGCTACAGCAGCTAACATTTAATGAACATTTATTAGGTGCTCAAATGCTTTATGTGTATTTCTCATCAAATGTGTAAACCAAAAATAAAATTCTAAGGCCCCCCAACCATCTGAATGGACCTCTCCTCTAGGTCAAGAGCTTTCCACAGTTAACCTGAAAAACTAGTTCAGCCCATGATGGGAAGGAGAAGTTGGACATGCCTCATTATACGCTCCTTCCTTTTGGAACTCAGGAAAATCCAACCAGCATTAACATCAACACAGACCTTAAGTCTGATAAGAAACATTTACAACCTATTCTCTCTGAAGCCTGCTACCTGGAGGCTTCATCTGCGTGATAAAACCTTGGTCTCCACAACCCCCTATCTAACCCAGAAATTCCCTTCTGGAATAACAACTCTTTCAACCAATGGTTAACCAGAAAAATTTTAAATCTGCCTATGACCTGGAAGCCCCCCATCCTTTGAGTTGTCCCGCCCTTCCAGATAGAAGCAGTGTAAATCTTACATGTATTGATCAATATATTCTGTCTCCCTAAAATGAATAAAAGCAAGCTGTACCCGACCACCTTGGGCACATGTTGCCAGGACCTCCTGAAGCTGTCATGGGTGCCACCTTAACTTTCCAAAGTAAACTTTCTAAATTTATTGAGACCTGTCTCACATACTTTTGGATTCACAAATGTTAGATTAATCCATAAGGGAAGCATTGTTTATTTATTTATTATTATTTGAGATGGAATCTGCTCTGTCACCAGGCTTCAGTGCAGTGGCGCAATCTTGGCTCACTGCAACCTCTGCCTCCCGGGTTCAAGTGATTCTCCTGCCTCAGCCTCCCGAGTAGCTGGGATTACAGGCACCCGCCACCATGCCCAGCTCATTTTTGTATTTTTAGTAGAGTATTTTCACCATGTTGACCAGGCTGGTCTCAAACTCCTAACCTCAGGTGATCTGCCCACCTCATCCTCCCAAAGTGCTGCGATTACAGGCATAAGCCACCACGGCCGGCCAAGGAAAGCACTTTTTTTTGAGACGGAGTTTCACTCTGTCATCAGGCTGGAGTGCAGCGGTGTGATCTCAGCTCACTGCAACCTCCGCCCTCCGAGTTCAAGCGATTCTCCTGTCTCGGCCTCCCTAGTAGCTGGGATTACAGGCGCCTGCCACTGCACCCGGCTAATTTTTTGTACTTTTAGTAGATACGGGGTTTCACCTTCTTGGCCTGGCTGGTCTTGAGCTCCTGACCTCGTGATCCACCCGCCTCAGCCTCGCAAAGTGCTGGGATTACAGGCGTGAGCCACCGCGCCCGGCTGCTCTTTTTTATAGATGAAGAAATTGAGGTACAGAAAATTCAGTAACGTTTTAAAAGTCACGTCATGAATGAACCAAGATTTCAACCCAGAAATTGAGGCTTCACCACAAGTGAAGACTGGGGTTTTCTTGTTTTCAATTATTGGGAGTTTTGGATTTCCAGGAATGTGCAATTGTAAAAACCCAGCTTCAGGAGGTGATGAAATAGGTGTAGTGGCCCTGGCATAAGCTCTGAAGCCCCAGGCTCAGGCTCTATTGAAAAATTACTTTTGCTGAAATATTCCTGTTTTTAGGAACTTTCATGGAACTTGAGCCTTCGTGCAGCATATTTTGGCATCTGATTTAAAGCTAGTAGAGGTCCGGAGGATTCCCAGGATTAAAGTTTTTAAACAGAAAGTGTGAATCTTGCCTAAGAAAAGGTGCCATCCCTGGGTGGGCTTGCACCACCAACGTTTCAGTTAACAGTTGAAGGCGCTAACCGATTGCGCCATAGAGACGCTAATGGCTTGTGTCTTAAACTCATTTGCTGATACCAGAAATGGCTTTTTAACCTCTGGCTGCAGATAATCTCATATATTTGTGGCCTGTCCAATTCCGCGCACTCCAGAAGCCCAGAACACGGGAGACAATGAAGCCAAGAGTCGAGTCTTTGGGTACTTTGGACATTCTACCCGGGCAGAGTCAGCTGGGGGACTCCAACGGCCAAACCGCCGCCTGCTCCTCACCGTTTGCTCTTCACTGCTTCCCCCGCCTGCTCTTCACTGTCTCAAAAGTCGCCGACCCCTCTATAGGCGACAACTGCATCTTCTCCGGCGGAAGTCACTCGCTTTCCCATTCTTAGCCCCGCTCACACCTTGCGCTCGCAGTCATTTCCGCCGGGCCTGGGGCCAGCGGACGCGCGCGTGGGAAGGACCAGAACCCGTGGTGTTCTCATCGCGTCGCCCTCGGGCCCTCAGAGGTGGGATCCACCAGACAGGGACCTGGAGTTTGCACAGGCTGCAGCCCTTTGCCCAGAGCCAGCCTAGCACCTAGTAGGCGCCCAATAAATGCTCGGTGAAGGAAGGCATTCCACTGCAGGGTTTTAGGAAAACCATGAATTCTCGTGTGAACATTAAGCGTTTAGTCCTACTAGGAAGTCTGGAATATGGAGACCTGAACTGTTCTCAAAGGCAGCTGTTCTTGTATCCCCAGAGCTAGTTTAGAATTCAGCAAAGGTCCCTGCCCGGTGGATCCCAACTCTGGAGACCCGAGGATGGTGCGGTGGGGGGCACCGTGGGTTCTGGTCTTTCCCACGCTCACGTCAACCGGCCCAGGCCTAGAGGAAATGGCTGTGAGTGCAAGATGTGAAGATAGTTACAAATACCAGCTAGGGCCAGTGACAGTTGCAGAAATGAGGACTTGTAATAGTTAGGAGTATTTATTCATTATTTTGAGATGAATACATTTGGGTATATATTAACCAATACTTTTCTTGAGAATTCTCCTCTTGCATCATCCTAGCTAGCGTATTCATTAATAATTAACTTTTAGAAATCTCAATATTTAGGTTACAGGGTAGCAAATATGGAATGTGTCCTAGCTAAAAAAGGAGTGAACATCATTCAAAGACAAATAAAAGACTTTATCCTGTTGGGGAAAGGGTTGGTATATTTTCACTGAATGAGAAAAAGTATGATTTTCCTGTTGTCTTTATTTGAACCTTAAGTGTGGTTTTACAAGGAGGAAAAAGGAGGAAGAAGAAGAGAAAGAAGAGGATGAGGAAGAGGAGGAAAAGAGAAGGAGGAGGAGGAAGGTGTACATTGATGCCACGTTGAAAAGAAGTTCACTGTGGTGGATTTGTAATGTGTCAGTTTTGCTAAGCTGAATGCAAATTTCCCAGATTTGCCATCTTTAGATAGCTCTAGGTTAGCCTGGGCCACAGGACACACTTGGAAGATAGAATTCAAGTGGCTGTTACTGCTTTTGTATACTGGGAAGGGTGTTGTTACAGCTCGGGCATGATCTTCAGCTTCCCTGACCCTTGGACTGGTGGGTGTTTTGCTTCTTGATCTAACATTAAGGTTAGAAGTTGTAGGATTCCGGCTGGGTTTTGATACATCCAATCTGGCTTATGTTCCCATATTAGGAAAGCTTTAGGGTGCTTCAGGAAAACGCTTTTTAAAAAATCAAATTTGTAAAATATCAAATGGAATTATAGGCAATAAGCATAACCCAGTGGAACCATGAATCAAACCCTCTAGAGCAGGATTGTCTAAATTTTGGATTCCTGGGGCCACACTGGAAAAAAAAATACACTTGTCTTGGGCCAAACATAGTATACGCTAACTGCAACTGAACGGTGCCTGTAAAGCCTGTAAACAAAATGTGTATGTAAAGTCTGTGAACAGGCCAGGCGCAGTGGCTAAGGCCTGTAATCCCAACATTTTGGGAGGCCAAGGTGGGCAGATAACTTGAGGTCAGGAGTTCAAGATCAGCCTGGCTAACATGGTGAAACCCTGTCTCTACTAAAAATTCAAAAAATTAGCCGGGCCTAATTTTTTGGTGGCCTGCGCTTGTAATCTCTCTTACTTAGGAGACTGAGTATTCTCTGGCTGAGGCAGGAGAATAGCTTGAACGCAGGAGGCAGAGGTTGCAGTAAGCCAGGATCCCACCATGCACTCCAGTGGACTGTTTGCTGTTAATAAATGTTTACAATGGGCTCCCATAGGGAAAAGAAAAGCTTAGTTTTATTTCTATAGAACAAAAAAAAAGTTAAGAGATTAGTAGAGACGGGTCCACCATATTTGCCCACACTGACATCAAACTCCAGAGCGGCATTAACATAAAGTTATCAACGTATCTCACAGACTGCTGAGATTACCAGCGTGAGAACCAACCACTACCTGGCAAAATCTTTACTTTGAGCGTAAGTTACAGACGGGAATAAACACCTGTTTATTAGTTCATACTAACACTTGGTAAACGCTTCCACAGCAAACAAAATCTACTCTTAAAACGACAACAACCCAGGGGAAAGCGCAAATGCAGTCCCCCATTGCCACAAATCATGCAGTCGCATTTCTCACATTTAGAGAAATCGCAGGGGTCAATACATCCCAAAGTCTAAGGGGCAAGCTTCGCTCTAGAAAAAGAACCTTCATGATCATGGTATGTAATGAGTTCACACACCTACACCCCGCCACAGCCTCACATGCCTCACCCTTTACACGCACGGTCACTTGCCTCACGCGCATCCCGTAGCCATCTTAGCCCTGACACACAGCTGCGACACTCGGGTCCGACCAGCGGTCGCAGACTTGCTCCTACGGCACGGGAACTCTTTCGTGGCGAAGCAGCAGGTGGCGAGGCAGCAGCCCCTGCGCTGCCTCATCTACATAGAAATCGCCATCTCCGTGATGTCACCGACAACGCCTTCCCGGTCCCCGTCTGCTCTTCTGCCTCACCCAACGCCACTCAGCGGACCAACCCGCTGCCGGAACCGGCGGGGGAAGTGACTTATGCCTCTCCCTTCTTTACCTCCTGTCCCCTCCCCTCGTCTCCCGCAATGAAGCGGGTACTTAATCTGTGTCCTGTGGAGGTCCCCTTTGGCGGCCAGCTGGAAGCCCGTGCACCCTTCTTCAAATAATGGCTTTCAATGAGCAGACTAGAACGTTTAGGATTACAAAGGAAACCGATTCCTTTCAAACCTGGTTATCTTTGTGGTGTGGCACTGTGTACATATCTTCGTTAAAACGCATTAAAGGCCACTGCACTCCACCCTGGGCGACAAGAGGTGACTGTGTCTCAAAAAAACCAAAAACACTCCCCCCTCCCCCCAAAGCATTAGACGTCAAGGCTGGCAGGGATGTCTGTTCTCTTGAAAGTTCAATATCAAAATACTTGGACATTAAACTAAAATAGTAGAAGCAGGAACAAAAATTAAGTTGAAGATAATGTCAAGAATATTTCCCACAAACGAAAATAAGAATGTAAAAACAGGAGAGAAAAGTTCAGGAAGGTAGATGTCCAAGGTCCAAACGCGATTAACATGCATTTCAGAAAGAGGATAGAAAAAAATCAGTACAATAATTCAAACACTTTCCATACCAATGGATTGAAACTACAGTGAATTTCAAGTATTGAATAATTATATTGAACTTTCAAGAGAACAGACATCTCTGCCTGCCTTGACGTCTAATGCTTTGGGGTTGAGGGGGGAGTGTTTTTGGTGTTTTTGAGACACAGTCACCTCTTGTTGCCCAGGGTGGAGTGCAGTGGCCTTTAATGCGTTTTAACGAAGATATGCACACAGTGCCACATCACAAAGATAATCAGGTTTGAAAGGAATCGGTTTCCTTTGTAATTCTAAACGTTCTAGTCTGCTCATTGAAAGCCATTATTTGAAGGAGGGTGCACGGGCTTCCAGCTGACCACCAAAGGGGGCCTCCACAGGACACAGATTAAGTACCCGCTTCATTGCGGGAGACAAGGGGAGGGGACAGGAATTAAAGAAGGGAGAGGAATAAGTCACTTCCCCGCCGGCTCCGGCAGTGGTTTGGTCCACTGAGTGCTCCTTTCTTGTTAGCAGTTCTTGTTTCATATTTTCACTATCTCTGACACTATTAACTGTACGATTTTTTTTCTTCTGTATACAAAAAAAGTTTGTTTCAATAGTGAAGTATGAGTCAGGGTGGTGGCTCATGCCTGTAATTCCAGCACTTTGGGAGGCCACGGCGGGCGGACCACCTGAGGTTAGGAGTTCAAGATCAGCCTGGCCAACATGGTGAAACCCTGTCTCTACTAAAAATACAAAAATTAGCCAGGCGTGGTGGTGGGCGCCTGTAATCCCAGCTATTCGGGAGGCTGAGGCAGGAGAATTGCTTGAATGCAGGAGGTGGTGGTTGCAGTGAGCTGAGATTGCACCACTGCACTCCAGCCTGGGCGACAGAGCAAGACTCCGTCTAACAAAAAAAAAAAAGTGAAGTATGTATCTTCTACAGTATACTCTTCCAACTTAGATTCTGTCATTGACATAGGATGTTGCATCATTACTTGTGTAAGAGGTTTAACACTACTACTATATATAATATATATGTAATATATATTATATATATATAACACTAAGGTTTATTAAAACAACTCTCAGTAAACAGATGCCCCTGATGTTCCAAAAAAATAACCTACTATTATTAGAAACCAAATAAACTCCTCCTCCTATGAGGAAGAAAGTAAACAACTTCTGGCTTGGCACGGTGGCTCACGCCTGTAATCCCAGCACTGTGGGAGGCTGAAGTGGGTGATCATGATCACCTCAGTTTAGGAGTTCAAGACCAGCCTGGCCAATATGGTGAAACCCCTTCTCTACTAAAAATACAAAAATTACAGCGCGCCTGTTATCCCAGCTACTCGGGAGGCTGAGGCAGGAGAATCACTTGAACCTGGGGAGCGGAGGTTGCAGTGAGCCGAGATCACCCCACTGCACTGCAGCCTGGGCAACAGAGCGAAACTCCATCTAAAAAAAAAAAAGGTAAACAATTCTGGAACAGTTTGAAAAAGCAATTTAAGTGAAAATGAAACCAAAAAAGGGTAAAAGGAAAAGGAGGGAATTGTAGAAAATAACCTATATGTGATGATCTATTTTCAATTCTAAGTGGCTTGGTATAGGTTTAGGCAGCCTACTTGGAAATAAAGAAATAAAGAAGCAGAATGTACTGAGCCACCCCCTCCACCTTCCTTCTTTCCCTTTCACCCAGTGGCCAGGCATCTATCGGTGGGGGCCCCCTCATCTACTCCTTCCCCATTCCACCAAGAAATTTAGTTTAAGCTAGCTTGCAACATCGATAATTGTACCCTTTCTTATTAGCTAAGTGCAGCCACTAGGGCCATAAGTCAAATGTTTGAAAAATCCTGAGAGTCATGACTCATTGTGGGCTGCAATAAAATGCAGCAGAAAGACCCTAAAGAATGTACTTGAAGAACAATCAATAGATGATGTCTAGGAAGATTGTGGAAGGCTAGTACTCAGCCTATGAGGAACTGGGGGAGGGACCTGTGCACTAGGGCATAAATTGCTTGTTGAAACTGTGCTGGGTGTGCCTGCATGCCGGACACCGATCTTGCAAGGCTGTCATTAAAAGTCTCACTTTGGCTGTTCTCCGGGTCTCTGAGTTCATTGTTTGGGTTTAGATGGGTGAATTTGTTTCTCACAAACTTGACTGGATTGAAGGATGAAAGTATTGATCCTGGGCATGTCTGTGAGGGTGTTGCCAAAGGAGATTAACATTTGAGTCAATGGGCTGGGGAAGGCAGAACCACCCTAAATCTGGTGGGCACAATATAATCCACTGCCAGTGAATATAAAGCAGGCAGAAACACATGAGAAGGCAAGACTGGCCTATCCTGCCAGCCTACATCTTTCTCCTGTGCTGGATGCTTCCTGCCCTGGAACATCAGACTCCAGGTTCTTCAGTTTTGAGACTTGAACTGACTCTCCTTCTCCTTAAGCTTGCAGACAGCCTATTGTGGGACCTTGTGATTGTGTAAGTTAATACTTAATAAACTCCTGGCTGGGCGCGGTGGCTCATGCCTGTAATCCCAGCTCTCAGGGAGGCAGAGGCTGGAGGAGAGCTTGAGCCCAGAAGCTCGAGACCTGCCTGGGCAATATAGCAAGACCACATTCTCCACAAAAAGGAAGAAAAACAAAGACAAAAAAAATTAAGTGTAATACTTAATAAACTCCTTTGTATATCTATCCTATTCTGTCTCTCTAGAGAACCCTGACTAATACAGAGTCACATAAAAATATGAGCCTCAGGCCAGGCACAGTGGGTCACGCCTGTAATCTCAGCACTTTGGGAGGCTGAAGTGGGTGGATCACGATCACCTGAGGTTAGGAGCTCAAGACCAGCCTGACCAACATGGAGAAACCCTGTCTCTACTAAAAATACACAATTAGCCAGGTGTGGTGGCACATGCCTTTAATCCCAACTACTCAGGAGGCTGAGGCAGGAGAATCACTTGAACATGGGAGGCAGAGGTTGCGGTGAGCTGAGATCACACCATTGCACTCCAGCCTGGGCAACAAAAGCAAAACACTGTCTCAAAAAAAAAAAAAAGCCTCAAAGAAGGCCATATGGTTGAAGTTTATATGCAGCACATAAAGGACTAACTAGGCTTAGAGTTCTTAGGGGGTGGTGGCCACAGGTTATGGGAAGTTGAGGGGAGGAAAGACATGGTGAGCAAAGGCTGTGTTGTGATGCAGATGAAGTCTCTCAAGAAGCAGCCCTCTATCAGATTTGGTGGCTCATGCCTGTAATGCCAGCACTTTGGGAGGTTGAGGTGGGCAGACAATTTGAGGTCAGGAATTCAAGATCAGCCTGGGCCAACATGGCAAACCCCATCTGTACTAAAAATACAGGCCGGGCGTGGTGGCTCATGCCTGTAATCCCAGCACTTTGAGAGGCTGAGGCAGGCGGATCACGAGGTCCAGAGATCAAGACCATCCTGGCTAACACAGTGAAACCCCTTCTCTACTAAAAATACAAAAAAATTAGCCAGGCATGGTGGCGGGCACCTGTAGGTAGTCCCAGCTACTAGGAAGGCTGAGGCAGGAGAATGGTGTGCACCCAGGAGGCAGAGCTTGCAGAGAGCCGAGATCACGCCACTGCACTCCAGCCTGGGTGAAAGAGCAAGACTCTGACTCAAAAAAAAAATAAAAAATAAAAAAATAAAAAAAAATAAATAAATTAGCCTGGTGTGGTGGTGGGCACCTGTAATCCCAGCTACTCTGGAGGCTGAGGCATGAGAATCGCTTGAACCCGGGAGGCAGAGGTTGCAGTGAGCCAAGATTGCACCACTGTACACTCCAGCCTGTGACAGAGTAAGACCCTGTTTCAAAAAAAAAAAAAAAAAAGTTTCTCTGTCAGACCTTTAAAAGCATGAGATCTTTTGTTTCCTTTTCCTGTAGTTAATCTTACCTGGATCTGGATAAAGCAGATAAGAAGATCTCAGAGAAATCCTATTTGCAGTTGATGTTTACTTCCTCTACACATGCTAATCTCCCTGACAAAAGAACAGCTTTTCATATGTATTTCTGTGACTGTGTTACCTATTGCACTGCCTACATCACTTACCTGGACCTCTACCCAGATGTTGTTGCCCATTGCAGTGCCTATGTGACATGGCTGAATTCCTACTCACCTTTAACTCTGCTTATTTTTAGGAAACAGGATGTCTGTGGTCAGAAGTTTCTTCTTGGGACTAAACCAGCTGAAGCTGGTGAAATCCATGATGGCAGCTTATGCAACCTCTGAAAAACATCTACCTTCATTTTAATCCAATTTCCATGCTAAATAGCACTCCCATCAGCCAATGACAGTTGACAATCACTGTGACAATGAAGAGAAGAGACCAAGAAAGGATAGAAATGAGGTGGCTCCTTGATTCTAGGAAAATCTCCATCCCTTCATAAGAAAAGCATGAATATTCCTCACCTTGCTCATTCCCTTCATTAAAGATCCTCTATATTTGTCACTTCCTGGTTCTCAGTAGCTCAGAAGGTGATTTGCAAGCTATACTACTCCAATTCCATGCTATGCTCCTACTTCTCCAATGCCACTGAATAGAGCCTGCACTACTTGACGCTCACTCTTTGTTTCATACATTGGCTTTGCAATACTAAACAGGAAAGAGTCCCTTTTTGGGGTGAGACCCCTCAGTAACATCTGCAGCCCCTCTAAACCACACATCCGAGTGTGCCCCTTGTTTCCCATCAAAGCCAAGACAGATTTGAGATAATTTCTTAAGGTCAGGTTAATGTCTTAATCCAGTTGTGCTGCTATAACAAAATAGCACAGAGTGAGTAACTTATAAACAACAAAAATTTATTGCTCACAGTTATGGAGGATGGTCAGTCTAAGATCAAGTTGCCAGCAGGTTCAGTGTCTAGTGAAGGCCCATTCCTCTGTCACCCAGGCTGAAGTTCAGTGTTGCAAGCTTGGGTCACTGCAACCTTCACCTCCCAGGCTCAAGTAATCCTCCCACCTCAGCCTCCTGAGTAGCTGGGACCACAGGTTCTCGCCACGATGCCTGGCTAATTTTTTTTTTTTTTTTTTTTGGTAGAGATGGGGTTTCACCATGTTTCCCAGCCTTGTTTCAAACTCTTGGACTCAGGCAATCTGCCAGCCTCCTGAAGGAGTGCTGGGATTACTGGCATGAGCCACTGTGCCCACCACCCAAATTCTACTAATATATATGCATAATTAAATAGTTACCAGCCATTATTTTCTGATACTTTGGCAATTGGTTGAAAGAGTTTATCTAAAGACCTGGAATCCACAGAAAGAGTCTCTGTGTTAAGGAGTTGTTCTTATTATGCAGACGAAGCCTCCAGGTAGCAAGCTTCTGAGAGAATTGATTGTAAATATTTCTTATCAGACTTAAAGAGGTGCCTAGATTAGGGAAAAGACCTGGAAAGGGATTCCCTATAGCATGTAGACTTTCCCCACAAGAGACAACTTTGTAGGGACATTTCAAAATATGATAAAAAATATATTTTATGGTAAAATATTTTTATTTCTTTCAGGGCCTGCTGTCATGTAATGCTACACTAGAGTCAAGCTGGAATTTGGTGTCTTATTGCTACAAAAAGTCTTAAGATCTCTGTTGTAATGCCAGTTGTGCCTGGTCAGATGTGCTGGTCAGTTGTGCCTGAATTCCAAAGGAAGGAGGGTATAATGAGGCATATCTGACCCCTACTTCCCATCATGGTCTGAACTAGTTTTTCAGGTTAACTTTGGAATGACCCTGGCTGAGAGGAGGGGTGCATTCAAATAGTTGAGGGGCTTGGAATTTTATTTGTGGTTTACACTATAGAAAGTGTGTTTCCAATATTACCTGGACAATGTGTCTCCCTGTCAGTAACCAGGGAATGGCACCTGGATCAACATTTAGTATTCAGTTGCTACACTCTCACCTAATCCCTCATTTCCAATATTTTGCCATGTTTTCCAGTAACCTAGCTGGCCACCATGTCACAGACTTTATGGTCTCCAAAGGAGATCCCTCCATTTCATGTTTTGTGATTTGAGCAACAGACTAGAATCTACTTGAAATTTTCAAAAGGTCTTTGACTTGGGCTTTCCAATTTTGCTCTACTTCACAGTGTTTTCTCAGTTATATACAAGTGAGATGATCCAGTCATTTGTTAGGGCCTCAAATAAGACATACCCTAGATGTTTCTTTTTGTTTGTTTGTTTTGTCAAATTGGGATTATTTTGTGTCTTTGGAGAATATAAAATACTAATATGAGGTAAGCACTAAGGTTCTGAGATGGCCGTGGAAGAGGTGACAAAGTCCATCACCATGCCTCAGAGTGTCCAATCATCTCTGCGGGGGCCACATATTTTTGTATTACACTGTATTTGAAATAACAACAGCAAAAAACCCTTCAAGATTCATAAAATTGGACAACTGTCTTTGTAACACTTCTAGTGGTAAAACCAGTAAGGATGGCTCATTTGCAACCCATCTGAGCAACCTCTCTGGTTTCTTAGATACGTTTTCTCTCTGACATTGAACGGCTTTCAACTTTAAGCGGAATGCTGCATCACAACGATAAACAGGTTTGAAAGCAACTGTTTTTCTTTGTAATCCGAAACGTTCAAGTCTGTGCATTAAAAGACATTATCTGAAGAAGGGTACACAGGATTCCTGTTGGCCGCCAGAAGGGCTCTCTGCAGGACACAGATCAAGTACCACACTCTTTGGGGGAGACCAGGTGCGGGGTCTCTGCCAACCTCCCCAAAGGACAATGGCAGGAGAAAAAGGAGGAAGAAGCAGACGTCACTTCCTCTGCCAGCTCCGGCAGCGGGTTGATCGGCTGAGTCGGCGGAGGGTGGGGCGGAAGAGTAGAAGGGGACTGGGAAAGGCGCTGTTGGTGACATCACGGATAGGGGGATTTCTATGTAGATGAGGCAGCGCAGGGGCTGCTGCTTCGCCACATGCTGTTTCACCACGAAGGAGTTACCGTGCTGTGGGAGCGGGTTCAGGACCACTGGTAGGAACTGAGAGTCCCAGCTGTGTGACAGGGGTAGGAGGGCTCGGGGGTGTGTGCCAGCCAGGCGTGATCTTGGCTCACTGCAAGTTCCACCTCCCGGGTTCAGGCCATTCTCCTGCCTCAGCCTCCTGAGTAGCTGGGACTACAGGCGTCCGCCACCACGCCTGGCTAATTTTTTGTATTTTTAGTAGAGATGGGGTTTTACCGTGTTAGCCTGGATGGTCTCGATTTCCTGACCTCGTGATCCGCCCGCCTCGGCCTCGCAAAGTGCTGGGATTACAGGCGTGAGCCACCTCGCCCGGCCAAAAAAGGCTAATTCTTACCAGATGGTACCGCACAGTTCCAGGCTCTTGGTGTCCCAAACAAAGAACTCTACATGACACACACAAAGCAGCAAAGCAAAGCAAAAGTTTATTAAGCACAGTAACATTCTCGGAGTGGGGACAGCGGGCTGACCTCTGGGAGATGAGAGCAGTATTAGTTTGGTGTACTTTGGGTCTTTTTATGTGTAGCTTTTTTTTCTTCTCTTCACAAGGATGCCTAATCTTTATTTTTTATTTATTTTATTTTTTTATTTTTTTATTTTTTGAGACGGAGTCTTGCTCTGTCACCCAGCCTGGAGTGCAGTGGCACGATCCCGGCTCACTACAAACTCTGCCTCCCAGGTTCACACTATTCTCCTGCCTCAGCCTCCCCAGCAGCTGGGACTACAGGCGCCTGCCACCACGTCTGGCTAATTTTTTTGTATTTTTAGTAGAGATGGGGTTTCACCGTGTTAGCCAGGGTGGTCTTGATCTCCTGACCTCATGATCCGCCCACCTCAGCCTCGCAAAGTGCTGGGATTACAGGCGTGAGCCACCGCGCCCGGCCAAGGATGCCTAGTTTTTAGCCAGGGTTTGCCATTTGATTGATAGGTGGGTTGCTTAGTTACTTTGGCCCTTGTGTGCTTGAATGTTGCCTGCATCCCACAATTTTAAGTACATGCAAGATATGCAGTCCATATGCATGAGCTTTAATGAGCTGATTATCATATGAAGTCATGTTAAGGATTCTTTTTCTCTCTAATGCACATGACTGTCTCTGAAGAGCTGCCCCTTTATTGGTTTGGATCTTGCTGGCCATGGGGTCCTTCCTTGCTAGTTTTTTTTTTTTTAAGACAGGGTCTTGCTCTGTTGCCCAGTCTGGAGTGCAGTGGTGTGATCTTGGCTCACTGCCACCTCTGCCTCCTGGGTTCAAGCAATTCTCCTGTCTCAGCCTCCTGAGTAGCTGGGAGTACAGGAGTGCACCACCATGCCTCGCTATTTTTTTTTGTATTTTTAGTAGAGAAGGGGTTTCACTATGTTGCTCAGACTGGTCTCGAACTCCTGACCTCAGGTGATCCGCCTGCCTTGGCCTCCCAAACTGCTGGCATTACAGATGTGAGTGGCTGTGCCCAGCCTTGCTTGCTTTTTTAAATCTTACTTTTTGTTTTGGCTGCTCAACTTCTGCGTTTTATCTTGCTTCTTGCTCTCCCACCCCATCACCTTGCTTCTGTTTCTGCCTTTACTCATTCTGCCTTTTATCCAACTTCCAATTCCCTCTGCTATTCTCCTGCCTCATAATGGCAGTTAGTGAGGGAGGGGTTTTAAGGGGGCATGTCTGACCTCCTACCTTGCCACAGCCAGAAAGAGCTTTCAAGGTTTCTCTGTGGTCCTGTCAGCCAAGAGGGAGTCTGTTCAGTTGGTTGTAGGGCCTAGGCCTTATTTGTATTTCTCAATCCTGACAAGGGAAGGCTGGATTAATGCAGATTCTCTACAGGTGTAAATTTCCCCTACAAAAGACAGCTTTGCAGAGTTACTTCTGTTTGCTGGCTCTCTGACAGCCATCTTAAAATATGCCAATTAAATATATTCTGGGGTAAAATATTTTGATTTTTTCATCTATCTACATCTTCACCATGCTGACAGCCTCCAGTTGAAGCATACCTGAAGCCTTTCTTTTTAAAAAGCTTTCCCACTTTTCTGACTGCCTTCAAGTCTACCAAAACACAAGTAACAGTGGCTGACTCCCTGCTATAGCAAGCTCAGAATAAATAACCTTTGCTTTTTTTCATTTTGTTGGTCTTCATTTATTTGCAGAAGCTTCAATGTAGAGTTGACAAGGACTCCATCTTTGACCAAACCTTAGTAGTTTCCTCTGAGCCCTTTTCTCTATTAGTTCTTGGCCTGCCAAGTCCAGTTTTAGAAAAGAATATTGTTGAGCCTAGTTTAGCAAGAGTCCTCCCAACCACCTTCGATAGCTAATCAAGTTCCTCTTAGTAATTTTCCATCCACTGACTTTATCTTGCCTATTGGCTATAAATCTTCAACTGTTCTTGCTGTATTTGGAGTTGAGCTCGGTTCTCTGCTGGTCTCTCTTGCCTACTGTAGTACATACAATAAAATCCATCTCATGCTTTTAACAAGTGTCCTGTGTAGTCCCTCTGAAACTACCTTTGCAAAATTATGACAATCAGAGAAATCTGACATGGCTGACTCCACTTTGGTTCTAGCCTCACAGGCTAGCTGTCTTTGCTCATTCTTGTGCAATTTTGCCCAAGCTATTTTTGGGAAAAATTGAGTTTATAGTTTAAATCAGGGGTCCCCAACCCCCAGGACCACAAGACAAGTATTGGTCCATGGCCCTTTAGGAACCCAGCCAAACAGCAGGAGGTGAGCTGCAGGCTTTCAAGCATTACCACCTGAGCTCTACCTTTTGTCAGATCAGCATCAGTATTACATGCTCATCGGAGCTTGGACCCTATTGGGAACTGCGTGTGTGAGGGATCCAGATAGCACACTCCTTATGAGACTCTAACTAATGCCTCATGACCTGAGGTGGAACGGTTTCATCCGGAAACTATCCACCACCCCCTTCCATGGAAAAATTGTCTTCCATGAAACCAGTCCCTGGTGCCAAAAACAATGGGGACAGCCAAAAATGTTGGTTAAAGTGATAACCTTCCCCAAAACTAAATTACCCCTGTAAAACTAATGAAAGACCATCAAGTTAGGAGGATGAAAGGGACCTGAATTCAAGTAAGATATATGCCTCCTTAAATAATTACCAGCCATTATTCCAGAGGTCACAAGATTTGCAGCTTCCCCAGTTACTGCTGTGAAGAACCTCACTATTGTAGAACCTAAGATTGGCCTCTTGAGAAGTCTCTTCAGGCTTTTGCATTTCTGACTAGTGGATGGCACCGTTTGGCCCAAAAATCAACCAGTCCCTTAGTCCCCACCCAGAAGCTGGCTCAGTGCAGGAGGGCCATTTTCCACACCCCTGTGATTTTATTCCCAACAATCAGCACCACCCAAGACTTAGCCCCCTCCCCACCAAACTGTCTTTGAAAAACCCCTTACCTCCAAGCCTTCAGTGAGATTGATTTGAGTAATAACTCTGTCCCCCACATGTCATGGCTGGCCTGTGTCAAACTCTTTACCTCAATGCCATGGTCTCCATGAATTGATTTTGTGTGTACAGTGAGCAGGAAGAACCCATCAGGTAGTTACATCTGCAGGATGGTGCCAGTTCTTTCCACAAAGGCTGGTCAGATACCCAGAAAGTATTTCTCCACTACTACCTGGACAATGTGTCTCCCTATCAGTCTCCAGGGAATGGAGCCTGGATCAAGTATTTTGCATTCAGCAGTTACTGCACTGTCATCTAATCCCTCATTTTCAATATTTTGCCATGTCTTCCAGTGGTCTAACTGGCCACCATGCCACAGAATCTTTGCTTTATGGTCTTCAAAGGAGAACTCTCCATTTGATGTTTCGTGATTTGAGCAATGGAATAGAATCTGATACTGGTGGGCTGGGGAAGGTTCCTGGACACTGGTGGGATCTTGACCCCAGCAGTGGTGTCCAGGCTCTTGACATCATCTCAAGAACCAAGTCAAGGATGAGTTAGCAAATAGTAAAAGAAGAGATTTATTGCAAAGCAAAAAGTACACACTCAAGAAAGGGGAGTTCGGGCATACCCAAGAGAGAACAATGGGTTCTGGGGTTTCATCTCGATAGGTTTCTTTAACCAAGGAGTGGAATATTCATGAAAATTCCTGGGTAAAGGAGGAGATTTCTCAGAACTGTGGTGTCATCCATTTTTACATCAAATATTAGTCTCAGAACTGTCATGGCACTGGTGGGTGTGTGATTTAGTATGTTAATGAGCATATAATGAGGGCCTAGGTAAAACCTATGTCAAATCCAGCACCACATTGGGTCCAGTCAGTCTTATCCAGCTTGGTCCACACCCTGGTTTTTCAGCATCTTACCAGCCCATAGCCTCAAGTCATGTAAATCTGCTGCCTAGAATTTGTTAGCCTGTGACCACCCTGTATTATTCCTGTCTCAAATCTACTTGTAAATATTCAAATGGTCTTTGACTTGGCAATTCCAACTTTGCTTACTTCACAGTGTTTCCTGAGTTATAATCCAGTATAAGAAAAGATGATCCAGACATTTGTTAAACATCTCAAATAAGATGTATCCCAAGTATTTGTGTCAAATTTGGATTATTTTGGTTTTGTCTTTGCAGAATATAAAAAACTAACATGAGGTAAGCACTAAGGTCTGGAGATGGCTGTGCAAGAGATGACATAGTCCAACACCACGTTTGAGAGTGTCCAATCATCTTTTGTGGATCAGCATATTTTTCTACAATACTGAATTTGGGGGAAAAAACAACAACATAAAAAAAAACTATAGGATTCATGAAACTGGACAACTGTTTTTATAACATTACCAGTGATAAAATCAGTAAGGAAGGCTGGTTTGCAGTCATCTGAACAGTCTCTTTACTTTCATAAATATGGTTTCTCTCTCACATTGAACGGCTTCCAATTTCAACCGGAATGCTACATCACAAGGATAAGCATGTGAAGAAAACCGGTTTCTTTTGTAGTCCTATACGTTCTAGTCTGCGAATTAAAAGCCATTATTTGAAGAAGGGTGCCCAGGCTCCATCTGGCCGCCAAAAGTTTGCTCTGCAATGCAGGCTAAGGACCAGCTTCTTTGGGGGAGAACAGATGCCGGGGCGGCAGGGAAAAAAGGAAGAGACAGACGTCACTTCCCCTTTTCGGCTCAGGCAGCGGGTTGGTCGGCTGAGTGGCAGAAAGACAGACGGGGACCGGGAAAGGCACGGCCGGTGACATCACGGATAGGGCGACTTCTGTGTAGATGAGGCAGCGCAGGGGCTGCTGCTTCCCCACCTGCTGCTTCGCCACGGAGGAGTTCCCGAGCCGTGGGAGCGGGTTCAGGACCGCTGGTTGGACCTGAGAGTCCCAGCTGTGTGTCAGGGCTAGGAGGGCTCAGGGGTGCGCGGGGCAAGCGACCGTGAGTGTAAAGGGTGAGGTGTATGAGGCTGTGGCGGGGCGGAGGTGCGGGACTTCATACTTACCCGGGAGGGGAGGGAGATACCATGATCGTGAAGGTGGTTTTCCCAGGATGAGGTTTATCCATTGCACTCTGGATGTGCTGACCCGTGTGATTTCCCCAAATGTGGGAAACTCGATTGCAAAATTTGTGGTAGTGGGGGACTGCGTTCGCGCTTTCCCTTGTTATTTTGTAGTTTCAAGAATAGGTTGTACTTTAAGTGTTACTTTTTTCTTCCATTGGTTTGTGGCTTGGTCGTGTTATTCTTACAGTGGACGGCTGAGGAATAGGAAGTAAGATGTCGCTTCTCCGCCGGAGGAGAAATAGGAAGCGTCAGCCTTAACAAGCAAACTAGCACGAAGGCCGCACAGCTCTTCCCTTTCCACGCAGGGCTGCTTTTTGCAGAGATTGATCCATGGTCTCCAGTGTCTTGGGTTCTCACGCTCTGTGAAAATCTTCGTGTTTTTGTCTAGCCCCCAAGAGTCACCTTTTACACAGCCTCTGCTTCTAACCATAGCCCCCTCAGGAGTTTGTGGGATTTCTGCGCTAGCGGGAAATGTGTTCTCACCTCATAGAGCCAGCTACAAACTACGCAGTAGGGCGCTGTTCTTTGGGATGAAAACAGGGCCTTTGGGGCTCTTAGTGTCTCCGTTGGGCTGTAGACATAACACGCTTACTTTGTGGAGGGGAACGGCTTTACCGGCGCCCAGGTGCCCTAATGAAATTCCTCGAGGCCGGCAGGTCAGAACCGCAGTCTCACCTGTCTTGGCTGAAATGCGCTGCGATCCTCCCTGAAATATAAGGCGGGAAGTTTTATGAGCAGCGGGGTCCAGTTTCCCTACTATCTCCTGCCGTTTACATATCTAGTCTTTCTTCAGACTTTATTTAAATGACAGCTTCTTGTTTGATGTCTCGCTTCCATATCCTACATCCATTGCCAGGCAACTTTCTAGACAGCAACCCGACCCATCCTTCCCACCCCTAAGCAGCCCTTTCCTATTTCTGGCGCCAGTGTCCTCCCCGGTCCCTCTTTCTTCAGGCCCTCGCTTATCACCTTCATGGACAGAAAATACTTAGCTCTCTCTCAACCTGCAGTTTGCACCTGACACGCGTCAGTACCCTGGCAAATTCCTTAATAACCCTTCTCAAATGGCACTGTAAATTCATCTCTTTTTAACTCCCAGAAGTATCTAATTGGTTTTGTCCCTGCATTGCTTGAATACTAGTATTCCACTACAAAAGAAAACCCCAGGCCTAGCAATGGCGGTTCTGGGCATTGTGCCAGCCTCTCCCAGGGTATGTTTTCTGACCTCACCTACTTCTGATCAACTGAGGTCAGGAGTTCGAGACCAGCCTGACCAACATGGTGAAACTCCATCTCTACTAAAAATACACACACAAACACACACACACACAAAAGCAAAAAAAGCTGGATGTGGTGGTATGTGTCTGTAATCCCAACTACTGGGGAGGCTGAGGCAGGAGAATCGCTTGAACCCAGGAGGCAGAGGTTGCAGTCAGCCGAGATCATGCCATTGCATCCCAACCTGGGCAACAGAGTGAGACTCTGTCCCAGAACAAAACAAAACAACAACAACAACAATAAAAACTAGTCCATCTGAGACATACTATTGGAGACAGTAGAATCCTGCATCCAACAGGCACTGGTTGCATATCTGAACCCACTGAGTTATTGGCTCATGTTCCATCTGTTCTGTTAAGTATCACAAGCAGAAATTGAGCTCTTTGGCTTTTACCCACTAAGTATGGCTATAGGACAGGTCTCTCTGTCTCTTTCATTTTTGCATCATTATTTTTTGCCATCAGTGTGGGTTTTTGGTTTTGATGTTATGAAGTGAATTTGTATGGACAATTTCTGTTGGGTGGTGTTGACAAGGATCCAGTCCCTGTTTGGTAATACATGACAGCTAATCTGCTCTGTGAGACTTTTTTTTATTGTCTATTTATTGTCCTGAGAATAATGGTATTTCCTGATATTTGAGACTGCAGCAATGATAAGTTGTTCATATCTTGTCTTTCCAATGTTTGGTAAAAATTTTATGGGCCCAATATTTGTCAATATCTGCAAGAGTGGCATCCCTGTTACAAGAAGAGTGATCTTACTACTCAATGTCCCCCCTCCCATCCAACTTCGTTCCATAGGAGCTCTTGGCTTTGACAAATTTACTATATCTAAAAGACATCTTAGTACAGGAGGAAAACTAAATCTGTAGCATTTAAGGAGCAGTTTTCTTTGATTGGTATATTCAGATTTCTAACCAGCTGAAAAATTCAAATACATGTCCTTTAAGGATTAAATTTAAACCACACTACAGAAAGGAGATAAAAGATTTATATGATCACATATAAGCAATGGAATCAGCAATATGAGCACTTTTCACAACTATACAAATCAAATTTAATAATCTCCAGAACATTAAGAAAGGCACTGTTGGTGACATCACCAATAGGGCATTTCTCTGTAGATGAGGCAGCACAGGGCTGCTGCTTCACCACGGAGGATTTCCCTGCTGTAGGAGCAAGTCCAGGACTGCTGGCTGGATGTGAGAGTCCCTGCTGTGTGTTAGGGCTAGGAGGGCTCGGGGTGGTTGTGGATTGTTGGGGGTGGTTCTCGGGGCAAGTGACCATGCGTGTAAAGGGTGAGGCATATGGAGCTGTGGTGGGGCAGAGGTATGTGGACTGCCACTTACCTGGTAGGGGAAATCCTATGGTCACCAATAGTGGTTCATCCTAAGGTTGAGGCTCATCCATTGCACTCCAGATGTGCTGTTCTCTGTTATCTCCCCTAATGTGTGAAGCTCAGCTGCATAATTGAGCTTCACAGTACTTGACTGACTCGAAGGCCAGAAATAGAGCCCTAGCAGATCCTTGATAACACTGTCTGAAAAGCCAGAGCCCTGAGGAATGAGTTCCAGAGACTCTCTCAACACAGTCCGCTCCTAGCAAGGGTAAGAGGAAAAAACAGCAAATCCCTTTACTACCTTCACTTTCCCCCTTACCATTTCTCATTATTCAAGTTTTGTTAAGTTCCTGATTTCCCTTCAGTGCAGCTGCAAGGTCACCAGCTATGCTTGCATTGCAAGACCTGTCACAGTTTGATTAGCTGCCTTTGTTCTGCTTCTGTAAGCCCTCTTGCCTGCCCCGTGAGTTTTGCACCTTCAAATTCCCACTGCGCCATTCAAACTAGCCAATCCCCTTTCAGAAATGTGTATAAAAGTCAAGCCTTGTCTTTGTTCAGGGCTCAACCTTTGGATTTTAATCTGCTGGGCCTGAGTGCACTCAATAAAAAATCCTCCTGTTTCACCCATTGGTCTCTCTGTTCTCCTGATTCCCACAACACTAGTAGGGGACTGTGTTCACACTTTCCCCTGGTCCTTCATGGTATGAATAATAGACAGCCTTTTTTTTTTCACCTATAGTCGCAGGCTCGGTCTCACTGATTGTATGGTGTGGTCAGCTGTTTCTGTTTTTGTGAGACCTTGTTTTCTTGTTTACTGTCCTGGGACAGATGTCTGTAGTCACTTGTTTCCTCAAGAGGCAAATTTCAGTCTCTCTGGGGGAGGTCTCTCATGTTAGCTGCGGTGGTACTTGGCAGGTGGAGCTCAGGGATCTAGGCTTCCCTGCTTTGTAGATTGCTCAATGGTCCCCAAGGCCTACTGGGTTTTAATACCACTTGAAAACCTTAGTGTTTTTCCCCTGTCCCTAGTGTCACCTCTTACACAGCCTCTTTTTTTGGTTTGTTTGTCTTTTTCCATGAGACAGGGTCTCACTGTAACTGGTGACATCTTGGTTCAAGCAATCCTCCCACCTCAGCCTCTGGAGTAGCACAGGCACAAGCCACCACAGCCGGGTAATTTCTGTTCTTGTTTTGTTGTTGTTGTTTTGTTTTGTTTTTTTTAAGAGTTGAAGTTTCACCATGTTGCCAAGGTAGGTCTCCAACTCCTGGACTCAAGTGATCCTCCCTGCCTCGGCCTTCTAAACTGCTGGGATTACAGGTGTGATCCATCACACCTAGCCAGCCCCTGCTTTTCACTATAGCATTCACGGGAGTTTGTAGGCTTTCTGTGCTGCGGGGAACGTGTACTCAGCCCATAGAGCCAAGTAGAAATCGTACTTGGAACTGGTGCCGATGGGTTGTAGACATAACATGCTTGCTCTTTGTATGGGAAGGGCTTTGCCAGTGCCCTGGTGCCCCTGTGCCAGGGCATCAAGGCCTGCGGGTCAGAACGGCAGTCTCACCTATGTGTTCGTGTAGTATGCAGCAATTCTCCCTCGAATATAAGACGGGAGGTCTTGTAAGGTTCTTACAAGTAAGAAGACAAATTTCCCTGCAGCTTGTTTTGACAAAATCCAAAATAATAACAGCCCAACCTCTTGGATGACAAATGTCCTTTACATTTATAGACTGGAACTGCCCTGCTTGCCTCAGCTCCTCTATGCAGGTGCAGCCCTCGATTCCCTCCACACAGGTCATTTCCTCCCTGCTTTCTCCAAAAGAGGGAGACAGTGGTTCTGCAGGACCACAGTGCTCAAGGCCTTACAGGGCCAAAAATCTCAGAACGAGTTGCCCTGTCCTGCCTGTACCTCACCACTGACCTAGAAATAGCCTTTGCTAGGAGCAAAGTAGGGGGAAATGGTCGCTGGAGCTGGGGCCTGGGTACTGGGCCAGGTTGCCCTGCAGGAGGGGAAGTACTCAGGGTTAGAGGGGGCCAAGCACCAAGAACTCAGCATTCTCAACCTCCAAAAGGACTCAGAGAGATGCAGAAGCCAAGACAGGGTTCCTCTTTCAAGGAAGGAGACTTTTGAGGAAGATCCCAGGGCTCTGAACCAAAATTCAGATTTTTGCCCATCTGCAGCTTAATTGCACCTTAGTTGGTGCAACTTCATCCTTCCCCTATGCTCAGGACAAAAAACAGTTCTTGTATAGGCTGGTCATTCTCTGGCCCCATACATCCTATTGGTCAGAAAATCATTTTTTCTTTGGTTAACTGTGCTTTGGTCTGCACAATCTATTTCTTTCTTGATCTGAAAACCAGCCAACAGTCCCATATGTAGCTTGTTTGGATAAACCCACAAATGGTCTTAAAGCTTGAAACTTAATATTTGTTCCATCTGAGTTCCTTCCTCAGGAAAAGACCTTCAGGCCTGTCAAAAAAGCTATCAAAGAACTGAAATTCATCCAGACAGTGAGATGCTGGGACCCTTCATTCATCATGATTGCTTCCTTGCTCCTCCCTAGTTCCTGTTTTCTTACACATTGTTACATTTCTTCCCTGCCATCAAAACCTCTGGTTTTGGTTGGTCAGGGAGATGGATTTGAGACTTGAGTTCTCATCTCCCCCACTGCATCACCCTATCAAAGTGCCTTCCTTGGCAATAATCATCTCGGTGATTGGCTTTCTCTGTGGCAACCAGCAGGAATCCTGGATCTTGGAATTTTGGCAAAGGAGTCTCCTGATAAAGGTGGGATGGATTCTACTGACCATCATCAGAAAGATCAGACATTTGAAAGCCGTAATCTCAGGGTTGGGGTTTGGGTTGCCCTTGAGCCTTTTCCTTTGGCCTACCCATTAAAATCAGCCTAGCCAGGCCTGTCTTCAAGGTCCAGGGGTAGGGTCAGGTCCTCCCAACACTTCTTGATGCTTCCCTCACCGGGTCAGCAGCCACCCTCCCCTTCCCTGTGACCTGCAGAAAAGCTTCAGGGGGCATTTATTCAATTTGCTCAGAGCCCACGAGGCACAGGTACATGGTGATGCTGTGGTTCCACTGCACCTGCTGCCCTCCTTGGTTTTCTCACTGTCTCTGGCAGGAAGTAACATTCTGGGTGAACTTGGGTGCTGAAGACACCCAGGCAGGGAGGGTAGGGAAGGGCACCAGCCCCGTAGGTCCTGCATGGTAGGGATCCAAAAAAGGTCTTGAAGAAACAGAAAGGGAGCTTTGGGAGTAGATCAAAGGGAAAGAAAGAAATCCTAGGAGATTTCCTATCTGAAGGCACCATGAAGAGAAAGTCCACCTCCTCTGGGCCGTGTCCTCCCATTGCAGGTGAACAGAGTTCTGGTCTCCATTGGAAACCAAGGCAGTTAACTTTGCCCTGACTCCTAGTGAGGAAGCCATGCTTTGTCCTCCTCTGTTTAGCACTTGGTCCTGTAGCACTTGATTGTCTCTCTTGGGCTTTCTATGGATTCCAGGGATGCAACTGAGAAGTTTGTTTTTAATGCACTTTTACTTGAAGTAAGAGTATTTTAGGCCAGGCGCGGTGGCTCACGCCTGTAATTCCAACATTTTGGGAGGCTGAGGTGGGAGGATTACTTGAGGTAAGGAGTTTGAGACCATCCTGGCCAACATGGTGGAACTCTGTCTCTACTAAAAATACAAAAATTAGCTGGGTGTGTTGGCACAGGCCTGTAGTCCCAGCTACTCATGAAGCTGAGGCAGGAGAAACCTGTGAACATGGGAAGTGGAAGTTGCAGTCAGCTGATCTCAAAAAAAAAAAAAAAGGTATTTTAGAATCTTTTGGCAAAGGAAATGATTTCTGACAGGTTTTGCACTTAAGACATTCAGGTGTGAGGAAAACATGAAAACCACTATGCTAGGGAAAGCACATGCTGTTGAGAATGTCCCACAAACACAAATTGCATGTTAGCAGGTAGGTTTGACCCTCAGGTTGGGCACATTTTACTTTAAGTGCACTGTTGGTGGAACTTAAGATGAATCTAGGACATTGATTTATGTGTGTGTGTGTGTGTACATATATATATATATATATATGAGACAGCAACAGGGCCTTGCTATCTTGCCCACAGTGGTCTCCAACTCTGAGCCTCAAGGGCTCCTCCTGTCTCCGCCTCCCAAAGTGCTGGGACTACATGCGTGCACCACCTCCTCCAGCCCTTTTTTTTTTTTTTGAGACAGAGTCTTGCTCTGTTGCCTAGGCTGGAGTGCAGTGGCACAATCTCTGCTCACTGCAAGCTCCTCCTCCTGGGTTCATGCCATTCTCCTGCCTCAGCCTCTGGAGTAGCTGGGACTAAAGGCACCCGCCACCACACCCGGCTGTTTTTTGTATTTTTAGTACAGACTTGGTTTCACTGTGTTAGCCAGGATGGTCTCAATCTCCTGACCTCGTGATCTGCCCACCTCGGCCTCCCAAAGTGCTGGGATTACAGGCGTGATCCACTGCACCCTGCAGTCCAGCCCATTTTAGTGTTATTAATTTAAATACACATTCCAAAAATTATATAACAAGTACAGGAAGCCCACTTTATGCCAGTTTTACAAAAACAAAGAAGTGGCAACATCCTAAAGCATTGAAAGAAATAAAGTTTTCCTGGAATTCTATGCCAAAATGAAAAATCTTTCAAGAATGTGACTGAAATGAGGACATTTAAAGACATAGAAAAAAAATGAAAGAATTCCAGCTGGGCGCGGTGGCTCATGCCTGTAATCCCAGCACTTTGGGAGACTGAGGTGGGTGGATCATGAGGTCAGGAGTTCGAGACCAGCCTGGCCAACCCAGCCTGGCCAACATGGTGAAACCCCGTCTCTACTAAAAATACAAAAAATTAGCCGGGCGTGGTGGGGTGTGCCTGTAATCCCAGCTACTCAGGAGGCTGAGGCAGAATCACTTGAACTTGGGAGGTAGATGTCGCAGTGAGCCGAGATCGCACCATTGCACTCCAATCTGGGTGACAGGGTGAGACTCCATCTCAAAAAAAAAAAAAAAAAAAAAAAAGGAATTCAGCAACCTGCACTACAAGAAATGCAAAAGGAGTCCTCCAGGCCTAAGAATAAAGATACCAGACAGAAATCTGGATCTACACAAAGAAATGGAGACTACTGGAAATTGGTAGGTACATAGTTAAATATATATGTTCCTATTATATAAATCTTTTAAAATAATTTGACTCATTAAACAAAAGCAATAATAACAGATTCTGGGGTTTATAACATGGGTAAAATCAAATTACATGACAACACTAGCATAACAGCCAGAAGGGGAGGTAGAATGTCATTAGATGGCACTGATAAAGATGTATTCTGAAAACCCTAAAGCCATCACTGAAAAAGCAAAAGCAGGAAAAGAAGTTGGGGAGTGGTGGACAAGCAGAAAGAAATAGTTACAGCTAATAAGCCAAAAAAGGAAAGAAAATGGAATGATATAAAAAATACGTAAACACTATGCTGGAGCAACTGCTCTCCAGGCCTCTACCCTATAGAAACACACCAGTGGCCAATGAGAAGTGTACAAGAATGATGACTGCAGCATTATTTGTAATCTTACAGTAATAGAGCCAATGTACTTTCAAAGATATATGAAAAGGGTTTTATTTATTTAACAAACACAAACAATTGTACAAACAAGCGAAGCAAGTCCTTTTGCCAAAAGGAACACAGAGGGTCATGATGATGCTACTCCTCCAGGGATTTCAGGGTTCCCAGATGCCTAGTTTTCTGTCTAGTTCTTCTGGAAAATATTATTCTTGGGGAGTTATAGGTCCTGGCGTTTGGAGCTCTTCCATGTTCTCTCTGAATTTTCCCCTCAGTTCCTCCCCATTCTGCTACAACAACAACAACAACAACAACAACAACAACAACAACAACAACAACAACAAACAATCCTCACCTCCAGAAGATCCAGCCTGTGCCTCTGCACGAGCCTTTCAGGAGGTCTAGGTGTCTGTTCCGCCGCTCCGCGGCTTCTTTCCCTGCTTTTGCTTTTCCCTTCCCCCGCTCCTGCCCTCCAGCCCCACGAACCTACCACTGCCCAGTTGAGCCCCCGCAGCTCCACCGCGCAGAAGGTGCACTGGAGGCCCTGCTCCTTGCCCTCCCCGGGGCATGCCTAGAAATCAACGTGAATAAACACTTTAAAAAAAGAACTTCCCCATGGAAAAATCTCATGATTTCTATTCTTGGAGTTCTTCAAGGGACTAAAAGCTAAAGGCGACGATGGCCCCGGGAGGTCGAGGCTGCAGTGCGCCGTGTTTGCACCACTGCACTCCAGCCTGGGCGACCAAGCGAGACCCTGTCTCAAAAACAAACCAAACAAACAAACAACAAAAACAACAACAAAAAACAAATCAAAAGTTACCCATGGTAAAATATTTCATGATTTCCATTTTCAGAGCTCTTCAAAGGACTAAAAGCTAAAGACGACGATGGATTAATTCAACAAGTCCTAGACCTGCTCCCTGGTGAGTGCCAGACCCTGCTCCCCTCGAGGTGACCCATGAGCGATCCTCACCACGATCCGTGACCTGGTGGAGCCCCCGTGCAGGACACAGGATCCTAAAATGACAGCGGAAGTTCCGCAGCGGCCTCAAAAGTGACTGGGCAGAGTGGGCACAGGCTCCCTCACTGGGTGAAGGAGGCGCAAAGAACGGGAAGAGCCATCCCGGGAGCCCACCGGCCATTCAGGTTCCCTTGGGCCTCCAGGCTGTTCAGGTCCGGGTCGCGGCCGGGGCGTTTCCAGGGGCTTCTGATGCAGGTGAGGGGCAAGGTCGTCCTGGTTCCAGAATCTCCCAACCTGCGGGTCTCCAATGAGACCAACACGATTCACCGCTCTAATCGCTCCAGTTTTCCAAAGCCTTGCACAGTTGTACTGTCCGGTGGGCTCTGAGGATGGGAGGGTTGGGGAGTGTTTGGTGAGTGCACCCTTCCTATAGCGCCCAGAAGAAGGTACACTACGTGTCTCTGTGGCACAATCGGCTACGGCGTTCGGCTGTTAATCTAAAGGTTGGTGGTTAGAACCCACTGAGGGATGCCTGCTCCAGATTTTTTTTTTCTTTCTGAGACAGAGTCTTGCTCTGTGGCCAGGCTGGAGTGCAGTGGCGCGATCTCGGCTCACTGCAACCTCCGCCTCCCGGGATCAAGCGATTCCCCTGCCTCAGTCTCCCGAGTAGCTGAGAATACAGGCGCCCCCCACCGCGCCCGGCTAATGTTTTGGATTTTAGTAGAGACAGAGGTTTCACCTTGTTGGCCAGGATGGTCTCGATCAGCTGACATGGTGATCCGCCCGCCTCGGCCTCCCAAAGTGCTGGGATTACAGGTGTGAGCCACCGCTCCTGGCCGCCTGCTCCAGCTTTCAAAGCGTTCATGCATTATGGATCACTAGATAAACGGGGGAGATTATATCTTCCCGGAGTCCTAAGCCACTAGGGTTGTGTCTCTGTGGCACAATCAGTTGTCGCATCTGAAAGGCCTAGCTAACTTTTGTATTTCTTGTAGAGAAAGGGTTTCATTATGTTGCCCGTGCTGGTCCCCAAACTCCTGGGCTCAGGCACCCCCGAGGTCTCCCAAAGTGCTAGGATTACAGGCATGAGCCACTGCACCCGGCCTTATATAATGCTTCTAATTTCAGCACATTTAGCAGACTTATCTTCTGTGGGAAAGGTACCAAATCACATTCCAATTTTTTCTCAACTCTAATAATGTCCCTTTCTTGATTTACTTGCTGACACAGCAAATTTTCTCCCCACCGCTACTTTTTGTTTTGAGACTAGGTGTCACTCTGTCACCCAAGATGGAGTGCAGTGGCGTGATCTCAGCTCACTGCAAACTCACCGCCCCTGCCACCCCGGCACTAGTGATCCTCCAGAATAGCTGGAACTACAGGTGTGCACCATCAAATCTAACTTTTTTTTTTTTTTTTTTTAGAGATAGGGTCTTGCTATGTTGCCCAGGTTGGCCCCAGGAACTCCAGCTTCTGGGCTGAAGAGATTCGCCTGCCTCAGCCTCCCAAAGTGCTGGGATTTTAGGTGTGAACCACCGCACCTGGCCTAACAAACTTTCTATACATGTACCCATGATAGTCTTTTCTTTTCTTTTTTTTTTTTGGAGACACAGTCTTGCTCTGTCACCCAGGCTGGAGTGCAGTGAAGTGATCTCAGCTTACAAGCCTGCACCACCACGACCGGCTAATTTTTGTATTTTTAGTAGAGACACGGTTTCATCATGTTGGCCAGGCTGGTCTCCAACTCCTGACCAGCCTCCCAACTTGCTGGTATTACAGTCATGAGCCACCATGCCCGGCCATGTGCCAATGATATTCTAATAAGGGCACAAATGCCTTTCTGGCTTAAGTAAGGGGGAGGTAAAACAGAAGGACATGGTGGACATTACACACAGATATTCAGTTGCATAGGATGGACAGCTAAACTTCTAAGACATTTTATTTTATTTTTTGAGATAGGGTCTTGTTCTGTTGCCCAGGTTGCAGTGCAGTGGCATGATCATAGTTCACTGTAGCCCCAGCCTCCTGGGCTCAAGTGATCCTCCTGGCTCAGTCTCCCAAAGTGCTGGGATTACCAGCCTGAACCACTGCACCTGGCTGAGATATTTTAAAGTCCTCCAATATCTGTAATTGTTTCTTTTTATTTTATTATATATATAATAAAATATATACATATTATTATAAGATAATAAATACATACACTTATATATTATGTACAATAAAATACAGTATATATTTTATTATATATATTTATTAAAAAATATGTGTTTTTTAGAGATGAGGTCTCACTATGTTGCCCAGGCTGGTATCGAACTCCTGAGCTCAAGTGATACTCCCATCTTGGCCTCCCAGAGTGCTGGGATTATATGTGTGAGCCACCGTGCCTGGCCCTGTTTCTTTTTCAAATTTAATTTATTTATTTAGAGACATGGTCTTACTCTGTCACCCAGGCTGGAGTGCAGTGGCGTAATCATGGGTCACTGCAGCCTCAACCTCCCCAGGCTCAGGTGATCCTCTCACCTCAGCCTCCTGAGTAGCTGGGACTACTAGCATACACCATCATGCCTAGTTAAATTTTGTATTTTTTGTACAGACAGAGTTTCATCATGTTGTCCAGGCTGCTCTCCATCTCGTGAGCTCAAGTGATCCACCCACCTCAGCCTCCCAAAGTGTTGATATTACAGGCATGAGACACTGTGCCCAGCCTGTAATTGTTTCCTGTGATGACCAAGTCACATTGGTCCAGAGAAGACAGGTCATAGTGACCTCTTTGATAGCTTTCTGCCAAGTTGCTTATCCAAAGGGAGCAAAATCACAATGGTCCCAGTCATTTTTTTTCTCCTCCCCTTTCCTCTTTGCTTTATAAATCTTGATTTTACTTTTATTTGATGAAAACAATCTAATGCCAGTTTCCTTCTATATTAATGGAGAATGAGCATGCAGACAAGTGTCTCTGTATCATTCCTCGACTGATTTCTTTCAGAGGCTATGTCCATAAAAATTAATCCATCTGACACCCATCATTGGAGCCAACAGAATCCTGCACCTAAGAGGAACCTGGTGCAGACCTGGATCCTTAGAGATACTGGCTCTTGTTCCCTTGGTTCTTGTTTTCATGAGCAGAAATTGAGCTGTTTTGCTTTTATATGCTAAGTATGGTCATTGGGCAAGTCCTTCCTTTCTCTATCTCCCTCTCTCTCTTTCTCGCATCATTGTCTTCTGCCATCAGTGGCATCAGTGTGGGTTTCTGGTTTTGATGTTATGAAGTGAATTTCTGAGGGCAATCTCTGTTGGGTGGTGTTTGACAAGGATCCAGTCCCTGTTTGGTGATACATGACAGCTGATCTAGTCTGTGAGTCTCTTTTGATTGTCTATTCATTGTCCTGAGGATAATCATATTTCCTGATATTTGAGACTGTAGCAATGAGAAGTTGCTCATATCTTGTCTTTCCAAAGTTTGGTAACAATTTTTGGGGCCCAATAGCTGTCAATATCTGCAAGAGTGGCATCTCTATTATAAAGATGATCTTACTACTCAATGCCCACCCCCCAACCCCACCACCAAACTTCTTTTCATAGGAGCTCTTGGCTTTAACAAATTACTATACCTAAAAGAAATCTTAGTACAGAAATAAAACTAAGTCTGTGGCATGTAAGGAGCAGTTTTCTTTGATTTGTATACTCAGGTTTCTACCAGCTAAAAAACTCTAACCAGCTGAAATACATGTCCTTTAAGGATTAAGTTTAAATCACACTACAGAAAGGAGAAAAGAGATTTATATGATCACAAATAAGCAATGGAGTCAGCAACATAAGCACTTCTAACAACTATACAAATCAAAATTTTTTTGCTTAAGACAGAGTTAAGCTCTGTCACCAAAGCTGGAGTGCAGTGGCATGATCTTGGCTCACTGCAGCCTTGGCCTCCTGGGTTCAAGCGATTCTTGTGCGTCAGCCTCCTGAGTAGCTGGGATTACAGGGATGCAACACCACGCCTGGCTAATTTTTGTGTTTTTAGTGGAGATAGGGTTTCACCATGTTGGCCAGGCTGTCCTCGAACTCCTGAACTCAAGAGGTCTGCCCACTTGGCCTCCTAAAGTGCTAGGATTACATGAGTAAGCCACTCCTCCTGGCCACAAATCAAATTTAATAATCTGCAGAAAATTAAGGAAGTTCAGCTCTTAATGAAAATGGATGAAAAGAAATGATTTACTCACTTTTATATGCTCTGGAAAGAGAATGCCCTGCCAGACTCAAAAGGGTATCACAGAATCACTTAGATTTTCAGCAGTGAGGGTTTTCCAAGGATCTAATGATGTTCATTTTTTCAGTTTGTTTCCCTTACTGATAAGTATTGTTAATAGATACCATTGTATCTGTTTTCACCTTAAAAGATGTTACTTAAGGCAATTATTTGCTTACAAATGCCCCCTAGATTGGTGGAAAGAAATTTTCTAATTTATAAATATATTTTCTTATGAAACCAATTGGCATACTCTTCCAGTGGAGTGAATAGATAAATTAAGTCTCTAAAACTTTAAAGAGATTACTGCCCTAATTATCTTGACAGTAATAATTACGTATATAAAATTAAAATATGAAAATTAAGCAGGGTGTGGTGCTCACACCTGTAATCTTAGCAATTTAGGCAGCTGAGGAGAGAAGAAGGATTGAAGCCAGTAGTTCAATACCAGCCTGGGAAACATGGTGAGACCCATGTCTCTACAAATTTAAAAAAATGAGCTAATTTAAAAAAACTAGCCAGCACAGTGGCTCGCATCTGTAGTCCCAGCTGCTTGGGAGGCTGAGGCAGGAGGATCGCTTGAGCCCAGGAGATCCAGGCTGCAGTGAACTGTGATTGTACCACCGCACTCCAGCCTGGGTAACAGAGTAAGACCTCAACTCAAAATAAAATAAAATAAAGAATAATTTATTGACTTTTTTTTCCCTGCAATGCCAGGCTGGTTGACTCACACCTGTAATCCCAGAAAATCAGGAAGCTGAGGTGGGAGGATTGCTTTAGGCAAGGAGTTGGAGGACAGCCTGGGCAACAGGGCGAGATGCCATCTCTAAAAAATTAGAAGGCAGGCTGAGCTGGGAGGACTGCCTGAGTCCAGAGTTCCAGGCTGGTCAGCTGTGGTTGCACCAGTGCACTCTCACCTGGATGACAGAGAAAGACACTGTCTATTACATTTTTTTTTCTACTTATGCTTTAAATGTGATGTTTCATTAGGGAAAATTTTTCTTGTTGAATTTGTAACATGAAAAAATAATAGATTTAGTTGTAGATTAAATTAATGGTTTTGGCTGGGCATGGTGGCTCACACCTGTAATCCCAGCACTTTGGGAGGCTGAGGCGGGTGGACCATCTGGAGGTCAGGAGTTTGAGACCAGCCTGGCCACCATGGTGAAACCCCATCTCTACTGAAATTCAAAAATTAGCAAGGCATGTTGGCTGGCGCCTGTAATCCCAGCTACTGGGGAGGCTGAGGCATGAGAATTGCTTGATCCCTGGAGGTGGAGGTTGCAGTCAGCAGAGATCATGCCACTTCACTTTAGCATGGCTGGCACAGTAAGTGAGAGTGTGTCTCCAGAAAAAAAAAAAAAAGGAAAAGAAAAGAACTTTTTCAGGTGAGGAAAATGAGTGCTTTCAACTTAGCATGCCCAGAGCTGGGCATTAAAATGAGACAGCAACCACATCATACTTCCTGCTTTCTAAATTTTTTTAAGTTTTAAAAGAATTTTTTTAATTGTGTTGAGATGGAGTCTCACTCTGTTGCCCAGGCTGGAGTGCAGTGGCAGGATCTTGACCCACTGCAACCTCCTCCAGTTGGGTTCAAGCAATTCTCCTGCCACAGCCTCCTGAGTTGCTGGGACAAGGCACGAACCACCATGCCTGCCTATTTTTTTTTTTTTTTTTGTGTGTGTGTATTTTTAGTAGAGATGGGGTTTCATCATGTTGGCCAGGCTGGTCTGAAACTCCTAACCTCAGGTGATCCGCCCACCTCGGCCTCCCAAACTGTTGGAATTACAGGCATGAGCCACCACCACTGGCCACTTCCCCACTTTTGAGCTATGTACGCATCCACTGAAACTGCTTGCTATTGCCACAGTTAGCTATAAAGTAAGCTAAACATGCTGCAGTGGACACCATCTCTTACTCCCTGTAGCTGAACAATGTATAGCTAATCAATGTTATTTCTGTAAACCACTGGGAGTTCCTGACAAGCAACTTTCTACCAGCCAACTCCCTGACTCCCTTTTTGGTCTTTACAAACTTGCTTGTAACAAAGGCCAAATAGAGCCAATATCTGATATTGCTTGGGTCTGAGCCTTCCGAGCAACTACACTCACATTGGCTCAAACAAATTCTTTAAATCATGTTTTGTGCTTAAGCCCCTTGCCTTCTATGTCAACGTTTTTGGCCCGGGAGCATGATTCAGAGTGACTCATCTCTGACCATCTGACTGTCCTCTCAAAGGCCTCCAGGGTGGCTAAATAGTAGTAAGAATTTTATATGTGATATAAGTTTGCAGTCCAGGAAGAGACAGTCTCCGGTGTGTGTCTTTGAAGAGGTACTTTCTCTGCAGAGAGAGAGAGAGTGAGGGCAGGTTGGTTTTTGTGCTTCACAGGGTGTGTATCACACAATGGAGTTATACATATTCAGCAGGTTTGGGGAAACACCATTTCTGAGGAGTATTGAGCTCATGTGCAATGGGTAAACATATATGTACCATGCACCCCATCCTCACATTGGGAAGGGATTTTAGCATTAAAATAAGGTGGAAATCGGCTTTTTATGTCAAAAGGTGAACTACTGGACACGAAGTTGGTTTGTGTGCAGTCCCTGTAACATGGCTGAAACTGGCTTGAGGTATGCAGTTGCTTATCAGGAAAGAATGGAAGGGCACTCCTCTGTCCCATCAGAGGTCTAGTGATCTGGGTTGTAAATTCAGTTGAGAAGGGCTGGGAAGATTTTGACAGTTTGCTTGCTAGCTCCTATTGTTAAGGAGTTTAGCAAGAGTGTGGTTTTTCCTGTAGCCATAGGAATTCAGGAAGTTGCCATGCCAAATGAGCCCTGAACCCTTGACCTGTAGCTAACTTTTGTTTCCTTAACCTTGCAGTCTGTCTTAGTCTATAAGGGGGCATGTATTTTTATCTCTCAGATCACACCACATTCCTCCTGGACTGGGTGCCTGGCCAGATCTGAAGCCCTCAAATTCTGACTCTGAAAGAAACAGTTGGGCAGTAGTAAGTGGTGAATCCTCCTGAAATCTGGACCTTCCCACTCTTTGGTTGAAGACCTGGAGTTTGCTTGAGTGTCCTCTCCAGCTCTCCCTTTCTACAACAGAGGTTTTCTGTCTTTACCCTGTGGGTAAGAGATTTGAGTTTCAGGGGGAAATAACTGCGTTTTCCACCTCTGCATCAGGACAGAAGGTTTGGGTCACAGTCAGGCAAAGAGCTCCCCAGAGAGCTTCTGCCTTTTCTGCCTCTGTTCCTCAGCAGGAAGTTCTGGGTCAAGGTATTGGCAGGTAGGTCCTGGTAGTTTCGTTTTATGTAACATGTTGTTTTGAACATTCGGACTTAGCTTTTCATTTTGTGGCTAATTCCTGTTAGTTCTTAACTGGAAAGTGCCCCGAGGTGTGTTCCCCTGCCCTGAAGAAAAGAAGTGATCTGCTCCCGCTGACCCATTCAGGTGCTCCAAGTGACCGAGGACATTGTAGAGGTGTCAGGGTCATTACTCACCATGTGAAGGTGGCCTTGTAGGACACTCCCCATCAGAAGAACACTTTTATCAACCCCCTTTCCTGCTCTTCTGGGAGGGTGTATGTGGGATGAGTGTCCCATAGCACATGCACTCTGTGGCCGCCTGGTGGTTAGAAACAGTGGGAACCACTGAGACAGCGATACACAACTCTGGTGTTACCTGTCGGAGTGACTGCATAAGCACCGCCCTGTGACCCAAAACACATCGCAGGCCTTGGTCATCTGAAAAGCTCCTGAATTATGGGAAATCAAGCTTCAAAATTCAGCACACTGTGAAGAAACAATCACCTTTAGAAACGCCATATGGGTTTATGTATACCATTTATGAAGCATCCTCTTGTAAATATCGAAGAAACTGGACCCACCTAACCAGGAAAAGTCAAAAGCAGAATGAAGAAAATTGGGATCTGTTGAAATGCTTAAAATAATTTATTAGCGTGCACAATTGGAAATTTTTTTTTTTTTTTTTTTGGACAGAGTCTTGCTCCGTCACCCAGGCTGGAGTGCAGTGGTGCGATCTCAGCTCACTGCAACCTCTGCCTCCCAGGTTCAAGCGATTCTCCTGCCTCAGCCTCCCAAATAGCTGGGACTACAGGCACATGCCAGCATGCCCAGCTAATTTTTGTATTTTTAGTAGAGACAGGATTTCACCATGTTGGCCAAGATGGTCTCGATCTCATGACCTCTTGATCCGCCCACCTTGGCCTCCCAAAGTGCTGGAATTACGGGCATGAACCACTGCGCCCTGCCAAAAAATTTGGTTTTAGAACCAAGTTAAACGGGAGACTTACTTCCAATGATACTTAGAAATTTCTAAAAGAACTGAGAAAATTGCCTCCAGTGAGGAAGTAAGCTGAGGGAGGTCATCTGACACATTTTCTTTTTTTTTTTTTTTTGCACACGATAACATTTATCTTTTTTTTTTTTTTTTATTGATCATTCTTGGGTGTTTCTCGCAGAGGGGGATTTGGCAGGGTCACAGGACAATAGTGGAGGGAAGGTCAGCAGATAAACAAGTGAACAAAGTTCTCTGGTTTTCCTAGGCAGAGGACCCTGCGGCCTTCCGCAGTGTTTGTGTCCCTGGGTACTTGAGATTAGGGAGTGGTGATGACTCTTAACGAGCATGTTGCCTTCAAGCTTCTGTTTAACAAAGCACATCTTGCACCGCCCTTAATCCATTCAACCCTGAGTGGATACAGCACATGTTTCAGAGAGCACAGGGTTGGGGGTAAAGTCACAGATCAACAGGATCCCAAGGCAGAAGAATTTTTCTTAGTACAGAACAAAATGAAAAGTCTCCCATGTCTACCTCTTTCTACACAGACACGGCAACCATCCGATTTCTCAATCTTTTCCCCACCTTTCCCCCCTTTCTATTCCACAAAACCGCCATTGTCTTCATGGCCCATTCTCAATGAGCTGTTGGGTACACCTCCCAGACGGGGTGGTGGCGGGGCAGAGGGGCTCCTCACTTCCCAGTAGGGGCGGCCGGGCAGAGGCGCCCCTCACCTCCCTGACGGGGTGGCTGGCCGGGCGGGGGGCTGACCCCCCCACCTCCCTCCCAGACGGGGCAGCTGGCCGGGCAGAGGGGCTCCTCACTTCCTAGTAGGGGCGGCCGGGCAGAGGCGCCCCTCACCTCCCGGACGGGGCGGCTGGCCAGGCGGGGGGCTAACCCCACCACCTCCCTCCCGGACGGGGTGGCTGGCCGGGCGGGGGGCTGACCCCCCCACCTCCCTCCCGGACGGGGTGGCTGGCCGGGCGGGGGGCTGACCCCCCCACCTCCCTCCCGGACGGAGCGGCTGGCCGGGCAGAGGGGCTCCTCACTTCCCAGTAGGGGCGGCCGGGCAGAGGCGCCCCTCACCTCCCGGACGGGGCGGCTGGCCAGGCAGGGGGCTAAACCCCCCACCTCCCTTCCGGACGGGGCGGCTGGCCAGGTGGGGGGCTGACCCCCCCCACCTCCCTCCCGGACGAGGTGGCTGCCGGGCGGAGACGCTCCTCACTTCCCAGACGGGGTGGCTGCTGGGCAGAGGGGCTCCTCACTTCTCAGACGGGGCGGTTGCCAGGCAGAGGGTCTCCTCACTTCTCAGACGGGGCGGCCGGGCAGAGACGCTCCTCACATCCCGGACTGGGCGGCAGGGCAGAGGTGCTCCCCACATCTCAGATGATGGGCGGCCGGGCAGAGACGCTCCTCACTTCCCAGATGTGATGGCGGCCGGGAAGAGGCGCTCCTCACTTCCTAGATGGGATGGCGGCCGGGCAGAGACGCTCCTCACTTTCCAGACTGGGCAGCCAGGCAGAGGGGCTCCTCACATCCCAGACGATGGGCGGCCAGGCGGAGATGCTCCTCACTTCCCAGACGGGGTGGCGGCCAGGCAGAGGCTGCAATCTCGGCACTTTGGGAGGCCAAGGCAGGCAGCTGGGAGGTGGTTGTAGCGAGCCGAGATCACGCCACTGCACTCCAGCCTAGGCGCCATTGAGCACTGAGTTAACGAGACTCCGTCTGCAATCCCGGCACCTCGGGAGGCCGAGGCTGGCAGATCACTCGCGGTTAGGAGGTGGAGACCAGCCCGGCCGACACCGCGAAACCCCGTCTCCACCAAAAAAATACGAAAACCAGTCAGGCGTGGCGGCGCGCGCCTGCAGTCGCAGGCACTCGGCAGGCTGAGGCAGGAGAATCAGGCAGGGAGGTTGCAGTGAGCCGAGATGGCAGCTGTACAGTACAGCTTCGGCTCGGCATCAGAGGGAGACCATGGAAAGAGAGGGAGAGGGAGACCGTGAGGAGAGGGAGAGGGAGAAGGAGAGGGAGAGGGAGAGGGAGAGCGAGAGGGAGAGGGAGAGGGAGAGGGAGAGGGAGAGGGAGATCTGACACATTTTCTGAAGTGAGAAATATTGAGGAGGCTTTGTCTCTTTCACCTCCAACTGCTCCTTCTCCTCTTGCCCCTGCACCTGCATAGTCTCCCTTACCTGAGCCCTCCGGTCCTGCCTTGCCTGTTCTTCCATCACCATCACCTGAGGAAAGTCCCCAGGGCTCTGGCCCCTTCCCTGAAACTTCTGTTCTGACAGCCCCTTTCAAGGTAAAACCCACAGGAAGAGGGAAGCCTATCATTCTGTATACTGCTTCACCAAAATGTGAATTAAGAATATTATTAAAAGACTTTCCTGGGCTGGGCGCAGTGGCTCATGTGTGAAATCCCAGCACATTGGGAGGACTAGGCAGGTGGATCACGAGGTCAGGAGTTCAAGACCAGCCTGGACAACATGGTGAAACCCCATCTATACTAAAAATACAAAAATTAGCCAGTCATGGTGGCACATGACTGCAATCCCAGCTACTCAGCAGGCTGAGGCAGGAGAATCTCTTGAACTCGGGAAGTGGAGGTTGCAGTGAGCCTAGACTGTGCCATTGCACTCCAGCCTGGGTGACAGAGCAAGACTCTGTATCAAAAAAAAAAAAAAACAAAAAAACTTCCCTGATCAAAATTTACATGAATTTTCCCTTTCTAATTCAAAAGCAGCCTCCAAGATCCTATAGGGTTTGGGAGAAAATTTGACTTAATTGTCCAAACTTTTAAGCCTGGATATTCTGATCTTTATCAATTAATTCACATGCTGGTGTAAGAAGGCAGGGCCACTAAACGGTTGAAAAGGGTGAATTGGAATAATCCTTTAGAAGATTTTTAAAAACAGACTAAAGCAGACAATGAAAGGGTCTGCATTTTGGCCAAATACCTCCATGTTGCCATTACCCAGGTCGTTCCCCAATATGTAGATTGGAGAATTCAGCAATGCACTTAAAAGGCCAAACAAATCTGTCATTGATATTTTAAATGGTTGAGATTTATTTATTGATTGATTGAGACAGGGTCTCACTCTGTCACCCAGGCTGGAGTGCAGTGGCTCCATCATGGCCCACCACATCCTCAGCCTCTCAGCTCTAGCAATCCTCCCACCTCAGCCTCCTGAGTAGCTGGGACCACAGGTGCATGCCACAACGCCCAGCTAACTCTTTGATTTTTTTTCTTGTAGAGAGGACATCTTGCTGTGTTTCCAGGCTGGACCTGAATGAACTCCTGGGCTCAATCAATACTTCCACCTCAGCCTAACATTTACACTGATGGCAGAGATGCATTTGGAGTAGGTGATGACTTTGGAATGCTTTAGAAGCAACAGAGATATCTGATTTCATCAGGCCAAGCCATCAAAAATGCCCAATAAATCTCTGATCTCTTAGAAGCAATTTGAAAACCCAAATCTTCGGCCTTTATCAAAATTCCTGGTCATTCAAAACTAGATATTCTGGAGAGCAAGGACAATCATTTTCCTGATGCTGCAGCTAAGAATGTGGCTCCAAAGGTGGCAGCAGACACAGAACTTCTCGAAATGACCTTGCTGACTTATGACCCATTGAAGACTTCATTAGAAGTACAAGTGGGCTGGACATGGTGGCTCATGCCTGTAATCCCAGCATTTTGGGTGGCCGAGGCTGGCGGATCCCTTGAGGTCAGGAGTATGAGACCAGCCTGGCCAACATGGTGAAACCCTGTCTCTACTAAAAATACAAAAATTAGCTGGTGTGGTGACACATGCCTACACTTCCTGCTACTTGAGAGGCAGAGGCACGAGAATCACTTGAACCTGGGAGGCGGAGGCTGCAGTGAGCCGAGATTGTGCCACTGTACTCCAGCCTGGGTAACAGAGAGGGACTCCAGCAAAAAAAAAAAAAAAACAAAAAAAAAAAACAAAAAAAAAACAAGAAGCATAAGTGGGAGCTCCCAAGCAGGAGAGGGATCTCTGGAAGGATAAAGGGAACAACTTTCTTCCAGAAACAGGCTTATGGTATGGGCCCAATGATACACTGATCCACCCCTTAGACTTCAACTACCCTTTTTACAGTACTTCATAAGCTGACTCATCGGAAATAATATAAAATGTTAGCATGGGGAAAGCAATGGTATTGAAAATCATTTCCTATGATTGCAGAAAAGGTTTATTCTTGTGGTACTCTTTGTCCCAAGCATCACCCTGGAAAGCCCCTTCATGGGTTACCGGGACATTTTAACTTTAGGACCCTTCGAGACATGGCAGTTAGACTTTATCCAGCTGTCTCCATCTCAGGGTCACAGATACTTTCTGGTGCTAATTTGTATGTGCTCACTGGGGTGAGCATTTCCATGCCAATGAGCCACAGCCCAAGTAGTATGTAGATTGTGATTAGAAAAGGTAATTCCTGGCTGGGCGTTGTGGCTCACCCCTGTAATCCCAGCACTTTGGGAGGCCAAGGCGGGCAGATCACGAGGTCAAGAGATTGAGACCATCCTGGCCAACATGGTGAAACCCCATCTCTACTAAAAATACAAAAATTAGCTGGGCGTGGTGGCGCACACCTGTAGTCCCACTACTCTGGAGGCTGAGGCAGGAGAATTGCATGAATCCAGGAGGTGGAAGTTGCAGTGAACTGAGATTGTGCCACTGCACTCCAGCCTTCCAATAGAGCGAGTCTCCATCTCAAAAAAAAAAAAAAAAAAAAAAAAGAAAAGAAAAGAAAAGAAAAGGTAATTCCTCATGGGAAGTGCCATCTGAACTCTGTAGCAACTGAGGAACACACTTCATTGGTCAGGTAATTGGATCCATTTGTAACATTTTGCCTATGTCCCAACATTTCCATTGTGCCTATCACACATAATCCTCCGGGCTGATGGAATGTACTAATGATACAATAAAAACTCAATTGGCAAAGCTAACAGAAGTTTTTAACCTTTCTTGGCCAAGGATCTCCCACTGGTTGTGGAAAATGTCCACATTCTCCCTCTTTGAAATAATAACAAGAAGACCCATGCAGTGGTTAGATGAAGGTGCTTAAGAATCTGCACTTCTGAAAGGTGACATTCTCCATTACTGCTAAGATCTCTCAAAACTTACTAAGAACTCCACATTAATAAAGGATTCTTTTCATAATGAACTCCTGGGAGAAGAAAATACTAAAAATCATGGCCTATAACTTGGAGATGTTGTTTACTAGAAACAACATCAAATAAAATATTCTCCCCAAGACTGTTGGAAGGGACCACATCAGGTATTATTATTACTTTATACATTTTTTTTTGAGATGGGATCTCATCCTATTCCCCAAGCCAGAATGCAGTGGTACAATCATGACTCACTGTATCCTTGAACTCCTGGGCTCAAGCCATCCTTCTGCCTCAACCTTCCAAATAGTTGGGACCACAGGCATGGGCCACTGCACCTGACTCACAACAGGTATTACTGACCAATCTGTGCCAGTAAACTTAAGGGCGTTGACACATGGATTCATGTTTCTCTTGTAAAAGGCAACCCTGCCAGAGTGGACATCTGTCAGTGGAGATTTTCACTTAAAGGTAACTCAACCTTCCTGACAGAGATGGCAAGTATCTCACATCTGTGGTAGTCTGCTTTCACCCAAGATACTGGCCTGTATAATCAGTTACAATTCCAGTGCTCACTGCACTTGAAAGAGTTAGTCTCTTTTTCTGTTGACTGGAATACATACACCATTAGGGCTCCTTTAAATTGTAGGGGTCCTCTCTTGGTGGTTTTGGTAAAATCACCCTATATGCATATTATCTTAAGATATGACACACTAGTCCTATTGTGTGTATGTGTATATACATATACATACACACATAGCAAAATACCTATGATCAGATTTCTGTTTTACTGTCCCCAATTAATTCGATTACAGCAGGGAGGGATAATTCTCTGATCAGAATCTCACAAATCACTACTGCTGTGGGAAATTTGACAAGGTTCCAGGTTTGCCACTCAGAACCACAAACCACTTTTGACCGTAATGACCCATTGGTACTTCCTGTGCTAAATTTCACCTGTATTCCTCCTGATTGCACTCACGATGCAACTCAGCGTCATATCAAGCAAAACCTGTTTATCAAATCTGTCTGACTCACCCTAACCTTCCTGCCTCACATCTCAGTTTAACCATCATAATCGTATTGTCAAAATAACTGCCTGTAATCCCAGCACTTTGGGAGGCCAAGGCAGGAGGCTCACTTGAGCCCAGGAGTTTGAGACTAGCCTGGGCAAAATGGTGAAACACTGACCCTGTAAAATATATACAAATTAGTTGGGTGTGGTGGTGCCCACCTGTAGTCCAGCTACTCAGGAGCATGAGGTGAGAGGATGACTTGATCTCATGAGTTCGAGCCTGCAGTGAACCCTGATGATGCCAATGCACTCCAGCCTTGACAACAGAGTGAGACCCTGTCTCAAAAAATAAATAAGCTGGGTGTGGTGATGTGTGCCTGTAGTCCCAGCTGCTTGGGAGGCTGAGCCATTGATCCTTGGAGGTCTAGAGGTCAAGGCTGCACTGAGCTGTGATCTTGCCACTGCACTCCAGCCTGGAAGACAGAGTCCTTGTCTTAAAACGTAATTTTAATAAAAATAAAAAGTACAAAACCAACCAAACAAAAAATTGTCACTTCACTCTGAAATAACAGTGGTAAACACCATGATGCTACTGGAAAGTTAAAAGAAAAACACTCGGCCAGTCAGGTTGGCTCAAACCTGTAATCCCAGCACTGTGGGAGGCAGAGGCGGGTGGATCATGAGGTCAGGAGATCGCGACCATCCTGGCTAACACGGAGAAACCCCGTCTCTACTAAAAATACAAAAAATTAGCCAGGTGTGGTGGTGGGTGCCTGTAGTCCAAGCTACGTGGGAGGCTGAGGCAGGAGAATGGCGTCAACCCAGGAGGCGGAGCTTGCAGTGAGCCGAGATTATGCCACTGCACTCCAGCCTGGGCAACAGAGCGAGACTCCGTCTCAAAAGAAAAAAAAAAGGAAAACACTCCCTCCTGCTATCAGGATCCAACCTGCCCTCTTGCTCTAAATTTCTGACCCATGATTTTAATGCCCAAAAGCTGATGTACTCAAATTATAGCGCACTTACCTGTTCTGCACCAGTGTTTATTTTTGTCTCTTGAAAAGATCACCATCCATGGCCCTATAAATGTCTTACGGCATGGAATGATGAAGTGCAATGTCATCACTGTTATGTATTTCTCATCGTTTTACTTCTGAGAAAACTAACTTCATGGTATTCTGAAGACTAGAGATGATTCAACAAGTGACAGAAGCTGCAGACTTAACTGAGGCCTCTCTCTCCCTCTTTTTTTTTTTTTTTTTGCCACTCTATGACGCCCTGTTTTCCTTTTTTTTTTTTGAGACTGAGTCTCACTCTGTCACCCAGCCTGGATTGCAGTGGTGTGATCTTAGCTCAGTGCAGCCTTGAACTCCCAGGCTCAAGCAATCCTCCTACCTCAGCCTCCTGAGTAGCTGGGACTAAGGTGTGTGCCACTACACCTGGCTACTTTTTGTGTTTTTTGTTGAGATGGAGTTTTGCCATGTTGCCCAGGCTTGTCTCGAACTCCTGGACTCAAGCAATCCACCCACCTCGGCTGCCTGAAGTTCTGAGGTTACAGGTGTGAGCCACCGTGCCTGGTTGTAAGGCCCTTTCAATTGGGCTTTTGGGCATTCTTAAAAATTCCTCGGTGAGGTGGCTTCTTTCCTCCCCTGTCCCCTGCCTGGGACAGGACTATCTGGGAATGAGCCTTTCTGGCAAAGACAGACACCTTGACTGAGCTTTTGATCATCAATGCTTTCAAGAAGAAAGTTTTTTAAAAATGTTTTATCTGAAGAATGTGAGCACTTTCAAATGATCAGGCCCAGAAAGAGGTTAAATCGAGACAGGAACCACTTTCCGCTCCTTCCTTTTGAGCTACGCTGAGCTATGTATTCATCTGTTGAAACTGCTTGCTATCACCTCAAGTAGCTGTAAATTAACCTAATAATGCCACACCAATCACTATACCCCCATACCCTATAATTTAACAACATATAGCCAATCACCAATTAATGTTATTTCTGTAAACCAATGAGAATTCCTGACAGGCACCTTTCTATCAGCCCACTGTCTGTCCATGCTTTTGACCTTTAAACACCGGCTTGTGACAAAGGCCAAAGGGAGCTCAGATCCAAGGTTCCTTGGGTGTGAGTCTTCCAGGCAGCTGTCTTCATGTTGGCTCAAGTAAACTCTATATTATATTTTGTGCTTCAGCCTCTTTCTTTTAGGTCAACATGTTCAACAGTAGAATAAATAAATAAGTTAATGTATATTCCTACAAAGGAATACACAGAAACAAATAACCATATGAATAACATGAAAAATTCATAGACATAAGACTGAGTGAAATAAGTCAAACCTATGCCTCTGCTTCTGAAACTGCCTTTGCAAAAATTAAAACTGGGACAATTATCACAGTGAAAGAGATCTGACCTAACTGATTCCATGTTGTTTCTAACATGCAAGCTGTCCTTGTTGATTGCTGGGCACAGGCCGAAATAACTTTGGGAGGAAATTAGTTTATGGTTTAGCTGTGAAACAAAGATGATAATATCCCTTTCCCAAAGCAAACCGCCTTCCTGCCTGGGGACTAGACTGCCTTTGCAGGACTAACAAATTAGCCATGAGATTAGAAATTATGGTTTAGGAGTCATGTAGACTCTGGCTGCAAGATTCTAAACCTCCCCAAATTGTTCCTGGAGATCACATCATTATTGGAAAACCTAAGATCAGTGCTTGAGATAATTTGCCGACCCTGCACTCAGTGGATCAGCTGGCACCAGCTAGACTGATAACCTGGCTCAGCTGGTCTTGTGGCCCCCACGCAGGAACTGACCCAGCACAAGACGACAGCTTCAGCTCCCTGTGATTTCATCTCTGACCTGACCAATCAGAACTCTCAACTCACTGGCCCCCAACCACCAAATAAAAAGTGCAGCTCTTTATTGCAATTCCCCTGTGTCGAAAAATTGGCTCTGTCTAGGCAGCAGGCAAGGTGAACCTGTTGGGCAGCAACACTCCCCCCAAAACTCACTACACACTGTATGACTCAGTTTGTATGAAAGTAAAGGGCAGGAAAAACTTGCCTGATAGATTTGCAGAGACAGGGGTGGAAACCGTTAATAAATCTGTGGAGTATTGTCAGAGTTTGGTGTTGTAGCCTACATATTAAAAGTAATCAGTTAAACACCTGAAATAAAATTTCCCCCAAATATTTTTGCCAAATTTGGATGACTTTGTTTCTGTCTTCACAGCATATAAAGTGTTAACAAGAGGTAAGCGCTAAGGTCTAGAGAAGGCAGTGGAAGAGATGACAAACTCCAGCACCATGCCTGAGTGTTCAGTGTGCTCTGCTGGGGCAGCACATTTTTGTACATTGCTGTATTTGAAAAAACCCTGCAAGATTCATGAAACTGGACAACCATCTTTATAACACTTCCAGTGATAAAAGAAGTAAGGATGGCTGGTTTGCAGTCATCTGAGCAGCCTCTCTAGTTTCATAGATACGGTTTCTCTCTGATATTGAACGACTTCCAATGTCAAGCGGAATGCTACATCACAAGGATAACCGTATGTGAAAAGAACCGGTTTTCTTTGTAATCCTAAACTTTCTAGTTTGTGCATTAAAAGCCATTATTTGAAGAAGAGCGCACAAGCTCCAGCTGGCCGCCAAAGGGGTCCTTGGCATCACAGACTAAGAACCTACTTCTTTGGGAGAGACCGGGGCGGGGATGGGAGGGAAAAGAGGGAGAGGCAGGCGTCACTTCCTTCGCCGGCTCCGGCAGCGGGTTGATGGGCTGATTTGGCAGAGAGTGGGGCGGAAGAGCAGAGCCGGACCGGGAAAGGCGCTGTCGGTGACATCATGGATAGGGCGATTCCTGTGTAGATGAGGCAGCTCAGGGGCTGCTGCTTCGCCTCGAAGGATTTCTCCTGCTGTGGGAGCAAGTCCAGGACCGCCGGTTGGACGTGATAGTCCCAGCTATGTGTCAGGGCAAAGAGGGCTCGGGGTGGCATGGGGGTGGGGGGGGGGCGGTGGGGCGATGCGAGTGGGAAGTGACCGTGCGTGTAAAGGGTGAGGCGTATGGAGCTGTGGCAGGGCGGAGGTGTATGATCTCATACTTACCTGGCAGGGGAGACAGGATGATCACGAAGGTGGTTTTCCCAGGGCGAGGCTTATCCATTGCACTCCGGATGTGCTGACCCCTGCGATTTCCCCAAATGTGGGAAACTCCACTGCATAATTTGTGGTAGTGGGGGACTGCGTTCGAGTTTCCCCCTGAATTTTGCGCTGGAAAAAGCAGATTGTATGTGAAGGGATACTTTTACTAGTGCATGATATGGGTGGTGTCATGTTATTTTTACAGTTGGATGGCTGGGGAACAGGAAGTGGCATGTCGTTGTCCTTCTCTCTGGAGAAGGAACAAGCGTCAGCCATTGTGAGCCTGTTTATCACAAGTTAACTAGCGCGAAGGCTGCATAGCTCTTCCCTTTGTACATAAGGCTGCTTATTGCAGAAATTGATCCATGGTCTCCAGTCTCTTGGGGTCTCATGCTCTGTGAAAATCTTCGTGTTTTTCCCTAGCCCCCGTCACCTTTTACACAGCCTCTGCTTCAGGATTTCTGTGCTAGCGGGGAATGTGTTCTCACCTCATAGAGCCAGGTAGAAACTACGCAGACGGGCACTGTTCTTTGGGATGAAAGCAGGGTCTTTGGGGATCTTAGTGTCCCCGTTCGGTTGTAGACTTAACACGCTTACTTTGTGTAGGAGAACGGCTCTGCCGGCGCCCAGGTGTCCTAACGCAATTCATCGAGGCCCGCAGGTCAGAACCGCAGTCTCAACTGTCTTGGCGGAAATGCGCTGCGATCCTCCCTGCACTACATGAACACGAGAATTCCACTAGAGAAGAAAACCCCAGGCCTAGTGATGGCGGTTCTGGGCATTTTGCCAGCCTCTCCCAGGATGTGTTTTCTGACCCCACCCACTTCTGATCTGTAATGTCCCGGTCAACAGAAACTACCTGGCCCAAACGGAAAAGGCAAGGAGGACCACGGCGGGAAGGCCTATGGCGTCCGGTGGTGGCTAGCCCGGGGACTGCACTCATACATCTGCATGTCCCGAGAAGCCTTTGCCATCCTGACCTGGGTGCGGTGCAGAAACCTGCGGCTCCGAAGAAAACAGGCTAGAATGCACAAGACGCCCAGCCGGTGTTCAGCACACTGCGAGTGGAAGCCGTACGTCCTACGGACTGATCTAGTTTGGTGAAGACTAGCCATTTACTTCTAACCCCAGCAGCGGACATTGCCTTGCTCAAATATAAAATATATGAACCAAGACAAAAGCAACTTTCATTGCGTTACTGATGAGCAAACGGGTTTTTAGAATGTTTAAGAAATGTCCCTTGTTTCAGGACCGTCATCACTAAGGTATGCTTGGGATTCCTCATCGAGGAGTTTCTGAGCAAAGGCAGCCCACCAATCCAGTGGTTGAGAACGGCTTGGATATTGGCTTCCAGGCGCATCAGAAATACCGAGGTTCTGACAAAGACATGAGCTTCTGTCTGCCTTTGGGAAGGCCTTCTTCCAGTCCTGGCGCTGCCGCTTGCCTTCTGTTTGACCTTGGGCCGGGTCCTTCAATTTGCTAGGCTTCAAGTTGGAAAGTGTTACAGGAAAATAATAATTTGAAGTACTTCTTAGAGTTATTGCACAGACTACAGAAGATAGTCTAATAGTACAGCTAGCATCGTGTGTGACTTACATTAAGGATTTGCTGATAGGAAACAATATCCTAGATAAAGTTTCTTCCCCTTAATTATGAAATATAAGAAAGGAAATTATGTAGACTTCTGCTTCAGGCCTCTGTAACATGTGAATGAATTTTGCACTTGTGAAGGTGACATTCTTTTACAAAATAAGTTAATACTAAAGAATGACAAATGGAATTTACAGAACAAATATTAACAAAAAGAAGTTGTTCTTAGCAGCTTTGTTTACAATAGTCTCCAAAGTGGAAACAGTTCATATGTATCAAGAGGTGAATGGACCTATTGTGATATATTCATCCAGTGGAATACTACCCTCAGTAAGATGGGAGAAATTATGGAAACATGAGATAACATGGGTTAATCTCAAAGACCTCATGCTGAGTGATGAAAAGAGTGCATTCTGTGTGGTGCCATCAAGGTGAATTTCTAGAACAGGTGAAACTAACCTGTATAGTGACAGAAAATACATCATTAACTGCTGGGGTCAGGGAGTAGAGGGGACTGACTGCAAAGGGCACAAGAGGACCTTCTGGAGTAGTAGACATGTCATGAAACTTGAAATGGATGCATTGAACATATTCAACCAATGCCTTAATGAATTTGATTGTAAAAAGTAGTAAGAAAACCACTGCAGGCCAGACGTGGTGGCTTATGCCTGTAATTCTTGCACTTTGGGAGGCTGAGGCAGGCAGATCACCTGAGGTCAGGAGTTTGAAACCAGCCGGGCCAACATGGGGAAACCCCATCTCTACTAAAAATACAAAAAAAATTAGCTGGGTGTGGCGGTAGGTGCCTGTAATCCCAGCTACTCGGGAGGCTGAGGCAGGAGAATCTCTTGAACCTGGGAGTGGAGGTTGCAGTATGTAGCGATCGTGCCACTACACTCCAGCCTGGGTGACAGAGCGAGTGACTCTGCTCTAAAAAAAAAAAAAAGAAAAAAAGAAAAGAAAAAGAAAAAGGCCGGGTGTAGTGCCTCATGCCTGTAATCCCAGCACTTTGGGAGGCTGAGGCAGGTAGATCACAAGGTCAAGATATCGAGTCCATCCTGGCCAACATAGTGAAACCCCATTTCTACTAAAAGTACAAAAATTAGCTGGACATGGTGGCACGCACCTGTAGTCCCAGCTACTTGGGAGGCTGAGGTAGGAGAGTTGCTTGAACCTGGGAGGCGGAGGTTGCAGTGAGCTGAAATCCAGCCACTGCACTCCAGCCTGGGCAACAGAGAAAACAAAAACAAAAACAAAAACAAAATAAAAAAGGACTCCATCTCAAAAACAAAACAAAACAAAACAAACAAACAAAAAAACACTGCAAATCATAATGCATTCTACTTAATTTAATGTATGTTTAGCTTTACAGGATTCCTTTAGAAAAGTGTCTCTCTAAATTTGATTGAGAGTTCAGGAATTCCTTCATTTCTGTTTCTGTCTCTTTGTCTTCAGTTGAATTCATGCGCTATTAAATGGAATATTTGTTTTTTTTTTTTTTTTTTTTTTTTTTGAGAGAGTCTCGCTCTGTTGCCCAGGCTGGAGTGCAGCGGTGCCATCTTGGCTCACTGCAAGCTTCGCCTCCCAGGTTCAGACCATTTTCTCGCCTCAGCCTTCCCAGTAGCTGGGACTACAGACACCCACCACCGCGCCCGGCTAATTTTTTGTATTTTTAGTAGGGATGGGGTTTCACCGTGTTAGCCAGGATGGTCTCGATTTCCTGACCTTGTGATCCGCCTGCCTTGGCTTCCCAAAGTGCTGGGATTACAGGTGTGAGCCACTGCGCCCGGCCCAAATGGAATATTTGTAAAATAAAAATAGAGTCTAAGCTCAATATTACAAAAGCATATATATATATATGCATATATATAATATATAGCTCTTATATATATGTATATACACATATATAATCTTTATTTATTGTTCTGTTTTTTCTTTTGCAGGGGCATGGGGGCAGACAGTCTAGCTAAAATACACATTCTTCTCTCTGTAGATAATACCAGAAGAACATGACTCAATCAGTGTTGCCCTAATATTAACAAAAGTTATTTTGAACTTAAGGTGATCAGAAATTTTACATATCTGTACCTTCTCTGTATTGGTGGTATGGTCTATGCTAAGCATGTATAATTAAAAAAAAATAAGAGTAACTTTAAAAAGATTTGGAAGAAAAATATGTATATATGTGAACAGTACTTAATTCCAGGTGGTGGGAATATGGATGACTGGTTATCTTCTTCTTTCTGTATCTTTCATATTTTTAAATGGAAAAACTCAATGACCTGGAAGTGAAGGAACAGATTTGGAAGGGGTGTGGGGCAGGTGAGAGGAAAATGCAAGGAAAGGACAAACCTAGTTCTGGCAGGACTGTGTTTAAGTTGGAGGTTTCTAGGGAGCAGTTGTTGGGATAAGAAGGATATGGGGAGGCAGGAGAATCATGAAAATATTTAGGACAGTGTATTGCCTGTCATATCATTCCACCTCCTTTCCTGTTTCTTCAAAAAAAATATACAGACTTACATTTCTTTTCAAGCATATGTACCATTTGTGTTTCTCTTTTATTAATGTAACTGGTGAGTTTATCTTGCTGGTTGCCCAGAAAAGCCAATGGAGCTGAGAACAGCAGGCTTCCTGCAACAGAGAAAGAATCTAATAAATGCATAGACAGCTAAGTGACCAGGACAGAGGGTTATTATTACTTAAATCTGTCTCCCCCCAAATTCAGAGGGCACTATTTTTTTTTAAGGATAGTTTGGCAGGCAAGGGGCTAGGGAATGGGGAAAGCTGATTGGTTGGGTTGGGGATGAAAATCACAGGGAGTCAGAGCTTGTCTTCCTGCACTGAGTCAGTCCCTGAGTGGGGGCCATAGGACCAGATGAGCCAGTTTATTGGTCTGGGTGTGCCAGCTAGTCCATCGTAAGGCAGGGTCTGAAAAATACCTTGAACACCAATCTTAGATTTGACACTAATGATGTTATCTATTGTTATCTATAGGCACAACTGGGGAGCTTAGGAATCTTGTGGCTTCTGGCTTCATGGCTCCTGAGCCATGATTTCCAATCTCATGCCTAATTTGTTAACTTTGCTGAGGAGGTCTGATCCCCAAGAAAGGAAGAAGTTTGTCTCGGGAAAGGGCTATCATCTTTGTTTCACACTTAGACTTGGAACTAAACTCCTCTCATATTTAGCCTGGCTTATGTCCAGGAATGGACAAGGGAAGCTTGGAGGTTGGAAGCAAGATGCAGTGCTCAGGGTCACTTAGGCAGGGAAGGAGGATGTGAAAGCAGGAATTTGAAGTGAAGGCAGCCTGGCTCCAGAAGACATTCTCAGAACCACTGTGTTTATATTGCTCCTAATGAAGGTGCCCTTGCAAAAATTATGACAGTGAGAAAAACTTGACATAGAAAAAGTATGACAGTGAAAGAAATCTGACCGGGGTGATCCTGGGCAGGTAATTTAACATCTCTGCATCTCAGTTGTCTCATATGGGAGATGAAGATGATGGTGTGACCTTGGCCTGTGGTAAAGACTAAATAAGTAATTATGCACACTCATTGACTGTGCCTGACATGTGGCACTTGGCATGTCAGGCACAGTTGATGAGTGTTCATATGTTACTTATTTGCATGTTAGCTCTTGTATTATGCCTGCAACACTGCACAAAGAGCAGATGTGGCCAGGTGCAAGGGCTCATGCCTATAATCCCAGCACTTTGGGAGGTCGAATGGGCAGAGCACCTGAGGACAGGAGTCCAAGACTAGCCTGGCCATCATGGAGAAACTCTGTCTCTATTACAAATACAAAAATTAGCAGGGCACGGCAGTGCACCTGTAATCCCAGTTACTTGGGAGGCTGAGACAGAAGAATCACTTGAACCCAGGAGGCAGAGGTTGCAGTGATCTGCGATTGTGCCACTGCACTCTAGCCCAGGTGATAGAGCGAGACTCCATCTCCAAATAAACCAAATAAACAAAAAGAGCAGATGTGATGAAAATTTGTTGTATTGAAGTTATAGCAGTGATACGTTCCAGCGGCTATGCACCCTCCCAGGGAGACTGCAGCAATCCTCTCAACAGCAGTAATCTCCTGGGCTGGGAGGTCCCAGGAAGGCCCCTCAATCTCCAGCAGGTTTGACCTTCAAGGAGCTTCAGGGAATGAGCTAGAGAAGTATTTCTATCTGGGAGGAACTGGGGGTTTATTAGCTCATCTATTCAGTTCATCCAAAGGGGAATAATGATTCAATTTCTTGCTTCAAACCTGCCTCAATAAAAGTTTTACAGTTTTACAGTGGAAGACATTTGTACATGTAAGGGAGGAGATATGACTTTCCCTCACCCAGCCTAGGTTCACTGCTGAGAACCTTACAGCAAAAGACAGATAACAAGAGAAGAGCATATCTAGTTATTTAATGTAAGTTTTACATGATGGAAGAAGAGCCTTCCTAAGGAAATGAAGGCCTGAAGAAACAGCTAAACTTCAAGTTGTTTTTTTTTTAATGGTAGGTTTGATGACTAGTGGATAGTCATAGAGAAGTGAGATACGATGAAAGGAATATGATCTAATGGTAATAAACTGAGGGAAATGTAGCCAGGCCTGTATGGTCAGACTCTGTGTCACTGTGTCTTCAGACACAACAATGCACCTTTCCTCTGGGTACAGAGAGAGCACCTCTCACATGAGAGCCTTATGATCTGTTTTAGGGAAGAAGGGCAGGAGGAGGGTGATAGTGACCTTCTTGCTTCTGTTGTTTTCTCAAATTCCTTTAGCATAAAATATTCAATACCCCAAGGTGTTATATTTTGGAGTAGTGTGTCCTGAACCCCACCATGTACATGCTACAGAACTCAGAATCTTTGAAGAGTGATACTCATCACTATAAAATATTTAAATTCAAAATACAAATGATGGCTGGGGAGGCCAGCACATAATCCCAGCAATTTGGGAGGCCTAGGCAGGCAGATCACTTGAGTCCAGGAGTTCGAGACCAGCCTGGCCAACATGGCAAAACCCCTGTCTCTACAAAATTAGCTAGGCACCGTGATGTACACCTGTGGTCCCAGCTACTTGAGGAGGACGGGCTGAGGATCAATTTAAACAATATCATATGTAAAAACAATGTTTTTTCCTTTTAGTCAAGTGAAGCAGTGGGAGTGGAGAAGGAACAAAGAAATCTGTAGCTAGTTGTGATAACTGGTTGTAAACAGGAAGGATTTTTGATGCACCGTACACTTATCAGTTACATATGCTCTAAAGCTGGTGGTGAACAGCAACCACAGCACTGTTCTGGTCCCCACTACACTTCTCTCTAGGGATAACAATTTTGTTTTCTTCCTTCTTTCATTTCTTTTTTTTGCGACGGAGTCTTGCTCTGTCGCCAGGCTAGAGTGCAGTGGCGCGATCTCAGCTTCAGCTTACTGCAACCTCCGCCTCCCGGGTTCAAGCGATTGCCCTGTCTCAGCCTCCCGAGTAGCTGGGATTACGGGCACGCGCCAAGATGCCCGGCTAATTTTTGTATTTTAGTAGAGACGGGGTTTCACCATGTTGGCCAAGATGATCTCCATCTCCCGACCTCATGATCCGCCCGCCTCAGCCTCCCAAAATGCTGGGATTAGAGCCCTGAGGGGATAACAATTTTCAATGCATGCAGCCAACCTCTACATATTGTTGCTCTTTGACTGCCCAGTTTTCCATCCCAGGCCCTGCAGTCCAGCCTGCAAGGGGAAATGGAATTTGTGTGTTTTCCTTCCTATCAGTCCACTCCAAGAAGCCAACAAGGCACCTCTCTCCCGCCCCCCACCCCCACACCTCCGCACGCCCTCCAAACTGAGCCCCTCAACGACTGCGGAGTTTTTCAGTCCTTCGTAACTGCTGAAAATTTTCGTATTTGCAAAATATGAAAACCAGAGTGATGGTCCTGAGCGCCTGGAGGGACATCTTAGCTTGCTCTCAAGACCCACCATGAGCCGCATCCAAAGTGTTCTGCCAAGCAGAAGAAAAGATTTTTCATCTGTCACGTCCTAAGGCATCTTCTCCTTGGGGCAAGGTACTGGCAGGACGAGGGGGAGCCCCCACCATCCCGCACTCGTCCCTCGGAGCTGCTCAGGCTCCTCTTACACGTGGTCCTGCGGGAGCCCGGCCCGGCGACCGAGGGTCAGAACCCGCGCTCCCGGCCCGGGCGCTTGAAGAGGCCGCTGCTCGGATTTCTCTTTCCGGCTGAAATTTTGGGAGGAAAGAATGAGATTTCCCGGAGTCGGGTTCCAAAGCTTAGTGAAACAGCGACTTTTAGGGCCCGCAATAGAGACGTAGGAGCTAGAAATTCGGCATGGAAATCTGAATATGAATAACAGAGTAAATTAACAGTCAGAAGAGGTTGGGCCATCTGAATAAAACAGTGTTACTCCTAAGTTTGGTCTCAAACCATCGACCTTAAACTGAGACATAATCACCAATGACTGAGCTAACCCCATCAAAATTTCTCACGCCACCGTTTACTTACCAAAAAGACAATGGATGCGGTTACGATTTCCCGAGTGAAAGGAATCTCGGGGTCTAGCATTGAGGGGCGGCAGCCCTTTTAGTGTAGGAAACCTCTCACCCCGAGGCCCAGGGTGGCCCTAAGAGGGGATGGGGACTTGTTCGGTTGCTGGGGCGCTGGCTGCGGGGTCCGGGCCTCCGATTGCAGGGGGCCAGGAGGCTCGCCCAGGACTGGGACCAGGATTGGTGACTCCGACGGGATGTTTGGACAATTTCCCTGTAGACCAGGCCACTGCGAGAAGCCAGTTTCTGGGACCCAGGCCCCTGAGTAGGGAAAGGGAGAGGAGGAGGGACATCGCAGGGGATGCATTGCGAGGCCGGAGCAGGAGCGACTAGGGGATTTGCAGCAGCAGAGCTTCCTTCCCCGGGACCCAAACCTTCCTTTCTCTTCTCTAACCCAGGACTTGGTACGAAGGGCAAATGTAAACCACATCCCTTTCACTTTGTCTTTGAGGGGGGAGTTTGCTTCCCAGAGTGGCTTCTGGCTCCAGAGTAAAAGGCCAGCAGACAACAAGGTACCACCTAGATTTGAACTCAGATCGCTTGATTCAGAGTCTAGAGTACTCATCTTTAACCCATGGAATCAGCTGTTGAGAATTTTCTCAATTATGGGCATTTGACAAATGAATTCTCAGCCTCCATAGTCACCAGAATTTCCTTTGCAGGTATTTTTTTCTCTTTGTCACACAGGACTTGAGTACCTTTAATCTACAATAGGAGGAGTCGCCCCAGACTGACCTCTCTCTGCCCTTCTCTTTAGGTTTCTATCTCAGAGAATGAGATTAAGCACCTTTCGGGATTGGGGACAGAGAAGAGCTATATTTAGGCCTCCACTAAAGCCAACAGTTCTGCCTGGGTTGCCAGAGTTTCCTGCCCTGAAATAAACATTCTGCTGAGACCCCCTACCCACTGGGGTTTCTTTCTTTTTCTTTGCAACTCTCCTTTTCCCTTTATTCATGGAGAACTGATGACCACTTCCGGAACAAGATTTGGGATATGCTGGAATTTCTGCTCTTCTTATTCTGCCTTCTCCTCCTCCTTCTCCTCCTGCTCTCCTTCTGTTTCCAATCCCCTCTCTCTCCTGCTCCCTGTCTTCCTCACACTACCCCCACACCCATTTTCCCCAGCTCCCTCCAGCTTTCCATACTTCCTGCCTCCTCCTCCTTCTCTGCTCCTTTTTGGCTACCTTTCCTCTTCCTTCTCTAGGCTCCCACCCTACCCACCACCAGCCTCCCACATGTAGCCTACACTAACAAGAAGGCTACCATGAGCTGAAAGGAAGTTGAGGAATATATTTCTAGTCAGGACACTTTGGGGGTCCTTTGCTGGGGAGTGTGAGTGCAGTGACACCAACTGAGATCATGAACATCAGCCAGTCCTTGAGGCCTGGGGAGGACCGGCAGATCTGAGGCCACCCCATACCTGGGGTGACCCAAAAGAGTCATGTTCACCTTCCAAAAGGCTAAATCTGATTGCCAAAGTCCAAGGAAATTGAAAGCAGCAGGAGCCATCATCTTTGCAAGTCCAGTTCCAAGTGGAAGGATCATGATGCTTCCTTCCAGCCACCACGAGGTCAGCACACAGGCATTTGCATTGCCTAGGACTCAGCCGGTACCCTGGATGCCTGGCTAGGGCCTGTCCAGAGAAAAGCTAGGTGTGGGGCCCATTTCCATCTAGGCAGAGGTTCCTGGGGAAGTAGGCACTCACCAACAGATTGCCCCTTACCATCTTCCTGAGGGTGTGTGGAGCCTCAGCGCTGCTACCTCTTGGATTCCACCCTCCGGATGCCACCAGCTCCCACTGTCCAGGGCTTCCAGTGAAGTCTCCAAGGCTCTGATTTTTGAATCATCCTTATTTGGTGCATCAAGAGCTGCCTCCCACAAAGTGAGCAGATGTGGAGAGCTGCCAGATCCAAAAGGTAAAATCGCAAGGCATTGCCAGCTAGATAGGGACAAAGTCCCCTCACTATTTGATAATTTGGATTCAAAGGGTAGATGTCATGGCCCCTAAACATCACAGCATGACCAGGGCATGCCACCCACAACCTGCAGTGCCCTTGCACCTGGTTAGGTGTAAGTTATTTTACTTAAGCAGACAAGTGATCTCTTCTGGACTTTTTCCTTCCTTAGTGGCTAGAGCTCTCTCTCTCCCTCTCTCTCTCTCTCTCTCTCTCTCTCCCCCTGAGTCCCCTCATTCTCTACCCCACCTTTATTTTCTCTCTCTGTTTCCACCCTGCTGCCCCACTTCCACCTGCTTTCTCCTGTTCAGCTTTCATGGTTCACCCCTTCCTTGCCCACTGGCATCCCCCAAACTAACGCTGCTGCAGTATCCTGGGTGGGGAGGTGGGTATGGCTGTAGACAGTGCCCTCCAGACATGTCTAGGATGGGGAAACATGGTGCAGCTGCCAGCATAACAGTTTAAAAGAATGGCCACTTTCAAAAGCCTTTCACATCTCCTAATCTGGGATCTTTTGGGACTAAAACGTTATGGACCATAGTGGAATTCTTCATCCTCCAGGACCTGGTGGTGGATGCCTTCTTTCACTGAGCTTTCATGGTGTGGCTATTAAGTGCGAGTCCCTGCTTTTGGACAGGGACATCATTGTGAGCAAGTCTCAAGTCACTACTCATGGAGCGGGTCTGGAGCTCACCTCTGCAGGCATCAAGAGGTGTCAGAGAGAAAGGGGCATGACCAGTTTGTGTGTTTCCCATGTGGCCACTCATTGGGTCCTGGGGAGTGGAAGTCAGTGCTAGGAAAGAAGCCCAGTGAGAAAGCAAATGGACAACATCAGACCTGGGGCTGAGGCTCCCATCTGCAGCTGGGCAGCTTCTGAAGCAGGCAAGGGGTAGCAGGGAAGGTCGTGGCCTGGTGTAATCTGGTGTTGGGTGCCCCAGCTCATTCATGTGGATCCCCAAACTTACCCAAAGGCAAGATTCAATATCTCTGTTCTTCAGAAGAAAATGTATCTTCAGAGGAGAATGGAGAGGTTGGGGAACACCTTCTCACCCCATGCTAACTGCATTTGATGTTACAGTATGGTATCTCTGTGCTATAATTGGTTAGCATGTGGTCATTAATGGAAACCATTGATGGTTTAAGCCCATTCCCAGATATTCTAGTCTTCATCTAAGTTCCCTCCGTTCCTTCCTCCCTCCCTCCCTTTTTCCCTCCTTTCCTTCCTTCCTTCTCTTTCTTTTTAAATAGACCACTTTGCACTGAAATCTAAGTTCTTTTTCTGACTTTTAATTCGCTCACAAAATTTGCCAAAATTTCTGAAGCTGCCTTTGTCTTTCAGTCAGGGAGCTCATTCTGTAGCCTGCAGTTCCTCCCTGTCTCCTTCTCCTTTGATCTGTGGTTCCAACTATTTAGCAAGTTCTGCCCTCCAAGGTGACTTCACCCTGTCCTTACTGGAACCTACACTGTCTGGAGTGCTGATGCCACTATGACCTAACTGATCTGCCATCTGGATTCCAGGGGCATCCCCAGGCACAGAGGGTGAAGGCACAGACATTGAAATCTTCAACTGCTCTGACTCCAGGTTGGTGCATCTCAAGTGTTAACCACACGATATCAGGATGCCACCAAAAATTGAATTTGGAGCTTTCACATTCGAACTTAGAAAAATTAATAGATACTGCTTTATAGTACAGTTCTAGGCTTATAGATAAATTGAGCAGCTACTATAGAGAGTTCCCATGTGCCTCCCTGTCCTTCAATATACAATTTCCCCCATTAGTATCTTGCAGTATTGTGGTACATTTTTTACACTGGATGAACCAATATTGATAATTATCATCAACTGAAGTCTACAGTTTACATTAAGTGTTTTGTCTTTGATCTTATTTCTTTAAAACAATTCTTTGGGTTTTGAAAATTACAGTGTCATGACTCCCAAATACAGTGTCATGTAATAGTTTCACTGATGAAAACTCCCTGTGCCTCCTTTCCCTCCTTCACCCTTGGCAACCACTGATCATTTTACTATCTCTATCTTTTTGACTTTCTCAGAATGTCCTACAGTTGGAATGATACAGTATGTAGGTTTTCAGACTGGCTTCTTTCAGGTGTTATGAATTGAATGCTCCTTTATGTCTTTTCATAGCTTGATAGCTCATTTCTTTTCATCACTGACTAATATTCCATTGTATGGATACACCACAATTTGTTTATCCATTCACTTGTTGAGAAGGACATCTTGGTTACTTCCAGTTTTTGACAATAATGAATAAAACTGCTGTAAATATTTGTGTGCAGGTTTTTGGGCGAACATAAGCTTTCCTCTCATTTGGGTAAGTAGGTCAAACTGCCATTGCAAGATTATAGGGTAAGATTATATTTAGCTTTGTAAAAGAAAAAAAGAACTCCCAAACTATTTTCCAAAGTCATTGTACCATTTTGCATTTCCACCAACAACGAATGAGAGTTCCTGTAGTTCTGTTTGTTTGACAGCTTTAGGGATTGTCACTTTTTACAGATTTTAGCCACTCTAATAGGTGTGTTCTGTTATCTCATTGTTTTCATATGCAATTTTCTAATGACAAATGACTTTGATTATCTCTTTCATATACTTATTTGCTATCTGTATATCTTTTCAGTGAGGTGTTCAGATCTTTTGCCTACTTTTAAATTGGGTTGTTCACTTTCTTATTATTGAGTTTGAAGAGTTCTTCATTTATTTTGGACACCAGCCCTTCATCAGATCTGTATTTTGCAAATATTTTCTCTCAGTCTGTGACTTGTTTTTTCATTCTCTTAACAGTGTCTTTCACGGAGCAGAAGGTTTTAATTGCAATGAAGTTCAACTTTTCAATTTTGTTTCTTTCATGGATTGCACTTTTAATGCTGTTTCTAAGAAATCATCACCAAACCCAAGGTCACCTAGCTTTTCTCCGGTGTTATCTCCTAGGAGTCCTGTGGTTTTGAACCTTGTATGTAGTTATAAGATCCATTTGTGAAAGTTATAAGATCTGTGTGTACATTTATTTATTTATTCATGTGGGTGTCCAGGTGTTCTAGCACCATTTGTTGAAAAGGCCATCCTTGCTCTGTTAAATTGCCTTTGCACCTTTATCAAAGATCAGTTTATTATATTTATGTAGGTCTATTTCTGGGCTCTGTTTTCTGTTCCATTGATCTATGAGTCTGTTTTACCTTTTTTCACCAACTCCATACTGTTTTGGTTACTGTAGCTTTACAATATGTCCTGAAGTTGGCAGTGCCAATCCTCGGGGATTTTTTCTGATCTTCACCATGAGAATCTTGTTGGGTTTCTAGTGGTCAGACTTAGGAAAGTGTGAGATCCCTCCATGACTGGTTCTCAGAGAGTTTTTAATGCTCAAGCCAGGCCACCCTCAGCTTCTAGTAATCTTTCAATACTATTCAAGTGCTCCTCCCAGGTACTGGCTCCAGCAGCTTCTGTTCCTGGTAAGCTGTGACTCCTTGTGTTTGCCTGTCTTTCTAGTTTTCAGGGTGGCAGTGACCTCAATTCTCTGGCCATCTAAGAAGAGTTGTTGGTTTTCAGTTTGTTCAGCTTTATTCTTGTTGTGAGGACAAATGGTGACTTCCCACCTCTTTATATGTCAGAATTGAAACCGGAAATTTCATATAAAAAGTTACTTGTGGCCAGGCACGGTGGCTCATGCCTGTAATCTCAGCACTTTGGGAGGCTGAGGTGGGTGGATCACAGGGTCAGGAGTTGGAGACCAGCCTGACCAACATGGTGAAACCCTGTCTCTACTAAAAATACAAAAATTATCCAGGCATGGTAGCAAGTGCCTGTAATCCCAGCTACTCAGGAGGCTGAGGCAGGATCACTCGAACCCAGGAGGTGGAGGTTGCAGTGAACCAAGATCACGCCATTGCACTCCAGCCTGGACAACAGAGTGACACTCTATCTCAAAAAAAAAAAAAAAAGTTACTTATAATAAAACTCACCAATTTTAAATCTACGATGTAATCATTTAAGGAGGTTTGTAGAATTGTGCAGCCATCAGCAGTGTCACATTTTAGAATATTTTAATCTTTCCCCAAATTCCCTCAAGCTTCTGCACAATCATTTCCTAATCTCTGGTGTCCATGACTGGGCCCCAACAAAATAAAAATTTGGAAAACCGACATCATTAAATTTCAACTTTTCTTAGTTTGGGGTTTTTAATAGTGAATCATTGTCTTACTTTTTTGACATTTAGAGGAAATATTGCATTTTAGGGACTTTTTTGAGGAACTTAATAATAATAGTCCTGTTCATTGCTCTTCATGAGTTGTTTCATTTTTACTGATAACTGATAGTTGCTACCAAACCTCATCTGGCAAGCCTAAATGAATGAGCTAAAAAAGAAAAAAATCTGCTATAAGAAACAGAGATAGATGATGAATTTGCACATAAGATTATGTGGAGTTAGTATTGTACCATCTTTATTCGTTCAGAAATTTGGTTGGTAACATTAGAGATACTCCTCACATGCTTGGAATGCCTCTCATTATCTTCTTCAGGTTGCAAGGGCTCCAGAATAGTGACATAAAGTGAGTGCAAGATTTTTGCTGTAGTTCTTTGCTTTTGTTTTTTTTTTTCTCTTTGAGGGATTAGCATCCATGTATCTGAAATAATAAATCAAGAGTAGAGATAGGCATCTGTACTAGTTTTCTATTGCTGTCTATTAACATGCAACAAACTAGTGGATTGAAACCACAGAAGTCTGGAACAGAGGCTTAGTTCTCTGATAAAGGTTTTAGGAAGCTGAATCCAGGTGTGTCTGGCTATGTAATTATGTGGAGCTCAGGCTACTTCTCCAAATTCACTTCAGGTGCAGGAGGAATTCATTTTTGGGGGGTTGAAAGACTGGGTTTTCTTTTTGTGTGCTGTCAGCCAGGAGACACTCTAACTCCAGAGGCCACCTGCATTCCTTCTCACCTGGTCTTTTCCATTTTCCAATCAATAACAGCTCATGGAGTCCTTCTCAAGCTCACATTCTTTCTGACATCACCATCTCCTGACAGCTAGAGAAATCACTGGCATGTTTGCAGTGATGTGATTAGATCCAGTTTACACAGGTAACCTCACCATCTTTAAGTCACATAACTGTCATATAACAACATAATCACAGGAATGATGTCTCATCACCTTAACAGGCTTTAGAGACAAAGGTGTGGCATGTTTGGGGGCCATTTCAGAAATTCTGTCTACCACAGTCGGACACTCACATTCCCCCATTTGCAAAATATAGTCACCCTCTCCCCTAAGGTTTCCAAATTTCATGTCATTAAAGCATTAGTTCAAAGTGAAAAATGTTATGTAGACCACATCAGATCAAAAGTTTAAAATCTTATCTTAGTCATCTACGCCAAGTGTGAATGAGGCTTCTGAGGGTGTCCATTAAGTCCAGTTCCTTGACATAATTCCCTTCCCTCTATCAACCTGTGAAACTGAACAAACAGCTTATCTGCCCTCAGTGTGCAATGGTGGGATAGACATAGAAAAATGATTTTAGCGATTCTTGTTCACAAAAGAGGAACGTGGAAGTAATAAAGAAGTCACTGATCCAAAACCTTTCTGAAATTGGGCTGAGCAAAGTCCAGCAGGAATTTCTTGATTAGGATCCACAACCTGGAACTAACCCTGTGTGACACGGGGCTTGCCTCTGGGCTCTGCATTTCTATCTTTATAGAAATCATTTTATTTTCCTTCTTCTCCTACTCCTTTTGTTCTTCTCCTTTCTCCTTATGGCAGCATCCTCTTCTTAATCCTTGGCACATCACCCCAGCAGAATTGGTCAAATGTTGCCCATGTCACAGTCCTGACCATCTCCATGAAGGGCTGCCCTTGTGACCCCCTGCTCCCCTGGGACTCTCTTCACTGACCTGACCTCTCTGTCATGACTGCTTTCAGCTGACCTGGCTGGTTTAGGAGAAAACCTAGAATTGTGGAGACCCAGAACCAATCTCTGCCCTGTCTTAGCTCCAAGAGAGGAAGAAAATAACAGGTATCAACCTGGAGAAATGACCCACATGAGGGCTGAGACTCTCTAGCAGTTACAGCAGAGGAAACTCCCTGAAGAATGGAGGAGCTGAGATCCCAGGCTGGGAAAGCAGGCTTGTGTTAAGCATTATTTAATCTTTATGTGCTTCCTGCCCCAATCTACCAGCCAGCGAATGACAACTGACCGAGTATAAATACTAGGACTACAGAACGGTGATAAAGCATTTGTCCAACGAAACACCCTTTTACTTTATTTGTTTTCACAGTGGAAATTGCTGTTTTTGATCCGAAGTTTTCTGAAACGCAGCAGTGAGTTCCTGGAGGGTGAGTTAGGTGCTTTGGACAGGGAGGCTGAGGCCAAGGCTTGTGTGGTCGATTTGCTGCCACCATGTGGTGAGGGAGCCTGGGAGAGTCTTAGTCTTTCTTGGCTTCACTTTCCTCCTCAGTAAGGTAGGGGCTTAATGTTCCTCTCTGAGGTCCCTTCCTACTGTGTTTTCTCTGAGTCTCTGAGGAACTGACATGGTTTTTAATGCCACCCAGGACCTGCAGGTGAGACCTGACTCTATGTGTCTCCTGCAGGAGCCTGAGCTGAGTCCATACACTGGAAGCCCAGAACTGAGGGAACAGATGGAAGAAAGAAAGTCAGCAGGTTTAGGGGATGAGAACAATCCACAAAGGACAAGCCATTGGTAAATGAAAACCAAAGAAGGGGGGAATAAGGACAAATTGGGATAGAAGCCTCAGGGGAAATGGGCAATGCCTACCATCATCCAAGCCCTCAAGGAGCAGCATGAGCTGAGCAGTGGGGACTGAGAGAGAAATTTACTCCACAGGAGTCTCCTGTCCCTGACCAGGCAGAGCCACAGGGTGGCTCAGAGCTGGTTTATAGTGAGGGGCATCAGCAACTCCAAGAGGGGGAAGATGTGACCATGAGCCCCATCCCAGACACAGGAGCCTCGACCTTGGGGCTGCCATAGCAGTGGATGCTCTTCAGGTCAGTGTGGGTTAGAGGGAATAACCATGCTGGGAGAAGGGTTGGAGACATCCATTCTTACATAAAACGCTCTGCCCTAGGTCAGGTGCCAGAGTAAGTGTCCCTTGGTAGTATACAAAGCAGTGATACTTACAATATTATTCTGTACTTACAGTTGAAGGAGGTTTCCAAATGATATCTCACAAATATTTATTGGGTGTTTAATTTTCTTTACACTGTGTTAAACACTTGGGATTCAGATATTAATGTCTCCCCAAAGGAACTCAAGCCCATGAGAGAAAGGACAGAAACATAGCATTTTAAGAAAATATGGAAGTTCCCCCACATTGGGGTGCTGTGGCAACCCAGAGAGTGGGAGTTTAGGTGAAGACATTGCTCCTAATGACAGGGGGAACCATAAGAGGACTTCTTCAGAACAGACTCATTTTCCTATTATATATATATATATATATATTATATATATATATAATAGGAAGCATTATATAATATATAATGACAAATAAATGCTTTTTTTGTGTGTGACACAGTGATCTGATGCATTGGGAATGTGATCTTGTCAATCACTCAGGTGAGCAAGCCTGACGTGAGTGGGCATAAAGGTCAGTAACAGAAGAGGTACCAAAATGTGCTACATGTGTCAGTTGTGACCTAAGTAACTGAAGGCATTCACCCTCCCTTGAAGTAATGAAACTGACACAGCAGGGGGCTGCAAATTCCACTGCAGATCAGAGTCTTGAAGCTGACATACTGAAGAGTGGACTCTCACTTGAGATACAGAGTAGGAACTACTGTTTCCTATGGCTACTGAATATCCCACAAACTAATCTCCTCAACATGCCATTACTAATTATTTTAAAGCTCTTAAAGGTCTAATTTTATAATAGATCACATCAGAAATAAAACTAATACAGATCAGGTACAAACTCATATTTGCTAGACATACCATTGCATATCATCCCAAAGTTTCTGGCACTACATAATGCTGGAGTAAATTCTCGAATATTAAATTTTAAACTAAAGGAGAATATTGCCTTCTAAATTTTGCAACTATAGTATTGCAGCTAAACACAAGTGCAAATGGGCAGCCTTATAACTGCATGAGTAATCTTAATGAAAACTTATTGGCAAACATACAGAACATTTCACATGCATTTATCTACAAAGTACAACTCTTCCCAACCTCAGAACTTGATATGCGTTAGGACTTTCCTCTCCCTTGGGCTGGTGATAAAGCTCCAATTGAAATGAGAAAGATTCTTCATGCCTGGTAAATATGCATGTTTCCAAAGATATTGCCACTGGCCGATCAAACCTGAATCCGAAAAGCATTTGTTTCTAGCAGGATATAAGATCAATATGCAAAAATAAATTGTATTTATGCAATTGCATGGCAGAATTTAAATGTAAAAGGAATACCATTTACAATAATGTCGTGTATAAAATCCATAAATATGAATATGACTAAAAATTAGAGCATATTTCACAGAGAACATACTGCAGGCCTAATAACTGGAAAGATATTGTTTGTTCAAGTGTAAGAATATTGTTGAGATGTTCATTTCCCCTCATTTGATCTATGAATTCAATGCAATTCGACTCAAAATTTCAGCATGCATTGTTGGTAGAAAATGGTCAGCTGATTCTAAAATTAACATGAACTAGCATAATCAAAATGCCTGTATAATGAAGAAGAAAATTGGAGGGCTAACTCCATCTGATTTAAAGAACAATCATAGAGTTGTAATGGCCACAGCAGAGCTTTGGTATGTGATCAGTTAAATGGATCAAAAGAAAATAGAATCCAAATATAAACCAATACGTATATTGAGAACAGATTTTTGACAATCCTGAAAAAGCAATGTATTTAAAAATACATAATATTTCAACAAATGATTGAGGATTTTCTTTTTAAGCAATTGATGTGACATATTTGTAGTATATAAAATTAAACAAGTAGAAAAAATTGAATTTGTGTGTCATATCATATATAAAAATTAGTGGTTACAAGAGGCTGAGGAGATGGGGAGAAGGAAGAAAAGATATTGGTTAATGCATATAAAATATAGTTAAATAGAAGGAATAAGTTCTAGTATTTGATAGTATATTAGGGAGACTATAATTCAAAATAACTTCTTGTATATTTCAAAATAACTAGAAGAGAGGAATTGGGATATTCCTAACATAAAGAAAAGATAAAGTTTTGAGGAGACAGATATACTACTTACACTGATTTGATCATTACAAATTGTATATGTTTATCAAAATATCATGTGTATCCCCAAAATGTGTACAACTATTATACATTAATTAAAATAATGAAAAGTACACCTTAGACAAATTAACAATGATTCCAATCCAATCAATTATCTTTTCTGACCACAATGGTATGAAACTACAAATTAACTACATAAGGAAAACTGGAAAGTTCAAAAATACATGGAAATTAAACAACATACCTCTGAACAACTGATTGATCAAAGAACAAATCAAAAGGGAAATTTGATTGAGGCAAACAAAAGTGAAAACAAACAACAAAATCTTTGGAAACAGCAAAAACAGCTCTAAGAGTCAAGTTTATAACCATAAATGCATACATTAAAAAAGAAGAAAGACTTCAAATAAACATTACACCTCAAGAAACCAGGAAAAAAACAACAAAATAAATCCAAAGTTCACTGAAGAAAGGAAACAAAAATCAATGCAGAAGTCAATCAACTGAAGAATAGAAATACTACAGAAAAATAAACAAAACTGAGTTGTTTAGTTGTGTTTTTTTTTTTTTCCTTTTCCTTTCTCTTTCTCTTTTTAGGAGAGACAGTGTCTTACTATTCCTCCCAGGCTGATTGGGAACTACTGGCCTCCAGTGGTGATGCAATGTAGGCCTCTCATACCCAAGTTGTTTTTCTGGAAAAAGTAAAATTAGCAAACACTTGGCTAAACTAAGAAAAAAATAGAGAAGACTCAAATAAATAACATCCGAAATGAAAGTGGAGGTATTACGAAAGAAGCCTCACAAGTAAAAAGGATCATAAGAAACTATTATTAACAGCTCTATACCAACAAATTGGATAACCTAGATTAAATGGATAAATTCTTAGAAACACACAACCGACCAGAATTGAATCAAGAAGAAACCGAAAGCCTGAACAACCAATAACAACTAAAAGGACTGAAGAATCTCCCAACAAAGAGAAGCCCAGGACCAAATGGCTTCACAGCTGAACTCTTCCAAACATTCAAAACAGAACCGGGCGCGGTGGCTCACGCTTGTAATCCCAGCACTTCGGGAGGCCAAGGAGGGCAGATTACCTGAGGTCAGGAGTTCAAGACCACCCTGGCCAACATGGTGAAACCCCTTCTCTGCTAAAAAAATACAGAAGTTAACCGGGGGTGATGGTGCATCCGTGTAATCCCAGCTACTTGGGAAGCTGAAGTGGGAGGATTGCATGAGCGACAGAGGTTGAGGCTGCAGTGAGCCGAGACTGCACCACTGCAATCTAGCCTGGGCAACATAGTGAGACCACGTCTTAAAAAAAAAAAAAAAAAGAAAGAAAAGAAAAAGAAAAAAAGAAAGAAAGAGAAAGAAAGAAAGAAGTATTGCTGATGAAACTGTAGCCACTTTCACAGCTCAACAAAAAGCTATTCATTCACTGGCTAAGGTTGTACTAGATAATCACGTCACTTTAGATGATATATATTTTCAAAGACACTATTAGCCTTATTTAAACATGAGTAAACCTGGGCTTGGTGGCTCATGCCTGTAATCCCAGCATTTTGGGCGGCTGAGGTGGGTGGATCGCCTGAGGTCAGGAGTTTGAGACCAGCCTAGCCAACACGGTGAAACCCTCTCTCTACTAAAAATACAAAATTAGCTGGGTGCAGTGGCATGCGCCTGTAGTCGTAGCAACTTGAGAGGCTGTGGCAGGAGAATCTCTTGAACCCAGGAGGCAGAGGTTGCAGTGAGCCAAGATCATGCCACTGCACTCCAGCCTGGGAGACAGAGTCTGTCTCAAAAACAACAACAACAACAACAACAAAAAACCAAAACAAAAACAATGGGTAGATACAGCAGCACTTACAAGAGTTCATAAAAGGAATTGTACATTGTCAACTGATAGTGTGGAGAGAGCAGCCCCCTGCCCACCTGGTTGTGATCTTTGCACAACGCTTGCCCACAACCACCTTTGCCACTTAGTACAAAGCAGCCCAGAACACCAAAGAGAGAGCCCCAGCAACAGCAGCCTCCGCAGCCCGCTTTAGATGATAGATTTAGCTGAGCAGGGAGGTGGATGTGTGGTGCTTACAACCTCTTGTTGCCTATACATAAATAAATACTTCCCAAAAAGTAGAACCTCATCTAGAAAAAATTAGAAGTCATTTGGCTACAAGAAATCATGAAAGAAGAACTGGGATGTGATGTTTTCCCTGATGTTTTTCGTTGGCTCCCTAATGGAATAGGTTCCCTTACTGTTCTGGCATACAGATTCTCTTTGTGTTTCTCATTCTTGTGCAAATTATATGTGTAGTATTTAAATAATTAATGTTATATAGTTCCTGTTTTACTTCTGAGAAAACTGATTTTATGGTATCTGAAGACTAGAAATGATTCAACAAGTGATAGCTGCAGACTTAACTGAGGTCTCTCTGTCCTCTTTTTTTTCTTTTCTTCTCTTTTTCCTTTTTTCTACTCTGTGACACCCTTTCAATTGGGCTTTTGGGTGCTCTTAAAAATTCCTCAGTGAGGCAGCTCCTTTCCTCCCCTGCCCTCACCGTGGGAAAGACTATCTGGGAATGAGCCTTCCTGGGAAAGAGGGACACCTTGGCTGAGCTTTTGATCATTAATGCTTTCAAGAAGAAATATTTTTTTTTTTTTTTTTTTTTTTTATTTATTTATTTATTTATTTTTTTATTGATCATTCTTGGGTGTTTCTCACAGAGGGGGATTTGGCAGGGTCATAGGATAATAGTGGAGGGAAGGTCAGCAGATAAACAAGTGAACAAAGGTCTCTGGTTTTCCTAGGCAGAGGGCCCTGCGGCCTTCCGCAGTGTTTGTGTCCCTGGGTACTTGAGATTAGGGAGTGGTGATGACTCTTAACGAGCATGCTGCCTTCAAGCATCTGTTTAACAAAGCACATCTTGCACCGCCCTTAATCCATTCAACCCTGAGTGGATACAGCACATGTTTCAGAGAGCACAGGGTTGGGGGTAAGGTCACAGATCAACAGGATCCCAAGGCAGAAGAATTTTTCTTAGTACAGAACAAAATGAAAAGTCTCCCATGTCTACCTCTTTCTACACAGACACGGCAACCATCCGATTTCTCAATCTTTTCCCCACCTTTCCCCCCTTTCCATTCCACAAAACCGCCATTGTCATCATGGCCCGTTCTCAATGAGCTGTTGGGTACACCTCCCAGACGGGGTGGTGGCCGGGCAGAGGGGCTCCTCACTTCCCAGTAGGGGCGGCCGGGCAGAGGCGCCCCTCACCTCCCGGACGGGGCGGCTGGCCGGGCAGGGGGCTGACCCCCCCACCTCCCTCCTGGACGGGGCTGCTGGCCGGGCAGAGGGGCTCCTCACCTCCCAGTAGGGGCGGCCGGGCAGAGGCGCCCCTCACCTCCCGGATGGGGCGGCTGGCCAGGCGGGGGGCTGACCCCCCCACCTCCCTCCCGGACGGGGCGGCTGCCCGGGCGGGGGGCTGACCCCCCACCTCCCTCCCGGACGGGGCGGCTGGCCGGGTGGGGTGCTGACCCCTCATCTCCCTCCCGGACGGGGCGGCTGGCCGGGCGGGGGGGCTCCTCATTTCCCAGTAGGGGCGGCCGGGCAGAGGCGCCCCTCACCTCCCGGACAGGGCGGCTGGCCGGACGGGGGGCTGATCCCCCCACCTCCCTCCCGGACGGGGCGGCTGGCCGACCCCCTCACCTCCCTCCCGGACGGGGCGGCTGGCTGGGCAGAGGGGCTCCTCACTTCCCAGTAGGGGCGGCCGGGCAGATGCGCCCCTCACCTCCCGGACGGGGCGGCTGGCCAGGCGGGGGGCTAACCCCCCCACCTCCCTCCCGGATGGGGCGGCTGGCCAGGCGGGGGGCTGACCCCCCCACCTCCCTCCCGGACGGAGCGGCTGGCCGGGCAGAGGGGCTCCTCACTTCCCAGTAGGGGCGGCCTGGCAGAGGCGCCCCTCACCTCCCGGACAGGGCAGCTGGCCGGGCGGGGGGCTGATCCCCCCACCTCCCTCCTGGACAGAGCGGCTGGCCGGGCAGAGGGGCTCCTCACTTCCCTGTAGGGGCGGCCGGGCAGAGGCGCCCCTCACCTCCCGGACGGGGCGGCTGGCCAGGCGGGGGGCTGATCCCCCCACCTCCCTCCCGGATGGGGCGGCTGGCCAGGCGGCGGGCTGATCCCCCCACCTCCCTCCCGGATGGGGCGGCTGGCCAGGCGGGGGGCTAACCCCCCCCACCTCCCTCCCGGATGGGGCGGCTGGCCAGGCGGGGGGCTGACCCCCCCACCTCCCTCCCGGACGGAGCGGCTGGCCGGGCAGAGGGGCTCCTCACTTCCCAGTAGGGGTGGCCGGGCAGAGGCGCCCCTCACCTCCCGGACGGGGCGGCTGGCCAGGCGGGGGGCTAACCCCCCCACCTCCCTCCCGGATGGGGCGGCTGGCCAGGCGGGGGGCTGACCCCCCCATCTCCCTCCCGGACGGGGCGTCTGGCCGGGCGGGGGGCTGACCCCCCCACCTCCCTCCTGGACAGAGCGGCTGGCCGGGCAGAGGGGCTCCTCACTTCCCTGTAGGGGCGGCCGGGCAGAGGCACCCCTCACCTCCCGGACAGGGCGGCTGGCCTGGCGGGGGGCTGATCCCCCCACCTCCCTCCCGGACGGGGCGGCTGGCCGGGCGGGGGGCTGACCCCCCCATCTCCCTCCCGGACGGGGCGGCTGGCCGGGCGGGGGGCTGACCCCCCCACCTCCCTCCCGGACGGGGCGGCTGCCGGGCGGAGACACTCCTCACTTCCCAGATGGGGCGGCTGCTGGGCGGAGGGGCTCCTCACTTCTCAGACGGGGCGGTTGCCAGGCAGAGGGTCTCCTCACTTCTCAGACGGGGCGGCCGGGCAGAGACGCTCCTCACATCCCGGATGGGGCGGCAGGGCAGAGGTGCTCCCCACATCTCAGACGATGGGCGGCCGGGCAGAGACGCTCCTCACTTCCAGGATGTGATGGCGGCCAGGAAGAGGCGCTCCTCACTTCCCAGGTGGGATGGCGGCCGGGCAGAGACGCTCCTCACTTTCCAGACTGGGCAGCCAGGCAGAGGGGCTCCTCACATCCCAGACGATGGGTGGCCAGGCAGAGACGCTCCTCACTTCCCAGACGGGGTGGCGGCCGGGCAGAGACTGCGATCTCGGCATTTTGGGAGGCCAAGGCAGGCGGCTGGGAGGTGGTTGTAGCGAGCCGAGATCACGCCACTGCACTCCAGCCTGGGCACCATTGAGCACTGAGTGAAAGAGACTCCGTCTGCAATCCCGGCACCTCGGGAGGCCGAGGCTGGCAGATCACTCGCGGTTAGGAGCTGGAGACCAGCCCGGCCGACACAGCGAAACCCCGTCTCCACCAAAAAAATACGAAAACCAGTCAGGCGTGGCGGCACGCGCCTGCAATCGCAGGCACTCGGCAGGCTGAGTCAGGAGAATCAGGCAGGGAGGTTGCAGTGAGCTGAGATGGCAGCAGTACCGTCCAGCTTCGGCTCGGCATCAGAGGGAGACCGTGGAAAGAGAGGGAGAGGGAGACCGTGGAAAGAGAGGGAGAGGGAGAGGGAGAGGGAGAGGGAGAGGGAGAGGGAGAGGGAGAGGGAGAGGGAGAGGGAGAGGGAGAGGGAGAGGGAGAGCAAGAAGAAATATTTTTTAAAGAAGTTTTATCTGAGGAATGTGAGCCACTTCACATGATCAGAGAGACATTAAATCAAGACAGCAACCACTTTCTGCTTCCTTCTTTTTGAGCTATGTATTCAACTGTTGAAACTGCTTGCTATCACCCCAGGCAGCTGTAAATTAATCTAATAATGTCACACCAAACACCGTATCCCACACCATATAACAATGGATAGCCAAGCTCTCATCAATGCTATTTCTGAAAACCAATGAGAATTCCTGCAGGCACCTTTCTATCAGCCCATTGTGCATCCCCCCTTTTGACCTTTAAAAACCTGCTTGTGACAAACGCCAAAGGGAGCTCAGATCCAAGGTTCTTTGGGTGTGAGTCTTCCAGGCAGCTGTCTTCATGTTGGCTCAAGTAAACTCTAGATTCTATTTTGTGCTTCAGCCTCTTTCTTTTAGGTCAACATGTTCAGCAACGGTAGAATAAATAGATAAGTTGGCCTATATTCATGCAAAGGAATACGCACAGAAACAAATAACCACATGAATAACATGAAAAATTCATAGATGTAAGACTGAGTGAAAGAAATCAAACCTTTGCCTCTGCTCCTGAGACCGACTTTGAAAAAATTATAACTGGGAGAATTATCACAGCGAAAGAGATCTGACCTAACTGCTTCCATCTTGCTTCTAACATCCAAGCTGTCTTGATTCTTTCCTGGGCACAGGCCAAAATAACTTTGAGAGGAACTTTGTTTATGGTTTAGCTGTGAAACAAAGATGATAACAGCTGTTTTCCAAAACAAACCCCCTTCCTGCCTGGGGACTAGACTGCCTTTGCAGGACTAACAAATTAGCCACAAGATTAGAAATGATGGTTTAGGAGTCATGCAGCCTCCAGCTTACAAGATTCTAAGCCTCCTCAAGTTGTTCCTGGGGATCACATCACTATTGTAAAACCTAAGATCGGTGCGTGAGATATTTTGTAGACCTGCACTTGATGCATCAGCTGGCACCACCCAGATGGATAAACCAGCTAATCTGATCTTGTGGCCCCCACCCAGGAACTGACTGAGCTCAAGAGCATGCTTTAGCTCCCTATGAGTTCATCTCTGACCTGTCCAGTCAGAACTCCCAACTCACTGGCCCCCACCCACCAAATTATCCCTAAAAATTCTGGTCCCAGAATGCTCAGGAAGACTGATTTGAGTAATAATAAAACTCTGGTCTCCCACACAGCCGGCTCTGGGTAAATAACTTTCTTTATTGCAATTCCCCTGTCTTGATAAATTGGTTCTCTCTAGGCAGCAGGCAACGGGAACCCACTGGGCAGTTATACTCCCCCTAAACCCACTACACACTTTATGATTTGATTTATATGAAAGCAAAAGACAGGAAAAACTCGCCTGATAGATTTGGAGTCTGTGGAGTATTGTCAGAGTTTGGGATTGTATTCTACAAATTAAGAGTAATCAGTTAAGCACCTCAAATAAAATTTCCCCCCAATTTTTTTTTCTCCAAATTTGGACCACCTTGTTTCTGTCTTTGCAGAGTATAAAGTGTTAACATGAGGTAAGTGCTAAAGTCTAGAGAAGGTCGTGGAAGAGATGACAAACTCCAGCACCATGCCTGAGTGTCCAGTGTGCTCTGCTGGGGCAGCATATTTGTACACTGCTGTATTTGAAAAAACCCTACAAGATTCATGAAATTGTAAAACAAGTAAGGATGGCTGGTTTGCAGCCATCTGAGCAGCGTCTCTAGTTTCATAGATATGGTTTCTTTCTGATATTGAACGGCTTCCAATTTCAAGTAGAATGCTACATCACAAGAATAATGATGGGAAGAGAACCAGTTTCTTGTGTAATCCTACATGTTTTAGTCTGCGCATTACAAACCATTATTTGAAGAAGGGTAGACAGGCTCCAGCTATCTGCCAAAGAGGTCCTCGGCAACACAGGCTAAGAACCGGCTTCTGGGCAGGCGTGATGGCTCAGCCTGTAATCCCAGCACTTTGGGAGGCCGAGGCCAGCGGATCACCTGAGGTCAGGAGTTTGAGATCAGCCTGGCCAACATGGTGAAACCCCGTCTCTACTAAAAATACAAAAATTAGCAGGGCTTGGTGGTGTGCTCCTGTAATCCCAGCTACGCAGACGCCTGAGGCAGGAGAATGGCTTCAACCCTGGAGGCGGAGGTTGCAGGAAGCAGAGATCATGCGACTGCACTCCAGCCTGGGCGACAGAGCGAGACTCGGCGCAAAACAACTACAACAGAAACACAGGCTTCTTTTGGAAAGATCGGGGCGGGGAAGGGAGAGAAAGGAAGGAGAAGCAGACGTCACTGACCCGCAGGCTCTGGCAGCACATCGTTCAGCTGAGTGGCGGAAGATGGGGCGGAAAAGCAGAGCCAGAGGGGAAGGGCGCTGTCGGCGACATCACGGATAGGGTGACTTCTATGTAGATGAGGCAGCGCAGGGGCTGCTGCTTCGCCACCGGCTGCTTCGCTACGAAGGAGTTCCCGTGCTGTGAGAGCGAGTCCAGAACCGCTGTTCGGACCTGAAAGTCCCAGCTGTGTGTCAAGGCTAGGAGGGCTCCGGGATGCGCGGGGAAAGTGACCGTGTCTGTAAAAAGGGTGAGGTGTGTAGAGCGGTAGCAGGGCGGAGGTGTGTAAATTCATAATTACCTGGCAGCGGAGATGATAGCATGAAGGTGGTTTTCCCAGGGCGATGCTTTTTCCATTGCACGCCGGTTGTGCTGACCCTGCGATTAACCCAAATGTGAGAAATTCGGCTGCATAATAGCAGTGGAGGACTGCATTAGTGCTTTCCGCTCTAATCTTGTAGTGCAAAAAGTGAATTCTACGGGAAGGGCTACTGTTAGTTTCTACATAACTTTCTACGGGTTTGTAGCTTTGCCGGCATGTTTAGTCTTGTCCTTACAGTCGCAAGCATAAGAAAGAGAAAGTATTGTGTTACCGTCTTCTCCGCCCCGTCGTGAGCTTGTTTAACACAAGCTAAGTGGCCGCAGTGCTCTTCTCTTCCCTTTCTACGTGGGGCTGCTTTTTCAAGATTGCTTCATGGTCTCCAGTGTCTTGGGTTGTCACCCTCTGTGAAAACCTTCGTGTTTTTTCGTAGCCCCCAGAGTCACCTTTCACACAGCCTGTGCTTCTAACTGCAGCCCCCACAGGAGTTTGTAGGATTTCTGTGCTAGCGGGGAATGTGTTTTCACCTCCTAGAGCCAGGTAGAAACTCTAGGCAGACGGGTGCTGTTCTTTGGGATGAAAGCAGGGCCTTTGGTGCTGTTCTTTGGGATGAAAGCAGTGTCCCTGTTTGGTTGTAGACACAACACGCTTCTTTCTGAAGGGGAATGGCTCTCCCCGCGCCCAGGTGCCCTTGCTCATGTTCACCGAGGCCCGCAGGTCAGAACCGCAGTCTCACTTGTCTGCAGAATGTGGGGCGATCTACCCGAACTACCCAGCAATAAAATGGGACATATTACAGAAACATGAGATAGCATGGATTATCTCAAAAACATCATGCCGAGTGATGAAAAGAGTGCATCCTGTGTGAAGCCATCAAGGTGAATTTCTAGAACAGGTAAAACTAACCTGTATAGTGACAGAAAATACATCATTAATTGCTGGGGCCAGGGGGAGGGCAGGACTGACTGCAAAGGGCACAAGAGGACCTTCAGAGTAATAGACACATCATCGAACTTGAAATGGATGCATTGTACCATAGTCAACTCATACCTTAATCAACTTGGTTGTAAAAAGGAATAAGAAAGCCACTCCAAATCTTAATGTCTTCTACTTAATTTAATGTATGTTTACCCTTAGAGGAGTCGTTTAGAAAAATGTTTCTCTAACTGTGCTAGGGAGTTCAGGAATTCCTTCATTTCTGTTTCCGTCTCTTTGTCTGCAGTTAAGTGCACGCACTATTAAATAGAATATTTGTAAAATAAAAATAGAGTCTAAGCTCAATTTTATAAAAGCATACATATATGTTTTTATATATTTTTATATTTTTAAAATATAGAATTATATATAATATATACTTTTTATATAGAATTATATATATTTTATATATTTTTTATTATTTTATAATTTTTTCAGGTATATATATCCTTCTTTATTATTTTTTCTTCTTTTTTCTTTTGTGGGGCCTGGGGGGAAAAGTCTAGCTAAAATATACATTCTTCTCTGTAGATATAACACAAAACCATGACTCCAGTGTTGCCCGAATGTTATGAGAAGTTATTTTTGAACTTAAGGTGATCAAAAATTTTACATATGTTTACATTTTCTCTACTGTTAGTACGGTCTATGCTTAGTGTGTATATATTTTTTTTAAAAAGACAATAGCTTAAAAATGATTCAGAAGAAAAATATGTAGATATGTTAACAGTAGTTAATTCCAGGAGGTGTGAATATGGATGACCAGTTATCTTCCTCTTTATGAGTTTTTTATATTTTTAAATGGAAAATCCTCAAAGACCTGGAAGTGAAAGAAGAGATTAGATTTGGAAGGGGTGTGGGGCAGGTGAGAGGAAAATGTAAAGGGAAGGACAAACCCAGCTCTGGCAGGACCGTGTTTAAGTTGAAAGTTTCTGGGGAGAAGTTGTTGGGATAAGAAGGATATGAAGGAGGCAAGAGAATCATGAAAATATTTAGGACAGTGTATTGCCTGTCTTATCATTCCTCCTCCTTTTGTGTTTCTTCAAAAGAAATACAGACTTACATTTCTTTTCAAGCATGCTTGCATTTTGTGTTTCTCTTTTATTGGTGTAACTGCCTGGTAGGTCTATTTTGCCCATTGCCCAGATAAACCAACGGAGCTGAGAACAGCAGGCTTTCTACAATAGAGAAAGAATTTAATAAATGCAGAGGCAGCTGAGGGACCAGGACAGGGGTTTATTATTACTCAAATCTGCCTCCCCCAAAATTCAGAGACTAGGGTTTTTGTTTTGTTTTGTTTTTTGTTTTTGTTTTCATTTTTTGTTTTTGTTTTTGTTTTTCGTTTTTTAAGGATAGTTTGGCAGGCAGGGGGCTAGGGAATGTGCAAAGCTGATTGGTTGGAAATCACAGGGTGTAAGGGCCTGTTTACTTGCACTGAATCAGTCCCTGGATGGGGGCCACAGGACCAGATGATCCAGTTTACCAGTCTGAGTGGTACCAACTAGTCCATCACAAGGCAGGGTCTGAAAAATATCTTAAACACCAATATTAGGTTTGACACTAATAATATTATATATAGGCATAATTGGGGAGCTTAGGAATCATGTGACTTCTGGCTGCACAGCTCCTGAGCCATAATTTCCAATCTCGTTCCTAATTTGTTAGCTTTGCTAAGGAGGTCTGATCCCCAAGAAAGGAAGGGGTTTGTTTGTCTCAGGAAGGGGCTATCATCTTTGTTTCAGACTTAGACTAAACTAAACTCCTCTCTTAGTTAGCCTGGCCTATTACCAGGAATGGACAAGGGCAGCTCAGATGTTAGAAGCAAGATACAGTCAGGTCAGATTTCTTTCACAGTCATAGTTTTCTTATGTCTGGTTTTTCTCACTGTCATAATTTTTGCAAGGGTGGTTTTGTTAGGATCAGTATATATGCAGTGGTTCTGAGAACGTCTTCTGGATCCAGGCTGCCTTCACTTCAAATTCCTGCTTTCAAATTCTTCTTTGCTGGCTGAGTGACCTTGGACAGATCACTTAACATCTTTGTGCATCTCAGTTTTCTCATATGGAAGATGAAGGTGATGGAGTGACATTGGCTGGAGGTAAGGACTAAATGAAGAAACATATGCACACTCATCAACTGTGCCTGACATGTGGCACTTTGTGTTGCAGGCACAGTTGATGATGTGCATGTGTTACTCATGTGCATGTTAGCTCTTGTATTTTGCTTGCAACACTGCACAAAGAGCAGATGTGATGAAAACCGGTTGTATGGAAGTTACAGCAGTGATACTTTCCAGTGGCCATGCACCCTACCAGGGAGACTGCAGCAATCCTCTCACCAGCAGTAACCTCCTGGGCTGGGAGATCCCAGGAAGGCCCCTCAATCTCCAGCAGGTTTGACCCTCTATGAGCTTCAGGGAATGAGCTAGAGAAGTATTTCTATCTGGGGGGAACTGGGAGTTTATTAGCTCATCTGTTCAGCTCATCCAAAGGGGAATAGTGATGCAATTTCTTGCTTCAAACCTGCCCCAATAAAATTTTTATAGTTTTGCAGTCGAAGACATTTGTACATGTAAAGGAGGAAATATGACTTTTCCTCACCCAGCCTAGGTTCACTGCTGAGACCCTTAAAGCAAAAGACAGACTAACAAGAGAAGAGCAGACATATTTATTTAATGTAAGTTTTACATGACAGGAATGCCTTCCAAAGGAAATGAAGGCCCACGGAAACAGCTAAACCTCAGTTTTTTGTTTGTTTGTTTGTTTTTAAGAGTAGTTTTATTGAAGAATGGATAATCATGGAGAAGTATGATAAGACAATAAAAGTATGATCTAACTGTAACAAACTGGGGAAAACGTAGCCAGGCCTCTGTGTTCAGGCTCTTCTCTGTGTCCCTGTGTCTTCAGACTCCAGGATGCACCTTTCCTCTGGGTACAGAGAGGGCACCTCTGACATAAGGGTCTTATAATCGACTTCAGGAAAGAAGGACAGGGGGAGGGTGACAGTGATCTTCCTGCTTCTGTTGTTTATTCAAATTTAACATAAAATATTCAATACCCCAAGATGTCATATTTTGGAGTAGCATGTCCTGAACCCCATCATGCACATGCAACAAAACCCAGAATCTTTGAAGAGTGATGACTACAAAATATTTAAATTCAGTATACAATTGATGGCCAAGTGGGATGGCTCACAGCTGTAATCCCAGCAGGGAGGAGCAGGAAGGTCCAGGGAGGCGGATCACCTGAGTCCAGGCATTTGAGAGCTGCCTGGACAATATGGCAAAAAACCATCTCTACTAAAAATACAAAAATGAGCCCAGCACGTGGTGCACACCTGTTGGTCCAGCTACTTTCAGCAGGTGGGGAACGGGTGGGCTGAGGATCAACTGAAACAATGTCATATTTACAAATAACTTTTTTCCTATAAGGCTAGTCAAGTGAAGCAGTGGAAGTGGAGAAGGAACAAAGAAATCTGTAACTGGTTGTGATCAATTATTTGTAAACAGGAATGAATTTTTATGCACTATACACTGTTTTCATAGTTACATATGCAGCAAAGCTGGTGGTGAACAGCAGTGCCCTGGTCACTTCCTACACTTATCTGTAGGAATAACAATTTTTAATGAATGCAGCCAACCTCTAAATGAATACTGTTACTCTTTTTCCAATTTTCCATCCCAAGCCCTGCAGTCCAGCCTGCAAGGGGAAATGGAGTTTCTGTTTCCCTAGTTGCCAGTCCACTCCAAGGAGCCAAGAAGGCATCCTCTCCCATGCCCTCATCCTCTAAACTTCACCCCTCAAAGACTGCAGTGTTTTTCAGTCCTTCGTAAATGCTCTCAGCCCCAAAATATGAAAATCAGAGGCATGGTCCTGAGCGCCTGGAGCGACATGTTAATTTGCTCCCAAGACCCATCAGGAGCCTTATCCCAAGTGCTCTGAAGAGCAGGAGAAAACATTTTTTAACTCTGGTAGCGTCCTAAGGCATCTTCTCCTTGGGGCAGGGTCCTGGCAGGACAAGGGGGAGCCCCACCATCAGAGACTCACCCCTCAGAGCTGCTCAGGTTCCTCTTCCCCATGGCCCTGAGGGAGATCGGCCAGGGCGACCGAGGATCAGGACAGGGCCTCCCTGCCTGCGAGCTAGAAGAGGCCAGTGCATGGATTTCTCTTTCTGGCTGAGATCTTGGGACGAACGAATAGATTTCTTGGAGTCAGGTTCCAAAGCTTAGTAAAACAGCGACTTTTAGGACCAGCAATGGAGACGTAGAAGCTAGAAATTCGGCATAAAAATCTGAGTATGAAGAACAGAATAAATTGACATTCGGAAGAGGATGGGCCATCTGAATAAAACAGTGCTACTCCCAAGTTAGGTCTCGAACCATCGACCCTAAACTGAGACACAATCTCCAATGACTGAGCTAACCCCATCAAAATTTCTCACGCCACCATTTACTTACCAAAATAACAATGGGTGCCATTACGAGATTTCCCGAGTGAAAGGAATCTCGGGGTCTAGGATTGAAGGGTGGCAGCCTTTTTAGTGTAGGAGACCTCTCACCCCAAGGCCCAGGTCGCCCTGAGAGGGGGTGGGGCTTGCTGGGTCTCTGGGTCCCTGGTGGGGGTGTCCGGGCCTCCGATAGCATGGGGCCAGGAGGCTCGCCCAGGAAGGGGACCCTGCAGGCTCGGTGATCCCAATTGGATGATTCGGCAATTTCCCTATGGTCCAGGCCACTGTGATAACCCGGTTTCTAGGACCAGGAATACAGAAGAGGGAGACGAAGAGGGGAGGAACAGCGCAGGGGACATCGCGAGGCTCAGACAGCGGGAGCAGAAAGGACACGCAGGCCTGCAGTGCAGAGCTTCTGAACGTCAGCGGAATCCCCATTCCATTTAGGGAGTAAAAGAAGGCATTATCATCCCAATTAAACAGAAAGGTTCCACCGAGATTCGAACTCGGATTGCTGGATTCAGAGTCCAGAGTACTCACCATTACACCGTGGAACCTCATAATGCAAGTTTGCTGCAGGTGTGTGAATTCCTAATAAGTAGCAATAGTTCCCACCCACCCATGTCAAAGCATTTCTTTTGATCCCACAATCAATACTTGAGGAAGGTGGACCTGCAGGAAGGAGCCATCCCTCTTGCTTTCTCTCTGCCCTCTCCTTTGATCGACTCCTATCATTTCATGTGCACCTCGGAAAATGAGGCAAAAACCACTGTGGATTTAGGGCCAGAGAAGAGCCCTGGAAGCCTCCGTCATAGAGGCTTCAGCACTGACACAGCCTCGGTCCTGTTTTGAGGTGAAATTCCTTCCTTCCTTCCTTCCTTCTTTCCTTCCTTCCTTCCTTCCTTCCTTCCTTCCTTCCTTCCTTCCTTCCTTCCTTCCTTCTTTCCTTTCTCTCTCTCTTTCTTTCTTTCTTTCTTTCTTTCTTTCTTTCTTTCTTTCTTTCTTTCATTTTCTTTCTTTTCTTTCTTTCCTTAAAGACTCGGTCGCAGTTTCCTGTGCTGAGATGAAATTTCTCTTTTCTTCCTTCCTTCTTTCTTTTCTTTCTTTCTTTCTTTCTTTCTTTCTTTCTTTCTTTCTTTCTTTCTTTCTTTCTTTCTTTCTTTCTTCCTTCCTTCCTTCCTTCCTTCCCTCCCTTCCTTCCTCCTTTCTTCTTTTTTTCGTTCTTTTCATTGAGACAGAGCCTCCTTCTGTTGCTCAGGCTGGAGTTCAGTGCAGTGGCAGTGGGCGTTCTCTCCTCGCTGCAACCTCCATCTGTCGAGTTCAAGTGATTGTAATCCCCAGTGGCTGGGATTACAAGCATGGGCCACCATGTCTGGCTAATTTTTGTATATTTAGTAGAGATGAGGTTTCGCCATGTTGGCCAGGCTGGTCTTGAACTCGACCTCAAGTGGGTTGCCCGCCTTGGCCTCCCGAAGTGCTGGGATTACAGGTGTGAGCCACCACACCCAGCCCGGAGATGAAATATCTGCAAAATTTCTGTTATTTTCTTGATGCTTTCCCTCTTTTCCGTTTGCCCAAGGAGGCCAGATGATTGTCAAAACAGGACATGGGACTTCCTGGGCACTTTGCCCCCTTCCTCCCTGTAGCATATAATAGAAGACAGCAATCAAGTGAGATTGGGAAGCAGGGAATCCTTTATTTTTTAATTCATATTCTTCTATGTTTGTTTGGTTGGTTGGTTTTAAAATTTTCTCACCAGAAATGGAGATTTGTTGGATTTAAAATAAAAACCATCAGCCATGTTTACATTTCTATGAAACACTCAAAGCAGACCATACTCTCCTACTATGACTCAAAATCTGCCATATACTGTCGAGGTCAGGAGGCAGGGCCATGACATTGAAGCACAGTGTATTTTCTCAGAATTGGCCAAGTTGATACCATTACAATTTGTCAATATATCATGACTCATTAATTACAGTCTTTAAAAGTGTACAGGTATTGTTACTGAAAGCCCAAGAGTTCGGTCTAGGCCCTGCTGCTCAGCTCACAGAAAGCCAATCACTGAGACATTGAGTATTGATGAGGAAGAAGGCTTTAATTGGGTGCTGCAGCTGAGGAGATGGGAGATCAGTCTCAAATGAATCTCCCTGATCAACTAAAGTGAGGGGCTTATGTATCAGGTAAGAAATGTAAATGTGGGTGGGAAAAGAGGAACTAGGGAAGGGTGAGGAAGAACTCATGATGAGTGAGGGGACTGGCATCTCATTGTCTGGAGGCTGTGTTCTGCTGAGATGAATGAACGCTTCACAAAGCAGTTTGGAAATGCTGTTTTTGTAGAATCTGTGAAGGGATATTTGGCAGCACATTGAGGCCTATGGTGAAAAAAGAAATATCTTCAGATAAAAACTAGAAAGAAGCTTAATGAGAAGCTAGTTTGGGATGTCTGCCTTCATCTCACAAAGTTAAAACTTTCTTTGGATTCAGCAGTTTGGTAACACCGTTTTTGTCCTCTCTGAGAATGGACATTTGGGACCTCACTGTGGCCAATGGTGAAAAAGTGAATGTCCCAGGATAACAAGTGGAACGAGGCTATCTAAAAAGTCGCTTTGCAGAATTCTGTTTTTGCAGAATTTTTGAAGGGATATTTGTTAGCACAATTGGCCAATGGTGAAAAAGGAAATATCTTCAGATAAAAACTAGAAAGAAGCTTTCTGAGAAAGTGCTTTGTGATGGTCTCATTCATCTCACAGAATTAAATCTTTCTTTGGATTCAGCAGATCGGAAATTGTTTTTGTCCATTCTGTGAATGGACATCTTGGAGCTCATTGAGGCAAATGGAGAAAAGATGAATATCCCAGCATAACAAAGAGAAGGAAGTTATCCAAGAAACCGATTTATGATGTGTGCATTTACCCCACAGAGTTAAACCTTTCTTTTCATTTAGCACTTTGGAAACACTGTTTTCTTAGAATCTGCAAAGAGATATTTACTAGTTCATTGAGGCCTATGGTGAAAAAGGAAATATCTTCAGATAAAAACTAGAAAGAAGCATAATGAGAAACTGGTTTAGAATGTGTGTACTCATGTCACAGAGTTAACCCTTTCTTTGGTTTCAGCACTTTGGTAACACTGTTTCTGTCCTGTGAATGAACATTTGGGAGCTCATTGAGGCCAATGGTGAAAAAGCGAATATCCCAGGATTAAAACTAGAAGGGAGCTCTCAGAAAAACCACTTTGTGACGTGTGCATTCGTCTCGCAGATTTAAACCTTTATTTTCATTCAGCAGTTTGGAAACACTGTTTTTGCTGAATCTGCGATGAGACATTTGGTAGCTCAAAAAGACCTATTGTGAAAAAGGAAATACCTTCAGATAAAAATGGAAAGGATCTTTCTGAGAGACGGCTGTGTGATGTGTGCATTCATCTCACAGAGTTAAACCTTTCTTTGTATTCTGCCGTTTGGTAACACTGTTTTACTCCAATCTGTGAATGGACATTTTGGAACTCATTGAGGCCAATGGTGAAACAGCAAATATGTCAAGATAAAAACTAGAAGGAAGTTATCTGAGAAACTGATTTGTGATGTGTGCATTCATCTCACAGAGTTAAACCTTTTATTTCATTCAGCAGTTTGGAAACACTGTTTTCCTAGAATCTGCCAAGAGATATTTGGCAGCATGTTGAGTCCTATGGTGAAAAAGGAAATATCTTCAGATGAAAACTAGAAAGAAGCTTAATGAGAAACTGGTTTGGGATATCTTCATTAGTGTCATAGAGTAAAACCTTTCTTTGTATTCAGCAGTTTGGTAACACTTTTTTTGTCCATTCTGCAAATTGACATTTGGAAGCTCATTGAGGCCAATGGTGAAAAAGTGAATATCCCAGGTTAAAAAGTAAAAGGAAGATATATGAGATAACAGTGATGTGTGCATTCATCTCACAGTGTTAAACTTTTCATTTCATTCAACAGTTTGGAAACATTGTTTTAGTAGTATCAGTGAAGGGATATTTGGCAGCACTTTGAGGCCTAAGGTGAAAAAGAAAATATTTTCTGATAAAAACTAGAAACAAGCTTTCTGAGAAACTGCTTTGTGATGTGCTCATTCATCTCACAGTTTTAACCCTTTCTTTGGATTCAGCATTTTGAAAACACTGTTTCCTAAGAACATGTGAAGAGATATTTATTAGTGCTTTGAGGCCCATGGTGAAAAAGTATATATCTTCACATAAAAACTTGAAAGAAGCTTAATGACAAACTGGCTTGGGAAGTGTGCATTTGTCTCACAGTGTTAAACCTTTCTTCTGATGGAGCAGTTTGGAAACACTGTTTTTGTGGAATCTACAAAAGGATATTTGGGTGGGCATTGAGAGCTAGGGGAAAAATGAAATACCTTAAGATAAAAACCAGAAAGAAGTTTTCAGAGAAACTGATTTGTGATGTGTGCATTCATCTCACAGTGTTAAACTTTTCTTTTGATTGAGCGATTTGGAAACACCGTTGTTGTAGAAACTGCCAAGGGATATTTGGGAGCAAATTGGGGTCTATGATGAAAAAGGAAATATCTTCAGATAAAAACTACAAAGAAACTTTCTGAGAAACGGCTCTGTGATGCATGCATTCATCTCATAGTGTTAAACCTTTTTTTTGAATGAGCAGTTTGAAAACACTGTTTTTGTAATATCTGCACAGGAATATTTGGGAGGGTATTGAGACCTATGTTGAAAAAGGAAATATCTTAGGGGAAAAACCAGAAAGATATTTTCTGAGACACTGATTTGTGAAGTGTGCATTCATCTATCAGAGATAAACCTTTCTTTTGATGGAACTGTTTGGAAACACTGTTTTTGTAGAATTCACAAAGGGATAATTGGGAGCTCATGGAGGCCTATCCTGAAAAAGAAAATATCTTCAGAGGAAAAGTAGAACGAAGCTTTCTGTAAACTTTTTTGTGATGTGTGCATTCATCTTACATTGTTAAACCTTTCTTTTGATGGAGCAGTTTGGAATCACTGTTTTGGAGAAACTGCAAATGGATATTTGGGAGCACATTGAGGCTTAGGGTGAAAAATGAAATATCTTAAGGGAAAAACCAGAAAGAATTTTTCTCAGAAGCTGATTTGTGATGTGTGCATTCATCATGCAGAGTTAAACATTTCTTTTGATAGTGCAGTTTGGAAACACTGTTTTTGTAGAATCTGCAAAGGAATATTTGGGGCTCATTGAGGCCTAAGGTGAAAAACGAAATATTTTCAGAGAAAAACTAGAAGGAAGCTTTCTGAGAAACTGCGTTGTGATGTGTGCATTCATCTCACAGAGTTAAACCTTTCTTTTGATGGAGCACCTTGGAGATACCTTTTTTTTAAGATTCTGCAAAGTGATATTTGGGACCACATTCAGACCTACAGTGAAAAATGAAATATCTTCAGAGAAAAACTAGAAGGAAGCTTTCTGAAAAACTGACTTGTGATGTGACAATTCATCTCACGGAGTTAAACCTTTCTTTTGATGGAGCTGTTTGGAAACTCTTTTTTGTAGAATCTGCAGATAGATATTTGCATGTGCATTGAAGCCTATGGTGGAAAAGAAAATATCTTCAGATAAAAAGTAGAAAGAAGATGCATTCATCACACAAAGTTAAACCTTTCTTCCAATTAAACAGTTTGGAAACACTGTTTTTGTAGAATCTGCAAAGGGATATTTGGGAGTGCATTGAGGCCTGTGGTGAAAAATGAAATATCTTAAGAGAAAAATCAGAAAGAGGTTTTCTGAGAAACAGATGTGTGATGTGTGCATTCAACTCACAGAGTTAAACGTTTCTTCTGATGAAGCACTTTGGAAATCCTGTTTTTGTAGAATCTGCAAAGGGACATTTGGGGGCATATTGAGGGCTATTTTGAAAAATGAAATATCATAAGAGAAAAACCAGAAAGTGTTTTTCTGAGACACTGCATTGTGATGTTTGCATTCATATCACAGATGTAAAGCTTTCTTTTGATTGAGCAGTTTGGAAACACTGTTTTTGTAGAGTCTGTGAAGGGGTATTTGGGAGCACTTTAAGGCCTATGGTGAAAAAGGAAGTAACTTCAGAGAAAAACAAGAAAGAAGCTTTCTGAGAAACCACTTTGTGATGTGTGCATTTATCTCCCAGACTCAAACCCTTCTTTTGGTTGAGCAGTTTGGAAATGCTGTTTTTGTACTGTCTGTGAAGGAATATTTCAGAGTGCATTGAGGCCTGTGGTGAAAAAGGAAATATCTTTAGAGAAAAAGTAGAAAGAAGCTTTCTGAGAAACTGCTTTCTGTTGTGTGCATCCATTTCACAGAGTTAAACATTTCTTTTGATGGAGCAATTTGGAAACACTGTTTTTTGTGGAATCTGCAAGGTTTATTTGGGAGTGCCTTGAGGCCTATGGTGAAAAAGGAAATATCTTCAGAGAAAAACTGGAAAGAAGTTTGCTGAGAAACTGCTTTGTGATATGTGCCTCCACATCAGAGAGATAAACCATTCTTTTGATGGAGCAGTTACAAAACACTGTTTTTGTGGAATCTGTGAAGGGATATTTGGGAAAGCATGGAGGCCTATCCTGAAAAAGTAAATATCTTCAGAGAAAAACTGGAAAGAAGTTTGCTGAGAAACTGCTTTGTGATATGTGCCTCCACATCAGAGAGATAAACCATTCTTTTGATGGAGCAGTTACAAAACACTGTTTTTGTGGAATCTGTGAAGGGATATTTGGGAAAGCATGGAGGCCTATCCTGAAAAAGTAAATATCTTCAGAGGAAAACTAGAAAGAAGGTGTCTGATAAACTGCTTTCTGATGTGTGCATTTATCTCACAGATATAAAACTTTCTTTTCATGTGGCAGTTTGGAAACACTGTTTTTTGTAGAATATGTGAAGGAATATTTGGGGCACATTGAGGCCTATGGTGAAAAAGGAAATATCTTCAGAGAAAAACTTGAAAAATCCTTTCTGAGAAACTGATTTGTGATGTGAGAACTTATCTCACGGAGTAAAACCTTTCTTTTGATTGAACATTTTGGAAACAGTCTTTTTGTAGAATCTGTGAATAGATATTTGGGTGCACACTGAGGCCTAGGGTGAAAAAGAAAATATCTTCAGATAAAAACTAGAAAGAAGAAGTCTGAGAAACTACTGTGTGATGTGTGTATTCATCTCACAGAGATAAAACTTTCTTTTGATGAAGCAGTTTGAAACATAAGGTTTGTAGAGTCTGGGAAGGCATATTTTGTCATACAATGAGGACTATTGTGAAAAAGGAAATGTATTCAGAGAAAAAGTACAAAAACTTTATGGGAAACTTCTTTGTGATGTGTGCATTCATCTCACAGAGGTAAATCTATCTATTGGAGGAGCAGTTTGGAAAGACTTATTTGTAAAATCTGTGAAGAGATAATTAGGAGCACATTGAGGCCTATGGTGAAAAAGGAAATATCTTCATTGAAAAATGAGAAAGAAGCTTTCTGAGAAACTGCTTTGTGAAGTGTGCTTTCTTCTAACAGAGTTAAGCCTTTCTTTTGATGGAGCAGTTTGGAAACACAGTTTTTGTCGAATGTGCGAAGGGGTAATTGAGAGTGCTTTGAGGCCTACGGAGAAAAAGGAAATATCTACAGATATAAACTACAAAGAAGTTTTCTGAGAAACTGCTTCGTGATATGTGCATTCATCTCACAGAATTAATCCTTTCTTTTGATTGAGCAGTTTGGAAACACTGTTTTTGTAGTATCTGGGAACAGATGTTTAGGAGGGCATTGAGGCCTATGGTGAAAAATGAAGTATCGTAAGAGAAACACGAGAAAGAGGTTTTCTGAGAAACTGATTTCTGATGTGTGCATTCATATCACAGACATACAGCTTTCTTTTGATTTAGCACTTAGGAAACACTGTTTTTGTAGAATATGCAAAGGGATATTTGGGAGCCCTTTAAGGCCTATGGTGAAAAAGCATATATCTTAAGAGAAAAACTAGAAAGTAGCTTTGTGAGAAACTGTATGTGATGTGTGTATTCATCTCACAGACTCAAACCTTTCTTTCAGTTGAGCAGGTTGGAAACACAGTTCATGTAGTATCTGTGAAGGGATATTTCAGGCTGCATTGAGGCCTATGGTGAAAAAGGAAATATCTTCAGAGAAAAACTAGAAAGATGCTCACTGAGAAACTGCTTTTTGATGTGCACATTCATCTCACAAAGATAAAACTTCTTTTGATAAAGCAGTATGAAACACAAGTTTTGTAGACTCTGTTAATTCATATTCAGTCATGCATTGAGGACTACCGTGAAAAAGGAAATATATTCAGAGAAAAAGTAGAAAACAGCTTTCTGAGAAACTGCTTTGTGATGTGTGCATTCATCTCACAGAATTAAACCTATGTATTGGTGGAGCAGTTTGGAAAGACTGTTTTTGTAGAATCTGCGAAGAGATATTTGAAGCGTATTGAAGCCAGTGGTGAAAAAGGAAATATCTTCAGAGAAAAACTAGAAAGAAGCTTTCTGAGAAACTGATTTGTGATGTGTGCATTCATCTCACAGTGTTAAACCTTTCTTTTGATGGAGCAGTTTGGAAACACTGTTTTTATAGAATCTGTGAAGGGATATTTGAGAGCGCTTTGAGGCCTATGGTAAAAAAGGAAATATCTACAGATAAAAACTAAAAAGACACTTTCTGAGAAAGAGTTTTGTGATGTATGCATTCACCTCACAGAATTAATCCTTTTTTTGATTAAGCAGTTTGGAAACACTGTGTTTGTAGTATCTGCGAAGTGATATTTAGGAGTACATTGAGGCCTATGGTGAAAAATGAATTATCTTAATAAAACAACCAGAAAGAGGTTTCTGAGAAACTGTTTTGTGATGTGTGTTTTGTGATGTAACTCTCGCAGAGTTAAACCTTCCTTTTGATGGAGGAGTTCAGAAACACTATTTTTGTAATATCTGCAAAACTGTATTTGTGAGCGTATTGAGACTTAAGGTGAAAAAGGTAATATATTCAGAGAAAAACTAGAAAGAAAGTTTCTGAGAAACTGCTTCATGATGTGTGCATTCGTGTCACTGAGTTAAACTTTTATTTTGATGGAGCAGTTTGGAAACACTGTTTTTGTAGCATCTGTGAAGGGATATTGGGGAGTGCATTGAGGCCTATGGTGAAAAGGGAACTATCTGCAGAGAAAAAGTAGAAAGAAGCTTTCTGAGCTACTCTTTAATGATGTTTGCATTCATCTCACATACTCAAACCTTTCTTTTGGTTCAGGAGATTGAAAACAACGTTTTTGTAGAATCTGCAAAGGGATATTTGGGAGTGCATTGAGGACTATGGTAAAAAAGGTAATATCTTCAGAGAAAAACTAGAAAAAATAGTTTTGAGGCAATTCTTTGTGATGTGTGCATTCATCTCACAGAGTTAAACCTTTCTTTGGCTTCAGGAGTTTGGAAAAACTGTTTTTGTCCATTCTGTGAATGTACATTTGGCAGCTCATTGAGGCCAGTGGTGAAAAGCAAATATCCTAGGATAAAAGGAAGCTATCTGAGAAAATGCTTTGTGATGTGTGCTTTCATCTCACAGAGGTAAAAGTTTCCTTTCATTCAGCCATTTGGAAACACTGTTTTTGTAGACTCTTTGAAGGAATGTTTGGGAGTGCATTGAGGCCTACTGTGAAAAAGTAATGATCTTCAGATTACAACTAGAAAGAAGCTTTCTGAGAAACTGCTTTGTGATGTTTGCATTCATTACACAAAGTTAAACCATTCTTAGGATTCAGCAGGTTGGAAACACTGTTTTTCTCCATTCTGCAAATGCCCATTTGGGAGCTCACTGTGGCCAAATGTGAAAAAGTGAACATGCCAGGATAAAAAACCGATAGAAGTTGTCAGTGAAACCACTTTGGAATGTGAACATTCATCTCCCAGATAATCCTTTCTTTTCATTCAGGAGTTTGGAAACACTGTTTTTGTAGAATCTGTGAAGGGATATGTGGGAGCGCTTTGAGGTCTATGGTGGAAAAGGAAACTTCTTCAGATAAAAACTAGAAAGAACTTTCTGAGAAAGTGCTTTGTGATGTGTTCATTCATATCACATAGTTAAAATTTTCTTTGGATTCAGCTGTTTGGAAACACTGTTTTTGTCCACTCTGTGACTGGACATTTGGGAGATCATTGTGGAAAATGGCAAAAAAGTGAATCTCCCAGGATAAAAACTAGAAATGAATCTATCTGAGAAACCATTTTGTGATGTGTGCATTCATCTTGCAGAGTTAAAGCTTGCATTTCTTTCAGGAGTTTGGAAACACTTTTTTTGTAAAATCTGCGAAGGAATACTTGGGAGTGCATTGAGGCTTGTGGTGAAAAAGGAAATATCTTCAGATAAAAACAAGAAAGAAGTTTTCTGAGATACTGCTTTGTGATGTGCGCATTCATCTCACAGAGTTAAAACTTTCTTTGTATCCAGCAGTTTGGAAACACTATTTTTGTCCATTCTCTGAATGGATATTTGGGAGCTAATTGAGGCCAATGATGAAAAAATGAATGTCTCAGGATAAAAAAATAGAAGGATGCCATCTGAAAAAGTGCTTTATAATGTGCCCGTTAATCTCACAAATTTAAACCTTTTTATATTCGGCAGTTTGGAAACACTGTTTTTGTACAATCTGTGAAGGGATATTTTGGAGTGCATTGAGGTCTATGATGAAAAAGGAAACATCTTCAGATAAAAACTAAAAATAAGCTTTCTGAGAAACTGCTTTGTGATGTGTGCATTCATCTCACAGAGTTAAAACTTTCTTTGCCTTCAGCTGTTTGGAAACATTGTTTTGGTCCATTCTGTGAATGGACATTTGGGAGCTCATTGAGGCCAGTGGCAAAAAAGTGAATAACCCAGGATAAAAGCTACAAAGAAGCTAGCAGAGAAACTGATTTGTGATGCTTGTATTCATTTCACAGATTTAAACATTTTCTTTCATACAACACTTTGGAAACTCTGTGTTTGTAGAATCTGTGAAGAGATATTTAAAAGCACATTGAGGCCTATGTTTAAAAAGACAACTTCAAATAAAAACTGCTTTGTGATGTGTGCCTTCATCTCACAGAGTTATACCTTTTCTTTTATTCAGCAATTTGGAAACATTGTTTTTGCCAATTCTGTGGATGGAAATTTTGAGGCTCATTGAGGCCAATGGCAAAAAATCGAATATCACAGGATAAAAATTGAAGGAAGCTATCTGAGAAGATGCTCTGGGATGTGTGAATTCATCTTGAAGAGTTAAACTTTCCTTCTCATTTGGCACTTTCAAAACATTGTGCTTTGAGGCCTACATTGGAAAAGAAAACATCTTCAGGTAAAACTAGAAAAAAGCTTTCTGAGAAACAACTTTGTGATGTGTGCATTCATCTCACAGAGCTAAGCCTTTCTTTAGATCCAGCAGTTTGGAAACACTGTTTATTTCCCTTATGCAAATGGACGTTTGGAATCTCATTGAGTACAATTGCAAAAAAGCAAACATCCCAGGATAAATAATAGAAGGAAGCTTTCTGAGAAACCACTTCATAATGTGTGAATTCATGCCACATAATTAAACATTTCTTTTCATTCAGCAGTTTGGAAACATTGTTTTTGTAGAATCTGCAAAGGGATATTTGGGACATAATATCCCAAATATCTGCACTGAGACCTAAGGTGAAAAAGAAAATATCTTCAGATAAAAACTAGAAAGAAGTTATTTGAAAAAACCCTTTGTGATGTGAGCATTCATCTCACAGAGTTAAACGTTTCTTGTCATTCAGCAGTTTGCAAACACTGTTTTTAGAGAGTCTGTGAATGGATATTTGGGAGTGCATTGGGGCCACTGTTATAAAAGGAAACATCTTCTGATAAAAACTAGAAAGAAGCTTTCTGAGAAACTGCTTTGTGACATAAGCCTTCATCTCACAGAGTTAAAACTTTCTTTGGATTAGGCAGTTTGGAAAGATTGTTTTTGTCCATTATGCAAGTGGACATTTGGGAGCTCATTGAGGCCAAAGGCAAAAAAGTGAATATCGTGGGATAAAAACAAGAAGAAAGTTGTCTGAGAAACTGCTTTGTGATGTGTACATTCATCACACAGAGTTAAAAATTTTCTTGGATTCACTAGTTTGGAAACACTGTTTTTGTCCTGTCTGTGAATGGACATTTAGGAGTGCTTTGTGGCTGATATCGAAATAGCAAATATCCCAGGATAAATAATAGAAGGAAGCTATCTGAGAAACTGCTTTGTGATGTGTGCATTCATTTTGCAGAGTTAAACTTTTCTTTTCATTTAGCAGTTTGAAAACAGTGGTTTGTACAATGTGCCAAGGGATACTTTTGAGTGCATTGAGGCCTATGGTGAAAAGGGAGATATTTTCAGAAAAAGCTAGAAATAATCTTTCTGAGAAACTGCTTTGTGATGAGTGCATTCATCTCACAGAGTTAAACCTTGCTTTTGATTCAGTTATTTGGAAACACAGCTTTTTCCATTCTGCAAATGGACATTTTGTAGCTCATTGAGGCAAATGGTGAAAAAGGGAATATTGCATGATAAAAACCAGAAGGAAGCAAAGTGGCAAACTGCTTTTGATGTCTGCATTCAACTCACAGAGGTAAGACTTCCTTTCCATTCAGATGTTTGCAAACGCTGTCTTTGTAGAATCTGCAAAGGGATATTTGGGAGCACATGGAGGCCTATGGTGAAAAAGGAAATAACTTCAGATAAACCTAGAAAGAAGCCTTCTGAGAAAGTGCTTTTTGATGTGTGCATTCATCTCTCAGAGTTAAAACTTTCTTTTGATTCAGCAGTTTGCAAACACCCTTTTTGTCTGTTGTATGAATGCACATTTGGGAGCTCAGAGAAGACAATGGCAAAAAAGCAAATATCCCAGGATAAAAACTAGAAGGAGTCTCTCTGAGAAACCACTTTGTGATGTCAATATTCATCTCACAGAGTTAAAACTCTGTTTTCTTTCAGCAGTTTGGAAACACTTTTTGTAGAGTCTGTGAAGGGATATTTAGGAGTGCATTGATGCCTGTGGAGAAAAAAGAAACATATTTATATAAAAACTGGAAAGAAGCTAACTGAGAAAATGATTTGTGATGTGCACATTCATTTCACAGAGTTAAAGCTTTCTTTTGATTCAGCAGATTGGAAACACTGTTTTTGTCCATTCTGTGAATGGATATTTGGGAGCTCATTGAGGCCAATGGTGGAAAAGAGAATATTAAAAGATAAAAACTAGAAGGAAGCTGTCTTACAAACAGCTTTGGGTTTGTGAATACATCTTGCAAAGTTAAAACTTTCTTTTCAATTAGCAGATTGGAAACACTCCTTTTGTGGAATCTAGAAGGGATACTTGGGAACAATTTGAGGAATATGGTGAAAAACAAAACATTTTCAGATAAAAACTAGAAAGAAGCTTTCTGAGAAACTGCTTTGTGATGTGTGCATTTATCTCACAGTGTTAAAACTTTCTTCAGATTCAGCAGTTTGGAAACACTCTTTTTGTCCATTCTGTGAATGGATGTTTGGGATGTCATTGAGGCCAATGGTGAAAAGGCAAATATGCCAGGATAAAAAGAAGAAGGAAGCTCTCTGTGAAACCATTTTTTGATGTCTGCATTCATCTCACAGAGTCAAACCTTTCTTTGGCTTCAGAAGTTTGGAAATACTGTTTCTGTCCAGTCTGTGAATGGACATTTTGGAGTGCCCTGAGGCCAATGGTGAAATAGAGAATATCCCAGGATAAAAACTAGGAGGAAGTTATGTGAGAAACTGCTTTGTGATATGTGCATTCATCTTACAGAGTTAAATATTTATTTTAATTCAGCAGTTTGGAAACACTGTTTAGTAGTAACTGGAAAGGGATACTTTTTAGTGCATTGATGCCTATTGTGGGAAAGGAAATATGTTCAGATAAAAATTAGAAAGAACTTTTCTGAAAAGCTGCTTTGTGATGTGTGCATTCATCTCACAGAGTTAAATCTTTCTTTGAATTCAGAAGTTTGGAAATGCTGCTTTGTCCATTCTGAGAATGGACCTTTGGGAGCTCATTGAGGCCAATGGTAAAAAAGCAAATATCCCATGATAAAAACTAGAAGCAAGGTATCTGAGAAACTGCTTTGTAATGTGGGCATTCATCTAGCTGAGTTAAACCTTTTCATTCAGCAGTTTGGAAACACTGTTTTTCAGAATGTGCCAAGGGATATTTGGGAATGCATTGAAGCCTATGGTGAAAAGGGAGACATCTTCAGATGAAAACTAGAAATATGCTTTCTGAGAAACTGCTTTGTGATGAGTTCATTCATTTCACACAGTTAAACGTTCCTTTTGATTCAGTCATTTGGAAACACAGTTTTTATCCCTTCTGCAAATGGACATTTTGTAGCTCATTGAGGCCAATGGCAAGAAAAGGAATATCACATGATAAAAAGTAGAAGGAAACAATGTGAGAAACCACTTTGGGATGTGTGCATTCATTTCGCACAGTTAAGACTTTCTTTTCACTCAGTAGTTTGAAAACACTCTTTTTGTAGAATCTGCAAAGGGATATTTGAGAGCACATTGAGGCCTAGGGTGAAAAAGGAAACAACTTCAGAAAAATCTAGAAGGAAGCTTTCTGAGAAACTCCTTTGTGATGTGTGCATTCACCTCACAGAGTTAAACATTTCTTTTGGTTCACCAGTAGGCAAACACTCTTTTTGTCCATTCTTTGAATGTACATTTGGGAGCTCACTGAAAGGCCAGTGTTGAAAAAGTGAGTATCCCAGGATAAAAACTAGAATTAAACTATATGAGAAACCGTTTGTGATGTGTGCATTCATCTCACAGAGTTAAATCTTTCTTTCCATTCAGTTGTTTGGAATAGTGTTTTTGTAGTATGTGTGAAGGGATACTTTGGTGTGCATTGAAGCCTATGGTGAAAAAGGAAACATCTTCTGATAAAAACTAGAAATAAGCCTTCTGAGAAACTGCTTTGAGATGAGTGCATTCATCTCATAGAGTTAAACCTTTCTTTTGATTCTGTAGTTGGAAACACAGTTTTTGTCCATTCTGCGAATGAACATTTTATAGCTCATTGAGGCCAATGGTGAAAAAGGGAATATCACATGATATAAACCAGAAGAAAGCAATATGAGAAACTGCTTTGTGATGTGTGCATTCATCTAGCAGAGTTAGGACTTTCTTTTCATTCATCAGTTTGGAAACACTGTATTTGTAGAATCTGTCAAGCGATATTAGTGAGCACATTGAAGCCTATGATGAAAAAGGAAATAACTTCAGATAAATCTGGAAAGAAACTTTCTGAGAAACTGCTTTGTGGTGTGGGCATTCATCTCAGAGTTAAACTTTTCCTTGGATTCAGCAGTTTGGAAACACTCTTTTTGTCCATTCTGTGAATGGACATTTGGAAACTCTTTGAAGTCAATGGCAAAAAAGCAAATATCCCAGGATAAAAACTAGAAAGATGCCCTCTGAGAAACCGCTTAGCAATGTGTACACACTTCTCACATAATTAAACATTTCGTCTCCTTCAGCACTTTGGAAACTCTGTTTTTGTAGAATCTGCAAAGGGATATTTGGGAGTACATTGGGGACTCTGGTGAAAAAGGAAACATCTTCAGATAAAAACTTGAAAGAATATTTCTGAGAAATTACTTTGGGATGTGTGCATTCATCTCACAGAGTTAAACATTTCTTTGGATTCAGCAGTTTTTATACACCCTTTTTGTCCATTCTGTGAATAGACATCTTGGAGCTCATTGAGGCCAATGGGAAAAAGGCAAATATCACAGGATGAAAACTAGAAGGAAGCTGTCTGAGAAACTGCTTTGATAGTATGCATTCATGTCACAGAGTTAAACTTTTCTTTTCATTCAGCTGTGTGGAAACGCTCTTTTTGTATAATCTGCAACGGGATATTTAGAAGCACAATCAGGCCTATGGTGACAAAGGAAATATCTTCAGATAAAAACTAGAAAGATGCTTTATGAGAAACTACTTTGTGATGTGTGCCTTCATCTCACAGAGTTAAAACTGTCTTTGGATTCAGCAGTTTGGAAACACTCTTTTTGTCCATTCTGCTAATGGACCTCTGGGAGCCCAATGAGGCCAAATGTGCAAAAGTGAATATACCAGGATAAAAACAAGAAGGAACTCTCTGAGAAGCCACTTTGTGATATCAGAATTCATATAACAGAGTTAAACCTTTCTTTTGATTGAGTAGTTTGGATACACTGTTTTTGCTGAATGTGTGATGGGATATTTTGGAGTGAGTTGAGGCCTATGTTGAAAAGGGAAACATCTTCAGAGAAAAATTAGAAAGAAGCTTTCTGAGAAACTGCTTTGTGATATGTGCATTCATCTCACAGAGTTAAATCTTTCTTGTGATGGACCAGTTTGGAAACACTGTTTTTGAAAAATCTCTGAAGGGATATTTGGGAGTTCTTGGAGGTCTATGGTGAAAAAGGAAATATCTTCAGAGAAAAACGAGGAATAGTGTTCTGAGAAACGGATTTGTTATGTGTGCATTCATCTTCCAGAGAAACCTGTCTTTTGATGGAGCCATACGAAATGCTGTTTTTGTAGAATCTGCAAAAGGATATTTGGAAGTGTATTGAGGCCTATGGTGAAAAAGGAAATACCTTCAGGTAAAAACTAGAAGGAAGCTTTCAGAGAAACTACTTCATGGTGTGTGCATTCATCTCAGAGATTTAAAGTTTTCTTTTTAATCAGCAGTATGGAAACACTGCTTTTGTCCATTCTGCAAATGGACATTTGGGAACTTATTGAGGCCAATGGTGAAAAAGAGAATATCACAGGATAAAATTTGAAGGACGCTATCTGAGAAACTGCTTTGTGATGTGTGCATTCAATTCAGGGAGTTAAACCTCTCTTTTCATTCAGCAGATTTGAAACACTGTTTTGTAGAATCTGCAAAGGGATATTTGGGAATGCATTGAGGCCTAATGTGAAAAAGGAAACATATTCATATAAAAAGTAGAAAGAAGCTTTCTCCAAAACTGCATGGCGTTGTGTCCATTCTTGTCACAGAGGTAAACTTTTCTTTGGATTCAGGTGTTTCAAAACACGGTTTTTGCCCATTCTGCTAATGGACATTTGGAAGCTCATTGAGGTAAATCGTGAAAAAGAGAATATCACGTGATAAAAACCGGAAGGAAGTACTCTGAGGGGCCGCTTTGTGATGTGTGCATTCATCATGCAGAGATAAACTTTTCTTTTCATTCAGCAATTGGGAAACTCTCTTTCTGTGGAATCTGTGAAGGGATATTTGGGATTGCATTGAGTCCTGTTGTGAAAAAGAAAATATCTTCAGATAAAATCTAGAAGTTAGCTTTTGGAGAAACTACTTTGTGATATGTGCATTCATTTCATAGAGTTAAATCTTTTTTCTATTCAACAGTTTGGAAACACTCTTTTTGTCCATTCTGTGAATGGACATTTTAGAGTTCATTGAGGTCAATGGCAAATAATGAATATCCAGGTATAAAAACTACAAGGACGCTGTCTGAGAAACTGCTTTGTGATGTGTGCATTCATCTCACACAGTTAAACCTTTCTTTTCATTCAGCATTTTGTAAACACTGTTTTTGTAGAATCTGTGAAGGAATATTTGGGAGCACATTGAAGCCTATGGTGAAAAGGGAAATAGCCTCGTATAAAAACTAGAAAGAAGCATTGTGAGAAACTGTTTTTTGATGTGTTCATTCATCTCACAGAGTTAAACTTTTTTTTTAATGGAGCAGTTTGGAACCACTGTTTTTAAAGAATCAGCTAAGGGATATTTGTGAGCTCTTCGAGGCCTATGGTGCAAAATGGAAATTTCAGGGGATAAAATCTTGAAAGCAGCCTTATGAGAAATTGCTTTGTTATGTGTGCATTCGTCTCACAGAGTTAAAACTTTCTTTTGATTGAGCAGTTTGGATACACTGTGTTTGTTGAATGGAAGTTGGAATACTTTGGAGCAAATTGAGGTCTACGTTAAAAGGGGTAATATCTTCAGAGAAAAACTGGGAAGAGGCTTTCTGAGAAACTGCTTTGAGATGCGGGCATTCATCTCACAGAGTTAAATCTTTCTTATGTTGTAAAAGTTTGGGAACATGGTTTTTGTAGAATCTGCAAAAGGATTCATGGGATCACATTAAGGAGTACTTTGAAAAAGGAAATATCTTCAGATATAAACTAGAAAGAAGCTTTCTGAGAATCTTCTTTGTAAAGTGTTCATCCTGTCACTGAGATAAAACTTTCTATTGATGCAGCAGTTTGAAACACAATTTTTGTAGAATCTGCCAAGACATATTTGGGAGTGCTTTGAAATCTATCATGAGAAAGGAAATATCTTAAGATGAAAACTAGAAAGAAGCTTTCTGAGTAACTGCTTTGTGATGTGTGCATTCATCTCACAGGGTTAATCTTTTCTTTTGATTGATTTGTTTGGAAACAGGCTTTTTGTTGAATCTATGAAGGGATATTTGAGAGCATATTGAGGCCTATGGTGAAAAGGGAAATACCTTCAGAGAAAAACTAGAAAGAAGCTTTCTGAGTAACTGCTTAGTGATGTGTGCATTCATCTTTCAGAGTTAAACCTGTCTTTTGATGGAGCAGTTTGGAAACACTCTTTTTGTGGGATCTGTGAAGGCATGCATGGGAGCACTTTGAGATCTATGGTTAAAAGTGAAATATCTTCTGAAAAAACTAGAAAGAAACTTTCTGAAAAACTGCTTTTTGATGTGTTCATTCATCTCACAGAGTTAAACTTTCCTTTTGTTGGAGCTGTTTGAAAACCCTGTTTTCATTGAATCTGTAAAGTCATATTTGGGAATGCATAGGGGCCAATGGTGAAAAAGAAAATATCTTCAGAGAAAAATTAGAAAGAACCTTTCTGAGAAACTGCTTTGTGTTGTGTGCATTTATCTCACAGAGTTAAACCTTTCTTTTGATGGACCAGTTTGGAAACACTGTTTTTGAAGAATCTGCAAAGGGATAATTGGGAGTGCTTGGAGGCATATGGTGAAAAAGGAAATATCTTCAGAGAAAAACTACAAAGAAGTTTTCTGAGAAAAGGATTTGTGATGTGTGCATTCATCTGCCAGAGTAACCTGTCTTTTGATGGAGTAGTTTGGAAACACTAGTTTTGTAGAATCTGCAAAGGGATATTGGGGAGCACATTGAGGCCTATGGTGAAAAAGCATATACCTTCAGATAAAAACTAGAAAGAAGCTTCCTGAGAAACTGCTTTGTGATGTGTGCATTCATCTAAGAGAGTTAAAATTTTCTTGTTATTCAGCTGTATGGAAACGCTATTTTTGTCTATTCTGTGAATGTACATTTGGGAGCTTATTGAGGCCAATGGTGAAAAAGTGAATATCCCAGGATAAAAAAATTGAAAAAAGCTATCAGAGAAACTGCTTTGTGATGTGTGCATTTGACTCAGAGAGTTAAACATCCCTTTTCATTCAGCAGATTGGAAACACTGTTTTTGTAGAATCTGCAAAGCGATATATGGGATTGCATTGAGGCCTAACGTGAAAAAGGAAACATCTTCATATAAAAGCTAGAAAGAAGGTTTCTGCAAAACTGCTTTGTGATGTGTGCATTCGTCTCACAGAGTTAAACTTTTCTTTGGATTCAGCTGTTTCAAAACATGTTTTTTTTTCCATTCTGCTAATGGACATTTTGGATCTCATTGAGTTCAATGGTGAAAAAGAGAATATTGCATGATAAAAACTGGAAGGAAGCACTCTCAGGGACTGCTTTGTGATGTGTGCATTCATCACGCAGAGATAAACCTTTCTTTTCATTCAGCAATTTGGAAACTCTCTTTTTGTGGAATCTGTGAAGGGATATTTGGGATTGCATTGAGGCCTGTTGTGAAAAAGAAATTATCTTCAGATAAAAACTAGAAATTAGCTTTCAGAGAAACTGCTTTGTTATGTGTACATACATATCACAAAGATGAAGCTTTTCTCTATTCAACAGTTTGGAAACACTCTTTCTGTCCAACGTGGTAATGGACGTTTGGGAGCTCATGTAGGCAAATGGCAAAAAAGTGAATATCCAGGGATAAAAACTACAAGGACGTTATCTGAGAAACAACTTTGTGAAGTGTGCATTCACCTCACACAGTAAAACCTTTCTTTTCATTCAGCATTTTGGAAACACTGTTTTTGTAGAAAGTGCAAAGGGATATTTGGGAGCACATTGAGGCCTATGTTGAAAAAGGAAACATCCTCAGATAAAAGCTAGAAAGAAGCTTTCTAAGAAACTTCTCTGTGATGTTTCAATTCATCTCACAGAGTTACAACTTTCTTTGGATTCAGCAGTTTGGAAGCACTGTTTTTGTCCATTCTGCAAATGACCATTTGGAATCTGATTGAGGCCAATGTTGAAAAAGAGAATATCCCAGGATAAAAACTAGAAGGAAGCTATCTGAGAACCACTTTGTGATGTTTGCATTCATCTCTCAGACTTGAGCCTTTCTCTTCATTGAGCAGTTTGGAAATACTATTTTTGTAGAACCTGTGAAGGGATATTTGGGAGCACACTGAGTCCTATGGTGAAAAAAGAAACATCTTCAGATAAACACAAGAAAGAAGCTTTCTGAGAAACTTCTTTGTCATGTGTGCATTCATCTCACAGAGTTAAACCTTTCTTTGCATTCAGGAGTTTGGAAACACGGTTTTTGTCCATACTGTGAATGGACATTTGAGATTTCATTGAGGTCAATGACAAAAAAGAGAGCATCCCAGGATAAAAACTGAAAGGAAGCTATCTGAGAAACTGCTTTTTGATGTATGCATTCATCTCACAGAGTTAAACCTTTCTTTTCATTCAGCAGTTTGGAAACACTGTTTTTGTAGAATCTGAGAAGGGATATTTGGGATTGCATTGCAGCTTATGGTGAGAAAGGAAACATCTTCATATAAAAACCGGAAAGAAGTTTTCTGAGAAACTGCTTTCTGATGTTTTCATTAATCTTAGAGACTTCAACATTTATTTGGATTCAGTAGTTTGGAAACACTGTTTTTGTCCATTCTCAGAATGGACATTTGGGAGCTCCTTGAGGTCAATGGAAAAGTGGGAATATACCATGATAAAAATGGGAAAGAAGCTCTCTGAGAAACTGCTTTGTGATGTGGGCATCAGAGAGGTTAACCTTTCTTTTGATGGAGCTTTTTGAAAACACTGTTTTTGTAAAACCTGTGAAGGGATATTTGGGAGTGCATTGAGGCCTATTATGAAAAAGAATGTATCTTCAGAGAAAAACTAAAAAGACGCTTTCTGACAAATTGCTTTGTGATGTGTGCATTCATCTCCCAGTGTTAAACCCTTCTTTTGATGGAGCAGTTTGGAAAGGTTGGTTTTGTACAATTTGCAAAAGGATATTTGGTAATGCTTTGGGGCCTATGGTGAAAAAGGAAATAACTTCAGATAAAAATTATAAAGAAGCATTCTGTGAAACTGCTTTTTTATGAGTTTGTTCATCACACAGAGATAAACCCTTCTTTTGATGGGGAAGTTTGGAAACACCGTTTTCATCAAATCTGCGAATGCATATTTGGGAGTGCATTTAGACCTATGGTGAAAAAGGAAATATCTTCAGAGAAAAATTAGAAAGAATTTTTCAGAGAAACTTCTTTGTGATGTGTGCATTCATCTCACAGAGTTAAACTTTGTTTGGATGTAGCAGTTTTGAAACACTGTTTTTGTATTATCTGCAAAGGGATATTTCGGGGCACATTAAGGCCTATGGTGAGAAAAGGCCATCTTCAGAGAAACACTAAGAAGAAGCTTTCTGAGAAACTGTTTTGTGAAGTGTCCATTCATCTCACATAATTAAAGTTTCTCTTGATTGAACAGTTTGGAAACACAGTTTTTGAAGGATATGTGAAGGGATATTTGGGAGCACATTGAGGCCTACAGTAAGAAAGGGAATATCTTCAGAGAAAAACTAGAAAGAAGCTTTCTGAGAAACTGATTTTTGATGTTTGCATTTGTCTCACAGAGTTCAACTTTTCTTTTGATGGAGGAGTTTGGAGACACTTTTTTTGTAGAGTCTGCGAAGGGATGTTTTCAAGCACATTGATGCCTATGGTGAAAAAGGAAAGATCTTCAGAGAAAAACCAGAAAGAAGCTTTCTGAGAAACTGCTTTTTTATGTGTGCATTCATCTCACAGAGACAAAGCTTTCTTTTCATTGAATTGTTTGGAAACACTGGTTTTGTAGATTTTGCAAAGGGATATTTTGGAGATCATTGAGGCCTACGGTGTAAAAGGAAATATCTTCAGATAAAATGTAGAAAGCAACTTTTTGAGACGCTGCCTTTTGATGTGTGCATTCATCTCACAGAGTTAAACCTTTGTTTTGATTGAGCAGTTTGGACAAACTGTTTTTGTAGAATCTGCGAAGTGATATTTGGGAGCACATTGAGGCCTATGGTGAAAAAGGAAATATCTTCAGATTAAAATCAGAAAGAAACTTTTAAAATACTGCTTTGTGATGTGTGTTTTTTTCTCATAGAGTTAAACCTTTCTTTTTATAGAGCAGTTTGGTAAATTTTTAGAGAATCTGTGAAAGGATATTTGGGAGATCATTGAAGCCTATGCTGAAAAAGGAATTATCTTCAGAGAAAAATTATAAAGAAATTTTCTGAGAAATGGCTTTATGATGTGTGCATTCACCTGAGAGAGATAATCCTTTGTTTTGATTGAGCAGTTTGGAAACACGGTTTTGTGGAACCTGCTAGGGATATTTCAGAGTGCATTGAGGTACGTGGTGAAAAAGGAAATATCTTCAGATTAAAACTAAAAAGAAGCTTTCTGAAAAACTACTTTGTGATATGTGCTTTCATCTCACAGAGTTAAACCTTTCTTTTTATTGAAAAGTTTGGAAAAACTCTTTTCATATAATCTGTAAAGGGATATTTGAGAGTGCATTGAGGCCTATGCTGAAAAAGGAAATATCTTCAGAGAAAAACTAGAAAAAAACATTTTGATAAACTGCTTTGTGATGTGTGCAGTCACCTGAGAGAAATAATTCCTTCTTTTGATTGAGCAGTTTGGAAACACGGTTTTTGAGAATCTGAGAGGGATATTTCAGAGTGCATTGAGGCCTATGGTTAAAAACGAAATTTCTTCAGAGAAAAAGTACAAAGAAACTTCCTAAGAAACTGCTTTGTGATGTGCACATTCATTTAACAGAGTTAAACCTATGTGATTGAGCAGTTTGAAAACACTGTTTTTGTAGAATCTCAGAAGGGATATTTGGGAGTGCAATGAGTCTTATAGTGAAAAAGGAAATATCTCTAGATAAAAACTAGGAAGAATCTTTCTGAGTAACTGCTTTGTGATGTATGCATTTATCTTACAGTGTTAAACTTTTCTTTTGAGCAGTTTTGAAACATTGTTTTTGTAGAATCTGTGAAGTCATATTTGGGAGTGCTTTCAGGCATATTATGAAAAAAGAAATATCTCCAGATAAAAACTGGAAAGAAACTTTCCCAGAAACTGCTTGGTGATGTTTGCATTCTTCTCACAGAGTTACAACTTTCTTTTGATTGAGCAGTGTGGAAAAACGTTTTTTTAGAATATGCAAAGGGATATTTAGGAGCCCATTGTGGCCTAAGTTGAAAAAGGAATTATCTTCAAAGTAAAACTAGAAAGAAGCTTTCTGAGAAATTGCTTTGTGGTGTGTGCATAAATCTGACAGAGTTAAACCTTTCTCTTGATTAGGCAGTTTGGAAACACTTGATTTGTAGAATCTGCAAATGGGTATTTGGGAGTGCATTGAGGACTAATTGCAAAAAGTAAATATTTTCACATAAAAACTAGAAAGAACATTTCTGAGAAACTGGTGTGTGATGTGTGCATTCATCTCACAGAATGAAAGATTTCTTTTGATTGAGCAGTTTGGAAAAACTGCTTTTGTAGAATCTGCGATGGGAAATTTTGGAGTGCTTTGAAGTCTATGGTGAAAAAGGAAATATCTTCAGAGAAAAAGTAGAAAAAAGCATTCTGAGAAAATGCTTTATGATGTTTGCACTCTTCTCACAGAGATAAATATTTCTTTACATTGAGAAATTTGGAAACACTGTTTTTGTAGAATTTGCGAAGGGATATTTGGGAGCGCATTGAGGCCTATGTTGAAAAAAGAAATATTGTCAGATAAAAACTAGAAAGAAGCTTTCTGAAAAACTCCTTTGTGATGTGTGCATTGATTTCACACAGTTAAAACATTCTTTTCACTGTGCAGTTTGAAACATTGTTTTTGAAGAATCTGTGAATGGATATGTGGGAGGGCATTCAGCCCTGTGGTGAAAAAGGAAGTAACTTTAGATGAAATCTAGAAAGAGTCTTTCTCAGAAATTGCTTTGTGGTGTGTGCATTCATCTCAGAGGGTTAAACCATTCTCTTGATTAGGCAGTTTGGAAACATGGGTTTTGTAGAATCTGTGAATGGATATTTGGGAGCACATTGAGGTCTATTGACAAAAAGCAAATATCTTCATATAAAAAATAGAAAGAACAGTTCTGAGAAACTGCTTTGTGATGTGTGCATCCACCTCACAGAATTAAATTTTTTTATTATTATACTTTAAGTTTTAGGGTACATGTGTACAATGTGCAGGTTTGTTACATATGTATACATGTGCCATGTTGGTGTGCTGCACACATTAACTCATCATTTAACATTAGGTATATCTCCTAATGCTATCCCTCCACCCTCCCTCTCCAAAAACAGGCCCTGGTGTGTGATGCTCCCCTTCCTGTTTCCATGTGTTCTCATTGTTCAGTTCCTACCTATGAGTGAGAACATGTGGTGTTTGATTTTTTGTCCTTGCTATAGTTTGCTGAGAATGATGGTTTCCAGCTTCACCTATGTCCTTACAAAGGACATGAACTCATCCTTTTTTATGGCTGCATAGTATTCCATGTTGTATATGTACCACGTTTTCTTTTCTTTTTTTTTTTGGAGCTTCCATGCCCTCCTGCAAAGACTGAAGGTGTCTTAAGCAACAAGGCCTTTATTATAACACAAATCAGGGCAATAGGTGGCAGGCTGTCTGAGATTCATGACTGGCAGGCTGGAAAATTCCATCTTAAGAATTCTGTGAGATCCAAAAGATCCCTGAAAAAGGTAGTCCATTTTTTCAAGTTATCAGAAGAGTCCTCTGTGCCAAAAATGAGTCAGGTTCATGGCCTAACTCATTGGAGAGAAAGAAATGAGAATAGAATGAGTGCTGAGGATACTAAAAAATCCCTCTGTTGAATGAAACAAAATCAAAGTTACTTCTGGATCATGATGAGTTAGGTGAATGATGTACTGTGGGCACCTGCCAAGTGGTAAAGGTGAAATGCTTTTTAGAAGAGAACTGTAAGTCACAGAAGTCTAGCAAGAGACCTGGGCAGGTCGAAAAATACTATGCAGTTCCCACATACCTGGAATGTATGCAGCTGTTTGATGTATGACATTCAATTTAGGCAGATGGCATCCTCATAAGGGGTTTCCTCCAGTGTTATACTGAAGAAAAAATAATATTACCTCCACATCTGTGGTATTTTCTTCATGTAAATATTGTGGTAACCAATGAGAGAGGGCTGAAGGCTTTCTCACATTCATTGCACTCAAAAGGCACTTCTTCAGTGGGAGCACTCTTTTATGTAAAGAAGCTAGCGTTCTAGCTAAAGAATATTCCCCATTTGTCACACTCATAACACCTTGATTCGGTATGAACTCTCTGGCCTTGAAGGAGCAAAAAGCCTGGGCAAGAGAATTTCCAAAATTTGCTTCACTTATAAGGCCTCATTCCAGTATGAACTCTCTGATGGCGACGGAACGAAGAACTGTGGCGAAATGATTTTCCACACTCAATGCATTCATATGGCCTTTCTCCAGTGTGAACTCTCAAGTGTTTAATAAGGCTGGAGTTTTCAGCAAAGGATTTCCCACAGTCACTGCACTCATAAGGCCTTTCTCCAGTGTGAACTCTCAGATGTATAATAAGGCTAGATTTTCGGCTAAAGGATTTCCCACACTGCCCACACTCATGCCTTTCTCCAGTATGAACTCGCTGATGGTGAATGAGGTTGGACCTTAAGCTAAAGGATTTCCAACATTCACTACATTCATAAGGCCTTTCTCCTGTGTGAACTCTCAAGTGTTTAATAAAACTGGAGTTTTCAGCAAAGGATCTCCCACATTCACTGCACTCATAAGGCCTCTCTCCAGTGTGAATCCTCCTGTGTTTAATGAGACTAGATGTATAAGCAAAGGACTTCCCACATTCATTGCATTCATAACGCTTTGCTCCAGAGTGAACTTTCCTGTGGTTAATGAGACTGGACTTTTCAGCAAAGGCTTTCCCACATTCAATACACTCATAAGGCCTTTCTCTAGTGTGAAGTGTCTGACGCTGCAAGAGTGAACTTTGGTGAAATGATTTTCCACACTCACTGCACTCATAGGTCTTTTGCCCAGTATGAAATCTCTCATGAATATGGAGTGTAGGCTTTTGGTGAAATAATTTCCCATATTTGCTGCACTCATAAGGCCTTTCTCCAGTGCGAACATTCCTGTGTTTGTGATCTCTTCTGGGTTCAGTGAGGCAGGACTTGTTCTTAAATAATTTCCTATATTCCCCACACTCATAAGGCCTTTCTCCACTATGACCTCCCTGGTCTTTGTATATATGTATACACGTGCTCTGCTTAGAAGGTGCTGCCTCATCTTCCCCTCCATGCCAACAACCCAGGGAGGATATAAGTGTCAAGGTCTCCAGCATCACGTCATGGTACAGGCATCTCTGAGCCTCATTAAGAAGACTCCATTCCTCCAGGGAAAAGTTTACAGCCACATCTTCAAAGGTCACACTGCTCTGAGCAGGGGCCCTCAGAGCGGCTGCTGCCGCCATGACTCTGGGCAGGGGGGGAACGCGGGCTCGGCGGTGTTCCTGTCATTGTCGTGTCCTGGGTTGCGACCAGCGGCGTCGCTGAGCCTCAGATCCGCCTGTGTGCAATGGCCACAACCACTCCTCCCGAGCTCGTCCAGACCCAGCATCGCCGGATGGACCTGACAGGCCAAAATGGCTGCCACAGCTAGGCGTACCACATTTTCTTAATCCAGTCTATCATTGTTGGACATTTGGGTTGGTTCCAAGTCTCTGCTATTGGGAATAGTATTGCAATAAACACATGTGTGCGTGTGTCTTTATAGCAGCATGATTTAAAATTCTTTGGGTATACACCCAGTAACTTGATGGCTGGTTCAAATGGTAATTCTAGATCTAGATCACTGAGGAATCACCACACTGACTTCCACAATGGTTGAACTAGTTTACAGTCCCACCAACAGTGTAAAAGTGTTCCAATTTTCCACATCCTCTCCAGCACGTGTTGTAAAGCTAAAACTGGATCCCTTCCTTACACCTTATACAAAATTTAATTCAAGATGGATTAAAGACTTAAATGTTAGATCTGGAACCATAAAAACCCTGGAAGAAAACCTAGGCAATACCATTCAGGACATAGGCATTGGCAACTACTTCATGTCTAAAACACCAAAAACAATGGCAACAAAAGCCAAAATTGACAAATGGGATCTAATTAAACTAAAGATCTTCTGCACAGCAAAAGAAACTACCAGCAGAGTGAACAGGCAACCTACAGAATGGGAGAAAATTTTTGCAATCTACTCATCTGACAAAGGGATAATATCCAGAATCTACAATGAACTCTAGCAAATTTAAAAGAAAAAAACAAACAACCCCATCAAAAAGTGGGCAAAGGACATGAACAGACACTTCTCAAAAGAAGACATTTATGCAGCCAAAAGACACATGAAAAAATGCTCATCACTGGCCATTAGAGAAATGCAAATCAAAACCACAATGAGATACCATCTCACACCAGTTAGAATGGTGATCATTAAAACTTTCTTTTGATTGAGTGGCTTGGGAGCACTGTTTTTGTAGAATCTGTGAAGGGATATTTGGGAGCATATTGAGGCCTATGTGAAAAAGGACATATCTTCAGATAAATAGTAGAAAGAAGCTTTCTGAGAAACTGCTTTGTGATATGTGCATTCATCTGACAGAGTTAAAGCATTCCTTGTTTGAGCAGTTTGGAAACACTGTTTTTATAGAATTTGGGAAGGAATATTTGGGAGCACTTTGAGTCATTTGGTGAAAAAGGAAATAACTTCAGGTAAAAATTGGAAAGAATCTTTCTGAGAAACTGTTTTGTAATGTGCACATTCACCTCAGAGAGTTAAGACTTTCCTTTTATTGAGAATTTGGAAACACTGTTTTTGTAGAATCTCCAATGGGATATTTGGGAGTCTCCTGAGTCCTATGGTGAAAAACAAAATATCTTCAGATAAAAACTAGAAATAAACTTTCTGAGACACTGCTTTGTGAGGAGTACATTCTTCTCACAGAGTTAAACTTGTCTTTTAATTCAGCACTTTGGAAACACTGCTTTTGTCTATTCTGTGATAGGACATTTTGAGGCTCACTGAGGCCAATGGCAAAAAAGCAAATATCCCAGAATTAAAACTAGGAAGAAGGTTTCTGAGAGACTGCTTTGTGGTGTGTACATTCATGTCACACAGTTAGGGCTTTCTTTTGATTGGGTAGTTGGGAAACACAGTTTTTGTAGAATCTATGAAGAGATATTTGAGAGCACCTTGAGGCCTATGGTGAAAAGAAAATATCTTCAGAGAAAAATTAGAAAGAATCTTTCTCAGGAACTGCCTTGTGATGAGTGCATTAATCTCACAGAGTTAATCCATTTTTTGATTGAGCAGTGTGGTAACACTGTTTTTGTTGAATCTGTGAAGAGATATTTGGGAGGGCATTGAGGCCTATGGTGAAAAAAATTGAAGGAAACTTTCTGAGAATTGCTCTGTGATGTGTGCATTCATCTCACAGACTTAAAACTTTGTTGTGATTGGGCAGTTTGGAAACACTCTTTTTGTAGAATTTGTGAAGAGATATTTGGGAGTGAATTGTGGCCTACATTACAAAGGAAATATCTTCAGTTAAAAACTGGAAGGAAGCTTTCAAGAAACCACTTTTTGATGTGTGCACCCTTCTCACAGAGTTAAAATTTTCTTCTCATTGAGCAGTTTGGAATAACAGTTTTCAAAAAATATGCTAAATGATATTTGGGAGCACATTGAGGCCTATGTGGGAAAAGGAATTATCTTTAGAATAAAACTAGAAAGAAGCTTTTTGAGAAACTGCTTTGTGATGTATGCATTCATCTCACAGAGTTAAAGATTTCTTTGAGCAGTTTGAAAACATTGTTTTTGTAGAATCTGTGGTTATATTTCAGAGTGCTTTGAGGCCTATTGTGAAAAAGCAAATATCTTCAGAGAAAAAGTAGAAAGAAGCATTCTGAGAAAACCCTTTGCAATGTGTGCATTTTTCTCACAAAGATAAAACTTTCCATACATTGAGAAGTTTGGAAACACTGTCTTTGCAGAATCTGTGAAGGGATATTCAGGAGAGAATTTTGGCCTATGTTAAGAAAGAGAATATATTCAGATAAAAATTAGAAAGAAGCTTTCTGAGAAATTGCTTTGTAATGTGTTCATTCACCTGAGAGAGATAGTCCCTACTTTTGATTGTGCAGTTTGGAAACACGGTTTTCTATAATCTGGAAGGGATATTTTGGAGTGCATTGAGGCCTATAGTGAAAAATTTTTTCAGAGAAAAACCAGAAAGAAGCTATCTGAGGAACTGCTTTGTAATGTGTGCATTCATCTCACAGAGTTAAACTTTTCTTTTGATTGAGCAGTTTGGAAACACTGTTTTTGTATAACTTGCAATGTTATGTTAGGTAGCGCAAAAAGGCCTATGGTGAACAAGGAAATAAGTTCAGATAAAAATTTTAAGGAAGCATTTTGAGAAACGGCTTTCTGATGTGTGCATACATCTCACAGAGTTAAATCCTTCTTTGGATGGAACAACTCTTAAACATGATCTTTATAGAATCCATGAAGGGATATTTCTTAGAGCTTTGAGTCCTCTTGTGGAAAAGAAAATATCTTCAGAGAAGAAGTAGGCAGAAGCATTCTGAGAAAGTGCTTTTTGATGTGTGCATTCGTCTCACAGAGTTCAACCACTCTTTTGATTAAGCAGTTTGGAAACACTATTTTTATAGAATCTGGAAGGGTATATTTGGGAGTGCTATGAGTCCTACCTTGAAAAAAGAAATCTCTTCGGATAAAAACTAGACAGAATCTTTTTCAGAAACTGCTTTGTCATGTGTGCATTGAACTTAGAGAGTAAAACCTGTTTTTTGATTGAGCAGTTTGGAAACACTGTGTTGAATCTGCGATGGGATATTTGGGAGAGCAATGAAGCCTATGGTGATGAAATATATTCAGATAAAAACTAGAAAGGAGGTTTTCAAGAAACTGCTTTGTGGTGTGTGAATTCAACTCACAGACTTAAAAATTTATTTAGACTGAGCAGTTTGGAAACACTGTTTTGCAAAATCTGTGAGGTGATATTAATTAGTGTAAAAAAGCCTATAATGAATAACGAAATATCTTCATATAAAAACTGGAAAGAAGCGTTATGAGAAGCTGCTTTCTGTGGTGTATGTTCATCTCACAGAATTAAGTCCTTCTTTTCATAGAACAGTTTGGAAGCACTGTTTTTGTAGAATCTGTGAAGGGATATTTGGGAACACATTGAGGCCTATGGTAGAAAAGGAAATATCTTCAGAGAAGAACTAGACATAAGTTTTCTGAGAAAATGCTTTGTGACATACGCATTCATCTCACAGAGTTAAAAATTTCTTTTGATTACTCAGTTTGGATACATTGGTTTTGTAGAATCTGCAAAGGGATATTTGGGAGCACACGAGGCCTATAGTGAGAAAGGAAATAACTTCAGACAATAACTAGAAAGTTGCTTTCTGAAAAACTGCTTTGTGATGTGTGCATTCTTCGTACAGAGTTAAACTTTTCTTTTGATTGAGCAGTTTGGAAAAACATTTTTTGTCCAATATGCAAAGATATATTTGAGAGTGCATTGAAGCCTATGGTGAGAAAGGAAATATCTTAGGATAAAAACTCGAAAGAACCATTTTGAGAAACTACTTTGTGATGTGTGCATTCATGTCACAGAGTTAAACTTTTCTTTTCATTGATCAGTTTGGAAGCATTGTTTTTGTAGGATCTGTGAAGGGATATTTTTGAGCACATGAAGCCTATGGTGAAACAGGAAATAACTTCAGATAAAAACTAGAAAGATGCTTTGGAGTCTCTGCTTTGTGATGTGTGCCTTCTAAACGTTTCTTTTGATTGAGCAGTTTGGAAACCCTGATTTTGTAGAATCCACAAAGGTGTAATATGGAGCTCACTGGGCCCTATGGTGAAAAAGGAAATATCTTCAGAAAAAAGCTTTGTGGGAAACTGCTTTGTGATGTGTGCATTCATCCAAAGAGTTAAATCTTTCTTTTGAGCAGTTTGGAAACACTTTTCTAAGAAAATCTGTGAAACGATATTCAGTAGTGCAAAAAAGCCTATGGTGAACAAGGAAACATCTTCAGATAAAAACTGGAAAGAAGATTTATGAGAAACTGCTTTCTGATGTGTGCGTTCATCTCACAGAAATAAGTCCTTCTTTTGTTGGAACACTTTGGAAACACTTTTTTGGTACAGTTTGCAAAGGGATATTTGGGAGCTCATTGAGGCCTTTTGTGGAAAAGGAAATATCTTCAGAAAGGAACTAGACAGAAGCTTTTTGAGAAACTGCTTTGTGATGTGTGAATTCATCTCACAGAGTTAAAAGTTTATTTTGATTGAGCAGTTAGGAAACACTGTCTTTGTAGAATCTGCAAATGTTTATTTGGGAGCGTAGTGAGGCCTATCATGAAAAAAGAAATATCTTCAGATAAAAACTAGAAAGAAGCTTTTTCAGAAACTGTTTTGTGATGTATGCATTCGTCTCAGAGAAATAAACTTTTCTTTTAAATGAGCAGTTTGGACACACTGTTTTTGTATAATCTGTGACCCAACGTTAGGAGTGCAAAAAGGCCTATGGTGAACAAGGAAATATCTTCAGAAAAAACTGGAAAGAAGCATTATGACAAACTGATTTCTGACATGTGCATTCATCTCACAGAGTTAAGTCCTTCTTTTGATGGGAGTTTTTGGAAGCACTTTCTTTATAGGGATATTTGGGCATGCATTGGAGCATATGGTGGAAAATGAAATATCTTCAGAGAAAAACTAGACAGAAGCTCTCTGGGAAACTGCTTTGTGAAGAGTGCATTAGTCTCACCGAGTTAAACCTTTCTTTGATTGAGCAGTTTGGAAACACTCTTTTTGTAGATTCTGCAAAGGCATATTTTGGAGTCCATGAGGCCTATGGTGAAAAAGGAAAAACTTCAGATAAAAACTAGAAAGAAGCTTTCTGAGAAACCACTTCATGATGTGTGCATTATTCCTACAGAGTTAAAAGTTTCTTTCTATTGAGCAGATTGCAAACACTGTTTTTGTAGAATCTGCAAAGGGATATTTGGGAGTGCAGTGAGGACTATGTTGAGAAAAGAAATGTCTTCAGATAAAAACTAGAAAAATGCTTTTTGAGAAACTCCCTTGTGATGTGTGCATTCAAATCACAGAGTTAAACCTGTTTTTGGTTGAGCAGTTTGGAAACAGTGTTTTGGTATAATATGCGATGGGATATTTGGGAGTGCCTTGAAGTCTATGGTGATAAACGGTATATCTTCGGATAAAAACTAGAAAGAAACTTCTTGAGAAACTGCTTTGTGATGTGTGCATTCATCTCACAGAGATAAACCTTTGCTTTTACTGTGCTGTTTGGAAAACACGATTTTTGCAAAATCTGTGAAGTGTTATTATGTACCTCAAAAAAGCCTATCATGAAAAAGGAAATAGCTTCAGATAAAAACTGGAAAGAATCGTTATGATTAACTGCTTTCTGATGTGTTCATTGATCTCACAAAGTTAAGATCTTCTTTTAATGGAAGAGTTTGCAGACACTGTTTGTCTAGAGACTGCACAAGGATATTTGGGAGCACACTGAGGTTTATGTTGAAAAAGGAAATATCTTCAGTTAAAAACTAGAAAGAAGCTTTTTAAGAAACTGCCTTGTGATGTGTGCATGCAACTCACAGAGTTAAAACTGTTTTTTGATTGAGCAGTTTGAAAACAGTGTTTTTGTAGAATCTGCAATGGGATATCAAGGAGCACATTGAAGCTTATTGTGATAAAGGAAATATATTCACATAAAAATTAGAAAGAAGCTTTTTGAGAAACTGCTTTGTGATCTGTGCATTCATCTCACACAGTTAAACTTTCCTTTTGATAGATCAGTTTGGAAACACTGTTTTTTTAGAATCTGCAAAAGGATATTTGGGAGTGCACATGGCCTATGTTGATAAAGGAAATAACTTCAGATCACAACTAGAAAGAAGCTTTCTAGAAAACTGCTTTGTGATGTGTGCATTCTTCTCATGGAGTTAAACGTTTCTTTTCATTGAGCAGTTTGGAAACACTTAATGTAGAATCTGCAAAGGGATAACTGGGAGTGCACTTTTGCCTATGGTAAAAAAGGAAATATCTTCAGATGAGAACTAGAGAGAAGCTTTTTGAGAAACTGCTTTGTGAAGTATGCATTCACCTCACAGAGTTAAAATTTTCTATTGACTGAGAAGTTTGGAAACTCTGTTTTTACATAAAAGGAAAACTGGAAAGAAGCATTGTGAGAAACTGCTTTCTGATGTGTGAGTTCATCTCACAGAGTTTGTACTTCTTTTGATGGAACAGTTTGGAAACACTGTTTTTGTAGAAACTGTAAAGGGATATTTTGGAGCACATTGAGACCTATGTTGGAAAAGGAAATATCTTCACAGAAAAACTAGACAGAAGTTATCTGAGGAACTGCTTCATGATGTGTGCATTCATCTCACAGAGTTAAAACTTTCTTTGGATTGAACACTTTGGAAACACTGTTTTGTGTTTCCAAAACAGAAATACCTTGGAATCTGCAAAGATATATTTAGGATTGCACTGAGGCCTGTGGAGAAAAAGGAAATACCTTCTGAGAAAAACTAGAAAGAAGTTTTTGAGAAACTGCTTTGTGTTGGGGACGTGCAACTCACAGAGTGAAACCTGTTTTTGATTGAGCAGTTTGGAAACATTGTTTTGTAGAATCTGCGATGGGATATTTGGGAGTGCATTGATACCTATTTTGATAAAGGTAATATCTTTAAATAAAAGATAGAAAGAAGCTTTTTGTGCATTCTTCTCACAGAGTTAAACCTTTCTTTTGATGGAGTAGTTTGGAAACACTCTTTTTGCAAAATGTGCACAGCAATATTAAATAGCGCATAGAACCCCATTGTGAAAAAGGAAATATCTTCAGATAAAAACTGGAAAGAATAGTCTTGAGAAAGTGCTTTCTGATTTGTGAGTTCATCTCACAGAGTTAAGTCCTACTTTTGATGGAACAGTTTGGAAACACTGTTTTTCTGGAATCTGCAAAGGGATATTTGGGAGTGCATTGAGGCCTGTGGTGCAAAAGGAAATATCTTCAGAAAAGAACTAGACAGAAGCTATCAGAGAAGCTGCTTTGTTATGTGTGCATTCATCTCACAGAGTTAACGCTTTATTTTGATTGAGTAGCTTGGTAACACTGTTTTTCTAGAGTCTGCAAAGGCATATTTTGGAGCTCACCGAGGCCTATGGAGGAAAAGGAAATATTTTCAGATAAAAATTAGAAAGAAGGCTTTTGAGAAACTGCTTTGAGACGTGTGTGTTAAACTTACTGTGGTAAACCTGTTTTTTGATTGAGCAGGTTGGAAACATTGTTTTTGTAGTATCTGCAATGGGATATTTGGGAGTACATTGAAGCCTACAGTGATATAGGAAGTATCTTCGCATAAAAACTAGAAAGAAGCTTTCTGAAAAACTCGTTTGTGATGTGTGCATTCATGTCACAGAGTTAAAACTTTCTTTTGAATGATCAGTTTAGAAAAATTGTTTTTTGTAGTATCTGTAATGGTATATTTGTGAGCACAAAAGGCCTATGTTGAAAAAGGTAATAACTTCAGGTAATAACTAGAAAGAAGCATTCTTTGAAACCGCTCTGTGATTTGTACACTCTTCTCACAGAGTTAAACCTTTCTTTTGATTGAACAGTTTGGAAACACTGTTTTTGAAGAATCTGCAAAGGGATATTTGGGAGCACACAGAAGGCTATATTGAAAAAGGATGTATCTTCAGATGAAAACTAGAAAGAAGGATTTCAGAAAGTGCTTTGTGATGTATACATTCATCTCACAGACGTAAATTTTTCTTTTGACACGGCAGTTTGGAAACGTTGTTTTTGTATAATCTGTGACACAATGTTAGGTAGTGCAAAAAGGCCTATAGAGAATAAGGAAATATCTTCAGATAATAACTGGAAAGAAGTGTTATTAGAAATGGCTTTCTGGGCACATGTACCCTAAAACTTAAAGTATAATAAAAAAAATGTAAAAAATAAAAATAAAAAAAAAAAAAAAAAAAAAAAAAAAAGAAATGGCTTTCTGATATGAGCATTCATTTCACAGAGTTAAATACTTTTTTGAAGGAAGACTTCAGAAACACTGCTTTAGTACAATCTGGGAAGGGATATTTGGGAGTGTATTGAGGGCTATGGTGGAAAAAGAAATATCTTCGAAGAAGAACTAGACAGAAGAAATCTGAGAAAATGCTTGGTGATTTATGCATTCTTCTGACAGAGTTAAACGTTTCTTTTGATTCAGAAGTTTGGAAACACTCTTTTGTAGAATCTGCAAAGGGATATTTGGGAGTACATTGAAGCCTATGATGAAAAAGGAAGTATCTTCAGATAAAAACTAGAAAGAAGTTTTTTATAAACTGCTTTGTGATGTATGCATTCATGTCACAGAGCTAAACTTTTCTTTTGACTGAGCAGTTTGGAAACACTGTTTTTCTATAAGCTGTGAAGCAATGTTTGAAAGTGCAAAAACATCTATAGTGAACAAGGAAAGATCTTGAGATAAAAACTGGAAGGAAGTGTTAGGAGAAACTGATTTCTGATGTGTGCATTCATCTAACGGAGTTAAATACTTCGTTTGATGGAACAGTTCAGAAACACCGTTTTTATAGAATCTGTGGAGGGATATTTGGGAGGGCATTCAGGCCTAAGGTGAAAAAGGAAATCTCTTCAGATTAAAACTGGAAAGAAGGCTTCTGAGACATGGATTTGTGATGTGTGCCTTCATTTCACAGTGTTAATCTTTCCTTTGACAGAGCCATTTGGAAACACCTTTATTGCAGAGCCTGAGAAGGGTTACTTGGGAGTGCATTGAGGTCTATGGTGAAAAAGGAAATATCTCCAGATAAAAAGTAGAAGGAAGCTTTCTGAGAAACTGCTTTTTGATGTGAGCATTCATCTCACAGAGTTAAACCTTTCCTTTAATTGAACAGTTTGGAAACACTGTTTTTGTAGAAACTTTGAAGGGATATTTGGGACCTCACTTGGGCCTATGGTGGAAAAGGAAATAACTTTTGTTAAAAAATAGAAAAAGCTTTCTGAGGAACCGCTGTGTGATGTGTGCATTCTTGTCACAGATTTAAACCTTTCTTTGGGTTGAGCTGTTTGGAAACACTGTTTTTGTAGAACCTGCAATGAGAAACTTGAAAATGCAGTTAGGCCTATGGTGAAAAAGGAAATATCTTCAGATAAAAACTAGAAAGAAGCTTTTTGAGAAATTGCTTTCTGTTGTTTGCATTCATTTCAGAGTTAAACCTTTCATTTGAGTGAGCAGTTTGGAAAAACTCTTTCTGGGTAATCTGTGAAGTGATACTAGGTAGCTCAAAAAAGCTTAGGATGAAAAAGGAAATATCTTCAGTTATAAAAAGAAAAAAGCGTTATGAGAAACTGCTGTCTCATGTGTGCATTAATCTCACAGAATTAACTTCTTCTTTTGATGGAACACTTTGGAAACACTATTTTTGTAGAATCCGAGAAGTGATGTTTGGCAGCAAATTAAGGTCTGAGGTGGAAAAGGAAAAATAGAGAAGAACTAGACAGAAGCTTTCTGAGAAACTGCTTTTTGATGTCTGCATTCATCTCACAGAATTCAAACTTTCTTTTCATGAGACTTTTGGAAACACTCTTTTTGTAGAATCTGCGAAGGGATATTTGGGAGCGCACTGAAGCCTATGGTGAAAAAGGAAATATAATCAGATAAGAACTAGAAAGAAGCTTTTTGAGAAACTGCTTTGTGATGTGTGCTTTCATCTTACAGAGTGAAACATTACTCTTGATAGAGCAGTTTTGAAACACTGTTTTTGTATAATCTGCAAAATGATATTTTCTACTGCAAACAGGCCTATTGTGAAAAAGGAAATATCTTCAGATAAAAACTGAAAAGAAGCTTTCTGAGACACTGATTTGTGATGTGTGCATTCATTTAACAGTGTTCAATTTTTCCTTTGATGGAGCCACTTGGAAACATGCTTTTGGCAGAATCTGCAAAGGGTTATTTTGGAGCGCATTAAGGCCTATGGTGAAAAAGGAACTATTTCCAGATAAAAAGTAGAAAGAAGTTTTCTGAGAGACAGCTTTGTGATGTGTGCATTCATCTCATAGAGTTAAAACTTTCTTTTGATTGATCAGTTTGGAAACACTGTTTCTGTTGAGTCTGTGAAGGGATATTTGGGAGTGCACAGGGCCTGTGGTCAAGAAGGAAATAACTTCAGAAAAAACAAGAAAGTTTCTGAGAAGCAGTTTTGTGACTTGTGTATTCTTCCAACAGGTTTAAACGTTTTTTTTTTTATTGAGCAGTTTGGGAACATTGTTTTTGTAGAATCTGCAAAGGGATATTTGGGAGTGCACAATGTCTATGGTGAAAAAGGAAATATCTTTGGATAAAAACTACAAAGCAGCTTTTTGAGAAACTACTGTGTGATGTATGCATTCATCTCAAATTTTTCTTTTGACAGATTCGTTTAGAAAGACTGTTTTTGTACAATCTGTGAAGTAATGTTAGCACAAAAAGCTTATGGTGAACAAGGAAATATCTTCAGAAAAAAACTGGAAAGAAGCATTATGAGAAATTGTTTTCTGATGTGTGCATTCACCTTACAGAGTTAAAGACTTCTTTTCATAGAACAGCTTAGAAACACTGTTTTTATGGAATCTGTTAAGGGATATTTGGGAGTGCATTGAGGCTTATGGTGGAAAAGGAAATAAATTCAGAGAAGAACTATACAGACGCAATCTGAGAAATTTCTTTGAGATGTATGAATTCACCTCACTGAGTTAAAACTTTCCTTTGATTGAGCAGTTTAGAAGCACTGTTTGTGTTGAATCTGCTAAGGGATATTTGGGAGTGCACTGAGGCCTATGGTGAAAAATGAAATATCTTTAGGCAAAAACTAGAAAAAAGCTTTTTGAGAAACTGCTTTGTGAGGTGTGTGTTCAACTCACATATTTAAACCTAATATTTGATAGAGTAGTTTGAAAACACTCTTTTTGTAGAATCTTTGAAGGGATATTTTGGAGAACATTGAAGCCTATCATGAAAAAGGAAACAACTTCAGATAAAAGCCAGAAAGAAGCTTTCTGAGAAACTGCTTTGTGATGTGAGCACTCATCTCACAGACTTAAACGTAGCTTTTGATTGAGTACTTTGGTAACACTGTTTTTGTGTAATCTGCAAAGTGATGCTAGGTAGCACAAAAAACCTGTGCCAAAAAAGGAAATATCTTCTGATAAAAACTGGAAAGAAGCGTAATGAGAAACTGCTTTCTAATCTGTGCATTCACCACACAGAGTTAAGTCCTTCTTTTGATGGAACCACTTGGAAACAATGTTTTTATGGAATCTGTGAAGGGATATTTGGGAGCGCATTGAGGCCTATGGTGAGAAAGGAAATAACTTCGGATAAAAAATACAAAAAGCTTTCTGAGAAACTGCTGTGTGATGTGTGCATTCTCATCACAGATTTAAAACTTTCTTGTGATTGAGCAGTTTGGAAACACTGTTTTTGTAGAATCTCAAGGGGAAATTTGGGAGTGCATTGAAGTCTATGGTGTAAAAGGAAATGTCTTCAGATAAAAACTAGAAAGAAGCTTCATGAGAAACTGCTTTTTGATGTGTGCATTCGTCTTACAGAGTTAAACTTTTCTTTTGACTGAGCAGTTTGGAAACACTGTTTTTGCAAAATCTGTGAAGCAACATTTGGTAGGGCAAAAATGCTTATGGTGAAAAATGAAAGATCTTTAGATGAAACTGGAGAGAAGCGTTATGAGAAACTGTTTCTTGATTTATGTGTTCATCTCACAGTGTTAAGTCCTTCTTTTCATGGAACGGTTTGGAAATGCTGTTTTGTAGAATCTGGGAATGGATATTTGGGAACACATTGAGACCTATCATGGAAAAGGAAGTATCTTCATAGAAGAAGTAGAAGCTTTCTGAGAAACTGCTTTGTGATGTGTGCATTCATCTCAGAGAGTTAAACCTTTCTTTGATGGAGCAGCTTGGAAACACTGTTTTTGTAGAATCTTCAAAGAGATATTTTGGAGCACACTGATGTCTATGGTGAAAAAAGAAATATCTTTTGATAAAAACTAGAAAGAAGCTTTTTGAGAAACTGCTTTGTGATTTATGCATTCATCTCACAGAGTTAAGCATTTCTTTTGACTGAGCAGTTTGGAAACACTGTTTATGTATAATCTGTGAAATGATGTTACACAGCACAAAAAGACCTATGAAGAACAATGACATACCTTCAGAAAAAGCTGGAAAGAATTGTTATGAGAAACTGCTTTCAGAAGTCTGTATTTATCTCACAGAGTTAAATCCTTCTTTTAATGGAACAGTTTAGAAACACTGTGTGGAATCTGCAAAGCGAAGTTAAGTAGTGCAAAAAGGCCTATGGTGAACAAAGAAATATCTTCAGATAAAAACTGGAAAGAAGCGTTGTGAGAAACTGCTTTTGGATGTGTGTGTTTATCCCACAGAGTTAAGTCTTTCCTTTGATGGAACAGTTTGGAAACACTGTTTTTGTAGTAACTGCAAAGGGATATTTGGGAGTGCGTTGAGGCCTATGGTGGAAAAGGAAATATCTTCAGAGAAGAACTAGACAGAAGCTTTCTGAAAAAGCATTTTGTGATGTGTGCATTCATTTCACCGAGTTAAACATTTCTTTTGATTGAACAGGTTGGAAACACTTTTTTTGTGGAATCTGTGAAGGGATATTTGGGAACGCATTGAAGCCTATGGTGATAAAGGAAATGTCTACTTATAAAACTATAAAGAAGCTTTTTGAGTAACTGCTTTGAGATGTGTGCATTCATCTCACAGAATTAAACAATACTTTTGATAGAGCAGTTTGGAAACACTGTTTTTGTATATCCTTTGAAGTCACATTAGGCAGCACAATGAGGCCTATGCTGAAAAGGAAAATATCTTTAGATAAAAACTGGAAAGAAGCTTTCTGAGACACTGGTTTGGGATGGGTGCATTCATTTCATAGTGTTAAATCTTTCCTTTGATGGAGCCATTTGGAAACACAATTTTGGCAGAATCTGTGAAAGGTTATTTGGGAGGGCATGGAGGTCTACTGTGAAAAAGGAAATATCTCCAGATGAAAACCAGAAAGTAGCTTTCTGAGAAGTTGATGTGTGCATTCATCTGAGAGTGAAACTTTTCTTTTGATTGAGCAGTTTGGAAACAGTGTTTTGGTAGAATCTGCTTAGAGATATTTGGGAGTGCAATGTGGCCTATGGCGAAAAGGAAATAACTTTGGTTAAAAACTACAAAGAAGCTTTCTGAGAAACTGCTTTGTGATGAGTGCATTCTTCTCACACATTGAAACATTTCTTTTGATTGAGCAGTTTAGAAACACTATTTTTATAGAATCTGCAATGGGATATTTGAAAGTGCAGTTAGGCCTATGGTGAAAAATGAAATATATTCGGATAAAAACAAGAATGAAGCTTATTGAGAAAGTGCTTTGCGGTGTGCCCGTTCATCTCACAGAGGTAAACCTTTCTTTTGACTGAGCAGTTTGGAAACATTGTTTTTGTATAATCTGCAAAGCGATATTAGGTAGCTCAAAAAAGCCTATGGTAAAAAAGAAAATATCTTCATATAAAAACCAGAAAGAAGGGTTAACAGAAACTGCTTTCTGATATGTGCATTCATCCAACAGAGCTAAGTTCCTGTTTTGATGGAACAGTTTGGAATCACTCTTTTTGCAGAATCTGTGAAGGGATATTTGGGAGCACATTGAGGCATAAGCTGGAAAAGGAAATATCTTCATTGAAGAGCTAGACAGAGGCTTTCTTCGAAATTGTTTTGTGATGTGTGCATTCATCTCACAGAGTTAAACATTTCTTCTGATAGAGAAGTTTGGAATCTCTGGTTTTGTAGAATATGTGAAGGGACATTAGGGAGCACATTAAAGCCTAAGTTGATAAAGGAAATATCTTCAGACAAAAACTAGAAATAAGGTTTTTGAGAAACTGCTTTGACATGTGTGCATTCAACTCACAGTGTTAAATCTGTTTTTTGATTAAGCAGTTTGGAAACACTGTTTTTTTAGGATCTGCGCAGAGATAGTTGGGAGCACATAGAATACTATGGTGAAAAAGGAAATATCTTCGGATAAAAATTAGAAAGAAGCTTTTTGAGAAAGTGCTTTCTGATGTGTGCATTCGTCTCACAGAATTAAACCTTTCTTTTGATTGAGCAGTTTGGAAATACTGTTTCTGTATAATCTGCGAAGTGATAATTGGTAGTTCAGAGAGGCCTGTGGTGAAAAAGGACATATCTTCAGATAAAAGCTGGAAAGAATCTTTCTCTGAGACACTGATTTGTGATGACTGCATACATTTCAAAGTGTTAAATCTTTCCTTTGCTGGAGCCATTTGGAAACACTCATTTGGCAGAATCTGCAAAGGATTTTTGGGAACTCATTGAGGCCTACGGTGAAAAAGGTAATATGTCCAGATGAAACTAGAAAGAAGCTTTCTGAGAAACTGCATTGTTATGTGCCAATTCATTTCACAGAGTTAAACCTATCTTCTGACTGGGCAGTTTGGAAAAACTGTTTTGGTAGAATCTGCGAGTGGATATTTGGGAGCCCACTCAGGCCTATGGTGACAAAGGAAATAACTTCAGATAAAAACTATAAAGACACTTTCTGAGAAACTTCTTTTTGATGTGTACATTCTTCTCACAGAGATAAAAGTTTCTTCTGATTGAGCAGTTTGGGAAAACTTTTTTTGTAGAAACTGTGGAGTGAAATTTGTAGGCACACTGAGGCCTACAGTGAAAAAGGAAATATTTTAGGATAAAAATTAGAAAGAAGCTTTTTGAGAAAGTGTTTTGTGATGTGTGTGTTCAACTCACAGAGTTAAACCTGTTTTTTAATTGAGCAGTTTGGAAACACTGTTTTTGTAGAATTTGAGACAGGATACTTGGGAGTACATTTAAGCCTATGGGGATAAAGTAAATATCTTCAGATAAAAATTATAAAGAAGCTTTTTGGGAAACTGTTTTGTGATGTGAGCATTGATCTCAAAAATTTAAACCTATTTTGATGGAGCCGTTTGGAAACACTTTTTTTGCAAAATCTGTGAAGTGATAATAGTTAGCACAAAAAAACCTGTGGTGAACAAGAAATATCTTCAGATAAAAACTGGAAAGAAACACTGTTAGAAACAGCTTTCTGATATGTGTGTTCACCTCTCAGAATTAACTCCTTCTATTGATGGAACAGTTTGGAAACACTGATTTTGTAGAATCTGTGAAGGGATATTTGGGAGTACAATCAGGCCAATGGTGGAAAAGGAAATATCTTCAGTGGAGAACTAGATAGAAGCTTTCTTTGAAAATGCTTTGTGATGTGTGCATTCATCTCACAGAGTTAAACCTTTCTTTTGTTTGAGCAGTTTGGAACACTGTTTTGGTAGAATCTGTTATGAGATATTTTGGAGCGAATTGAAGCCTATGGTGCAAAAGGAAATATTTTCATATAAAAACTAGAAAGAAGCTTTTAGAGAAACAGGTCTGTGATGTGTGCATTCATCTCACAGAGTTAAACCTTTCTTTTGATTGATCAGTTTTGAAACTTTTTTTTGTACACTCTGTGAAGGGATATTTGGGTGTGCATGAGGCCTGCCATGAAAAATGAAATAACTTCCGATAAAAACTAGAGAGAACCTTTCTGAGAAACCGCTTTGTGATGTCTGCATTCTTCTCACATAGATAACTGTTTCTTTTGATTTAGCAGTTTGGAAATACTTTTTTTGCACAATCTGCAAAGGGATATTTGGGAATGCACTGATGCCTATGGTGTAAAAGGAAATATCTTCGGATAAAAACTAGAGAGAAGCTTTTCGAGAAACTGCTTGGTGATGTATATATTCATCTCACAGAGTTAAATTTTTTTTCGACTGAACAGTTTGGAAACACTGTTTTTGTGCATCTGTGAAGCAATGTTTGGCAGTGCAAAAGGACTATATTGAGCAAGGAAATATCTTCAGATAAAAATTGGAAAGAAACGTTATGAGAAACTGCTTTCTGATGTGTGTGTATATCTCACAGAGATAAATCCATGTTTGATGGAGTAGTTTGGAAACACTGTTTTTATAGAATCTGTGAAGGATATTCTGGAGCATACTGAGGCTTATGGTGGAAAAAGGATTAAATTCAGAGAAGAACTAGACAGAAGTTTCTGAGAAACTGCTTTGTGATGTGTGAACACAGGTAACAGAGATAAATCTTTCTTTCAATTGAGCAAAGGGATATTTGTGAGCAACTAGATGCGTGTGGTGAAAAAGGAAATATCTTCATTGAAAAACTAGAAAGAAACCACTGATTTTATAGAATCTGCAAAGGGATATTTGGGAGTGCATTGAGACATACGGTGGAAAAGGAAATATTTCAGAGAAGAACTAGACAGAAGTTATCTGAGAAGCTGCTTTGTGAGGTGTGTTTTTGTACAGTCCTGAAAGTTATATTTGGGAGTGCACTGAGGCGTATGGTGAAAAAGGAAATATCTTTGGATAAAAACTAGAAAGAACCTTTTTGAGAAGGTGCTTTGTGATGTGTGCATTCATCTCGCAGTGTTAAACCTGTTTTTGTAGAATCTGCAATGGCATATTTGGGAGTGCTTTGAAACCTATGTCGATAAAGGAAATAACTTCAGATAAAAACTAGAAAGAAGGTTTTTGAGAAACTGATTTTTGACGTGTGCATTCATCTCAGAGAGTTAAACCTTTCTTTTGACTGAGCAGTTTGGAAACACTGTTTTTGTAGAATCTGCAAAGAGATATTTGGGTGTGCACTGAAGCCTATGGTGAAAAGGAAATTTCTTCGGATAAAAACTAGAAAGAAGCTTTTTGGGAAACTGCCATGTGATGTGTGCATTCATCACGAAGAGTTAAACTATTCTTTTGATTGATCAGTTCAGAAACACTTTTTTTGTAGAATCTTCAAAGGGATATTTGGGAGCGCAGAAGGCCTATGGTAAAAAAGGAAATAACTTCACATAAAAACTAGAAAGAAGCTTTATGAGAAACCACTTTGTCATGTGTGCATTCTTCTCACAGATTTAAAAGTTTCTTTTGATTGGGCCATTTGGAAAAACTGTTTTTGTAGAATCTGCAAAGGGATATATGGGAGCACAATAATGACTATGGTGAAAAAGGAAATATCTTTGGATAAAAACTAGGAAGAAGCTTTTTGAGAAACTGCTTTGTGATGTGTGCATTCATCTCAGGGAGTTAAACCTTTCTCTTGACTGAGAAGTTTGGAACCACTCTTTTTGCAAAATCTGCAAGTGATATTTCTTTGTGCAAAAATGCCTATGGCGAACAAGGAAATATCTTCTGATAAAAACTGGAAAGAAGCGTTATGAGAAACTGCTTTCTTATGTGTACATTCATCTCACAGTGTTAAGTCCTTTTTTTTGATGGAACAGTTTGGAAACAGTGTTTTTGTAGAATCTGGGAAGGGATATATTGAAGCTCATTGAGGCCTATGGTGGAAAAGGAAATATCTTCAAAGAAGAACTAGACAGAGGTTTTCTGAGAAACTGCCCGGTGATTTGTGCATTCTTTTCACAGAGGTAAACAATTCTTTTGATTGAGCCCTTTGGAAACACTGTTTTAGTAGAAATTGTGAAGGATTCTCTGATGGTAGTTTGTATTTCTGTGGGATCAGTGGTGATATCCCCTTTACCATTTTTTATTGCATCTATTTGATTCTTCTCTCTTTTTTTCTTTATTAGTCTTGCTAGTGGTTTATCAATTTTGTTGATCCTTTCAAAAAACCAGCTCCTGGATTCATTAACTTTTTGAAGAATTTTTTGTGTCTCTATTTCCTTCAGTTCTGCTCTGATTTTAGTTATATCTTGCCTTCTGCTAGCTTTTGAATGTGTTTGCTCTTGCTTTTCTAGTTCTTTTAATTGTGATGTTAGGGTGTCAATTTTGGATCTTTCCTCCTTTCTCTTGTGGGCATTTAGTGCTATAAATTTCCCTCTACACACTGCTTTGAATGTATCCCAGAGATTCTGGTATGTTGTGTCCTTGTTCTCATTGGTTTCAAAGAACATCTTTATTTCTGCCTTCATTTCATTATGTACCCAGTAGTCATTAAGGAGCAGGTTGTTCAGTTTCCATGTAGTTGAGCGGTTTTGAGTGAGATTCTTAATCCTCAGTTCTAATTTGAGTGCACTGTTGTCTGAGAGATAGTTTGTTATAATTTCTGTTCTTTTACATTTGCTGAGGAGAGCTTTACTTCCAACCATGTGGTCAATTTTGGAACAGGTCTGGTGTGGTGTTGAAAAAAATGTATATTCTGTTGATTTGGGGTAGAGAGTTCTGTAGATGTCTATTAGGTCCGCTTGGTGCAGAGCTGAGTTCAATTCCTGGGTATCCTTGGTGACTTTCTGTCTCGTTGATCTTTCTAATGTTGACAGTGGGGTGTTAAAGTCTCCCATTATTAATGTGTGGGAGTCTAAGTCTCTTTTGTTGGTCACTCAGGACTAGCTTTATGAATCTGGGTGCTCCTGTATTGGGTGCATATATATTTAGGATAGTTACCTCTTCTTGTTGAATTAATCCCTTTACCATTATGTAATGGCCTTCTTTGTCTCTTTTGATCTTTGTTGGTTTAAAGTCTGTTTTATCAGACACTAGGATTGCAACCCCTGCCTTTTTTTGTTTTCCATTTGCTTGGTAGATCTTCCTGCATCCTTTTATTTTGAGCCTATGTGTGTCTCTGCACGTGAGATGGATTTCCTGAATACAGCACACTGATGGGTCTTGACTCTTTATCCAATTTGCCAGTCTGTGTCTTTTAATTGGAGCATTTAGTCCATTTACATTTAAAGTTAATATTGTTATGTGTGAATTTGATCCTGTCATTATGCTGTTAGCTGGTGATTTTGCTCATTAGTTGATGCAGTTTCTTCCTAGTCTCGATGGTCTTTACATTTTGGCATGATTTTGCAGCAGCTGGTACCGGTTGTTCCTTTCCATGTTTAGTGCTTCCTTCAGGAGCTCTTTTAGGGCAGGCCTGGTGGTGACAAAATCTCTCAGCATTTGCTTGTGTGTAAAGGATTTTATTTCTCCTTCAATTATGAAGCTTAGTTTGGCTGCATATGAAATTCTGGGTTGAAAATTCTTTTCTTTAAGAATGTTGAATATTGGCCCCCAGTCTCTTCTGGCTTGTAGAGTTTCTGCCAAGAGATCCGCTGTTAGTCTGATGGGCTTCCCTTTGAGGGTAACCCGACCTTTCTCTCTGGCTGCCCTTAACATTTTTTCCTTCATTTCAACTTTGGTGAATCTGACAATTATGTGTCTTGATGTTGCTCTTCTCGAGGAGTATCTTTGTGGCGTTCTCTGCATTTCCTGAATCTGAATGTTGGCCCGCCTTGCTAGATTGGGGAAGTTCTCCTGGATAATATCCTGCAGAATGTTTTCCAACTTGGTTGCATTCTCCCCGTCACTTTCAGGTACACCAATCCAACGTAGATTTGGTCTTTTCATGTAGTCCCATATTTCTTGGAGGCTTTGTTCATTTCTTTTTATTCATTTTTCTCTAAACTTACCTTCTGACTTCATTTCAATCATTTCATCTTCCATCGCTGATACCCTTTCTTCCAGTTGATCGCACCAGCTCCTGAGGCTTCTTCATTCTTCTCGTAGTTCTCAAGCCTTGGTTTTCAGCTCCATCAGCTCCTTTAAGCACTTCTCTGTATTGGTTACTCTAGTAACACATTCTCCTAAATTTATTTCAAAGTTTTCAACCTCTTTGCCTTTGGTTTGAATGTCCTCCAGTAGCTCGGAGTAATTTGATCATCTAAAGCCTTCTTCTCTCAGCTCGCCAAGTCATTCCCCATCCAGCTTTGTTCCGTTGCTGGTGAGGAACTGTGTTCCAAACACCTCTATGCAAATAAACTAGAAGATCTAGAAGAAATGGATAAATTCCTCGACACATACACTCTCCCAAGACTAAACAAGGAAGAAGTTGAATCTCTGAGTAGACCAACAACAGGATCTGAAATCGTGGCAATAATCAATAGCTTACCAACCAAAAAGAGTCCAGGACCAGATGGATTCACAGCCGAATTCTACCAGAGGTACAAGGAGGAACTGGTACCATTCCTTCTGAAACCATTCCAATCAATAGAAAAAGAGGGAATCCTCCCTAACTCGTTTTATGAGGCCAGCATCATCCTAATACAAAAGCTAGGCAGAGACACAACAAAAAAGACAATTTTAGACCAATATCCTTGATGAACATTGATGCAAAAATCCTCAATAAAATACTGGCAAACCGAATCCAGCAGCCCATCAAAAAGCTTATCCACCATGATCAAGTGGGCTTCATCCCTGGGACGCAAGGCTGGTTCAGTATATGCAAATCAATAAATGCAGTCCAGCATATAATCAGAACCAAAGACAAAAACCACATGATTATCTCAATAGATGCAGAAAAGGCCTTTGACAAAATTCAACAAGTGTTTATGCTAAAAACCCTCAATAAATTAGGTATTGATGGGATGTATTTCAAAATAATAAGAGCTATCTATGACAAATGCACAGCCCATATCATACCGAATGGGCAAAAACTGGAAGCATTACCTTTGAAAACGGGCACAAGACAGGGATCCCCTCTCTCACCACTCCTATTCAACATAGTGTTGGAAGTTCTGGCCAGGGCAATTAGGCAGGAGAAGGAAATAAAGGGTATTCAATAAGGAAAAGAGGAAGTCAAATTGTCCCTGTTTGCAGATGACAGGATTGTATATCTAGAAAACCCCATTGTCTCAGCCCAAAATCTCCTTAAGCTGATAAGCAAATTCAGCAAAGTCTCAGGATACAAAATCAATGTACAAAAATCAGAAGCATTCTTATACACCAACAACAGACAAACAGAGAGCCAAATCATGAGTGAACTCCCATTCACAATTGCTTCAAAGAGAATAAAATACCTAGGAATCCAACTTACAAGAGATGTGAAGGACCTCTTCAAGGAGAACTACAAACCACTGCTCAAGGAAATAAAAGAGGATACAAAGAAACGGAAGAACATTCCATGCTCATGGGAAGGAAGAATCAATATCGTGAAAATGGCCATACTGCTCAAGGTAATTTACAGATTCAATGCCATCCCCATCAAGCTACCAATGACTTTCTTCACAGAATTGGATAAAACTACTTTAAAGTTCATATGGAACCAAACCAAAAAAGAGCCCACATCACCAAGTCTAAGCTGGAGGCATCACACTACCTGACTTCAAACTATACTACAAGGCTACAGTAACCAAAACAGCATGGTGCTAGTACCAAAACAGAGATATAGATCAATGGAACAGAACAGAGCCCTCAGAAATAACACCGCATATCTACAACTATCTGATCTTTGACAAACCTGAGAAAAACAAGCAATGGGGAAAGGATTCCCTATTTAATAAATGGTGCTGGGAAAACTGGCTAGCCATATGTAGAAAGCTGAAACTGGATCCCTTCCTTACACCTTATACAAAAATCAATTCAAGATGGATTAAAGACTTAAACGTTAGACCTAAAACCATAAAAACCCTAGAAGAAAACCTAGGCATCACCATTCAGGACATAGACATGGGCAAGGACTTCATGTCTAAAACACCAAAAGCAATGGCAACAAAAGCCAAAATTGACAAATGGGATCTAATTAAACTAAAGAGCTTCTGCACAGCAAAAGAAACTACCATCAGAGTGAACAGGAAACCTACAAAATGGGAGAAAATTTTCGCAACCTACTCATCTGACAAAGGGCTAATATCCAGAATCTACAATGAACTCAAACAGATTTACAAGAAAAAACAAACGACCCCATCAAAAAGTGGGCAAAGGATATGAACAGACACTTCTCAAAAGAAGACATTTATGCAGCCAAAAACTCACATCAGTTAGAATGGCAATCATTAAAAAGTCAGGAAACAACAGGTGCTGGAGAGGATGTGGAGAAATAGGAACACTTTTACACTGTTGGTGGGACTGTAAACTAGTTCAACCATTGTGGAAGTCAGTGTGGCGATTCCTCAGGGATCTAGAACTAGAAATACCATTTGACCCAGCCATCCCATTACTGGGTATATACCCAAAGGACTATAAATCATGCTGCTATAAAGACACATGCACACTTATGTTTATTGCGGCATTATTCACAATAGCAAAGACTTGGAACCAACCCAAATGTCCAACAATGATAGACTGGATTAAGAAAATGTGGCACATATACACCATGGAATACTATGCAGCCATACAAAATGATGAGTTCATGTCCTTTGTAGGGACATGGATGAAATTGGAAACCATCTTTCTCAGTAAACTATTGCAAGAACAAAAAACCAAACACCGCATATTCTCACTCATAGGTGGGAATTGAACAATGAGATCACATGGACACAGGAAGGGGAATATCACACTCTGGGGACTGTTGTGGGGTGGGGGGAGGGGGGAGGGATAGCATTGGGAGATATACCTAATGCTAAATGACGAGTTAGTGGGTGCAGTGCACCAGCATGGCACATGTATACCTATGTAACTAACCTGCACAATGTGCACATGTACCCTAAAACTTAAAGTATAATAAAAAAAATTAAAAAAAAATGCTCACCATCACTGGCCATCAGAGAATTGCAAATGAAAACAACAATGAGATACCAACTCACACCAGTTAGAATGGCAATCATTAAAAAGTCAGGAAACAAAAGGTGCTGGAGAGGATGTGGAGAAATAGGAACAGTTTTACACTGTTGGTGGGACTGTAAACTAGTTCAACCATTGTGGAAGTCAGTGTGGCGATTCCTCAGGGATCTAGAACTAGAAATACCATTTGATGCAACAATCCCATTACTGGGTGTATACCCAAAGGACTATAAATCATGCTGCTACAAAGACACATGCACACGTATGTTTATTTCGGCATTATTCACAATAGCAAAGACTTGGAACCAACCCAAGTGTCCATCAATGATAGACTGAATTAAGAAAATGTGGCACATATACACCATGGAATACTATGCAGCCATGAAAAATGATGATTTCATGTCCTTTGTAGGAACATGGATGAAATTGGAAATCATCATTCTCAGTAAACTCTCGCAAGAACAAAAAACCAAACACCGCATATTCTCACTCATAGGTGGGAATTGAACAATGAGAACACATGGACACAGGAAGGGGAACATCACACTCTGGGGACTGTTGTGGGGTGGGGGGAGTGGGGAGGGACAGCATTGGCAGATATACCTAATGCTAGATGAGGAGTTAGTGGGTGCAGCGCACCAGCATGGCACATGTATACAGATGTAACTAACCTGCACATTGTGCACATGTACCCTAAAACTTAAAGTATAGGAATAACAAAAAAAAAGAGAAGTTACAATAACAACAACAAGAACAAAAAGAAATTTCCAAGGATATTTGGGGGTGCATTAAAGTCTATGGTGAAAAAAGAAATATATTTGGATGAAAACTAGAAAGAAGATTTTTGATAAACTGATTTCTAATGTCTGCCTTTATCTCCCTGAGGTAAACCTTGCTTTTTATTGATCAGTTTGGAAATACTGATTTTGTAGAGTGTGCAAAGGGATATTTGGGATTGCAAGAGGCCTATGGTGATAAAGGAAATAACTTCAGATAAAAACTAGAAAGAAGTTTTCTGAGAAATCACTTTGTGACGTGTGCATTCTTCTCTCAGAGTTAAACGTTTCTTTGGTTCAGCAGGTTGGAAACACTGTTTTTGTAGAATCTGCAAAGGGATATTATGGAGTGCACTGAAGCTGAAGGTGAAAAAGGAAATAGCTTTGGATAAAAACTAGAAAGAAGTTTTTTGAGAAACTGCTTTGTGATGTGTGCTTTCATCTCACAGAGTTAAACCTTTCTTTTGATTGATCAGTTTGGAAACACTGTTTTTGTAGAATATACGAAGGGATATTTGGGAGCATATGAGGCCTATGGTAAAAAAGGAAATAACTTCAGATAAAAACTAGACAGAAGCTTTTGGATAAACCGCTTTTTGATGTGTGCATTCTTCTCACAGAGTTAAACCTTTCTTTTTCTTGAGCAGTTTGGACACACTGTTTTTGTATAATCTGTGAAGTGATTTTTTGTAGCGCAGAAATTCCTATGGTGAACAAGGAAACATCTTCAGATAAAAACTGGAAAGAAGCATTAAGAGAAACTGCTTTCTGATGTGTATTCATGTCACAGATTAAAATACTTCTTTTGATGGAACAGTTTGAAACACTGTTTTTATAGAATATGTGAAAGTATATTTAGGAGTGCACTGAGGCCTATGGTTTAAAAAGAAATATCTGCGAAGAAGAACTAGACAGAAACTATCTGAGAAACAGCTTTGTGATATGTGCATTCTCCTCACACAGTTAAACCTTCCTTTTGATTGAGCAGTTTTGAAGCAATGTGTTTGTAGTATCTGCAAAGGTATATTTTAGAGTGCATTGAGGCCTAAGGTGGAAAAGGAAATATCTTTATAGGAGAACTAGTCAGAAGCTTTCTGAGAAACTGCTCTGTGATGTGTGCATCATCTCACTGATTTAAACCTGTGTTTTGATTGAGCAGTTTGGAAACCCTGTATTTGTAGACTCTGTGAAGGGATATTTGGGAGTGCATCAATGCCTATGGTGGAAAAGAAATTATCTTTTGAGAAAAACTGGAAAGAATCATTTTGAGAAACTGCTTTATGATGTGTACATTCATCTCACAGGGTTAAAACTTTCTTTTGATTGAATAGTTTGGAAGCACTGTTTTGTAGGATCTGTGAATGGATATTTGGGAGCATGTTGAAGCCTATGATGAAAAACGAAATAGGATAAAAACTAGAAGAAAGCTTTTTGAGAAAAATATTTTTGATGGATGCTTTCATCTCACAGAGTTAAACATTTCTTTTGACTGAACAATTTGGAAACACCATTTTTGTATAATCTGTGAAGTGATATTTTGTAGCACCAAAAGGCCTATGGTGAATCAGGAAATATCTTTAGATAAAAACTGGAGAGAAATGTTCGGAGAAACTGTTTCTGATGTGTGCATTCTTCTCACAGAGTTAAATGATTCTTTTAATGGAACTATTCAGAAACACCATTTTTATAGAATCTGCAAAGTGATATTTTGGAGTGCATTGAGGTCTACGGTGGAAGACGAAGTATGTTCAGAGAAGAACTAGACAGAAACTATCTGAGATATGATGTGTGCATTAATCTCACACAGTTAAATCTTTCTTTTCATTGAGCAGTTTGGAAACACTGTATTTGTAGTATCTGCAAAGGTATATTTGGGAGCTCACTGAGGCCTATTCAGAAATCAGAAATATCTTCAAATAAGAACTAGAAAGAAGCTTTCTGAGAAACTGCTTTGTGATGTGTGCATTCAACTCACAGAGTTAAACGTGTTTTCTGATTGAGCAGTTTGGATACAGTGTTTTTGCAAAATCTGTGAAGCGATATTAGGTAGCAGAAAAAAGCTTATGTTGAAAAAGGAAATATCTTCAGATAAAAACTGGTAAGAAGCGTTATGAGAAACTGCTTTCTGATGTGTGCATTTGTCTCACAGAGTTAAGTCTTTCTTTTGATGGAACAGTTTGGAAACACTGTTTTTGTAGATCTGCAAAGGGATATTTTGTAGCTCCTTGAAGCCTATGGTGAAAAAGGAAATATCTTCGGATAAAAACTACAAAGAAGCTTTTAGAGAAACTACTTTGTAATGAATGCATTCATCTCATAGAGTTAAGCTTTTCCTTTGAATGAGCAGTTTGGAGACCCTTTTTTTGTATAATCTGTGAAGCGATGTTACATAGCGCACAAAGGCCTATGGAGAACAAAGAAATATCTTCTGATGCAAATTGGAAAGAAGCATTATGAGAAACTGCTTTCTTATAATTGCATTCATCTCATAGGGTTAAGTCCTTCTTTTGATGGAACAGTTTGGAAACACTGTTTTTGTAGCATCTGCAAAGGGATATTTGGGAGAGCATTCAGGGCAAAGTAGGAAAAGGCAACTTCTTCATTGAAGAACTAGAAAGAAGGTTTCTGAGAAACTGTTTGGATGAGTGCATTCATCTCACAGAGTTAAACCTTTCTTTTGATTGAGCAGTTTGGAAACAAAATTTTTGCAGAATCTACAAAGGGATATTTGGAAGTCTATGGTGAAAAAGGAAATATCTTCATATAAAAACTAGAATGAATCTTTCTGAAATATCACTTTGTAATGTGTGCATTCTTCCCACAGAGTTCAAAGATTCTTTCAATTGAGCAGTTTGCAAACACTGTTTTTGTAGAATCTGTGAAGGGATATTTGGGATCTAAATGAAGCCTAAGGTGATAAAGGAAATATCTTCAGATAAAAACTAGAAAGCAGCTTTTTGAGAAACTGCTGTGTTATGTGTACATTCAACTCATAGACTTAAACCTCTTTTTGGATTGAGCAGTTCGGAAGCACTGTTTTTGTACGACCTGCGAAGGGATATTTTGGAACACATAGAAGGCTATGGTGAAAAAGGAAATATCTTCGGATAAAAAGTAGAAAGAAGCTTTTTGATAAACTGCATTCTTATGTGTGCATTCATCTCACAGAGTTAAATCTTTCTTTTGATAGAGCAGTTTGGAAGCCCTGTTTTTGCAAAATCTGTGAAGCGATACTAAGCAGTGCAAAATCCCTTTGGTGAAAAAGGAAATATCTTCAGATAAAACCTGGAAAGAAGCATTATGAGAAACTGCTCTCTGATGTGTGAGTTCATCTCACAGAGTTAAGTCCTTACTTTCATGGATCTGTTTGGAAGCACTGTTTTTGTAGAATCTCTGAAGGGATATTTAGGAGCGCATTGAGGCCTACGGCGGAAAAAGAAATATCTTCACAGAACTAGACAGAAGCTACCTGAGAAACTGCTTCATGATGTGTGCATTCATCTCAAAGAGTTAAACCTTTCTTTTGTTTAAGCAGTTTGGAAACACTGTTTTTGTAGGATCTTCAAAGGTATTTTTTGGAGTGCACTGAGGTCTATGGAGAAAAAGCAAATATTTTCAGATAAAAAGTAGAAAGAATCTTTTTGAGAAACAGGTTTGTGATGTGTGCATTCAACTCACTGAGTTAAACCTGGTTTTAGATTGAGCAATTTGAAAACATTGTTTTTGAAGAATCTGCGATGGGATATATGGGAGTGCATTAAAGCCTGTGGTGATAAAGGAAATAGCTTCTGATAAAAAGTACAAAGAAAATTTTTGAGAAACTGCTTTGTGATGTGTGTATTCATCTCACAGCTTTAAACCTTTCTTATGAATTATCATTTTGGAAACAATGTTTTTGTAGAATCTGCAGAGGGATATTTAGGAGCACATGAGGCCTCTGCTGAAAAAGGAAATAACTTCAGGTAAAAACTAGAAACAAGCATTTTTAGAAACCGCTTTGTGATGTGTGCATTCTTCTCACAGTGTTAAACTTTCTTTTGATTAAATAGTTTGGAAACACTGTTTTTGTAGAATCTGCAAAGGGATATTTGGGAGCACACTGATGCCTTTGGTGAAAAAGGAAATATCTTCAGTAGAAAACGAGAAAGAAGCTTTTTCAGAAACTGCTTTGTTGTGTGTGAATTCATCTCACAGAGTTAAACATTCTGACTGAAGGGTTTGTAAGCACTGTTTTTGTATACTCTGTGGAGCAAAGATAGGAAGCACAAAAACACCTATGGTGAACAAGGAAATAACTTCAGGTAACAAATGGAAAGAAGTGTTATGAGAAACTGCTTTCTGATATGTGTGTTCATCTCACAGAGTAGTCTTTCTTTTGATGGAACAGTTTGGAAACACTGTTTTTGTAGAATTTGCAAATGGATATTTTTGAGTTCATTGAGGCCTGTGGTGGAAAGGAAATACCTTCACATAAAAACTAGAAGGAAGCTTTTTGAGTAACTGCCTTTCGATGTTTGCATTCAACTCACAGAGTTAAACATGTTTTTTTGATTGAGCAGCTGGGACACTCTGTTTTTGTAGAATTTTCAATTGGATATTTTAAAGTGCATTTAGGTCTTTGTTGAAAAAGGAAATATCTTAGGATAAGAGCTAGAAAGAAGATTTTGAGTAGCTGCTTTATGGTGTGTGCATTCAACTCACAGAGTTTAACCTTTCTTTAGACTGATCCATTTAGAAACACTGTTTTTGTATAATTAGGTAGTGCAAAATAGCCTATGGCAAACAAGGAAATATCTTCAGATAAAACCTGGAAAGAAGCATTATGAGAAACTGCATCCTGATGCATGCATTAATCTCATAGAGTTAAGTTCTTCTTTTGATGGAACAGTTTGGAAACAGTGTTTTCGTAGAATTTGAGAAGGGATATTTGGCAGTGCATTGAGGTCTATGGTTGAAAAGGAAATATCTTCAGAGAAGAACTAGAGGGAAGGTTTCTGAGAAACTGCATTGTGGTCTGCATTCATCCCACAGTGTTAAACTTTTCTTTTGATTGAGCAGTTTGGAAACACTGTTTTTGTAGAATCTGTTGAGGGATATATGGGAAAGCATTGATGCCTATAGTGAAAAATTGAATATCTTCAGATAAAAATTAGAAAGAAGATTTTAGTGAAACTGCTTTGTAATATGCACATTCATATCACAGAGTTAAACCTTCTTTTGATTGATCAGTTTGGAAACACTGTTGTAGAATCTGTGAAGGAATATTTGGGAGCGCATGATACCTATGGTGAAAAAGGAAGCAACTTCAGATAAAAACTAGAAAGAGGGTTTCTGAGGAAATGTTTCATGATGCATGCCTTATTCTCACCTAGTTAAAAGTTTCTTTTGTTTGAGCAGTTTGGAAACAGTGTCTTTGTAGAATCTGTAAAAGGATATTTGGGAGCACACTGATGCCTATGGTGAAAAAGGAAATATCTTGAGATAAAAATAAAAAAGAAGCTCTTTGAGAAACTGCTTTGTGATGGATACATTCGTCTCACATAGTTAAACTACCCTTTTGACTGAGCAGTTTGGAAACACGGTTGTTGCAAAATCTGCCAAATGATATTATGTAGCGCAAATGAGTATATGGTGACAAAGGAAACATCTTCAGATAAAACCTGGAAGAAACCATTGTGAGAAACTGCTTTCTGATGTATGCATTCATCTCAGAGTTAAGTCCCTCTTTTGATGGAACAGTATGGAAGCATTGTTTTTGTAGAATCTGTGAAGGGATATTTGGGAGTGCAATGAGGCCTTTGGTGGGAAAGGAAATATCTTCAGAAAAGAAATGGACTTAAGGATTCTGAGAAACTGCTTTGTGATGTGTGCATTCATCTCACAAGGTCAAAACTTCCTTTTGATTGATCAGTTTAGAAACAATGTTATTGTAGAATCTGCAAAGGGATATTTTGGAGTGCATGCAGCCTATTGTGAAAATGGAAATAACTTCAGATAATAACAAGAAAGAAAGATTCTGGGAAATGACTTTGTGGTGTGTACATTCTTTTCACATATTTAAACGTTTCTTTTGATTGAGAAGTTTGGAAACACTGTTTTTGTGGAATCTGCAAAGGGATATTTGGGAGCATACTATGTGTATGGTGAAAAAGGAAATATCTTCAGATAAAAGTAGAAAGAAGCTTTTAGAGAAACTGCTTTGTGATGTATGCATTCATCTTGCAGAGTTACACTTCTCTTTGGGCTCATCCGTTTGGAAACACTGTTTTTGTATAATCTGCAAAGCAATGTTAGCACAAAAAGGCCTATGGTGGACAGGAAAATATCTTTAGAAAAAAACTGGAAAGGAGTGTTATAAGAAACCGCTTTCCACTTGTGTATTCATCTCACAGAGTTAAGTCCTTCTTTTGATGGAACAGTTCAGAAACAGTTTTTATAGAATCTGCGAAGGGATATTTGGGAGCACATTGAGGCCTATGTGGAAAAAGTAAATAACTTCAGATAAAAAATACAAAAAGCTTTCCGAGAAACCGCTTTGTGATGTGTGCATTCTTGTCACAGATTTAAACATTTCCTTTGATTAAACAGTCTGTAAACACTGTTTTTGTAGAATATGCAATCGGATATTTGCAAGTGCCCTTAGGTCTATGGTGAAAAAGGAAATATCTTCAGATACAAACTAGAAAGTAGCTTTTTGAGGAACTGCTTAGTGAGGTTTGCATTCATCTCACAGAGCTAAACATTTTGTTTGACTGAGCTGTTTGGAAACATTGTTTTGTGTAATCTGTGAAGCAATATTTTGTAGTTCAAAGGGTCTATGAAGAAAAAGGCAATATCTTCTGATAAAAACTGGAAAGAATCGTTATGAGATACTGCTTTCTTAAGTGTCAGTTCATCTCAGGGAGTTAAGTCCTTCTTTTAATGGAATACTTTGAAAAAACTGTGTAGAATCTGCAAAGGGATATTTGGCAGTGCTTTGAGGCCTATGGTGAAAAAGGAAGTATAATCAGAGAAGAACTACACAGAAGCTTTCTGAGAAACTGCTTTGTAATGTCTGCATTCATCTCACAGAGTTAAACGTTTCTTTTGATTGAGCCTTTTGGAAACACTGTTTTTGCACAATCTGTTGAGGGATATTTCGGAGTTCATTGAAGCCTATGTAGAAAAAGGAAATATCTTTGGATAAAAGCTAGATAGAAGCTTCTTGAGAAACTCATTTGTGATGTGTGCATTCATCTCACAGATTTAAAACTTTCTTTTGATAGAGCAGTTTGGAAACAATGTTTTTGTATAAACTGAGAAGTGATATTTAGTAGTGCAAAGAGGCCTTTGATGAAAAAGGAAATATCTTCAGATTAAAACTGGAAGGAAGCTTTCTGAGAAAGCACTTTGTGATGCGTGCATTCATCTCACAGGGTTAGACATATAATTTGATTGAAGAGTTTGGAAACAGTTTTTGTAGAATCTGCAAAGGTATAAATGGGAGCACATTGAGGTCTATGGTGAAAAAGGAAATATCTTTGGATAAAAATAAGAAAGAAGCTTTTTGAGAAACTGCTTGTTATGGGTACAAACATCTCACATAGTTAAGCTTGTTTTTTATTGACCAGCTTGAAAACATGGTTTTGTAGAATTTGAGATAGTGTACTTGGGAGGAAATTGAAGCCTTTGGTGAAAAAAGAAATAACTTTGGATAAAAACTAGAAAGAATCTTTTTGAGAAACTGCATTTTGTTGTGTCCATTCATCTCACAGAATTAAAACTTTCATTTGACTTAGCTGTTTGGATACACTGTTTTTGTGTAATCTGCAAAGCGTTATTACATAGCTCAAAAAAACCTATGATGAAAAAGGAAATACCTTCAGTTAAAAACTGGAAAAAAGCTTTATGAGGAACTGCTTTTTGATGTGTGCATTCATCTCATAGAGTTAAGCCCTTCTCCTTATGGAACACTTCAGAAACATTGTTTTTGTAGAATCTGCAAAGGGATTTTAGTGGTTCATTGAGGCCTATGGTGGAAAAGGAAATATCTTCAGAGAAGAACTAGACAGAAACTTTCTAAGAACTGCATTGTGACGAGTGAATTCATCTCACAGAGTTAAACATTTATTTTGATTGAGCAGTTTGGAAACACTGTTTCTGTATAATCTGTGAAGTGATGTTTTCTAGTGTGAAAAGGCCTATGGTGAACAGGGAAGTAACTTCAGATAAAAACTGGAAATAAGAGTTATGAGAAACTGCTTTCTGATGTGTGCATTCATCTCACAGAGTTAAGTCATTCTTCTAATGGGACAGTTTGGAAACTCTGATTCTGTATAATCTGCGAAGTGATCTTTTGTAGAGCAGAAAGGCTTATGGTGAACAAGGAAATATCTTCAGATAAAAACTGGAAGGAAGCATTATGACAAACTGATTTCTGATGTGTGTGTTCATCTCACAGAGTTAAATCCTTCTTTTGATGGAACAGTTTGCAAACATTGTTTTGATAGAATCCACGAAGTTATATTCTGGATGCATTGAAGTCTACAGTGGGAAAGGAAATATCTTCAGAGAAGAACTAGACAAAAGCTATCTGAGAAACTGCTTTGTGATGGGTGCATTCATCTCTGAGAGTTAAACCTTTCTTTTTATTGAGCAGTTTGGAAACATTGTTTTTGTAGAATACACACAGGTATATTTGGGAGTGCACTGAGGCCTATGGTGAAAAGGGAAATATCTTCAGATAAAACTAGAAAGGAGCTTTTTGTGAAACTGCTTTTTGATGCGTGTGTTCAACTCACAGAGTTAATCCTGTTTTTTGTTTTAGCAGTTTGGCAACAGTGTTTTTGTAGAATATGTGATGGGGTATTTGGGAGTGCATTGAAACCTCTGGTTATGAAGAAGTGTATTCGGTTAAGAACTAGAAAGAAACTTTTTGAAAAACTGGTTTGTGATATGTGCATTCATCTCACAGTGTTAAACCATTCTTTTGACTGAACAGTTTGGAAACACTGTTTTTGTGTAATCTGCAAAGGGATGTTTGGTAGCTCAAAAAGGCCTGTGATGAACAAGGAAATATCTTCAGATAAACACTGGAAAGAAGCGTTACGTGAAACGACTTTCTCATATGTGAATTCATCTCACAGAGGTAAATGCTTCTTTGATAGAACATTTCAGAAACACTGTTTTTATAGAATCTGCAAAGGGATATTTGGGAGCTCATTGAGACCTATGGTGGAAAAGGAAATATCTTCAGAGAAGAGCTAGACAGAAGCTATCTAGGAATCTGCTTTGTCAAGTGTTCATTGCTCTCACAGAGTTAAATGCTTCTTTTGGTAGAGCAGATTGGAAACACTGTTTTGGTATAATCTGCAAAGTGATATTAGGTAGTGCAAAGAAACCTATGTTGAAAAAGGAAATATCTTCAGACAAAAACTGAAATGAAGCTTTCTGAGACACTGATTTGTGATGTGTGCATTCATTTCACAGTGTTAAATTTTTCCCTCTCATTAAACCATATGGAAAAACTTTTGGCAGAATCTCTAAAGGGTTATTTGGGAGTGTATTGAGGCCTATGGTGAAAAAGGAAATAACTCCAGATAAAAACTAGAGAGAAGCTTTCTGAGAAACTGCTTTGTGATGTGTGCATTCATCTCACAGAGTTAAACCTTTCTTTTGATTGATCAGTTTGGAAACACTGTTTTTGAAGAATCTGCGAAGGGTTATTTGGGAGTGCATTATGCCAATGGTCAAGAAAGAAATAACTTCAGACAACCACAACAAAGAATGTTTCTGAGAAATGGCTTTGTTATGTGTGCATTCTTCTCACAGATTTAAACGTTTCTTTTGACTGAGCAGTTTGGAAACACTATTTTTGTAAAATCTGCCAAGGGATATTTGTGAGTGCACTATGTCTATGGTGAAAAAGGAACAATCTTCAGATTAAAACTAGAAAGAAGCTTTTTGAGAAACTGATTTGTGATGCGTGAATTCAGCCAATGGATTTAAACTTTTATTTGATTGAGCAGTTTGGTAACACTATTCTTGTAGAATCCACGAAGGGATATATTTTAGGACACTGAGGACTATTGTGAAAAAGGAATTATCATTGGATAAAAACTAGAAAGAAGCTTTTCAGGAAACTACTTTTTGATGTGTGCATTCAACTCACAGAGTTAAACTTTTCTTTTGACTGAGCAGTTTGGAAGCACTGTTTGTCTATAATCTGTGAAGTGATGTTAGTTAACACAAAAAGGCCTATGGTGAACAAGGAAATATCTTCAGATAAAAAATGGAAAGAAGTGTTAAGAGAAACTGCGTTCTCATATGTGTGCTCACCTCACAGATTTCAACCCTTATTTTGATGGAACAGATCAGAAACACTATTTTTATAGAATCTGCGAAGGGATATTTGGGAGCACATTGAGGCCTGTGGAGGAAAAGGAAATATCTTTCAGAAAGAACTGGACAGAAGCTATCTCAGAGACTGCTTTGTGATGTGTGCATTTTTCTGACAGAGTTCAACTTTTCTTTTGACTGAGCAGTTTGGAAACACTGTTTTTGTGAAATCTGTGAGGTGATATTACGTAGCAGAAAAAAGCCTATTGTGAAGAAGGAAATATCTTCAGATAAAAACTGGAAAGAACCATTATGAGAAACTGCTTTCTGATGTGTGTGTTCATCTCACAGTGCTAAGACCCTCTTTTGATGGAACAGTTTGGAAACACTGTTTTTGTAGAATCTGCCAAGGGATATTTTGGAGCATGAGTCCTACAATGGAAAATGAAATATCTACGGAGAAGAACTAGAGAGAAGCTTTGTATGAAACTGTTTTGTGATGTGCACATTCATCTCACAGAGTTAAACCTTGCTTTTCATTGATCAGTTTGGAAACACCATTTTTTTTTTAGAATATGCGAAGGGATATTCAGGAGCAAATGAGGCCTATGATGAAAAAGGAAATAGCTTCAGATAAAAACTAGAATGAAGCACTCTGAGAAACAACTTTGTGATGTGTGCATTCTTTTCACAGAGTTAAATGTTTCTTTTGATGGATCAGTTTGGAAGCACTGTTTTTGTAGAATCTGCAAAGGCATATTTTGGAGTGCACTGGTGTCTATGGTGAAAAAGGAAATATCTTCAGACAAAAAATAGAAAGAACCTTTTTGAGAAGCTGCTTTGTGATGTTTGCATTCATGTCACAGAGTTAAACTTTGCTTTTGACTGAGCAGTTTGGAAACATTGTTTATGTTTAATTTGCAGAGCAATGTTAAGTAGCAGAAAAAGACCAATAGTGAACAAGGAAATATCTTCAGATAAAAACTGGAAAGAAGCATCATGAAAAATTGCTTTCTGATGTGTACGTACATCTCACAGAGTTAAATCCTTCTTTTGATGGAACAGTTTGGAAAAACTGTTTTTCTAGAATCTGTGAAGGGATATTTGTGAGCACATTGAGGCCTCTGGTGGAAAAGGAAATATCTTCAGAGAAGAACAAGACAGAAGCTACCTAAGAAACTGCTTTGTGACGTGTACATTCATCACACAGAGTTAAATTTTCTTTTGATTGAGCAGTTTTGAAACACTGTTTTTGTAGAATCTGCAAAGGTATATTTGGGGGCACATTGAGGCCTGTGGTGAAAAAGGAAATATTTTCAGACAAAAAATTGAATGAAGCTTTCTGAGACACTGTTTTGTGATGTGTGCATTCATTTCACAGTGTTACATTTTTCCCTTTGATTAGGCCATTAGGAAATACCTTTTGGCAGAATCTCTGAGGGATTATTTGGGAGGGCATTGAGGACCATGGTGAAAAAGGAAATATCTCCAGATAAAAACTAGAAAGAAGCTTTTTGAGAAAATGCTTTGTGATGTGTGCATTCAACTCACAAAGTTAAACCTGGTTTTTGATTGTTCAATTTGGAAACATTGTTTTCATAGGGTCTGGGAAGGGATATTTAGAGTGCATTGAATCCTATGGTGCAAAAGGAAATATCTGCAGATGAAAATTAGAAAGAAACTTTTTTGAGAAACTGCTTTGTGTTGTGTGTGTTCAACTCATGGAGTTAACCCTTTCTTTTGATTGAGCAGTTTGAAAACACTGTTATTGTAGAATCTGCAAAAAGATGTTAGGCAGTGCAAAAAGGACTATGGTGAACAAGAAAAAATCTTCAGATAAAAACTGGAAAGAAGGTTGTGACAAATGGCTTTCTGATATGTGTGTTCATTTCACACTGTTAATTCCATCTTTTGATGGAACACTTTGGAAGCACTGTTTTTTACAATCTGCGAAGGGATATTTGGAAGTGCATTAAGACCAATAATGGAAAAGGAAATATCTTCAGAGAATAACTAGACAGAAGCATTCTGAGAAACTGCTTTGTGATGTGTGCATTCATCTCACAGAGTCAAATCTTTCTTTACACTGAGCAGTTTGGAAACAATGTTTTTGTAGAGCCTGGGAAGAGGTATTTTAACTGCATTGAAGCCTATGGTGCAAAAGTAAATATCTTCAGATAAAATCAGGCAATCAGCGTTATGAGAAACTGCTTTCTGATGTGTGCACTCATCACACAGAATTAAGTTCTTCTTTTGATGGAACAGTTTGGAAACACTGATTCTGTACAATCTGTGAAGTGGTGTTTGGTAAAGCAAAAAGGCCTGTGGTGAACAAGGAAATGACTTCAGACAAAAACTAGAAGGAAGTGTTAGGAGAAATGGATTTCTGATGTGTGCATTCATCTCACAGAGTTAAATCCTTCTTTTGATGGAACAGTTTGGATACACTGTTTTTAGAGAATCCATGAAGGGATATTCTGGAGCACATTGAGGCCTATGGTGGAAAAGGAATTATCTTCATAGAAGAACTAGACAGAAGCTATCTTAGAAACTGCTTTGTGATGTAAGCATTCATCTCACAGAGTTACAGCTGTCTTTTGATGCAACAGTTTGGAAACACTCTTTTTGTAGTATCTGCAAAGGTATATTTGGGAGCCCACTGAGGCCTATGGTGAAACAGGAACTATCTTTGGATAAAAACTAGAAAGAAGGTTTTTGAGAAACTGCTGTGTGATGTATGCATTCATCTCACAGAGTTAATATTTTTTTTTCACTGAGCAGTTTGCAAACACTGTTTTTGAATAATCTGCAAAGTGATGTTAACTAGCTCAAAATGGCCTATTGTGAGTAAGGAAATATCTTCAGATAAAAAGTGGAAAGAAGGGTTATGAGAAACTGCTTTCTGATATGTGAATTCATCTCACAAAGTTAAATCATTCTTTAATTGAACAGTTCAGAAACACTGTTTTTGTAGAATCTGCAAAGGTATATTTGGTAGTGCTTTCAGGCTTATGGTGAAAAAGGAAATATATTAGGATAAAAACTAGAAAGAAGCTTTTTGAGAAACAGCTTTGTGATGTTTGCATTCATCTCACAGTGTTAAATGTTTCTTTTGACTGAGCAGTTAGGAAAAACACTTTTCAAAATCCATGAAGCGATATTAGCACAAATAAAGCCTATGGTGAACAAGGAAATATCTTCAGATTAAAAACTGGAAAGAAACATTATGAGAAACTGCGTTCTGATGTGTGCATTCATCACACATAGTTATACCTTCCTTTGAGCAGTTTGGAAAGACTGTTTTTGTAGAATCCGCAAAGGTATATTTGGCAGCACATTGACACATATGGTGAAAAAGGAAATATCTATAGCTAAAGGCTAGAAAGAAGCTTTTTGGGAAAGTGCTTTGTGATGTGAGCATTCAACTCATAGAGTTAAACCTGTTTTTAGATTGAACAGTTTGGAAACACTGTTTTTGTAGAACATGCAATGGGATATTTGGGCGGGCACTTAAACCTATGATGATAAAGGAAATTTCTTCGGATAAAACTAGAAATAAGCTTTCTGAGAAACTACTTTGTGATATGTGCATTCTTCTCACAGAGTTAAACGTTTCTTTTGATTGAGCATTTTGGAAACACGGTTTTTGTAGAATCTGCAGAAGGATATTTGGGAGTGCATGGAAGCCTATGGTGATAAAGGAAATATCTTCAGACAAAAACTAGATAGAAACTTTTTGAGAAACTGCTTTGTGATGTATGCATTCATCTCACAGAGTTAAATTTTTCTTTTGACTGAGCAGTTTGGAAACTCTTTTTTGTATAATCTGTGAAGAGATGTTAAGTAGTGCAAAAAGGCCTATGGTGAACAATTAAATACCTTCAGATAAAAACTGGAAAGAAACGTTATGAGAAACTGCTTTCTGATGTGTGCATTCATCTCACAGAGTTAAATCCTACTTTTCTTTGAAGAGTTTGGCAACACTGTTTTATAGAATACGCAAAGGGATGTTTGGGATCACAATGAGGCCCAAGGTGCAAAAAGAGATATCTTCAGAGAAGAACTAAACAGAAACAATCCAAGAAACTGCTCTGTGATGTGTGCATTCATCTCACAGAGTTAAACCTTTCTTTTCATTGAGCAGTTTGGAAACACTGTTTTTGTAGAATCTGCAAAGATATACTTGGGAGCACACTGAGGCCAATGTAGAAAAATGAAATATATTTGGATAAAAACCAGAAAGAAGCTTTTGAGAAACTGCTTTGTGATGTGTGCGATCAACTCACAGAGTTAAACCCGTTTTTTGATTGAGCATTTTGGAAACACTGTTTTTGAAGAATCTGCGACAGGATATATGGGAGCGCATTGAGGCCTATGGTGGAAAAGGAAATATCTTCAGAGAAGAACTAGACTGAAGCTTTCTGAGAAACTGCTTTGTGAAGAGTGCATTCATTGCACAGATTTAAACCATTCTTTTGATTGAGCAGTTTGGAAACACTGTTTTTGTAGAATCTGTGAAGGGATATTTCGTAGAGTGTTCAAACAAAAGGTGAAAAAGGAAATATCTTCTGATAAGAACCAAAAAGAAGCTTTTTGAGAAACTGCTCTGTGATGTGTGCATTCATCTCACAGAGTTAAACTTTTCTTTTGCCTGAGCAGTCTGGAAACAATGTTTTTGAAAAATCTGTGAAGCAATATTAGGCAGCACAAAACAGCCTATGGTGAAAAAGGAATTATCTTCAGATAAAAACTGAAAAGAAGCATTATGAGAAATGGCTTTCTGATTTGTGTGTTCATCTCACAGTGTTAATTCTGTCTTTTGATGGAACAGTTTGGAAACCCTGTTTTGTACAATCTGCAAAGGGTTACTTGGGAGTGCATTGGTGCCTATAGTGGAAAAGGAAATCACTTCAGAGAATAACTAGACAGAAGATTTCTGAGAAGCTGTTTTGTGATGTGTGCATTCATCTCACAGAGTTGAAACTTGATTTGGATTGAGCAGTTTGAAAACACTGTTTTGTAGAACCTGGGAAGTGATATTTTTTAGCAAATTGAAGCCTATTGTGAAAAAGAAATATCTTTGGATAAAAATTAGAAAGAAGCTTTTTAAGAAACTGCCTTGTGATGTATGCATTCATCTCACAGAGTTAAACTTTTTTTTGACTGAGCAGTTTCAAACACTGTTTTTCTATAATCAGTGAAGCGATGTTAGGTAGCACAAAAAAGCCTATGTTGAACAAGGAAATAGCTTCAGCAAACAACTGGAAAGAAGCGTTAAGAGAAACAGTTTGCTGATGGGTGCATTCATCTCACAGAGTTAAATGCTTCTTTTTATGGAACAGTTGGGAAACACTGTTTTTATAGAATCTTCAAAGGGATATTTGGGAGGACATTGAGGCCTATGTGGAAAAGGAAATGTCTCCAGGAAAAAACTAGATAGAAACTATCTGAGAAACTGCTTTCTGATGTGTGGATTCATCTCACAGAGTTAAACCTTCCTTTTGATTGAACAGTTTGGAAACATTGTGTTTGTAGTATGTGCAAAGGTATATTTGGGAATGCATGGGGACCTATCCTTAAAAAGGAAATATCTTCCAATAAAAGCTGGAACATATCTTTCTGAGAAACTGCTTTGTGATATGTGTGTTCAAGTCACAGTGTTAAGCGAGTTTTTTGATTCAGCAGTTTGGAAGCACTCTTGTTGTAGAATCTGTGATGGGATATTTGGGAGGGCATTGAAGCCTATGGTAATAAAAGAAAAATCTTCTGATAAAAACTACAAAAAAGCATTTTGGGGGACTGCTTTGTGATGTGTGACTTCATATCACATAGTTAAAATTTTCTTTTGATTGAACAATTTGGAAACACTGCTTTTGCAAAATCTGTGAAGCGATATTATGTACCATAAAGCAGCCTATGGTGAAAAAGGAAATATCTTCAGACAAAAAATGTTAAGAAGCGTTATGAGAAACTGCTTTCTGATGTGTGTGTTCATCTCACAGTGTTAAGTCCTTGTTTTGATGGAACAGTTTGGAAACACTCATTTTGTAGAATCTGTGAAGCGATATTAGGGAGCCCAATGAGGCCTATGCTTTGAAACTAAATATCTTCAGAGAAGAACTAGACAGAAGCTTTATGAGAAACTGCTTTGTAATGTCTGTATTCATCTCACAGAGTTGAACCTTTCTTTTGATTGAACAGTTTGGAAACACTGTTTTTGTAGAATCTGTGAAGGGATATTTGGGAGTGCAGTGAAGCCTATGGTGAAAAAGGAAATATCTACGGATAAAAACTAGAAAGAAGTTTTTGAGAAACTGCTTTGTGATGTATGCATTCATCTCCCTGAGTTAGACTTTTCTTTTGACAGATCAGTTTGGAAACACTGTTTTTGTCTAACATGCAAAGTGATATTATGTAGAACAAAGAGGCCCATTTTGTAACAGGAAATATCTTCAGATAAAAACTGGAAAGAAGCTTTCTGAGACACTGATTTTTGATGTATGCATTCATTTTACTGTGTTAAATCTTTCCTTTGATGGAGCCGTTTGGAAACACCCTGTTGGCAGAATCTACAAATAGTTATTTTGGAGCATATTGAGGCCAACGGTGAAAAAGGAAATATCTCCAGATAAAATATAGAAAGAACATTTCTGATAAACTGCTTTCTGAACTGTACGTTCATCTGACAGAGTTAAACCTTTCTTTTGATTGAGCTGTGTGGAAACACTGTTTTAGTAGAATCTGCCAAGGGATATTTGGGATTGCACTCACCTAATTGTGAAAAAGGAAATAACATCAGATAAAAACTGCAAAGAAGCTTTCTGGGAAACCGCTTTGTGGTGTGTGTGTCCTTCTCACAGACTTGAAACTTACTTTTGATGGAGGAGTTTGGAAAAATTGTTTTTGTAGAATACGCAATGGGATATTTGAAAGTGAAGTTAGGTCTATGGTGAAAAAGGAAATATATTCTGATAAAACCTAGAAAGAAGCTTTTTGAGAAACTGATTTGTGATGTGTGCATTCATCTAAATGTGATAAAGCTTCTTTTAACAGAGCTGTTTGGGAACCCGTTTTAGTGTAATCTATGAAGGGATATTAGCCAGCGCAAAAAAGCCTATGGTAAAAAAGGAAATAACTTCAGATGAAAACTGGAAAGAAGCATTTTGAGAAACTGCTCTCTGATGTGTGCATTCATCTCACAGACTTAAGTCCTTCTTTTGATGGAACAGTTTGGAAACTCTGTTTTTGTAGAATTGGCAAAGGCATATTTGGGAGCTCATTGAGGCCTAAGGTGGAAAAGGAAATATCTTCATTGAAGAAGGGGACAGAAGCTTTCTGAGAAACTGCTTTGGGAGGGGTGCATTCTTCTCACAGAGTTAAAAGGTTTTTTTGATTGAGCAGTTTGGATACACTGTTTTTGTAGAATCTGCAAAGGGATATTTGGGAGAACACTGAGGCCTATGGTGAAAAAGGAAATACCTTCAGATAAAAACTACAAAGCAGCTTTTTGAAACTGCTTTGTGATGTATGCATTCATCTTACAGAGTTAAACTTTTATTTTGACTGAGCAGTTTGGAAACACTGTTTTTGTAAAATCTTTGAAGTGATGTTATGTAGCACAAAAAGGCCTATGTTGAATAAGGAAATATCTTCAGATAAAAACTGGAAAGAAGTGTAATTAGAAACTGCATTCTGATGTGTGTGTTCGTCTCAGACAGTTAAATCTTTCTTTTAATGGAACAGTTCAGAAACACTGTTTTTATACAATATGGAAGGGATATTAAGTAGTGCATTGAGGCCTATGATGAAAAAGGAAATATCTTCAGAGAAGAAGTAAACAGAAGCTGTTTGAAAAATCCATTTTTGATGTGGGCATTCATGTCACTGAGTTAAAACTTTCTTTTGATTGAGCAGATTGGAAACACTGTTCTTGTAGAATCTGCAAAGGCATATTCAGGAGTGCACTGAGTTCTATGGTGAAATAGGAAATATCTTTGGATAAAAAGTAGAAAGAAGCTGTTTGAGAAACTGCTTAGTGATGCATACACTCATCTCATGGAGTTAAACCTTACTTTTGACTGAGGAGCTTGGAAACACTGTTTTTGCAAAATCTGCAAAGCAATATTTGGTAGTGCAAAAAAGCCTATGGTGAAAAAGGAAATATTTTCAGATCAAAACTGGAAAGAAGTGTTATGAGAAACTACTTTCTAATGCGTGCATTCATCTCACAGAATTAAATCCTTCTTATGATGAAACACTTCAGAAAGCCTGTTTTGTGAATCTGTGAAGGAGCATTTTGGAGTGTATTGAGGCCTATGGTGGAAAAGGAAATACATTCAAAGAAATAGTAGACAGAAGATTCTGAGAAACTGCTTTGTGATGTGTGCCTTCATTTCATAGAGTTAAACCTTTCTTTTGATTGAGCAATTTGGAAATGCTTTTTTTTGTAGAATCTGCATGGGTATATTTGGGAGTGCATTGAAGCCTAGGGTAAAAAGGAAATATCTTTGGATAAAAACTAGAAATAAGCTTTATGAGAAAATTATTTGTGATGTCTGTGTTTAACTCACAGATTCAAACTTGTTTTTTGATGGAGCAGATTTGAAACACTGTTCTTGTAGTATCTGCGACAGGATATTTGGGAGTGCATTGAAGCCTATGGTGATAAAGGAAATACCTTCGGATAAAAACTAGAAAGAAGCTCCCTGAGAAACCATATTGTGGTGTTTGCATTCTTTTCTTGGAGTTAAATGTTGCTTTTGATTGAGCAGTTTAGAAACACTGTTTTTGTATAATCTGCAAGGGGATATTTGGGAGCACTCTGATGACTATAGTGAAAAAGGAAATATCTTCAGATAAAACTAGAAAGAAGCTTTTGAGAAACTGCTTTGTGATGTTTACATTCATCTCACAGAGTTAAGTTTTTCTTTTCACTGAGCAGTTTTGAAACAGTGTTTTTGTATAATCTTTGAAGCATTGTTAGTTAGCACAAAAATGTCTATGTTGATAAAGGAAATATCTTCAGATAAAAACTGGAAAAGAGCATTATGAGAAACTGCTTTCTCCTTTGTGCATTCATCTCACAGAGTTAACTCCTTCTTTTGATGGAACAGTTTTGAAACACTGTTTTTGTAGAATCTGCAAACGGATATTTGAGAGTGCCTTGAAGCCAATGGTGAAAAAAGAAATATCTTTGAATAAAAATCAGAAAGAAGCTTTTTGAGAAACTGCATTGTGATGTGTGCATTCATCTCTAAGAGTTAAACCTTTCTTTTCGTATAGCAGTTTGGATACACTGTTTTTGTATAACCTGAGAAGTTATAGTAGGCAGCGCAAAGAGGACTATGTTGAAAAGGAAATATCTTCAGATAAAAACTGGAAAGAAGCTGTCTGAGACACTGATTTGTGATGTGTGTTCATTTCACAGTGTTAAATGTTTCCTTTGTTGGAGCCATTTGGATACAGCATTTTAGTAGAATCTGCAAAGAAATATTAGATAGATCATTGAGGCCCAGGGTGAAAAAGCAGATATCTACAGATAAAATTGAGAAAGAAGTTTCAGAGAATTTGCTTTCTAATGTGTGCATGCATTGACAGAATTAAACCGTTTCTTTGAGGGAGCAGTTTGAAAACATTGTTTTTGTGTAATCTGCGATGTGATATTTTGTAGCACAAAAAAGCTTTGGTGAAGAAGTAAATATCTTCAGATAAAATATTGGAAAGAGGAGTTATGAGAAACTGCTTTCTAATGTGTGTATTCATCTCACAGAGTTAATTCCTTCTTTTGATGGAAAAGTTTGGAAACACTTTTTTTTCTAGAATCTATGAAGGGATATTTGGGAGTGAGTTGAGGCCTAAGGTGGAAAAGGAAATATCTTCATTGAAGAACTAGACAGAAGCTTTCTGTTAAACTGCCTTGTGATGTGTGCATTCATCTCACAGAGTTAAATCTTTCTTTTGATTGAGCAGTTTGGAAACACTGTTTTTGTAGTATCTGTGACTGGATATTTGGGAGTGCACTGACGTCTACAATGAAAAAGCAATATCTTCAGATGAAAACTAGAAAGAAGCTTTCTGAAATACTGCTTTGTGATGTGTGCCTTCTTCTCAAACAGTTAAAAGTTTCTGTTGAGTGAGCAGTTTGAAAATACTGTTTTTCAGAATGTGCAAAGGGATATTTTGGTGTGCACTGAGGCCTATGGTGAAAAAGGAAATGTCTTTGGATAAAAACTACACAGAAGCTTTTTGAGAAACTGCTTTGTGATGTGTGCATTCATCTCACAAATTAAACCTTTCTTTTGACTGACAGTTTGGAAATGCTATTTTTGCAAAATCTGTGAGCCGATATTTCATAGCACAAAAAGCCTAAAGTGAAAAAGGAAAGATGTTCAGATAATAACTGGAAAGAAGATTTATGAGAAACTGCTTTCTGATGTGTACATTCATCTCACAGAGTTAAGTCCTTTTTTTGATGGAACAGTTTGGAAACAGTGTTTTTGTAAAATCTGGGAAGGAATATTTTGGAGCACATTGTGGCCTTTGGTGGAAAAGGAAATAACTTCAGAAAAGAACCAGACTGAAGCTTTCTGAGAAACTGCTTTGTGATGTGTGCATTCAACTCACAGAGTTAAACTTTCTTTTCATTGAGACGTTTGGAAACACTGTTTTTTTTTGTAGAATCTGCTAGGGGATATTTCACAGTGCCTTGAAGCCTGTGATGAAAAAGGAAATATTTTCGGAAAAAAAGTAGAAAGGAACTTTTCGAGAAACTGCTTTGTGAAGTGTGAATTCATCTCACAGAGGTAAACCTTTCTTTTGATTGGTCAGTTTGGATCCACTGTTTTTGTAGAATCTGCAAAGGGATATTTGGCAGTGTACCAGGCCTATTTTGAAAATGGAAATGACTTCATATAAAAACTAGAAAGAAGTTTTCTGAGAAACAGCTTTGTGATGTGTGCATTCTTCTCACAGAGTTAAACGTTTCTTTTGTTTGAGCAGTTTGGAAACACTGTTTTTGTAGAATCTGCAAAGGGACATTTGGGAGCACACTGAGGCCTATGGTGAAAAAGGAAATATCTTCGGATAAAAACTAGAAAAAACCTTTTTGAGAAACTGCTTTTTGATGTCTGTGTTCAACTCACAGAGTTAAAACTGTTTTTGATTTTGCAGTTAGGGAACACTGCAAAATCAATGTATAATCTATGAAGCCATATTATGCAGCACAAATATGCCTATGTAGATAAAAGAAATATCTTCAGATAAAAACTGGAAAGAAGCGTTTTGAGAACCTGCTTACTTATGTGTGCCTTCATCACACATGGAGATAAGTCCTTCTTTTGATGGAAGAGTTTGGAAACACGGTTTTTGTAGAATCTGCAGAGGGATATTTGGGAGCACATTGAGGCCCATGGTGGAAAAGGAAATATCTTCAGAGAAGAACTATACAGGAGATTTCTGAGAAACTGCTATGTGATATGTGCATTCAACTCAGAGATTTAAAACTTTCTTTGGATTGAGCATTTTTTAAACACTGTTTTTGTAGAATCTGCAAAGGTATATTTGGGAGAGCACACTGCAGCCTATGGTGGAAAAGGAAATATATACCGATAAAAGAGAGAAACAAGCTTTCTGAGAAACTGCTTTCTAATGTGTGAATTCATCTGACAGAGTTAAACCTTTCTTTTCATTGAGCAGTTTGGAAACACTGTTATAGTAGAATCTGCGGAGGGATATTTTGGAGCATACTGAGGCTCATGGTGACAAAGGAAAGAACATCAGATAAAAACTACAAAGAAGCTTTCTGAGGAACTGCTTTGTGATGTTTGCAGTCTTCTCACAGATTTAAATATTTTTTTTGATTGAGCTGTGTGGAAACACTGTTTTTGTAGTATCTGCAATGGGATTTGAAAGCAGAGTAAGGCCTATGGTGAAAAAGGAAATATGTTCAGATAAAAACTAGAAAGAAGATTTTTGAGAAACAGTTTTCTGATATGTGCATTCAACTCACTGACTTAAACGTGTTTTTAGATTAACCAGTTTGGAAACACTGTTTGTAGAATCTACGACGTGATATTTGCAAGTTCTTTGAAGCCTATGGTGATAAAGTAAGTATCTTTGGAGAAAAATTGGAGGCTTTTTGACAAACTACTTTGTGATGTATGCATTCATCACACAGAGTTAAACATTTCTTTTGATAGAGAAGTTGAAACACTGTTTTTGTATAATCTGCTCAGTGATATTGTGTAGTGCAAAGAGGCCTATAATGAAAAAGAAAGTATCTTCAGATAAAAACTTCAAAGAAGCTTTCTGAGACCCTGATTTGTGATGTGTGCATTCATTTCACCGTGATAAATTTTCTGTTTGATGGAGCCATTTGGAAACACCATTTTGACAGGATCTGCAAAGGTTTATTTGGGAGAGCATTGAGGCCTACAGTGAAAAAGGAAATATCTCAAGATAAAAATTAGAAAGGAGCTTTCTGAGAAACTGCTTTCTGATGTATGCATTTTTCTGCCAGAGTTAATGTTTTCTTTTGATTGAGCAGTTTGGAAACACTGTTTTTGTAGAATCTGCAAATGGATATTTGGGAGCGCATGAGGCATATGGTGAAAACGGATATATCTTCAGATAAAAACAGGAAAGAAACTTTATGAGTACCTGCTTTGTGAGGTGTGCATTCAACACACAGTGTTAACTTTCTTTTGACTGAGTAGTTTAGAAACACTGTTTTTGCAAAATGTATGAAACAATATTAGCACAAAAAAGCCTATGGTGAAAAAGGAAATACCTTCAGATAAACCTAGAAAGAAACATTATGAGAAACTGCTTTCTGATGTGTGCATTCATCTCACAGAGTTAAGTCATTCTTTTAATGGAAGTTTAGAAACACTGTTTTTGTGGAATATGCAAAGGCATATTTGGGAGTGCATTGAGGCCTATAGTGGAAAAGGAAAGAAGTTCAGAGAAGAACTAGACAGAATCTTTCTGAGAAACTGCTTTGTGATGTGTGCTTTCAACTCACAGAGTTAAACCTGTTTTTTGATTGAGCTGTATGGAAGCAGTGATTTTGTAGAATCTGTGATGGGATATTTGGGAGCACATTGAAGGATATGGTGATAAAGGAAATATCTGCAGCTAAAAATTAGAAGCAAGATTTATGAGAAACTATTTTGTGATGTGTGCATTCATCTCAGGGAGTCAAGCCTTTCTTTTGACTGAGCAGTTTGGAAACACTGTTTTTGCAAAATCTGCAAAACAATATTTGGTAGCACAAAAAAGCCTCTGGTGAACAATGTTCATCTTCAGATAATAACTGGACAGAAACCTTATGAGAAACTGCTTTCTGGTGTGTGCCTTCATCTCAGATAGTTAAGTCCTTCTTTTGTTGGACCAGTTTGCAAACACTGTTTTTGCATAATCTGTGAAGGGATATTTGGGAATGCATTGAGGCCTGTCTTGGAAAAGAAAATATCTTCAAAAAGAACTAGACAGAAGCTTTCTGGGAAACTACTTTCTGACGTGTGCATTTATCTCACAGGGTTAAACCTTGATTTCATTGATCAGTTTGGAAACACCATTTTTGTAGAATCTGCAAAGGGATATTTGGGGGCACACTGATGCCTATGGTGAAAAAGGAAATATCTTCAGATAAAAACTAGAAAGAAGTTTTTGGAGAAACTGCTTTGTGATGTGGGCATTCAAGTCACAGAGTTAAACCTATTTTTGATTGAGCACTTTGGAAACACTGTTTTTGTAGAATCTGCAAAGCCATATATTGGACGCATTGAGAACTATTGTGAAAAAAGGAATATCTTCAGAGAAGAACTAGACAGAAACTCTCTGAGAAACTGCTTTGTGAGGTGTGCCATTCATCTCACAGAGTTAGACCTTTCTGTTTATTGAGCAGTTTGGAAACAATATTTTGGAGACTCTGCAAGGGGTTAATTGGGAGCGCCCTTATGCCTATGATGAAAAAGGAAATATATTCAGATAAAAAGTACAAAGAAGCTCTTTGAGAAACTGCTTTGTGATGTATGGATTCATTTCACCGAGTTAAAATTTTCCTTTGACTGAGCAATTTGGAGACACTTTTTTTGCAGATTCTGCTATGGGGTATCTGGGAGCACATTGAAACCTATGGTGATATAGGAAATATCTTCAAATAAAAAGTAGAAAGAAGCTTTTTGAGAAACTGCTTTGTGATGTATGCATTCATCTCACAGAGTCAAACCTTTCTTTTGACTGAACAGTTTGGAAACGCTGTTTTTTTATAATCTGCAATGCAATGTTAGGTAGCACAAAAAGGGCTATGGTGAACAAGTAAACATCTTCAGGTAAAAACTAGAAAGAAGGATTATGAGAAAATGCTTTCTGATGTGGGCGTTCATCTCACAGAGTTAATCTTTGCTTTCCTGGAACAGTTCAGAAACACACTTTCTGTAGAATTCACAAAGGGATATTTGGGAGTGCATTGAGGCCCATGGTGGAAAAGGAAATACCTTCAGAGAAGAACGAGACAGAAGCTATCTGAGATGGTGCATTGTGAGGAGTGCATTCATCACACAGAGTTAAACCTTTCTCTAGTTTGAGCAGTAAAGAAAAACTATTCTTGTACAATCTGCAATGTTATATTTCAGAGTGCACTGAGGCCTATGGTGAAAAAGGAAATATCTTTGGATAAAAACTAGAAAGAAGTTTTTTGAGAAACTGTTTTGTGATGTGTGAATTTATCTCACAGAGTTAAACTTGTTTTTTGATTGAGCAGTTTAGAAACACAGTTTTTGCAGAATCTGTGGTGGGATATTTTGGAGCACTTTGAAGACTATGGTGATAAAGGAAATGGCTTTGGATAAAACTAGAAAAAATCTTTCTGAGAAACTGCTTTGTGATGAGTGCATTCATCGCAGAGAGATAAATATTACTTTTGACTGAGCAGTTAGGAAACACTGTTTTTGCAAAATCTGCCAATAAATATAAGGCAGTGCAAAAAAAGGCTATGGTGAATAAGGAAATAACTTCAGATAAAAACTGGAAAAAAAGGTTATGAGAAACTGCTTTCTGATGTGTGCATTCTTCTCACAGAGCTAAGTCCTTTTTTTTGATGGAAAAGTTTGTAAATACAGTTTTTAGAGAATCTGCGAATGGATATTTCTGAGTGCATTGAGGCCTATGTAGTAAAAGGAAACACCTTCAGAGAAGAACTAGACAGAAATTTTCTGAGAAACTGTTTTGCGATATGTGCATTCATCTCACAGAGTTAAACCATTCTTTTGATTTAGCACTTTGGAAACACTGTTTTTGTAGTATCCACAAAAGGATATTTCATAGCACATTGAGGTCTACTGTAAAAAAGGAAATATCTTTGGATGAAAAACTACAGAGAAGCTTTATGAGAAACTGCTTTGTGATGTGTTCATTTATCTCACAGAGTTAAACCTTTCTTTTCATTGATCAGTTGGGAAACACTGTTTTTGTATAATCTGTGAAGGGATATTAAAGAGCACATGACACCTGTGTTGAAAAAGGAAATAACTTCAGATAAAAATTAGAAAGAAACTTTTTTAGAAACTGCCTTCTGCTATGTGCATTCTCCTGACAGACTTAAACGTTTCTGTTGATTGAGCAGTTTGGAAACACTGTTTTTGTAGAATCCACAAAGGGATATTTTGGAGTGCACTGTACCTATGGTGAAAAAGGAAATATCTTCAGATAAAAACTAGAAAGAAGCTTTCTGAAATACCGCTTTGTGATGTCAGCATTCTTCTCACCATGTTAAAAGCTTCTTTTGATTGAGCAGTTTGGAAACACTTTTTTTGTAGAATCTGCAAAGGGATATTTAGGAGCGCACTGAGGCCTATGGTGAAAAAGGAAATATATTCGGATAAAAACTACAAAGCAGCTTTTTGAAACTGCTTTGTCAGCTCAGCATTCATCTCACAGAGTTAAACTTCTCTTTTTACTGAGCACTTTGGAAACACTGTTTTTGTGTAATCTTTGAAGCGATGTTATGTAGCACAAAAAGGCCTATGTTGAACAAGGAAATATCTTCAGATAAAAACTTGAAAGAAGTATTATTAGAAACTGCTTTCTGATGTGTGCATTCATCTCACAGAGTTAAATCCTTCTTTTAATGGAACAGTTAAGAAACTCTGTTTTTATGGAATCTGGAAGGGATATTTAGGAGTGCATTGTCACCTAAGGTGAAAAAGGAAATATCTTCAGAGAAAAATTAAACAGAAACTATCTGAGAAAGTGCTTTCTGATGTGTGCATTCACGTCACAGAGTTAAACCTTTCTTTCAATTGAGCAGTTTGGAAACACTGTTTTTGTAGAATCTGCAAAGTTATATTAGGGAGTGCTCTGAGGCTTATGGTGAAAAAGGAAATATCCTCAGATTTAAACAAGAATGAATCTTAATGAGAAACTGCTTTGTGATGATTGCATTCATCTCAAGAGGTAAAAGTTTCCTTTGATTGATCAGTTTGAAAACACTGTTTTTGTAGAATCTTCAAAGGGATATTAGGGAGGAATCGAGGCCTATGATGATAAAGGAAATAACTTCACATAAAAACTAGAAAGAAGCTTTCTTAGAAACGTTATGTGATGAGTGCATTCTCCTCACAGAGTTACACATTTCTTTTGATTGAGAAGTTTGGAAACACTGTTTTTGTAGAATCTGCAAAGGGATATTTGGGAGCACACTGATGCCTATGGTGAAATAGGAAATATCTTCAGATAAAAACTAGAAAGAAGTTTTTGGAGAAACTTCTTTTTGATGTGTGGTTCAACTCACAGAGTTACACCTGCTTTTGATTCAGCAATTTGGAAACAATGTTTTTGGAGAATCTGCAATGGGATATTTGAAAGCATAATTAGGGCTACGATGGAAAAGGAAATATCTTTGGATATAAACTAGAAAGAAGTTTTTTGAGTAAATGCGTTATGATGTGCATTTTTCTCACAGAGTTAAACATTTCTTTTGACTGAGTAGTTTGGAAACACTGTTTTTGTATAATCTGTGAAGCAATATTTCTCAGGGCAAAAATGCCTATTTTGAGAAAGGAAATATCTTCATATAAAATCTGGAAAGAAGCATTATGAGAAACTGCTTTCTGATGTGTGCATTCATCTCATAGAGTTAAGTCCTCCTTTTCATGGAACAGTTTTGAAACACTGTTGTTGCAGAATCTGCAAAGGGATATTTGGGAGCACATTGAGGCCTCTGGTGGAAAAGGAAATATCTTCAGAGAAGAACTAGAGAGAAACTTTCCAAGAAACTGTTTTGTGATGTGTGCACTCATCTCACACGGTTAAGCCTTTCTTTTGATTGAGCTGTTTGGAAACACTTTTTTTTGTAGAATATGCAAATGGATATTTGGAAATGCATTGAAGCTTATGGTGATAAAGGAAATATCTTCAGATGAAAACTAGAAAGATGTTTCTTGAGAAACTGCTTTGTGATGTGTGCATTCATCTCACAGAGTTAAACCTTTCTTTTTAATAGAGCTGTTTGGAAACACTGTTTTTTATAACCTATGAAGTGACATTATGTAGCACAAAGGTCTATGGTGAAAAAGGAAATATCTTCAGATAAAAACTGGAAAGAAGCTTTCTGAGAGACTGATTTGTGATATGTGCATTCATTTCACAGTGTTAAATCTTTCCTTTGATGGAGCCCTTTAAAGACACCTTTGGCAAAATCTGTGAAGAGTTATTTGGGAGCGCATTGAGGCCTGCGGTGAAAAGGGAAATATTTCCAGATAAAATCCAGAAAGAAGCTTTCTGAGAAAATGCTTTCTGATGTATGGATTCATTTGACAGACTAAAACCTTTCTTTTGATTGTGCTGTTCTGAAACACTGTTTTGGTAGAATCTGCGCAGGGATATTTGGAAGCGCACTGTGGTCTACTGTGAAAAAGGAAGTAACTTTGGATAAAAACTACAAACAGGCTTTCTGAGAAACCGCTTTGTGATGTGTGCATTCTTCTCACAGATTTAAACATTTCTTTTTATTGAGCAGTTTCGAAACACAATTTCTGTAGAATCTGCAATGGGATATTTGATAGTGCAATTAGGCCTATGGTGAAAAAGGAAATATATTCGGATAAAAACTAGAAAGAAGCATATTGAGAAACTGCTTTGTGATGTTTACATTCATCTTACAGAGATAAAACTTTCTTTTGACTGAGCAGTTTGGAAATGCTGATTTTGTACAATCTGTGAAGCGATAATAGGTAGCTCAAATAAACCTATGTTTAGAAAGGAAATATCGTTATATGAAAACAAGAAAGAAGCATTATGATAAACTGCTTTCTGAAGTTTGCACTCATCTAACAGACTTAAGTCATTCTTTTGATGGAACAGTTTGGAAACACTGTTTTTCTAGAATCTGCAAAGGGATATTTGGGAGCACATTGAAGCCTAAGGTAGAAAAGGAAATATCATCAATGAAGAATTAGACAGAAGATTTCTGAGAAACTGTTTTGTGATGTGTGCATTCATCTCACAGAGTTAAACCTTTCTTTTGATTCAGCAGTTTGAAAACAGTGCTTTGAGGAATCTGCAAGGGGATATTTGGGAGCTCATGATGCCTATGGTGAAAAAGGAAATAACTTCAGATAAAAACTAATAAGAAGATTTTGAGAAACTGCTTTCTGATGTGTGCATTATGTTTACAGAGTTAAACATTTCTTTTGATTGAGCAGTTTGGAAACACCTTTTTTTTACAATCTGTGAAGGGATTTTTGGGAGCGCATTGAAGCCTGTCGTGAAAAATGAAATATCTTCGGATAAAAACTGGAAAGAAGCTTTTTGAGAAACTGTTTTGTCAAGTGTGCATTCTTCTCACATAGTTAAACGTTTCTTTTGGTTGAGCAGTTTGGAAAGACTGTCTTTCTAGAATCTGCAAGACAATAATTGGGAGCTCACTGATGCCTATGTTGGAAAAGAAAATATCTTCAGATAAAAACTAGAAAGAGTATCTTTGAGAAACTGCTTTGTGCTGGATGCGTTCATCTAACACAGTTAAACTTTTCTTTTGACTGAGCTGTTTGGAAACTCTGTTTTTGCAAAACTTGTGAAGTGATATTAGGTAGCACAAAAAAGCCTATGGTGAAAAAGGAAGTATCTTCAGCTACAAACTGGAAAGAAGCGTTATGAGAAACTGCTTTCTGATGTGTGCTTTCATCTTTGAGAGCTAAGTCCTTCTTTTAATGGAACAGTTTGAAAACACTGTTTTTGTAGAATCTGAGATGGGATATTTAGGAGTGTATTGAGGCCTATGGTGGAAAATAAAATATCTTCAGAGAAGAACTAGACAGAAGCTTTCTGAGAAACTGCTTTGTGATGTGTGCATTTCTCTCAGAGACTTAAAACTTTCTTTTTATTGAGGATCTTGGAAATACTGTTTTTGTAGAATCTGCAAAGGAGTATTTGGGAGTGCAAGAGGCCTATTGTGAAAAAGGAAATAACTTCTGAGAAAAACTAGAAAGAACCTTTCTAAGAAACTGCTTTGTGTTGTGTGCATTCTTCTCAGATTTAAATGTTTCTTTCAATTGAGCTGTTTGGAAACACTGTTTTTGTATTATCTGCAATGGGATATTCAGAAGCACACTGATGCCTTTGGTGAAAAAGGAAATATCTTTGGATAAAAACTAGATAGAATGTTTTTGAGAAACTGCTCTGTGATGCATGAATTCATCTCACAGAGTTAAACCTTTCTTTTGACTGAGCAGTTTGGAAACACTGTTTTTGCAATATCTGTGAAGTGATATTTTGTAGGGCAAAAAAGCCTATGGAGAAGAAGGAAATATCATCAAAAAAATGTGGAAAGAAGATTTACAGGAAACTGCTTTGTATATTTGGGAGTGCTCTGAAGCCTATGGTGAAAAAGGAAATATCTTCATATAAAAATTAGAAAGAAGCTTTTCAAGAAACTGCTTTGTGATGGGTGCATTCATCTCACAGACTTAAACCTTGCTTTTGATTGATCAGTTTGGAAACACTATTTTTGTATAATCTGTGAAGTGATATTTGGGAGCACCTGAAGCCTATGGTGAAAAAGGAAATATCTTCAGATAAAAACTAGAGAGAAGATTTTTGAGAAAATGCTTTGTAATGTGTGCTTTCAAATTGCAGATTTAAACCTGATTTTGACTGAGCAGTTTGGAAACACTGTTCTTATATAATTTGTGACAGGATCTTAGAGAGTGCCTTAAAGCCAATGTTGATAAAGGAAATATCTTCAGATAAAAACTAGAAAGCAGGGTTTTGAGAAATGGCATTTTGATTTGTTCATTCAACTCACAGAGTTAAACCTTTCTTTTCACTGAGCAGTTTGCAAACATAGTTTTTGCAAAATCCATGAAGGGATATTTAGTAGGGCAAAAAAGCCCATGGTGGAAAAGGAAAAGGAAATAATTTCAGATAAAAATTAGAAAGAAGCACCTTGAGAAACTGGTTTGTTATGGATGCATTCATCTCACACAGTTAAAATTTTCTTTTGACTGAGCAGTTTGGAAACACTGTTTTTGTATAATCAGTTAAGCAATGTTAGGTAGCGCAAAAAGGCCTATGGTGAGCAAGGAAATAACTTTAGATAAAAAATGAAAAAAGCATGATGAGAAACTGCTTTCTGATGTGTGCGTTCATCTCACAGAGTTAAGCCCTTCTTTTGATGGAACAGTTTGGAAACAATGTTTTTGTAGTAACTGCGAAGGGATATTTTGGAGCACATTGAGTCCTATGGTGGAAAAGGAAGTATCTTCAGAAAAGAATTAGACAGAAGCTTTCTGAGAAAATACTTTCTGATGTGTGCATTCAGCTAATGTAGCTAATCCTTTCTTTTGATTGAGAACTTTGGAAACACTGTTTTTGTAGAATCTGTGAATTCATATCTGGGATTGCATTGAAGCCTATGGTTAAAAAAGAAATATCTTCAGATAAAAACTTGAAAGAAGCTTTTAGAGAAACTGCCTTGTGATGTGTGGATACATCTGACAGAGTTAAACCTTTCCTTTGATTGATCAGTTTCAAATTACTTGTAGAATTCGTGAAGGGCTATTTGTGAGCACACGAGGCCTTTGGTGAAAAAGGAAATAACTTCTGATAAAACTAGAAAGAAGCTTTCTGAGAAACTGCTTTGTGATGTGTGTATTCCTCTTACAGATTTAAATGTTTCTTTTGATTGAGCAGTTTGGAAACACTGTTTTTGTAGAACCTGCAAAGGGATATTTGGGAGCGCACTGATGCCTATGTTGAAAAAGTACATATCTTCAGATAAAAACTAGAGAGAAGTTTTTTGACAAACTGCTTTGTGATGTATGCATTCATCTCACAGAGTTAAACTTTTCTTTTTACTGAGCACTTTGGAAACGCTGTTTTTTTATAATCTGTAAAGCGATGTTAGGTAGTGCAAAAGGTCTATGGTGAAGAAGGAAATATCTTCATATAAAAATGGAAAGAAGCATTATGAGAAATTGCTTTCTGATGAGTGCATTCATCTCACAGAGTTAAATCCTTCTTTTGATGGAACAGTTTGGATACACTCTTTTTATAGAATCTGTGAAGGGATGTTGGGGGCATAACAGGGCCTATGGTGGAAAAGGAAATATCTTCAGAGAAGAACTAGAGAGAAGCAATCTGAGAAACTGCTTTATGATGTCTGCATTCATCTCACAATATTAAATCTTTCTTTTGATTGAGCAGTTTGGAAACACTGTTTTTGTAGAATCTGTGTAGGGATATTTGGGAGCACTTTGAGGCCTATGGTGAAAAAGGAAACATCATCAGAGAAAAACTAGAAAGAAGCCTTCTGAGAAACTGCATTGCAATGAGTCAATTCATCTCACAGAGTTAAAATTTTCTTGTGATTACACAGTTTGGAAACACTGTTTTTTATATTCTGCAAAGGGATATTTGGGAGCTCATTGAGGCCTATGGTGAAAAAAGAAACATCTTCAGAGAAAAACTAGGAAGAAACTTTCTGAGAAACTGCATTCTGGTGTGTGCGTTCATCTTATGGAGTTAAAACTTTCTTTAGATTGAGCAGTTTGGAAACACTGTTTTTGTACAATCTGTGAAGAAATTTTTGAAAGTGCCTTGAGGCCTATGGTGAAAAGGAAATAACTTCAGAGAAAAAAAAGAAAGAATCCCTCTGAGAATCTACTTTGCATGTGTGCATTATTTCACATTTATAAAACTTTCTTTTGATGGAGCAGTTTGGAAACACTGTTTTTGTAGAATCTGCAAAGGCATATTTGGGAACGCATTGAGGTCTATGGTGAAAAAGGAAATACCTTCAGAGAAAAACTAGAAAGAAGCTTTCTGAGAAAGAGTTTTGTGATACGTGCATTCATCTCACAGAGTTAAAAATTGCTTTTGATGGAGCAGTTTGGAAACACTGGTTTTGTAGAATCTGCATAGGGATATTGGGAGTGCATTGAGGCCACTGGTGAAAAAGAAAATATCTTCAGAGAAAAATTAGAAATAAGATGTCTGAGAAACTGCTCTATGATGTGTGCATTCATCTCAGAGAGTTAAAAGTTTATTTTGATTGAACAGTTTGGAAACACTGTTTTTGTAGAATGTGTGAACAGATATTTGGGAGCACATTGAGGCCTCTGGTGAAAAAGAAAATATCTTCAGTTAAAAACTATAAAGAAGATGTCTGAGAAACTGCTTTGAGATGTGTGCATACGTCTCACAGAGTTAAACCTTCTTTTTGATTGAACAGTTCAGAAACAATGTTTTTGTCGAACCTGCAAAAGAATATTTGGGAGCGCCTGGAGGCCTATGGAGAAAAATGGAATATCTTCAGAGAACAACCAGGAAGAGATTTTCTGAAAAACAGATTTGTGAAGGGTGCATTCATCTTGAAGAGTTAAACATTTCTTGTCATGATGCAGTTTGGAAGCACTGCTTTTTTAGAAACTGTGATGGGATATTTGGGAGTACACTGAGGCCTATGGTGAAAAATGAAATATCTTAAAAGAACAACCAGAAAGAGGTTTTCTGAGAAACTGCTTTGTTATGACTGCTTTCATATCACCGTTGTAAAGCATTCTTTGGATTCAGCAGTTTGTAAACACTGTTTTTATAGAACCTGAGAAGGGATATTTGGGTGTGCTTTAAGGCTTATTATGAAAAAGGAAATATCTTCAGAGAAAAACTAGAAAGAAGCTTTCTGACAAACTGCTTTGTAATGTGTGCATTCATCTTACAGACTCAAACCTTCCTTTTAGTTGAGCAGTTTGGAAACACGGTTTTTGTAGAGTCTTTGAAGTGATATTTCAGAGTGCATTGAGGCCTATGGTGAAAAAGGAAATATCTTCAGTGAAAAACTAGGAAGAACCTTTCTGAGAAACTGCTTAGTGATGAGTGTATTCATCTCACAGAGTTAAACCTTTCTTTCAATGGAGCAGTTTGGAAACACTGTTTTATTAGAATCTGTGAAGGGATATTTGGGAGTCCGTTGAAGCCTATTATCAAAAAGGATATACCTTCAGAGAAAAATTAGAAATAATTTTCCTAAGAAACTGCTTTCTGATGTGTGCATTCATCACAGACTGAAACCTTACTTTTGGTTGAGCAGTTTGGAAACACGGGTTTTGTAGAATCTGCAGAGGAATATTTGGGATTGCATTGAGGCTTACTTTAAAAAGGAAATACCTGCAGAGAAGGACTAGAAAGAAGCTTTGTGAGAAACTGCTTTGTGATGTGTGCATTCATCTCACTGAGTTAAACAATTCTTTTGTTGGGCATTTGGGTGTGGCACATACACACCATGGAATACTATGCAGCCATAAAAAATGATGAGTTCATGTCCTTTGTAGGGACATGGATGAAGCTGGAAACCATCAAGCTCAGCAAATTATCACAAGGACAAAAAAACAAAACACCATATGTTCTCACTCACAGGTGGGAACTGAAAAATGAGAACACATGGACACAGGAAGAGGAACATCACACACCAGGACCTGCTGTGGGGTGGGGGGAGTGGGGAGGGATAGCATTTGGAGATCTAACTAGTGTGAAATGACGAGTTACTGGGTGCAGCACACCAATATGACACATGTATGACAATATAGACATACGTAACTAAACTGCACATTTTGCACATGTACCCTAAAACTTAAAGTATAATAAAAAAAATTCTTTTGATTGAGCACTTTGGAAAGACTGTTTTTTGGAGAATCTGTAAAGGCATATTTTGGAGCAACTTGAAGCCTATAGTGAAAAAGTAAACTTCTTCACGCAAAAACTTGAAAGAAGCTTTCTGAGAAACTGCTTTGTGATGTGTGCATTCATCTCACAGAGATAAACATTTCTTTTGATAGAGCAGTTTGGAAACACTGTTTTTGTAGAATCAGCGAAGGGATATTTGGGAGTCTGTTGAGGCTGAGTGTGTAAAAGGAAATATCTTTAGTAAAAACTAAAAAGAAGCTTTCTGAGAAACTGCTTTGTGATGTGCGCATTCACCTCACAGAGTTAAACCTTTCTTTTGATGGAGCAGTTTGGAACACTCTTTTTTTTCCATTTGAATTTAATGTTTTAGATATCTTAAAAGTTATTAATGTTTTATCTCTGTGCCTCTTTAGTATTTAATATTAAGCATTAATAGTTAGAAAAATACAAAAAAACAGAACCCATGCAATACAGAATTTCCACCACCCCCACACTTATTTGCGTTACTGTCTTGTGCTTTGTTAACAATATATAGAGGGAAAAACATTTCTTGTTTGGGAAGTTAATCTTTCTTTAAATTTTATTATTATTATACTTTAAGTTTTAGGGTACATGTGCACAATGTGCAGGTTTGTTACATATGTATACATGTGCCATGTTGGTGTGCTGCACCCATTAACTCATCATTTAGCATTAGGTATATCTCCTAATGCTATCCCTCCCCCCTCCCCTCACCCCACAACAGTCCCCAAAGTGTGATGTTCCCCTTCCTGTGTCCATGTGTTCTCATTGTTCAATTCCCACCTATGAGTGAGAACATGCGGTGTTTGGTTTTTTGTCCTTGCAATAGTGTGCTGAGAATCATGGTTTCCAGTTTAATCCATGTCCCTACAAAGCACATGAACTCTTCATTTTTTATGGCTGCATAGTATTCCATGGTGAATATGTGCCACATTTTATTAATCCAGTCTATCGTTGTTGGACATTTGGGTTGGTTCCAAGTCTTTGCTATTGTGAATAGTGCTGCAATAAAAATACGTGTGCATGTGTCTTTATAACAGCATGTTTTATAATCTTTTGGGCATACACCCAGTAATGGGATGGCTGCGTCAAATGGTATTTCTAGTTCTAGATCCTTGAGGAATCGCCACACTGACTTCCACAACGGTTGAACTAGTTTACAGTCTCACCAATAGTGTAAAAGTGTTCCTATTTCTCCACATCCTCTCCAGCACCTGTTGTTTCCTGACTTTTTAATGATTGCGATTCTAACTGGTGTGAGATGGTATCTCATTGTGGTTTTGATTTGCATTTCTCTGATGGCCAGTGATGATGAGCATTTTTTCATGTGTTTTTTGGCTGCACAAATGTCTTCTTTTGAGAAGTGTCTGTTCATGTCCTTCACCCACTTTTTGATGGGGTTGTTTGTTTTTTTCTTGTAAATTTATTTGAGTTCATTGTAGATTCTGGATATTAGCCCTTTGTCAGATGAGTAGGTTGAGAAATTTTTCTCCCATTCTGTAGGTTGCCTGTTCACCCTGATGGTAGTTCTTTTGCTGTGTAGAAGCTCTTTAGTTTAATTAGATCCCATTTGTCAATTTTGGCTTTTGTTGCCATTGCTTGTAGTGTTTTAGACATGAAGTCCTTGCCCATGTCTATGTCCTGAATGGTATTGCCTAGGTTTTCTTCTAGGGTTTTTATGGTTTTAGGTCTAACATTTATGTCTTTAATACATCTTGAATTAATTTTTTAAGCAAATCCTTGTAAGTTGGATTCCTATGTATTTTATTCTCTTTGAAGCAATTGTGAATGGGAGCTCACTCAGGATTTGGCTCTCTGTTTGTCTGTTCTTGGTGTATAAGAACGCTTGTTATTTTTGTACATTGATGTTGTATCCTGAGACTTTGCTGAAGTTGCTTATCAGCTTAAGGAGATTTTGGGCTGAGACAATGGGGTTTTCTAGATATACAATCATGTCATCTGCAAACAGGGACAATTTGACTTCCTCTTTTCCTAATTGAATACACTTTATTTCCTTCTCTTGCCTCATTGCCCTGGCCAGAACTTCCAACACTATGTTGAAGAGGAGTGGTGAGAGAGGGCATCCCTGTCTTGCACCAGTTTTCAAAGGGAATGTTTCCAGTTTTTGCCCATTCAGTATGATATTGGCTGTGGGTTTTTCATAGATAGCTCTTATTATTTTAAGATATGTCCCATCAATACCTAATTTATTGAGAGTTTTTAGCATGAAGTGTTGTTGAATTTTGTCAAAGACCTTTTCTGCATCTATTGAGATAATCATGTGGTTTTTGTCTTTGGTTCTGTTTATATGCCGGATTACATTTATTGATTTGTGTATGTTGAACCAGCCTTGCATCCCAGGGATGAAGCCTACTTGATCATGGTGGATAAGCTTTTTGATGTGCTGCTGGATTTGGTTTGCCAGTATCATATTGAGGATTTTTGCATGAATGTTCATCAAGGATATTGGTCTAAAATTCTCTTTTTTGGTTGTGTCTCTGCCAGGCTTTGGTATCAGGATGATGCTGGCCTCATAAAATGAGTTAGGGAGGATTCCCTCTTTTTCTATTGATTGGAATAGTTTCAGAAGGAATGGTACCAGTTCCTCCTTGTACCTCTGGTAGAATTTGGCTGTGAATCCATCTGGTCCTGGACTCTTTTTGGTTGGTAAGCTATTGATTATTGCCTCAATTTCAGAGCCTGTTATTGGTCTATTCAGAGATTCAACTTCTTCCTGGTTTAGTCTTGGGAGGGTGTATGTGTCAAGGAATTTATCAATTTCTTCCAGATTTTCTAGTTTATTTGCATAGAGGTGTTTGTAGTATTCTCTGATGGTAATTTGTATTTCTGTGGGATTAGTGGTGATATCCCCTTTATCATTTTTTATTTACATCTATTTGATTCTTCTCTCTTTTCTTCTTTATTTGTCTTGCTAGCAGTCTATCAATTTTGTTGATATTTTCAAAAAACCAGCTCCTGGATTCATTAATTTTTGAAGGTTTTTTGTGTCTCTATTTCCTTCAGTTCTGCTCTGATTTTAGTTATTTCTTGCCTTCTGCCAGCTTTTGAATGTGTATGCTCTTGCTTTTCTAGTTCTTTTAATTGTGATGTTAGGGTGTCAATTTTGGATCTTTCCTGCTTTCTCTTGTGGGCATTTAGTGCTATAAATTTCCCTCTACACACTGCTTTGAATGTGTCCCAGAAATTCTGGTATGTTTTGTGTTTGTTCTCGTTGGTTTCAAAGAACATCTTTATTTCTGCCTTCATTTCCTTATGTACTCAGTAGTCATTCAGGAGCAGATTGTTCAGTTTCCATGTAGTTGAGCTGTTTTATGCTAGTTTCTTAATCCTGAGTTCTAGTTTGATTGCACTGTGGCCTGAGAGACAGTTTGTTATAATTTCTGTTCTTTTACATTTGCTGAGGAGTGCTTTACTTCCAACTATGTGGTCAGTTTTGGAATAGGTGTGGTGTGGTGCTCAAAAAAATGTATATTCTTTTGATTTGGGGTGGAGAGATCTGTAGATGTCTATTAGGTCCGCTTGGTGAAAAGCTGAGTTCAATTCCTGGGTATCCCTGTTAACTTTCTGTCTCATTGATTTGTTTAATGTTGACAGTGAGGTGTTAAGGTCTCCCATTATTATTCTGTGGGAGTCTAAGTCTCTAGGTCACTCAGGACTTGCTTTATGAATCTGAGTGCTCCTCTATTGGGTGCATATATATTTAGGATAGTTAGCTCTTCTTGTTGAATTGATGTCTTTACCATTATGCAATGGCCTTCTTTGTCTCTTTTGATCTTTGTTGGTTTAAAGTCTGTTTTATCAGAGACTAGGATAGCCACCCATGCCTTTTTTTTTGTTTTCCATTTGCTTGGTAGATCTTCCTCCATCCCTTTATTTTGAGCCTATTTGTATCTCTGCATGTGAGATGGGTTTCCTGAATACAGCACACTGATGGGTCTTGACTCTTTATCCAATTTTTCAGTCTGTGTCTTTTAATTGGAGCATTTAGCCCATTTACATTTAAAGTTAATATTGTTATGTGTGTGTTTGGTCCTGTGATTATGATGTTAGCTGGTTATTTTGCTCATTAGTTGATGCAGTTTCTTCTTAGCCTTGATGGTCTTTATATTTTGACATGTTTTTGCAGTGGCTGGTACTGGTTGTTCCTTTCCATGTTTAGTGCTTCCTTCAGGAGCTCTTTTAGGGCAGGCCTGGTGGTGACAAAATGTCTCAGCATTTGCTTGTCTGTAACGTATTTTATTTCTCCTTCCCTTATGAAGCTTAGTTTGGCTGGATATGAAATTCTGTAACATTCTTTTTGTAGAATCTGTGAACAGATATTGGGGAGCACATTGAGGCCCTTGGTGAAAAAGAAAATATCTTCACATAAAAAGTAGAAAGAAGATGTCTGAGAAACTACTTTGTGATGTGTAGGTTCATTTCACAGAGTTAAAATTTTCCTTTGATAAAGAAGTTTGGAAACACTCTTTTTGTAGAATCAATGAAGGGATATTTGGGAGTGCATTGAGGCCTTTGGTGAAAAAGGAAACACATCTTCAGAGAAAGACTAATAAGAAGCTTTCTTTAAAATGGTTTCTTGATGTGTGTATTCATCTCATGGATTTAAACTTTTCTTTTGATTGAGTAGTCATTAAACACTGTTTTGTAAAATTTGTGAATTGACATTTGTGAGCACATTCACACCTATGGTGAAAAAGGATATATCTTCAGGGAAAAATTAGCAAGTATCTATCAGAGAAACAGCTTTGTGATGTGTGTATTCATCCCTCAGATTTATACCTTTCTTTTGATGCAGCACTTTTTAAAAACTCTTTTTGTAGAATCTGCAAATAGATATTTGGGAGTGCATTGAGGCATATGGTGTAAAAGAAAATATCTTCAGATAAAAGCTAGAAAGAAGATGTCTGAGAAACTGCTTTATGATGTGAGCATTCATCTTGCAAAGTTAAACTTTCCTTTTCATTGAGCAGTTCAGAAACAATGCTTTTGTCTAATCTACAAAATGATTATTTGAGAGTGCATTGAGGCCTACAGTGAAAAACTAAATATCTTAAGAGAACAACAAGAAAGAAGTTTTCTGAGAAACTGATTTGTGATGTGTGCATTCTTTTCACAGATTTAAACCTTTCTTGTGATGGGGCAGTTTGGAAACACTGTTTTTGCAGAATCTGCGGTCAGATATTTAGGAGTGCTTTGAGTACTATGGTGAAAAATGAAATATCTTAAGAGAAAAACCAGGAAGAGTTTTTCTGAGAAACTGATTTGTGATGACTGCATTCTTATAACCTTTGTAAAGCTTTCTTTTGATAGAGCAGGTTGTAACCACTGTTTTTATAGAATCTGTGAAGCGATATTTGGGAGCATTTTAATGCCTATTTTGAAAAAGGACGTATCTTCAGAGAAAAGCTAGAAAGCTTTCTCACAAACTGCTTTGCGATATGTGCATTCATCTCACAGACTCAAGCCTTTCTTTTGTTTGAACAGTTTGGAGACACGGTTTTTGTAGAATCTGCTAAGTGACATTTCAGAGTGCATTAAGGCCTATAGTGAAAAAGGAAATATCTTCAGTGAAAAACTAGAAAGAACCTTTCTGAGAAACTGCTTAGTGATGAGTGTATTCATCTCACAGATTTAAACCTTTCTTTTAATGGAGCAGTTTGGAAACACTGTTTTGGTAGAATCTGTGAAGGGATATTTGGTGGTGCATTGAGGCCTACTGTCAAAAAGGATATATCTTCAGAGAAAAACTAGAAATAATTTTTCTGAGAAACTGCTTTGTGATGTGTGCATTTATCTCAGAGACTGAAATCTTACCTTTGGTTGAGTAGTTTGGAAACATGGTTTTTGCAGAATCTGCAGAGGGATATTTGGGATCACATTGAGGCCTATGATAAAAAGGAAATATCTGCAGAGAAAAACTAGAAAGAAGCTTTCTGAGAAACTGCTTTGTGATGTGTGCATTCAGCTCACTAAGTTCAGCCTTTCTTTTGATTGAGCTGTTTGGAAACACTATTTTTGTAGAATCTGTGAAGGGATATTTGGGAGGATATTGAGGCTGAGGGATAAAAAGGAAATATCTTTAGATAAAAACAAAAAAGAAGCTTTCTGGAGTACATAGTGGCCCATTTTGAAAAAAGAATTATCTTCACAGAAAAACTAGAGAGTAGATTTCTGAGAAACTGCTTTGTAGTCAGAGCATTCATCTCACAGATTTACACCTTTCTTGTGATGGTGCAGCTTGGTAACACTGTTTTTGTAGAATCTGCAAAGGGATATTTGGGAGCACATTGAACCTATGATGAAAAAGGAAGCATCTTCAGACAAAAACTAGAAAGAAGCTTTCTGAGAAACTGCTTTGTGATGTGTGCATTCATCTCACAGAATTAAACTTTTCTTTTGATGGAACAGTTTGGATACACTGTTTCTGTAGAAACTGCTAAGGGATATTTTGGAGCACATTAAGGTCTATGGTCAACAATGAAATATCTTTAGATAAAAACTAGAAAAAATCATCCTGAGAAACTGCTTTTTGATATGTGCTTTCATCTCACACTGTTAAAACTTTCTTTGGGTTCAGTCGTATGGAAATACTGTTTTTGTCCATTGTGTGAATGGACATTTGGGAGCTCATTGAGGCCAATGGTGAAAAAGTGAATATCCTAGGATAAATACTAGAAGGAAGCAATCCGATAAACCACTTGTGACATGTACATTCATCTTACTGAGTTAAAAATTTGTTTTCATCCAGCACTTCGGAAACACTGTTTTTGTAGAATCTGTGAAGGGATATTTTGGAACACCCTGAGGTCTATGGTGAAAAAAATATCTTGAGATAAAAATTAGAAAGAAGTTTTGTGAGAAACTGGTTTGTTATGTGTGCGTTCATCTCACAGAATTCAACATCTCTGTGAATTCAGCTGTTTGGTAACACTGTTTTCGTCCATTCTGTGAATGGACATTTTGGAGCTCATTGTGGCCAGTGGTGAAAAAGGGAAATCCCAGGGTAAAAACTAGAAGAAAGATGTCTGAGAAACTGATTTGTGATATCAGCATTTGTGTCAGAGTTAAATACTTATTTTCATACAGCAGTTTTTAAACACTGTTTTTGTAGAATCTGCAAACGGATATTTGTTAATGCATTCAGGCCAGCGGTCAATAAGGAAGCATATTCAGATAAAAATTAGAAAGAAGCTTTCTGAGAAACTGCTCTGTGATGTGTGCGTTTATCTCAGAGAGTTAAACATTTCTTTGGAGTCAGCAGTTTGGAAACACTGTTTTTCTCCATTCTGCAAATGGACATTTGGGAGCTCAATGAGGCCAATTGTGAAAAAGCAAATATCCCAGGATAAATACGAAAAGGAAGCTGTCTGAGAAACTGCTTTGTGATGTGTGCATTCATCTTGCATTTTGGAAAATTCTTTTCATTCAGTAGTTTGGAAACACTTTTTTTTAGAATCTGTGAAGGGATGTTTGGGAGTGCGTTGAGGTCTATGGTGAAAAAGGAAACGTCTTCAGATAAAAAGTAGAAAGAAGCTTTCTGAGAAACTCATTTGTGATGTGTGCATTCATCTCACAGAATTAAAGCTATGTTTGGATTCAGCAGTTTGGAAACACTATTTTTGTCCATTCTGGCAATGGATATTTGGGAGCTCATTTTGGCCAGTGCAAAAAAGTGAATGTTCCAGGATAAAAAAAAGAAGGAAGTTATCTGAGAAACCACTTTGTGATGTCTGCATTAATCTTGCAGGGTTAAAACTTGCTTTTCTTTCAGTCGTTTGGAAGCTTTTTTTGTAGAATCTGTGAAAGGATATTTGGGAGCACATTGAGGCCCATGGAGAAAAACGAATGATCTTCAAGTAAAAACTAGCAAGAAGCTTTCTGAGAAACTTCTTTGTGATATGTACAATCATCTCACGGAGATAAAACTGTCTTTGGATTGGGCAATTTGGAAATACTGTTTTTGTCCATTCTGCAAGTGGACATTTGGGGGCTCATAGAGACCAATGGCAAAAAAGTGAATAACCAAGGAACAAAACTGGAAGAAAGCCATTTGATAAACTGCTTTGTGATGTGTGCATTCGTCTCACAAATTTAATCCTTTCTTTTATACAGCAGTTAGGAAACACTGTTTTTGCAGAGTCTTTTATGGGATATTTGGGAGAGTTTTGAGGCCTGTGGTGAAAAAGGAGACATCTTAAGATAAACCTAGAGAGAATCTTTTTGAGAAACTGCTTTGTGAAGTGTGCATTCATCTCAAAGTGTTAAATCTTTATTTTGATGCAGCAGTTTGTGTACACTTTTTTAATCCATTCTGCAAATGGAAAATTGGGAGCTGATTGAGGCCAATGTTGCAAAACTGAATATCCAAGGATAAAAACTTGAAGGAATCTGTCTGAGAAACTGCTTTGTGATGTGTGCATTCACCACCCAGAGTTAAAACTTTCTTTTCATTCGGCAATTTGAAAACATTTCTTTTGTTGTATCTGCAAAGGGATATTTGGGAATGCAGGGAGGCTTATGGTGAAAAAAATATCTACACATAAAAACTAAATGGAAGCTTTCTGACAAACTGCTTTGTGATGTGTGCATTCGTGTCACAAATTTAAAATGTTCTTTGGATTCTGCAGTTTGGAAACACTGTTTTCATCCATTCTGCAAATGGACATTTGGGAGCTCATGGAGGCCAATGAAAAAAAAAGCAAATATCCCAGGATAAAAAGTAGAGGGAAGCTGTCTGAGAAACCTCTTTGTGACGTGTGAATTCACTGTGCAGAGTTAAAACATTCTTTTCATTCAGCGGTTTGGAAACACTGTTTTTGTAGAATCTGTGAAGGGATATTTGGGAGTGCATGGAAGCCTATGGTTTAAAAGGAAACATCTTCAGATAAAAGCAAGAAAGATCCTTTCTGAGAAACTGCTTTCTGATGTGTGCTTTCATCTCCATTATTTAAAACTTTCTTTGGATTCAGCAGTTTGGAAACACTGTTTTTTTTTTGCCTTCTGCAAAGGGAAATTTGGGAGCTCATTGAGGCCAATGGCAAGAAAGGGAGTATCCCTGGATAAAAACTAGAAAGAAGCTTTCTGAGAAACTGCTTTATGACGTGCACATTCATCTCCCAGAGTTAAAATTTTCTTTGGGTTCAGCAGTTTGAAAACACTCTTTTTGTCTGTTCTTCAAATGGTCATTTGGGAGCTTATTGAGGCCAATGGCAAAAAAGCAAATATTGAAGGATAAAAACTAGAAGGAAGCAATCTGAGCTACCGCTTTGTTTATGTGCATTCATCTCGCAGACTTAAGTCTATGTTTTCATTTGGTAATACTGTTTTTGTAGAATCTGCTAAAGGATATTTGGGAGTGCATTGAAGCCTATGGTGAAAAAGGAAACATCTTCAGATAAAAAATAGAAAGAAGCTTTCTGAGAAACTGCTTTGTGATGTGTGCATTCATTTCATAGTGTTAAACATTGTTTTATATTCCACAGTTTGGAAACAGTGTTTTTGTAAATTCTGCAAATGGAAATTTGGGAGCTCATTGAGGCCAATGGCCAAAAAGCAAATATCCCAGGATAAAAACTAGAAGGAAACTCTCTGAGGAGCCAATTTGTGATGCACACACTCCTCTCACAGAGTTAAACCTTTTTTTCTTTCACCAGCTTGGAAACACTGCTTTTGTAGAATCAGCAAAGGGATATTTGGGTGTGCATTGAGGCTTATAGTGAAAATAGAAACATCTTCAGATAAAAACTAGAAAGAAGCTTTCTGAGAAACTGCTTTGTGATGTGAGCCTCCATCTCACAGAGTTAAACTTTTCTTTGGATTCAGCAGTCTGGAAACACTCTTTGTGTCCATTGTGTGAATGGACATTAGTGAGCTGTTTTGGCCAAGGGTGAAAAACAGATTATCCTAGGATAAAAACTAGAAGGAAGCTATCTGAGAAAATTCTTTGTGATGTGTGCATTCATCTCAGAGGGTTAAATCTTTCTTTTCACTTAGTAGTTTGGAAACAATGTTTTTGTATAATCTGGGAAGAGATATTTGGGAGTGCATTGAGGCCTATCATGAAAAAGAATACATCTTCAGATAAAAACTAGAAAGAAACTTTCTGATAATCTCCTTTATGATGTGTGTATTTATATCATAGAGTTAAAACTTTCTTTGAATTCATGAGTATGGAAACACTGTTTTTGTCCATTCTGCAAATGGACATTTGGAAGCTCATTGAAGTCAATAGTTGAAAAAGCCCCTATCCCAGGATAAAAACTAGAATGGAGCTATCTGAGGAACTGCTTTGTGATGTGTGCATTCATCTCACACAGTTAAACCTTTCTTTTCATTAAGCAGTTTGTAAACAACGTTTTTGTAGAATCTCAGAAGGGATATTAGGGAGCACATTGAGGCCTATGGGGAAAAACCAAACATCTTCAGCTAAAAACTAGGAAGAAGCTTTCTGATTAACTGCATTGTGATTTGTGCATTCATCTCACAGTGTTAAACCTTTATTGTCATTCAGCAGTTTGCAAACACTGTTTTTGTTCATTCGTCGAATGGACATTTGTGTGCTCATTGAGGCCGAGGGTGAAAAAGTGAATATCCCAGGATAAAAACTAGAAGAAAGCTATGTGAGAAACAACTTTGTGATGTGTGCACTCATCTCACAGAGTTATACCTTTCTTTTCATACAGTCGTTTGGAAGCACTGTTTTTGTAGAAACTGCAAGGGATATTTTGGAGTGCATTGAGGCCTATGGTGAAAAAGGAAACATCTTCAGAGAAAAGCTAGAAAGAAACTTTCTGAGAAACTGTTTTTTATGTGTGCATTTATCTTACAGAGTTAAAACTTTCTTTGGATTCAGCTATCTGGAAACACTGTTTTTGTCCATTCTGTGAATGGACATTTGGGAGCTCATTGATGCCAATGGCTTAAAAGTGAATGTCCCAATATAAAAACTAGAAGGAAGATATCCAAAAAACCACTTTGTGATCTGTGCATTCACCTCACAGAGTTAAACCTTTCTTTTCATTCAGCAGGCTGGAAACACTCTTTATATAGAATCTGTGAAGGGTTATTTGTCAGCACATTGAGGCCTATGGTGAAAAAGGAAACATTTTCAGATAAAAACTAGAAAGAAGCTTTATGAGAAACTGATTTTTGATGTGTTCATTCATCTCACAGAATTAAACCTTTCTTTGGATTCGGCAGTTTGGAAATGCTGTTTTTCTCCATTCTGTGAATGGATGTTTGGGAGCTCATTAAGGCCAAAGGCAAAAAAGTGACTATCCCAGGATAAAAACTAGAAGGAAGCTATCTAAGAATCCTCTTTGTTATGTGTGGATTCATCTTGCAGATTTAAACCTTACTTTTCATTAAATGGTTCGAAAACACTGTTTTTTGTCTATCATGCAAATGGACTTTAGGAGCTCATGGAGACCAATGGCAAAAAACATAGTATCCCAAAGTAAAAACTAGAAGGAACCTGTCTGAGAAACCTCTTTGTGATATGTGCATTCATCTTGCAGAGTTAAAAGTTTATTTTCATTCAGCAGGTTGGAAACACTGTTTTTGTACAATCTGTGAAAGGATATTTGGAAGCGCGTTGAGGCCTATGATGAAACAGGAGACATCATCAGATAAAAACTAGAAAGAAGTTTCTGAGAAACACTTTTGTGAGATGTGCATTCGTCTCACAGAGTTAAACCTGTTTTTTTGGAAACAGTAGTTTGGAAACACGGTTTTGTCCTTTTTGTGAAAGGACATTTGGTAGCTCATTGAGGCCAATGGCGAAAAAGCAAATATCTCAGGATAAAAACTAGGAAGAAGATACCTCAGAAACATCTTTGTGATGTGAGCATTCATCTCACAGAGTTAAACTTTTCTTTTAATTCAGCAGTTTGGAATCACTCTTTTTGTTAATTCTGTGAATGGATATTTGGGAGCTCTTTGAGGCCAATGGCAAAAAAGTGAATATCTCAGGATAAAAACCAGAAGGAAACTATCTGAGGAACCGCTATGAGATGTGTGCATTCATCTCACAGAGATAAACTTTTCCTTTGATTGAGCAGTTTGAAAACTCTCTCTTTGTATACTCTATGAAGGGATATTTGGGAGTGCATTGAGGCCTACAGTGAAAAAGGAAATATCTTCAGGTAAAAACTATAAAGAAGCTTTGTGAGAAACCACTTCGTGATGCATTCTTTCTTTTCACAGAGTTAAACCTTTCCTTTGATTGAGCAGTTTGGAAACATTGTTTTTGTATACTCTGAAGGGATATTTCAGAGCACATTGAGGCCTATGGTGAAAAAGGAAATATCTTCAGATAAAAAGTAGAAAGAAGCTTTCTGAGAAACTTCTTCCTGATGTGTGAGTTCAAATCACAGACTTAAACCTTTCCTTTGATTGAGCAGTTTGGAAACATGGTTTTTGTAGAATCCGTGAAGGGATATTTAGGAGTGCATTCAGGCCTATGGTGAAATAGGAAATATCTTCAGATAACAACTAGAAAGAAACTTTCTGAGAAACAGCTTTGTGATATGTGCATTCATGTCACAGAGATAAACCTTTCTTTAGATAGAGAAGTTTGGAAACACTGTTTTTCTATATTCTGTGAAGGGATATATGGAAACGCACTGAGACCTTCGGTGAAGAAGGAAATATCTTCAGGTAAAAACTTCAAAGAAGTTTTGAGAAACTGCTTCGTGATGCTTGCACTCATCTCACAGAGATAAACTTTTCTTCTGATTGAGCAATTTGGAAGCACTGTTTTTGTAGAATCTTTGAAGGGATATTTGGTAGTGCATTGACTTCTATGGTAAATATGGAAACGTCTTCAGATAAAAACTAGAAAGAAGCTTTCTGAGAAACCGCTTTGTGATGTTTGCATTAATCTCACAGAGTTAAACCTCTCTTTGGATTGAACAGTTTGGAAACACTGTTTTTGTAGAATCTGTGGAGAGATATTTGGGAGCACATTGAGGCCTATGGTGAAAATGGAAATATCTTCAGATAAAAACTAGAAAGAAGCTTTCTGAGAAACTTCTTTGAGATATGTGAATTAAAATAACAGGGTTAAACCTTTCCTTTGATTGAGCAGTTTGGAAACATTGTTTTTGTAGAATCTGTGAAGGGGTATTTTGGAGTGCCTTCAGGTCTATGGTGACAGAGGAAATATCTTCAGATGAAAACTAGAAAGAATCTTTCTGAGAAATTACTTTCTGATGTGTGCGTTCATCACTCAGAGTTAAACCTTTCTTCTGATTGAGCAGTGTGGAAATATAGTTTTTGTAGAATCTGCAAAGGGATATTTAGGAGCGCATTTAGTCCTATAGTGAAAGAGTTAATATCTTTAGATAAAAAGTAGAAAGAAATTTTCTGAGAAAGTGCTTTGTGTTATGTGCATTCATCCCACAGTGTTAAAACTTTCGTTTGACTGAGCAAATTGGGTACACTGTTTTTGTAGAATCTCCAAAGGGATATTTGGGAGCGCATTGGGGCCTATGGCGAGGAGGGAAATATCCTCAGATAAAAACGAGAAAGTAGCTTTCTGAGAAATCGCTTTGTAATGGGTCCATTCATCTCACAGAGTTTAACTTTTATTTTGATTGAACAGTTTGAAACACTGTTTTTGTAGAATCTGTGAAGGGATCTTTGAGAGTACATTGAGGCTTATGGTGAAAAACGAAATATCCTCAGATGAAAACAACAAAGAAGCTATCTGAGACACTGCTTCATGACTTGTGCATTCATCTCACAGAGTTAAATCTTTCTTTTGATTGAACAGTTTGTGAAGGGTTTTGTAGAATGTGCAAATCAATATTTGGGATTGCATTGAGGCCTACAGAGAGAAAGGAAATATCTTCAGATAAAAACTATAAAGAAGCTTAGTGAGAAACCGCTTTGTGATGTGTTCATTCTTCTCACAGTGTTATACCTTTCTTTTGACTGAGCATTTTGGAATGACTGTTTTTGTAGAATCTGCGAAGGGGTATTTGGGAGTGCATTGAGGCCTACAATGAAAAATTAATTATCTTCAGATGAAAACTAGAAAGAAGATTTTGAGGAACTGCTTTGGGATTTTTGTATTCATCTCATTGAGATAAATCTTTCTTTTGATAGAGCAGATTGGAAACACTCTTTTTGTAGAATTCATGAAGGGATATTTGGGAGCACTTGAGGCCTGAGGTGAAAAAGGAAATATCTTCAGATGAAAACTGCATAGAAGCTCTCTGAGAAACTGCTTTCTGATGTGTTCATTCACCTCACAGAGTGAAAATTTCTTTTGATTGAGTCATTTGGAAACACTGTTTTTGTAGAATCTGCAAAGGGGTATTTGGGAGAAAATTGAAGCTGATGGTGAGACAGGAAATATCTTCAGTAAAAATTAGAAAGAACCTGTCTGAGAAAATGCTTTGCGATGTGTGTATTCATCTCACAAAGTTAAAACTTTCTTTTGATTTAGCAGTTTGTAAACCCTGTTTTTGCAGAATCTGTGAAGGGATATTTGGAAGCACATTTAGGCATATGGTGAAAGAGGAAATATCTTCAGATAAAAATGAGAAAGTAGCTTTCTGAGAAACTGCTATGTGATGCGTTGCTTGATCTCACAGAGTTAAATCTTACATTTGATGGAGCCCTTTGGATACAATGTTTTTGTAGGATCTGCAAAGGGATATTTGGGAGCAGATTGAGGCCTATTTGCAGAAGGAAATATTTTCTGATAATAACTACAAAGAAGCTTTCTGAGAAACTGCTTTGTGATGTGCACATTGTTCCCACAGAGTTAAACCTTTCTTTAGATTGAGCAGTTAGGAAACACTGTTTTTGTAGAATCTATGAATGACATTTAGGAGAACATTGAGGCCTACGGTGAAAAAGGAAATATCTTCAGATAAAAACTAGAAAAAAGATTTCAGAGAAATTGCTATGTGATGTGTGCATTCTTCTCACAGAGTTAAATCTTTCTTTTGGTTGCACCTTTTGGAAACACTGTTTTTGTAAAATCTGTGAAGGGATATTTGGAAGCTCATTGAGTCCTTCGGTTAAAAAGCAAATATCTTCAGAGAAAAACGAGAAGGAAGCTTTTGGAGAAACTGCTTTGTGATGTGTGCATTCATCTCACAGAGTTAAACCTTTCTTTTGATTGAGCATCTTGGAAACACTGTTTTTGTAGAATCTGTGGATGGATATTTTGGAGCAAATTTAGGCCTACAGTGAAAGACCAAATATCTTCAGATAAAAGCTAGAAAGAAGCTTTCTGAGACACTGCTTTGTGATGTGGGCAGTCATCTCACAGAGTTAAACCTTTCTTTTGATTTATCAGTTTGTAAACACTATTTTTTTGATTCTGTGTAGGGATATTTGGGAGCTCATTGCAGCCCAGAGTGAAAGAGGAAATATGTTTCAAGAAAAACTAGAAAGAAGCTTTCTGAAAAACCACTTTGTGATGTATACATTCTTCTCACACTGTTAAACCTTTCTTTTGATTGAGCAGTTTGGAAACACTGTTTTGTAGAACCTGCAAAGTGATATTGGAGAGTGCATTGAAGCCTATAATGAAAAAGGAAATATCTTCAGATAAAAACTGGAAAGAAGCTTTCTGAGAAACCATTTTGTGATGTGTACATTTATCTCACCGAGTTAAATCTTTCTTTTGATTGAGCAGTTTGGAAACAATGTTCTTGTAGAATCTGGGAAGGGATATATATGTGAGCACATTGAGGCGTATGGTGAAAACGGAAATATCTTCAGATAAAAACTAGAAAGAAGCTTTCTGAGAAATTGCTTTGTGGTGTGTGCTTTCATCTCACACAGTTAAACCTCTTTTGATTGAGAAATTTGGATATGCTCTTTTTGTAGAATCTGTGAAGGGATATTTGGGAGCCCATTCAGGCATATGGTGAAGAAGGAAATATCTTCAGATAAAAACTAGAAAGAGGCTTTCTGAGAGACTGCTTTGTGAGATGTACATTCATCTCACAGAGTTAAACCTTTCTTTTGATCGAGCAGTTTAGAAACACTGTGTTTGTAGAATCTGTGAAGGGATATTTGGGAGTGCATTGAGGCCTATGCTGAAAAGGAAATATCTTTGGATTAAAACTAGAAAGAAGCTTTCTGAGAAACTGCTTTGTAATGAGTGCATTCATCTCACAGTGTTAATCCCTTCTTTTGATTGAGCAGTTTGGAAACCCTGTTTTTGTAGAACTTGTAAAGGACTGTTTGTGAGTGCATTGAGGCCTGTGGTGACAAAGGAAATATCTTCAGAGAAAAACTAGAAAGAAGCTTTGTGAGAAACTGCTTTTTGATGTGTGCATTCATCTCACAGAGTTAAAATGTTCTTTTGATTGAGCAGTTTGGAAACTTTGTTTTTGTAGAATCTGTGAAGGGGTATTTGGGAGTGCCTTCAGGCCTAAACTGAAAAATGAAATATCTTCAGATAAAAGCTAGAAAGAAGCTTTCTGAGAACATGTTTTGTGATGTGTGCATTCATCTCACAGAGTTAAACCTTTCTTTTATTGAGCAGTTGGAAACACTGTTTTTGTAGAATCTGGGAAGGGATATTTGTGAGCACATTGAGGCCTATGGTGAATAAGGAAATATCTTCATAGAAAAACTAGAAAGAAGCTTTCTGAGATACTGCTTTGTGATGAGTGTATTCATCTCACAGAGTTAAACCTTTCTTTTGACAGCAGTTTGGAAACACTGTTTTTGTAGAATCTGTGAAGGGATATTTGGGAGCACATTGAGGCCTATAGGAAAAAAGGAAATATCTTCAGAGAAAAACTAGAAGGAAGCGTTCTGAGAAACTGCTTTCATATGTGTGCTTTCATCTCACAGTGTCAAACCTTTTTTTTATTGAACAGTGAAGGGGGCCAGACCCTCCACACATGTGGGTGTTTCTCCTCAGTTGGGATGAGAGACTGACAAAAGAAACAAGACACAGAGACAAAGTGTAGAGAGAGAACAGTGGGCCCAGGGGACTTGCACTCAACATACTGAGGTCCCGCGCTGTCACTGGTCTCCGATTTCCCTTAGTATTTATTAATCAGTATCTCTACCATCTTGGAGAGCAGGGTGTGGCAGGACTATTGGGTAATAGTGAGGCAAGGGTCAGCAGGAAAACATGTGAGCAAAGATCTCTGTGTCATAAATAAGTTAAAGAAATGTGCTGTGCCTTGATGTGCATGTAGGCCAGATTTATGTTTGACTCTGTGCAAACATCTCAGTGCATTAGAGAGCAGTATTGCCACCAGCATGTCTGATCTTTAGCCATAAGGCACTTTCTCCTGTCTCAGTAAATAGAACGTATGATTGGGTTTTACATGGAGGCATTCCATTCCCAGGGACAAGCAGGACATTGATGCCTTCCTCTTATCTCAACTGCAAATAGGCCTTCCTCTTTCACTAATCCTCCTCAGCACAGACCCTTTATGGGTGTCAGGCTGGGGGATGACCCAAGAGGCCATATCTCAGGCTATCACCTGGGGAGGAACCTTGGACAATACCTGGCTTTCCTGTTCAGAGGTCTCTGCAGCCTTCTGCAGTGTATTGTGTCCCTGGGTACTCGAGATTAGAGAATGGCGATGACTTTTACCAAGCATACTGCCTTCAAACACATTTTTAACAAAGCACATCCTGCATAGCCCTAAATCCATTAAACCTTGAGTCAACACAGCACATGTCTCTGTGGGCACAGGGTTGGGGCTAGGGTTACAGATTAACAGCATCTCAAGGCAGAAGAATTTCTCCTAGTACAGAACAAAATGTAGTTTCTTATATCTACTTCTTTCTACATAGACACAGGAACAGTCTGATCTCTCTTTCTTTTCCTCACATTTCCCCCCTTTCTTTTTGACAAAACCACCATTGTCACCATGACCCATTCTCGATGGTCACTGTCTCTTTGGAGCTGCTGGTTACACGGACTAACAACAGACAGAACAGATGCACAAGGATTAATATGAAATTTACAATAGTTGAACTTCCGGTGGTCTTAACTCAAGTGACAGGGTTAAGATTTGTGAGGCCATCAGAAACTCCTGCAATTGCCTCAGTTCCTGGTACTAAATTTAAATGGGCTTTTGAGGCTTCAAAAATTTGTTCTTTTAATTTTGAAATATCTAAAGTAAGATTATCTTCTCTTCCCTTTCGATGGCATCTAACCATGTCCCATTGATGTTCAGACTCATTATAAACTCTTGATGTAATACAAAAATCTGACGTATTCCAGTCACACTGTAACTGAAACTGATGTTCCAAGCTCATGAGCCTATATCCCATCCAAATGACAGTTTGTCTAAGATTATTAATTTGATTTGCCAATTTTTGATCAATACCAGATTGTGAATTCCACAATCTTGTAGAATTTTTTTGCCAATCATTTTTTAAGTTTACTGTTTGCACAGAAGAGTGTAATGCAACTTCTGCCACAGTGGCCTTAGCTGTGACTACAATTAATCCCATAATCACTGCAATTAAAGTAAAAATGAACCTTTTGGACCTACTTAGAATGGCTTTCAATACTTCAGTCAAAATATGGACGGATGATGAGGCCTCCCACGGTTGGACCATGGACACAGGGATCCAAACGCATGCCTTCTCTTGCTCTCACTAGTAGAATATGGTGCTGCCAATTAAAAAGTCAAATCAATGCAAGTAAACAATCTGAAATTTTCACAGGTTATAGTTTGAGCATCTGGTTTAATAACTATGTTTCCTACAACTAGCATATAAGGGCGCTTTACACAACTTTGCAAAGGAACTTTTAGACTGGAATTTAGGTGGATAGTATAAAATGGTTTATGATCTCTTGTTTCTATAGCTTGATTTCCAGACCAAATTCTAATTTGATGTGAGGCCACAGTAAGCCTTCATAATTCTGGATTTTCAGGATCAGAAACACGACTTATTATTTTTGGTCTTGGAGTAGAGATTCCTTTTTCTCCCCATTCCCAAGGATAGAAAGACTGTAATATTTTGTGCTCATGTTTGTCTAAACTTTCTGCTAAGTCACTATTAACAGCTGGACTCACTTGTGCACTGGGACACGATTGAGTTTGTCCTGTTCAATTGTGGTAGAATTGAACTCAAGGTGCCCAATCTATAATAGTTCCAAATTCATTGTTTTGCAATATCACTGCACTATGGGCCACACATTCTTCCCAAACTAAAACTTCTGTGCCTTTTGATCCTTTGGGAATTTCCTTGGGGCAAGGCTTTCTTTTAGGCCTAAATTTTAATGATCTTTGATAAGAAAAGTCTGTAAGCAATTTACCTGTGGCTTGAGTGACGTTCCAGTTACCACGTGATAAGTAAATCTACTGGTGGTACTGACCGTAGGTATTTCTACCAACCAATTTTGGATTGCAGGTATTAAACATCCTGGTGCTCTCCCTAGGCAAATAAGAGGATAACGATACCCAGTGGAAATATTCATTATCATTCCTCCTTCCTCAGGTTTGGCAGGGCAACGATCATCTGTGGGGCCAGGTACCCATACACTATTATTAACTTATACTTCAATAGGATTATCCATCCATCTGACTGCCCAAATTAAGGGTAGGAAAGGCACATAGGCCCAGTAGGTATAATTAGCTGCCACTACTCCTGCAGGCATGGGGAGACTTACCACCATTGATACAATCATCAAAGCTGCAAGCAGCATATTCTCTGAAGTTTGTGTCACCTTTGTGGTCTCTAGGCTTTTTTTAGCTAACTGTGTCAGCTTCTTTAATTGTGCCCAAGTTGGCAGCTCTGCTTTTTTGGTGGATGACAACTTCATCTGTTCTTCTGACATCACGATTTTGTTCATCTTGTGAGTTGATGGTGCTCCATTGTGGTGCTTCCATCTCCATGGAGGTACTTTTCTTTGCATTTCCGATGGGTTCATTGTAGAACTTCAAATGTCTAGTGGGTATCCAAATAGGAAGCTGATTTTCTTCTGGTGAAACACAAGCAAAATCTCTCCCCCACGTTACCACCTTTCCTATTTCCCATGTATTATTTTTGCCGTCTTTCCACCAAATCAGTTTTCCTTCATGTGGGCTGTTCTTTTTACCAGTGAGATGTTGTTCTGCAGAGGTAGTAGTCTGATTTCTATAAATGTTTAAAAAAATTAAACCATAAAGTGCTAGATTAAGTTGCATCTGAAGAGTGATACACTCCTTACTGTCTCCCCCTTCTTTTTGTTTAAATAATTGAGTTTTGAGTGTTCTATTAGTTCTTTCAACTATGGCCTGTCCTTGGGAATTATAGGGAATTCCTGTTGTATGTGTAATTTTCCACTGATTTAAGAATTTTTGGAAAGCTTTACTACAGTATCCTGCCCCATTGTCAGTTTCATTTTTTTCTGGAACTCCCATGACAGCAAAAGAAGATAATAAATGTTTTTTTAACTTGGAAAGTACTTTCTCCAGTCTGGCAGGTTGCCCATATGAAATGTGAATAAATATCAACTGTTACATGGACACATGATAATTTTCCAAATGAAGGTACATGCGTGACATCCATTTGCCATAACTCATTAGGACATAGACCTCTGGGATTAACTCCTGCCTCTTGAGTGGGCAGGTATAGGACTTGACACTGGGTGCAATGTTGTACAATATTTTTTGCCTGTTTCCATGTGACATCAAATTTCTTTTTTAATCCTGCTGCATTTGCATGAGTCAAATCATGAAGTTCTTGTGCTTTTATGAATGCAGATGATACGAGTAAGTCAGCTTGTTCATTTGCTTTAGTTAAAGGCCCTGGTAAATTAGGGCGTGCTTGAATATGAGTAATATAAAATGGGAAATTTCTTTTTCTCACAGTTTGTTGTAATAAATTGAACAGCTGGTTTAACTGATCATCCATGCTATATTTAATTAGAGTTGTCTCAACCTCCATTGCAGACTGTACTACATATGCAGAATCTTATACAATATTAATAGGTTGATTAAAATCTTGTAACACTGTAATGGCTGCAACCAACTCTGCTCTTTGAGCCAATTGATATTGAGTTGTGATGACTCGTTCTTTTGGTCCTGTGTAAGCCACTTTTCCATTGCTGGAACCACCAGTAAACACTGTCAGAGCATTTTCTAAAGGTTCATTTCTGGTAATTTTAGGTAAAATCCAAGTGGTTAATTTTGAAAACTGGAAGATTTTTGTTTTTGGGTAATGATTATCAATAATTCCTACAAAATTAGCAAGACCACACTGCCACACACCAGAATTGATAAAGGCTATTCTAACTTGTTCCTTGTTTAAAGGAACAACTATTTTGTTTGGGTCATTTCCAAACAATTTTACTATTCATAATCTTCCCTGACCAATTAATGTAGCTATTTGATCCAGGTACAATGTAAAAGTCTTAATTATACTGTGAGGGAGGAATGACCACTCCACAAGATCAGCATTTTGGACTATGATGCCTGTTGGAGAACATGTAGTAGCAAAAATCAAAAGTTGGAATGGGGCTAAGGGATCTATTCTATTTATTTGCACTGACTGAATTTTTTCTTCCACGAATTTAATTTCTTTTGTTGCCTCTGGGGTTAATATTCTTTTACTATTTAAGTCTGGGTCTCCTCTTAAGATAGAGAACAAATTTGACATGGCATAAGTAGGAATGCCTAGAGTCGGCCGAATCCAATTAATATCTCCTAGCAATTTTTGAAAGTCATTTAATGTTTTAAATGTGTCTTTTCTTATTTCTATTTTTTGTGGCTTAATTTTTCTATTTTCTGTCTGCATCCCTAAATAATGAAAAGGAGTAGAGGTTTGAATCTTATCAGATGCTATTGTCAGTCCTGTGTTGGCAACCTGTGCTTGCAGAAATGTGTAAGAGTCAATTTGTCTCTCATTTCTGCAGCACACAAAATATCATCAACATAATGAATGATAAAAGAGTCTGAAAACTTGTCTCTAATTGGTTGAAGAGCTTGGCCTATGAAAGCCTGACAAATAGTTGGACTATTAAGCATTCCCTGAGATAACACTTTCCACTGAATCCTGGTGGCTGGTTCCTTATTGTTTACGGCTGATATAGTAAAAGCTAATTTTTTAAAATCCTGCTCCTCCAGAGAAATGGTGAAAAGGCAATCCTTCAGATCAATTATAATTAAAGACCATTCTTTTGGGATCGTGGTGGGAGAGGGCAACCCAGGTTGGAGAGGCCCCTTGGGTTGAATTACGGCATTTACGGCCCTTAAGTCAGTTAACATATGCCATCTGCCAGATTTTTTTCTGAATTACAAACACAGGAGAATTCCAAGGCAAAAATGAAGGCTCAGTATGTCCCTTTTCTAATTCTTCCTTTGCTAATAAATGCAAAGCCTCCAGTTTTTGTTTTGGTAGTGACCACTGACTTACCCATACTGGTTTTTCTATTTTCCAAGTTAATGGAATGGGTTTATGAGGCTCTACAGTGGCTACACCTATAAAGGATACACTATTCCCTTTTTCTTGATTTTCCTCAGCCTCAATTGGGACTTTAATGCCGTTTTCACTCTTTCCTAGTCCCTTTCCTGGTACATATTCCATTTTAGTCATGATTGTTTGACTCATGGGGCTGTATAATGGAGCGGGCATAGTGATTTCCACACCCCATTGTTGTGATAAATCTCGACCCCACAGATTAACAGGAATTGAAGTAATCATTGGCTGAACAGTACTTTTTTGATTATCCAGCCCTAAACAATGTAAAATCATAGTACTCTGATACACTTCTGAGGCAGTGCCTATGCCGACAAGTCCTGTAACAGCCTTTTGTTTAGTCCAATTTTTTGGCCATTGATTTAAGGCAATGATAGAGACATCTGCTCCAGGGTCTCCTAACTCTTCAAACTGTTTTACTTGAATAATGGCCTTATACACAGGTCTGCTTTCTGAGGCCTGACTTTCCCAATATGCAGCCTTTCCTGCCATATCAGTGCTTCCAAACCCTCCTGTTCTTTGTATCTCACTGTTTCCAACCTTAATATAAGGCAGGAATAATAATTGAGCAATCATGTCTCCTGGACTGGCACTGCAAGGAATTGAGGAGCTAATAACCAATTGAATTTCTCGTTTGTAGTCTGAATCAACCACACCAGTAATAATTTGAACTCCCTTTAGATTTAAACTTGATCTTCCTAAGATGAGTCCTACAGTCCCCTCAGGAAGTGGGCCATATGTCCCTGTGGGGATTTTTTGTGTGGGCTCCCCTGGAAGCAGAGAAACTGCTTGTATAGTACATAAATCTACTGCTGCACTGCCACTTGTGGTGGGGGACAATTGTTGTATTGTGGTAACTGGCCCGTTCCTTGAGGCACTTGTGACAGCTGGGGTTGTTGCCCCTGAAAATGCTGAGGAACAAAGGACTGAATCGTGAACCCCCCAGTTGGTTGTGGGGCCTGAGGCTGTCCCTTCTTCCCATTTCCCAACAACAGTTGCCCATTTTTATCAAATTTAGAATGACATTGATTAGCCCAATGGTTTCCTTTTCCACATCTTGGACATAGGCCAGGTGGCTCTTTATTTTTTTGTCATAGTAGTTTGAGTTGTTATATTTTGCTTATTTGGGACTGGGCAATTTTCAAATAAGCAACAACAATTTGACCAGAATTTTAACATTTTCCCCCAAATGTTCTAACTTGTCCTCCTAAAGTGACTCCAGTTATTGCTTGAGCCATTAGCATAGCTTTATGCATAGCTCCTCCAATCCCATCACAGGCTTTTACCTACTCTGAGATTACACGTGATCCTGCCGGGACCTTCCCTTTTAATGGCTTAATGGCTGATTGACACTCAGGATTGGCGTTTTCATATGCCATCAACTCCTGTATGACCTTATGGGCATTCTCATCAGTAATTGACTTTTGAGCAGCATCTTGGAGTCTTGCCACAAAACCAGGGTAAGGCTCTTTAGAGCCATGTCTTCTTGTATTGAATGAGGGGCTGGCATTTCCTGGGTCTTGGATTTTTTTCCCAGGCCCTAAGGCAGATAGCTCTAACTTGCTTAATGGCCTCATTTTGCGTTACTGCTTGTTGATTAATAGTGCTCCAATTTTAACCTGTTCTTAATAGTTGATCTGCATCTATGTTAACTGGAGGATTGGCGGCTCTATTTTTTAGGACATGTTCTTGTACCCCATCAATCCACCAGGTCTTAAATTGTAAAATTTGAGAAGGTGAGAGTGATGATTTGGCCAGAATTTCCCAATCATAAGGAATAAGTCTATTTCCATGAGCAATGGAATCTAATAATATTGTCAGATAAAGGGAGTTGGGTCCATACTGTTTTACTCCCTTTTTCATGTCTTTTAGCACTTTCATAGTAAATGACTCATATCTGGCATCAGCTCGGGGAGGCGCTCCCTCTTAGTCCCCTTCTCCAGGTGATACGGGCTCTAATATTACTGGGAACTGCCATGCTTCAATATCTCCTTGTTTTCTTGCCTTACCAATAATTTCACGTAATGCACTACGCTGTCTACTAGGTGGTGATATAGGATTAAGTCTCATAGTGGGTGGCTGAGGCTATATAACACCTTGCCCTGCAGTGCTGGAAACATTCTGGCTGTGCCTACTGATTTTCTGGGGGTGGCCGATACTGAATTTCGGCTGGCGGCCAGTATTGATAGGCTACCGGCGGTTGGGTCTTATTTTCTACTGGCTGATATTGTGGATACTGTATCTGGATTGGCATTGCCGTGATAGAGACTCAATCCTTTTCTATTTGACATTCTCTTGGGGTTTGTACTTATCTAAGCTGCATTTGAGGTTGTAATGTTACAGGCAGCTGAACCGCTGGAGGAGGAGTTGGCCATCGTGGTTTAGACTGATGGCCCCAATAATTCTGGACCTTTTCTGCCCAATTTTGATGGTTCAGAATATATTACCTCCTGTAATTGATTGTAGTCAACATTTTGCGTTGACCGAGCCATTACAGACTCTGCTACATATTTACAATGTGAACTTTCTGTTCCTTTCTTGAATTCTGTCCCTGCCTCTTCTTCACAATTTATTACACAGCTTTCAGGGGCATCAGAAACTGAAACTCTTCTCCTGTTTGAAATGGTTCCAAAGCTACTTCAATAACGGTCCAATCATTCCATACTGTAAGTGGGATGATTTTACCCTCCCTATTTGCTTGTTTTAATTCTTTACCAGTTTTTTCCCAGTCTTTTAGATCTAAAGTTCCCTGTTCTGGAAACCACGGGCAGAATTGTTCTACTGTTTGAAATAGCGTGATTAGATTTTCTGTAGAGACTCTAATTCCCCCTCTTCTTAAAATAATTTTAATAAAGCTGAGATAAGAGGTATATTTACTTTCAGTTTGTCCCAGTGTTACCCTGGGTTCCCCCGAGTGCACAAGCTTACCGGAATCTCTCGTCGACTTGTCCTCAATGATTACACTCTAGTGTATCTTCACCATAGAGAAAGGCACCCACATGGGGCACCAGATGAAGGGGGCCTCCCCTGCACACCTGTTCGTATTTCTTGAAAGGTGGAAATGAGAGACTGAGAAAAGAAATAAGACACAGAGACAAAGTATAGAGGAAGAAAGTGGGCCCAGGGGACTGGTGCTCAGCAAGTGAGGACCTACACAGACACTGGTCTCTGAGTTCCCTCAGTATTTATAGATCACTATCTCTGCTATCTTGGTGAGGGGGACGTGGCAGGACTGTAGGGTAATGGTAGGGAGAGGGCAACATGTGAGCAAAGAACTCTGTGTCATAAATAGGTTTAAGGCAACGTGCTGTGCCTGGATGTGCACGTAGGCCAGATTTATGTTTGACTCTACACAACCATCTCAGTGCAGTAAAGAGCAGTATTGCCACCAGCATGTCTCACCTCCAGCCATAAGGCGGTTTTCTCCTATCTCAGTAAATAGACTGTACCATGGGGTTTTACACTGAGACATTCCATTCTCAGGGACGAGCAGGAGACAGATGTTTTCCTCTTATCTCAACTGCAAGGAGACCTTCCTCTTTCACTAATCTTCCTCAGCACAGACCCTTTATGGGTGTTGGACTGGGGGACAGTAAGGACTTTCCTTTCCCACGAGGCTGTATCTCAGTCTGTCTCAGTGGGGGGAAACCTTGGATAATACCCAGGCATTCTTGGGCAGAGGTCCGTGTGGCCTTCTGCAATCCACTGTGTCCCTGGCAAATTGAGACTAGAGAATGGCGATGACTTTTACCAAGCATACTTCCTGCAAACACATTTTTGACAAAGCACATCCTACACAGCCCTAAATCCATTAAACCTTGAGTCAACACAGCACGTGTTTCTGCGAGCATAGGGTTGGGGCTAAGGTTACAAATTAACATCTCAAAGCAGAACAATTTATTAGTACATATCAAAATGGAGTTTCTTGTCTTCCTTTTTCTACATAGTCACAGTAACAGTCTGAGCTCTCTCTTTCCCCCACAGCCACCCTGGACTGGATGCCTGGCCCTTCAATTCTGAAACCAAATCTGAATCCTGGACTTCAAAAGACCGTTTTTCTCTCTGCCTTCTTTTCTCTGTTTCTTCCACCTTTTCTCCCTCTGTCCATCCTTCCCTCTGTTCTTCCCTCACTCCCCTTGTTCTTCCCTCCCTTTCTCCCTACCTCCCTCTTTCTCTCCCTTCCACAGTCCCTCCATCCATCCAGCCATTTCATCCTCCATCCTTCTCTCCCACTCTGTCTCCATTCCTCTCCCCATCTCTGCCTGCCTTCCCTCTTGCCTGGAAAGGGCAGCACCCCGGTTTTGTGGTGTCTCGGGGTCCCCATTTAGTTGCAAGTTGCTCCACAGTGCTGGCGAGGAGACCGGCGGGACACAGGTTGGTGGGTGACCATGGAGCGAAGAGGCAGAGGAGTCGAGCCACTGAAAGGAGAGCAGGCCTGGCTTCTGCCCAGGCCCAGTGTTTTGCGGGACTGAGGTCTCCGCCCCCAACTCCACTGAATAACCTAGAGGGGGAAAAGGGATGAGAGCTCTGCCTGGGCTGTCCCGAAAGCCTAGGTGGCTGTTTGCGGACCACGCATGCACCATAGATGGCCCAACTCTCGGTATTAGGGCCGGCTCTGTGATCCCCAGGATGCTCAGGAAAGAATGACAGCCCTCCTCTGGACCTGGAACTCAGGGATCCTAGACAGGTGAACTGGAAGGGAAGACACACCTTTTCATACTGGGCCAGAGGCTGCCGCACTGCCCCCACCCCACCCCAACCCCTTGTCCTAAAGCTCCTCCAGCCGAGCCCTGTATTATTTCTGGCTGAGGAGTGGTTCCAACAAAGAGGGCTCTTCCACGTCCTTCAGCTCCCTCAGTGACTCCGGATCTAGGAAAGGTTGTGCCTTTTGCGGAAACTCTGGGGTCGACAGGAGCTCGTCTAACAGGCTGGAGGTGAGTGCAGATGAGCACTGAGGCTCCTGGAGTGGTTGGGAGGGTGCCTGGATGGCTTGCGTCTGTGCTTGACACATGGAAGCCTCCGGGGTCTGGGGCTCCGGAGGTGGAGGTACCCAGGATTTGGGTTCCCATGCCGCCCTGGTGGACTGGGGCTTTAGCCCTACCACGAACTCCGGTGGGACACGTGTGGGGCAAGCACACCTTGCCCCTGTGACTCAGCTTGAGCGGGCCCAAGCTGTCCCACTGAGCATGCGTCCAGCAGGCCACTGTGCAGCAGTTCCTTGTCCCACTGGCATCTGTTCAGGTGCGGAAATCACTGAGGAGTCTGAGGATGGGACAGCCCCACTTCTGGAAGAATCAGGGCAGCGAACACAAATCTCCAGGTGTCGGGGCAGGTTGGGATATTCCTTCTGCCTGCGCATCCTGGCTGGGCTGGAGGATGGGGACGGCCCTTGCTGCCTGGCTCACGAAAGCCTCCTGTGGTAGATCCCCAGGCGTGCAGGGCATATGGGGTGTGAGAAGCTCCATTCCCCATGCCCCCATGTGGGTGAGGGGGACCGAAGAGGGAGGAGGGTGACACCTGCCAGGGGCCGCATTGCACAAACCGTCTGCATGTGCGGGTGTCCTGCCACCCTGGCCTGGATGTCTGACCCTTCGATTCTGAAACCAAATCTGAATCCTGAACCCTGGGAGGCTGGTCTCTCTGGCCAGCTTCTTTCTAGTGGTGATGCCTGGAAAGCGATCTTTCTCAAAGGCTCAGATGGGCACTGTGGTCTGAGATCAGGTGATGGCGGTCCGCTTTCACCTGCCTTCTTGTGGGCTGTGATTCCCAGGCCAGGGCTGAGACCCCAGCTGATGCTGCCTCAGCAGGCGTGATCTCTCCTGAAACCTTGGCTCCAGAATGCCAATTGCTGAGGCCAACTGTTCTCTAGTGGCGATGCCCCGGCTACGTGTTCCGTTCAAAGCATGCTCGCATCCCTTTGGCTCTGGGTACAAACGAGTCTCCTTCACCATCCTCGTCCTTGAGCTTCCATGGGGAAAGGGTTGTCAGAAGGTGTGCGGAGAGCCGTCGCTGGGACACTTGGCATAATTTCATAGACAGGCATGGGCAGAGAGAGGCTGGCCGGCTCACATAGGCCTCAGTCGGCCTCTGTCCTGCAGGAAGGCACAGGCAAGAGGCCGGCCCTGCCAGCGGCTCTTATAAAGACCTACCACCTGCACCCCTTCATGAATACACATGAACTCCAGGGTCCTTGGGCCCAGAGTAGCCCGCCCTCGGGTGCGGAAAACTGCCGGTATCAGGGCCTTGTGGGCTGGGTGGCTGTAGGGCCAGATTGGAGGGAAAAGATGGGCTTCTGGGGCTGGCTGTCTGGAGTTCTCCAGTAATTCTATGGAAACTGGAAGCCTCTCTCGGGGCTTGCACACATTTTCAGGTAGAAACCACCCTGGAAGGGTGGAGTGTGGAAGTGAACCTCCATGACAGTCTTGAGTTTCCCAGGCCCTCTCAGTGAAGGCAGCAATATCTGTGGGTGTCGCCATTGCCATGATGGTTGCACACACAAAGGTGTGTGGATGTCATTCATTTTCATGTAGAAAACGAGAGCGAAACCACAGAGAAAAGAAAAGTCCCCAACATGATGGCTTGAGGACAGATTCCTGTTTCCTGAAACATGGGGAGTCTCCAATGTGGCATGTTTGGAAACTGGAAAGGAGAGCGCCAATGTGATGCTGATTTTCCATGCTTTCCTAGAGGTTTCTTTGTCCCCTCAGAGCTCGGGAAACAAATCATCAACATGATCACGCTTTCCGGGCCCAGAGACACGTGAGCAACAGGCACCCTTGCAGAGGGCAAAGAAACGTGGAATCCGAAATCATGCTTCAGTCAGCCTGAGTGTGACTCCTGTGTGCATGGGACTACCCACCTCCTGCTCTGCTGCAGGGCTCAACGTGGGAACATGTCATCAATGAACCATGTGGATGAAAAATGGACTGCCACCCGATTCTCAGCTCATTGCTCTCTGGGGAATTCACTCATTCCTTGGGAGATGGGATTCATCTGAATGGCTCCGGGATGAAGTAACTCAGGCTGGCGATCTGGAGGGCCAGTGAGCACCCTGATGGCTGATGCAGCTGTGGGCCTAGTCCTTAGCCCGCACTGGGAGCCCCACATTTTCCCAGAGCACGAGGTCCTGCTGGTCCTGGAGGCAGAAGACCGCTTTTCTCTCTGTCTTCCTCTCTGTCTCTTGCTCCCTTTTTCCCTCTGTCCTTCCCTTACTCCCTCCCTCCCATTTCCTACATCCCTTCCTCCCCCTCTACCCCCTTTTCCCTTTCCAGTGTCCCTCTGTCCATCTGTCCTTTTCTCACTCCATTCCTCCTTTTCTCCCTGTCTTGTTTCCTTTCCCCATCTCTATTTTTCAACATTATATGATCCTATTGTGTGTACCTGTGTGATAACATTTTTTTAGCAATAAAGTTCATTTTCATTAAGGTATGTACATTGTTATTTAGACACGTTATTTATGTATATTTGTTTAATAGATATACATTTATTTCACAGTTATTCTACAGCATAGTTGACACTTATAAGCAGTGTCAACCCGAAAATTGTGTGACTCACATGACTATGATTCTTTTCTATTGCAGTGGTCGAGAACAAAATCTCTATATCTGCAATTTAGATCTGTGTATTATCATTGAATTGGCCCCATTTACTGGAGTGATAGAACACTATTTCCTGACTATGACAAGAGCTATGGGCTCTGGGGAGGTCAGGGTTAGCATGATGCAGAAGTGAAGATAAGACATTCTCTTTTTCACATCTTTAGTAAATACAAATTCCTTATAAAAGAAGGACAAAATTATCTTGAAATTTAAAATTCCAAACAACATTAGTGTTTATTTCATTATTACATAAAATTAAAATTATAAAGCGACCAAACAAGTAATTAATACACTTAGATAATGAAAGATTGTATGATCTCAGTACAAAATACAAGTAGAATATAAGTCAAATATAACAAAATACACTGTATTGTAGTATGTGATGGAATCTCCATATCCTGCAATACAATACCATCAATTGAAATGTATAAAATACAATAGAATTTAAATTTAGGATGTTAAACATGAAATGAAATATTGAGACATGTGAATAAATAAGTACAATCATTTATCATTTACTATATCTTAAGTTTTATGTAGAAATATTAAAAGTAAACAGCTTGCATAGTAATTTTACTATAATTATATCAAACTGTAAAAATGTATAGACATTTTCCCATAGGGATTGCTATTAATGGTTTGTGGATATTAGTACTCCATGGGTTCAGGCTGGAAGAGTGAGAGCCTACAACATTTTCTGAATTAAAAGAGGAGCAATTTCTTGGTAAGGTGGCTCATGCCTGTAATCCCAGCACTTTGGGAGCCAAGGCTGGCAGATCACTTGAGTTGAAAGCCAACCTGGCCAACATGACAAAACTCTGTCTCTACTAACAATACAAGAAAAAAAATTAGCCAGGCATTGTGGTACATACCTGTAGTCCCAGCTACTTGGGAGGCTGAGGCATCAGAATTGTTCAAACCCAGGAAGCAGAGGTTGCAGTGAGCTAAAGTTGTGCCACTGCATTTCAGCCTGGGTAACATAGCAAGACTGTCTCAAAAAAAAAAAAGAGCATATAATTTTATATTTACTTTTCTATAATCTAAAATATGCAAATACATATGATTACATTGTAATATTTTTCTAATATTACATGACTGTCATCAGACATCCAAAAGGCATCAAATGTCTAACACGAAGTATAAAATTTGTCTATAGCCTTAGCACTCTGCCAAACGCAGGGCTCACCATTCTGAGTATATCGATCAAGTTTCTTTCTTATGACTTCTTCAGTTCTGTCATTTATTAACACAATGCATCTAAAATTGTTGCTGCTGGTCATCTGGAAGAATCTGAGGAGTAGCAGGTCCTTGTTCTCATTCCCAGAGCTGCATCCTCTGCTGAATAGGGTCAGGGTGCTTCCATCTCAGGTTCATCCGATCCACTGACAGGCTCAGTTCTTTCCTGCCCAGGGAAGGGATGGGCTTCTCTATCCAGGGCTGAATCCCCAGGACCACACAGTGTGGCTGGAACAAGCGAGCCCTCCGCAGGGAAGACATAAGCTACCTGGGTGGCCATGGAATAGAAGGTCTGCACCTGGGCACACAGAGGCCCCCGAAGCTGAGGGTGCAGTGTCAGCTGCTCCCAGGTTAGTGGAGAATGGACCTGCTGTGCCCACACCTGGGCTATGTCTTGATAAATAGCCTCTGACATAGCTCGCACTGAGATCACCAAGCTTTTTTGAAGTGACAACGATTGGACTCCTAGGGCCCGAGACCTGTGCCACTTGCTGCGCCCAGTGCAAGCCCTTGAATGTCCCCTATAGTGGACATCACAGCTCTCCTGGATTTCACTGTTGTGCACAGCAGTGGAGGACTTTGATTTTTTTTTTTCAACGTCAAGCTGCACTCCTCTTCTGGACAGTTCCCTGCAGAGAAAGCATGTGAGAGACTCGCCAGAGCAGTTCCCACAGACCCCCATTTCCAGAACCTCCTGTGCACCCAGGTGAATCCCACCTGTCTCCCCCACTCCTTCCTGACCATCTCAGTGCTGGAAGGAAGTGAAATTGAACCCCCTCCGAGTCACCAAATATATTCTGGATGCTAAGTTTGAAGGGGGCCTGCCCCTCCACACCTGTGGGTATTTCTCGTCAGGTAGGATGAGAGACTGAGAAAAGAAATAAGACTCAGAGACAAAGTATAGAGAAAGAACAGTGGGCCCAGGGGACGGGCACACTCATCTTGCGAGGACCTGCACTGGTGCTGGTCTCTGAGTTCCTTCAGTATTTATTGATGGCTATTTTCACTATCTTGGCAAGGGGAGTGCGGCAGGAGAACAGGGTGAACAGGGTAATGGCGGGGAGAAGGTTAGCAGGAAAATATATGAATAATGGAATCTGCGTCATAAATAACTTCAAGGAAAGGTACTGTGCCTGGATGTGGATGTAGGCTAGATTTATGCTTCTCTTTACCCAAACATCTCAGTGTAGCAAACAGTAACAGAGCAGTATTGCTACCAGCATATCTTGGCTCCAGCCACAGGGCAGTTTTCTCGTATCTCAGAATAGAATGAATAGTCAGCTTTACTCTGAGACATTCCGTTCCCAGGGACATGCGGGAAAGAGAGGACTTCCTCTTACCTCAATCACAAAGACGGCTTCCTCTTTTACTAATCCTCCTCAGCACAGACCCTTTACTGGTGTCGGGCTGGGATAGGGTAAGTTCTTTCCCTTCCCACGAGGCCATATCTCAGCCTGTCTCAGTGGGGGGAAACCTTGGACAATACCCAGACTTTCTCAGGCAGAGGTCCCTGTGGCTTTCCACAGTGCATCATGTCCCTGGTTAATAGAGAATGGAGAATGGTGAGGACTTTTGCCAAGCATACTTTCTGCAAACATATTGTTAACAAGGCACCTCCTGCAGAGCCCTAAATCCCTTAAACCTTGATTGAATACAGCACATGTTTCTGTGAGCACAGGGTTGGGGCTAAAGTTACAGATTAAGAGCATCTCAAAGCAGAAAAATTTTTCTTTGTACAGATCAAAATGGAGTTTCTTTTGTCTTCCTTTTTCTACATAGACACAGTAACAGTCTGATCTCTCTTCCTTTCCTCCACAAGATCTCAAAAATTTTTGTCACTAAGTAACTCCCTTCCTGCTCAAGCCTCGTATAAAATTTTCCTATTTGCCTTTTGGAGCAAATCAAAAACAACAACAACAACAAAAAAAAACCACCACCAACAACAGCAACAACAAAAAACACCAAGATTCTACCTGCCCTGTCTTGGCAGCTCTCCTTGAAACTGATTTTTCTTTTCCTGCAGTTTCCCCGATATGAGCTGGACTCTGGTTCTGTGGATACAATGAGAGTTTGAGAAAGTGCCTTCAACTGAACACCCCGAAATTCCTAGTCCATCCTGGACACACAGGAGCTGAGGTAACCACCAAACCCCAACTCTCTTCTGTCCTCCAGTGTCCAGGATCTGTACGACTCTGGCTGCCGAGGAGCTTCCAGTTTCCTTCCCTTGGGAGCCTGTGTTGCTGGTCCGTCCCTTCCCACCTTGAAAGAGTCAAATCTTACCTGATCCGGCAGTGCTTCATTTCCTCAGAATTCTCCTCCTCATTTGGATTGGGCTCCGGTCCTACTGCAGAAGAAAGTTTAGGTGACTCACCTCTCCCTAGGTAGAGTCCCATATTCCATCTCTGATGCATTTTTGCAGATCAGTCTTCCAAGTGAAGCTCTTCTGCCAGTATCATGCGTGAACACATTTCTCAAACACCCCTGATGGTGCTAAGCCATTTCCCATCACCAATCTCAAAATAGAACCCTACCAAAGACACATAGGTCAGTATCCCTGATTCCATTCCTCCTTCTAGCCTCCAGAGGAGCAGCCCAAGGCTTTACCTTGCTTTTGTTTGTGTTTCTCACTGGAATGGGAGGGGCAGTCTTGCCTTTTCCTTTGAATGGTTTCTTCTCATCTGAGCCCTTTTCTGTAAAGGAGATCTGTTGAAAAGGGAGCTGGTCAGTGGAGCATTGGATGGAGGAGCAGTGGGAATCGGGGTCTTCATTTCCCTTTCCCATGTTGGAGCTCAAGAGACAGGTGCTCTCTCTTATTCCTCTACTACTTAAATAGCAGAGACCCTTCTCTACTATCTTACACGTCCAAAGGCAGAGGGTGGGTTATTCTGCTAGACCTCCCTTATATACGTCCCTTGGCTGGGCCTGGCTTAATCTTCTTGGCTGAAGAGTTTTCTCCTTCTTGCCACTTATTAGAGCCTCAATAAGAAAACTTTCTTGCTGTAGTTCTACTGGGGACCCACACACAGTTAAGGAGAGACAATTTTCAGGATCCTGTCATAGTGACAAGAAAACAAATACCCTGAAGCACAGGGATCAGAAGATTGGGGAATCATTCCTTCTGATTTCTGTCCCAGTTCCTACCTGGAAATATGTATGATCCAGTTCGTATGTATAATTAAACATATCTATATTGACATATATATTTTGCACAGAAAGAAAATGTATTATACATAGTATTAACATTACATACACAGATATTATAATTTCTCAAATGCTTGGAAACAACAAATGTAAAATGATGGTTGATTGTATTAGATCCACACATATATGATGAAATAAAATTTCAGGGAAAATCTAAATACCAAATAAAATGGCCCTTTCTACCTTAAAAATGGGGAAGATAATTAAATCAAAAGCACCAAAATTGAGTTGATTAGATTAGAGCCAATGCTAACCTAATCAGACACTGATTCCTGAGGTAGCAAAAAGAGTAGGTGAAAAAGCTACCCCCCTTTCTCACCCTGCCTCAGTCTTCCTGGGAGCGCCACTGTGTTCTGTGGAATTTATTTAGCCTCTCTAGTAAAAATGGACTTGTTCCCAAAGAGGTAATCCAACTGATCACAAGAAAAACAGCCTAGATTCTGAACATTCAGCTCCTGTCTTTACACCACAGACACCACCTGAATACCATTAAAGCCCACATTGTTTCTCAACACACACCATCAAGACATATCCAGAGCAGCCTCTCAAAATTGCCTCAGTGAGGTGGGACAAAGTGTGGTGGAGCTCCAGGTTCAGAACAGCTGCCTCATCCCTTCCTACTGTGGCAGAGTCTGTCTCTGCAGGTCAGAGCCCTCAAACTATAGAAGGGTTAGTTCATTTCCCAGCAAGTGTCCCCTAAAAGGACCTTCTTGTCTCCCAGTCTTCTGAGGAAATCATTCAGGAATAAGACCTTCTAAGTTAGGGAGTACTCAGCTTCCAGTCCCAAATGACTGACTGATAAATTGATTCCCTGAGGAGGAGAAAGACTGTGTTGGGTGAGTCTGTGTTTTCCCAGCTGTGCTGTCTGTGCTAATAGTGGAACCAAAAAAAAAAATTAGTGGTAGACAAACACTGCCTAGTGAAATTGTCTCAATGTAAATGGAACTTATCATAATATCGTTATATATTATAATATGATATCATAAAATTTATTTGGCATATAATAAATTTTGATATATTCTGATATCATAATATCATATAAAATTTTGTCAGGTAATTTTATGGGAAAATTGAGTTAAATTTTGTAGCTACATTAACATATAAACTCAATAGAAAGCTAGGAAAATTATCTGCTCTTGTGTAAATGACTGCTTTTTGAATAACTATAAAAGGTATGAAGGGGGGTCTGCTACTTACTTGATAAATAAGTACTTAATAAGTACTTGATAAGACATCAACTTCCAAATCTTTGCTGTTTTTAACCAGTGAGCTCTCAAGATATGAAAATATTTTACTCTAATCATTTTCATAGATATCGTAACAGGAATTTTGTTCATTTTGGGTTAATAAATTATTATAACATTTATTTGTTATTAATAGTTTATGTCATTGTTAAAATATACTCCTACAGATAACACATTACACAGGTGTCTTGATTTGTCCTTTAATCTCAGATAAATTGTTTAAATTTTTTAATTAAATTCTATTTATTTTAGATAAAAGAGACCTTGTAGCTGCCATATGCTGCACTTTGTTAGAAAGGGAAATTATCAGGCAAAACTCAGGCCTGGCTGGGTGCGGTGGCTCATGTCTGTAATCCCAGCACCTTGCAAGGCCAAGGTACGCAGATCACCTGAGGTAAGGAGTTCGAGGCCACCCTGGCCAACATAAGGAAACCCCGCCTGTACTAAAAATACAAAAAAAAAAAAATTAGCTGGGTGTGGTGGTGCACACCTGTAATCCTAGCTACTTGGGAGACTGAGGCAGGAGGATCGCTTGAACCTGGGAGGCGGAGGTTTCCGTGAGCCAAGATCACGCCACTGCACTCAACCCTGGATGACAGTGCAAAAGTCCATCTCAAAAAAAAAAAAAAAACCTCAGGCTTATTTTTATCAATATCTAGACTTTAGATAACGTTTCTAGATGTCCCCTTTTAATAAAAATCCAAACCAAAGCAAACAAAACATTTCTAGGTAATTCCCATGACTATTAATGACTGTTAAATTGGTACTTTTATTTTTAAGAAAGGGATTGTTTATATGGATGTGTTGATGTGTCAAACATGAACAGTTAAGATTGTACCTTTTCTTGACATAGCCTCACTCTGTCACTCAGGGTACAGTGTGGTGCTGCAATAACAACTCACTGCAGCTTTGACCGCCCCAACTCCAGTGATCCTCCTAAATCAGCCTCCCAAATAGCTGGGACTACAAGTGTGTGCCACTATGCTGAACTAATTTTTTAAAAATTGTTGTAAAGATGAGGTCTTACTATCTTGCCCCTGTGAGGTCTTGTTATATTGCCCAGGCTTGTCTCAAACTCCTGAGCTCTGGCTCCCAAAGTGGTGAGGTTACAAATGTGAGCCACCATGTCCAGCCAAGATGAGACCTTTCAATGAATGCACATCTTATCTAAAAAAAAAAAAACTGATTAAAACATAAAGTCTGAATTAAAAATTGGTTCACATTAATAATTTTTAATCTGGGTACATCTATTGTTAAAAGAGGGATTGTTTATATGGGTGTGTTTATGTGTAAAAAGCTAGTGAAGATTGAACCTTTATTTTATTTTATTTTTTTGAGACAGAGTCTCTTTCTGTCACCAGGCTGATGTGCAGTGGCACAATCACAACTCACTGCAGCCTCAAACTCCTGGAAGCAAGGGATCCTGCTATGTCAACATCCAACGTAGCTGGAACTACAGGCGTGCATCAACATGCCTGATTTTTTAAAAAATTTTTAATAAAGATGTGGTCTCACTATGCTGCCCAGGATGCTCTCAAACTCCTGACCTCAAATGATCCTCTTGCCTTGTCAGGAGGTATTACACAGGCTTAAGCCATTGTGCTCAGCCAAGATTTTACTTTCAATGAGCACATATTTTATATCAGAAAAAAATAATAATAAAGAATAAAGTCTGTGTGAGAAATGGGTTGAAGTAGAGATAATACAAATTGGCATGTTATTAGTTGTTGTTGAGCCTGGGTAACAGGCCTATTGCCCTGTTTCTTTTATTTTGTATATGTTTTAAATTTTCTGTAATAAAGCATGTATAAGAATACAAACTTGATCTACAGTGTTAGCTCTTATGATCTTAGTGACTTTGATGGAGCAAAAAGAGAGAAAGTGGTTGCCAGGGCATCAGTGAGGCTGGTTCTATTTCTAGGTTACACAAGTGTGTTCACTTTGTAATAACTGCTTAAGCTTTATGTGATTTCTTTGTATATGTCACTCTGCATGAATGTTACACATATATAAAAATTTGAATGTTACCTATTTGCACAAAATTTTAACTTAATATCTCAGAATAATAGCACTGTTTTGTGTTGTTTTAAAGTGGGACATATTTACTCAGGGCATCATCAGATGGATATTAATATTCCAAGGTATTTATTCATGTCCTAACACTTCGGTGACTTTCTAGGTCTTTCCATGTTTACATCAGTTTAGTAAGAAGGATAGTTTTAATTTTTTAGGGTATAGGCCAGGCACTGTGGCTCATGCCTACAATCTCAGCTCTTTGGGAGGCCAAGGTAGGAGAATCATTTGATTCCAGTATTTTGAGTTTTTTTTAGGATGCAATTATTCTTCAGCAAAGTCCTCTCCTCACGGTGATGAGGTTCAACTGTGCAAGGACACCTAGCGCGTACTATGCATTTGGTATGAGTACAACTGGATTGAACCAGGAACAAAATGTATAGCAGAAGTCAGTCTGCAAAGAAAAGTAGGTAATGCAGGTAATATCGGAAGACCACAACTCAGCAGCAAATCTTTCCATTCATTTCAGGAAACCATTTGCCACTAGTTCGCCAGAAGAGATAGATTTAAAGCAGCAGTTTGGGGGTTTGGTTGTAACCCATAGTCACACAGAGAGCTGAATTAATTTATCTATCACCTTTAGAGTTTAGGTAATTTTAAAAGCCTCTCTGGTGATTCCCATGTGCATCCACGGATAACAACCCCTGGTTTGGGGTGAGAATTGCATTTGCTGTGTAAGCATTCCCTGTGTGCAGTGGTGATTTGCCCCATGGCCACTCCTGAGTTTGGGGTCTTAGAAAATGCACTTGACCTGTTAAAAAATCAAAAAACAACTACAAGACACACTCATCTGTTTGGCTAAAATGCAACAGGAGAAAATATCTTCTCAACAGATGTATCAGGATGATACTTGCTTTCGGAGTAAAAGGTGGTTTCAAGCACAATATAGCACTTTTTCCCAAAGGCTTTCAAGGCCTTTTGAGATCACATCCTTATGAATCACAGGAATAAAAAAATAATAGTTATATAATTGTCAGATATTGTATTAGGAAAAAATTAAGGACATGTCTTCCATGCTTGGGTACCCTGATTAAAATCAGTTAAGACCCATCTGCCTGGTGTGGTGGCTCACACCTGTAATTCCAGCACTTTGAAAGGTGGACGCTGGAGGATCACTTGAGCTCAAGAGTTCAAGACCAGCCTGCCCAGCATAGCAAAACCTCATCTCTGCCAAAAATACAAAAATTAGCCGGTTGTGGTAGTGTGCACCTGTGGTCCCAGTTACTCAGGAGGCTGAGGTGGGAGAATCACTGGAGCACAGAATGTCAAAGCTGCAGTGAGCCACTGCACCCCAGCCAGAATGACAGGAAAAGAGACCCTGTCTCAGAAATAAAAATAAATAAAAGAGAACTGTTCTTTCAGACACCCTCATTCTTCTACATAAAACATGGGGCTTTTGACCTGAAATGTTTTAAGATAAACTGAAAAATTCTCCCATGTTCAGGAGCAGTAGATGGGGGTTGCTCACTTCCTGCTATTTGAGTGAAAGCAAGGCAGAGGCCTGGAGACTCAAACAGATGAATATATTAATTCCTTTCTTTTCATATGATGTATTAATCTATTCTTGCATAGCTATTAAAAAAATCCTGAGACTGAGTAATTTATAAGAAAAGAGTTTGATTGGCTCATGGTTCTGCAGGCTGTACAGGAAGCATAGCATCAGGGTCTGCTTCTGGGAAGGCCTTGGGAAGCTTACAATCATGGTGAAAGTGGAGCAGGCATCTCACATGGTAGAAGAAGGAACAAGAAAGATGAGGGAGAGACGGGCCACACTTCTAAACAACTAGATCTCACGAGTACTCACGATCACAAGAATGGTACAGAGCCATGGGGGATTCACCCCGTGATTCAACCACCTCCTCCCCAGGCCCCACCTGCCACACTGAATATTAAACTTCTATATGAGATTTAGAGGGGATATCAAAACTACATCACATGTGCTCCCAAAAAATCCCTCTGAACAGTTCACCCTTTTTTCTCTATCCCTCTCATCTGTTTATATAGATTTTATTCTGCACATTTTCTTTTTCAGATAAATAATTTTTAAAATGGAAGAAAAAGTAGAAATGCTAGGCCCTTCACTTAAATCCTGAAAATTACAGAAAACTTAGCACCTAACTCCCAGGGTGCTATGAGGATTAACTCACATCATGTGATGTTTCCTGAACAGTGCTCTGTAACAGACTTCTGAACACATAGTATGTGCTCGATAAACATTGTATTAACTCTTGTGTACATATTTTCCAAATGCACACTTACTCAAACATTGATGCATTCTCTAGGCTTTCTAAACTGTTAAGAGCCAGCAGAAAATGCCATGTTTGAAAATGTTGATAGGTGGTTTCCATTTTGGCCCAAAGGATTTGTGCTGTGGAAGAGTGTTGGGTGTCAGGAACACTATGCTGTGCCTACTTTCTCTAGCTGAGTGCTACTATATTGAATGTAGTGGGAGAAGCATCAGCATTAAGAGAAGACTTTTTAAAGAAGCCAATTTATAGGCCCCTTCCAAACCTGCAGAATCACATTACCAAGAGAGAGGCCTGGAATTGGAAATAATTTATATGCACATTGAAACTTGAGAGGCAGCCTGGTGTGGTGGCTCACACCTATAATCCCAACACTTTGGGAGGTTAAGGTGGGCAGATCACCTGAGGTCAGGCGTTCAAAACCAGCCTGGGCAACATGGCCAAACCATGTCTGTACTAAAATATACAAAAATTAGCCAGGTGTGGTGACTGGTGCCTGTAATCCTACCTACTCAGGTGGCTGAGACTGGAGAATCACTTGAACCTGGGAGACAGAGGTTGCAGTGAGCTGAGATCATACCACTGCACTCCTGCCTGGACAATGAGTGAAAAGTCTGTCAAAAAAAAAAAAGAAGAAAGAAAGAGAGAAAGAAAGAGAGAAAGGAAGGAAGGAAAGAAGGAAGGAAAGAGGAAGCAAGAGAAAAGAAAAAAGAAACAGAAGAAACTTAGAAACTTTACAGGCAATGCTTAGCTAAGTGACTGTCAGCCCAGGCTTCCAACCATAATCACATGGCCAGCTTAAAGAAATACTATCACCTGTGCCCTCCCCAGAGACTCTGTCTATTGGTCTTGGTGGGAGCATCTATGTGGTTGCAATTAGAAAGTCAAATTGTCCCTCTTTGATAATTGCATAATATCATATATACAAAAAATCTAAAGACCACAAAAGCCTCTTAGATTTGATAAATAAATGTAATAATGTTTCAGGATGCACAAATTAATGTACAAAAATTAGTAGCATTTTTATACACTAATGATGATCAAGCTGAGAACTGAATTAAAAAGTCACTTCCTTTTACAATAACTACAAAAAAGGTTAAATGCCTAGAAATACAATTAGTCAAAGAGATGAAACATATCTACAAGGAAAACTACAAAACACTGATGAAAGAAATTGTACATGACACAAATGGGAAAAACATCCCATGCTCATGGGTTGGAAGAATTTTGATCATTAAAATGGCCATAATACCCAAAGCAATCTACATATTAAAGGCAATTCCTACCAAAATGCCAATGTTATTTTTCATAGAATTAGAAAAGAAATTCTAAAATTCACATGGAACCAAAAATAGAGCCTGAATAGCCAAAGCAAATCTAAGCAAAGAGAACAAAGCTGGAGATGTTACATTACCTGACTTAAAATTATACTAGAAGGCTTTAGTAACCAAAACAGCATGGTACTGATATAAATTGACACATAGATCAATGGTACAGAATAGAGAACCTAGAAATAAAGCCACATACCTACAAACAACTGATATTTTACAAAGTCAACAAAAACATACACTGGAGAAATGACATCCTATTCAACAAATTGTGCTGGAAAAGTTATATTGCCATATGCAGAAGCATGGAATGGGACACATATCTCCCACCATATACAACAATCAACTCAATATGGATTAAAAGACTAAAATGTAACATTTGAAACTATAAAAATGCTAGAGGAAACTCTAGGATAAACTCTTCTGGACATTGACTTGGACAAAGAATTTATGATTAAGATCTCAAAAGCAGATATAACAATAACAAAAATAAACAAAAGGAACTCGATGAAACTGAACAGCTCCTGAAAACGAGCTTTTTAATTAACAGAGCGAGAAAAAAACCTATGGAATGAGATAAATATTTACAAGTTTTGCATGTGACAAAGAACTAATATCCACAATATACAAGGAACTCAAACAGCTCTACAAAAATAAAACAAGGAACTTCATTAAAAAGCAGGCAAAGAACATGACCAGACATTTTTCAAAAAAAAAAAAAAAAGACAATGATGGTCAACAAGCATGTAAAAGATGCTCAACATTGCTAAAGGTCAGAGAAATACTGATTAAAAACCACAATGGGATACCAACTTACACCATGCAGAATGGCTATTATAAAAAGCAGAAAAATGAGATATCGACAAGGATACAGAGCAAAGAGAACACTCATACATTGTTTGTGGAAATGTAACTTTCTACAACCTCTATGGAAAACAGTATGGAGATTTCTCAAAAGACTAAAACTAGAACTTCCATTTGATTCAGCACTCCCTCTACTTGGTATCTACCCAAAGGAAATAATTTATTACATAAAGAAAATACCCACGCTCATATGTTTATCACAGCACTATTGACAATAGCCAATATATGAAATTAATTTAAATGTATCAACTAATAATTGAATAAAGAAAATGTGCTAATACATTTATACCATGGAATACTACTCAGCCATGAAGAAGAATAAAATCATGTCTTTTGCAACAACATGAATGAAACCGGAGGCCATTATTGGAAGTGAAAAAACTCAGAAACAGAAAATCGAATTCTGCATTTTCTCACTTGTTAGTGGGAACTCAATTATGCATACGCTTGGATATAGAAACTGGAAAAATAGACACTGGAGATCCAGAAAGATGGGAGGTTGGCAGAGGGTTTAGGAATGAGAAAATAACTAATTGGGAAAATAAACAGCATTCAGATGACTGTCACCCCAAAAGGCCATATTTCATCACTATGCAACATGCTTCTGTGAGGGAGCTGCATTTGTACTCTCTAACATACTAATAAACAGGAAAAAAAAGGCTGGGCACAGTGGCTCAAGCCTATAATCCTAGCACTTTGGGAGGCCAAGGTGGACGGATCACATGGTCAGTTCAAGACCAGCCTGGCCAATATAGTGAAACCCCGTCTCTAGTAAAAATACGAAAATTAGCCAGGCATAGTGGAAACCTCCTGTAGTTCCAGCTACTCGGGAGGCTGAGGCAGGAGAATCACTTGAACCCAGGAGGCGGAGGTTGTGGTGAGCCGAGATTGTGTCACTGCACTCCAGCCTGGGATACAGGGAGATTCCTTCTCAAAAAAAAAAAAAAAGAAAGAGAGAAAACCACGTTGGCTTTTATAAAATGGGCGAACTGAATAGACTTTATAATTTTCATAAGAATTAGATTAGGCAGAAAATAATTTTAATAAAAAATAATGTATTATAAGAATAGTACAGAAAGATAATTTGGTGAATTAGAGTAGTTAGTACCTAGCACGTAAAATATGTTAGGCAACATTCTAAGCCACTTAGACATTTATGAACAGAATATCTAACAGAATAAAATCAATAACACAAAGATTCATTGGCAATGACAAATTGACATATTTTCAATCATGTTAGATGATATTAAAACCATTAATAAATTTACTATTTTGTTTCATAATAATAAAAAGTCAAATAACTTCATTAAAAAGATTGCCTAATTAGGCAGATAGATAAATGGGCAGCATTTTGACCAGTAGACAGAGGATACACATTTTCAAAGACCAGACAAAATTATTTATTTTTTGTAGGAGAGAGAACAGTTTTATTATGTGGGGATATAGTGGGGTCCTCTCCCTGGGAGCTGGGGTCTTCCACTGTTTACCCACGGCAGTGCTTCAGGAGGCGCCATGCGATTCAGTGCTGGGCTCAGCTGGGGTCCGGGCCTTGGAGAAGGCAAACTGTGCAGGGAAGCAGTAGCTGTGGGGTCCTCACAGCCCGCTCCGCCCAGCTGCATAGGGCCTCCTGGTGCTCCTCAGGCTCCCGCCGAGTCTGCGACTCTGTAGGACAGTGAACCATCCTGCCCAGACCTTTATCCTCACAGCCAAGTTGGATGCAGGTCAGTCATTTCTGCTTCCTCCCCTTGGACTGGACTTTGCACTTGGGTTTCTTCCAGTCCTTCCTCCGGCCGCTTGTCTGTCTGCCGGAGCTTAAATTCCAGCCTCACAAATGTTCCAGCTGGGAAGAACATGTCCATGGCACTGTTCACACTCCAGGAAGGCCTGATGCACGGGTGGGTGCTTGTAGATTCCTCCAGGGCCACTTGCAGGTCCCAGCGCTGGCCCCGTGAGCTCGACCCCCCCCCCCACGCCCCCTCGCAGACCCACGGGGACAGCGAGATCCGCAGCCATCTCAGGCTTCCCCTGTCACTCCAGCCCTGCGAAGCGTGCATGCCCCGCTTAGTTCTCCAAGCCCACTGGGAGCCACCTCCTCCCCTGCCCTGCCTCTGGGGGGGCCATGCACATAGAAACCTGGGCAGAGGCGAAGGAACCGGGAAATGTCCCTTTCTCCACACTGACCTTGGGGTCCTCTCCACTCCCTCCCACCGTGCCCGCACTGTTCCCTGGGGCCCACAGTTTCAGCAAAGTTCCCTGCCACGCCGGGAAGCAGTCCTGTTGCCCACTCTCACCCTTACTTCTTTTCTGGCCCATTCTCTCTCCCTACTGGGTCTCCGACACGACTTCCTCTCCTCCCTGATGTCCCCGGAGCCCCTCTGGGCTTCCCCAGCTCAGTCCCCTCACTGACCGCTTCTCCCTCCCACCCTTCACCAAATCTCCTGGGTCCTACGGGGTGCCCCCAATCTCTGGGGCCCAAGTCAACCAGACAAAATTATTTTAAATGAGAAGATTGAATTCATGAAAGCAGGAATCCGTCTGGTTATATTTTAAAGAATTTTGAAATGATAATAGCAACTATCAATTTAAAGTTTAACCGGAGTTCAGAATACCCACTATTTTACCAAAAACAAACAAACAAAAAAACCTGTTTTAGCTAACCAACTAATTCAGTAAATTTTCAAGATACAATATTAACATATGAACATCAGTTGCATTTTTTTAAAGTAACAACAAAATATCTGAAAAAGGAATAAAGATAATTCCATTTACAATATTATCAAATTGAATGAAATACTTAGGAATGAGTTTAACAAAGAATATGAAAGATCTGCATACTGAAAAGTATAAAATGTTGAGGAAAGAAATTACGGTATACAAAATGGGAAATATATCCTGTGTTCATGGATTCTAAAAATTAGTATTGTCAAAATATCCATAATACACAAAGTGATCTACAGAGATAAATAAATTTCTATCAAAATTGTAATGCCTTTTTATTAAAAATGTAGAACAAACAATTCTAAAATTAGCATGGAACCACAAAAAGCCAAATACTGAGAAGAACAAAAAGGCTGGAAGCCTCACACTTCCTGATTTCAAACAGTATTACAAAGCTATAGTCATCAAAATAGTATAGTACCTACATAAAAACCAATAGAACAGAATAGAGGACCCAGAAATAAACTCACAAATATACAATCAATCCATCCCACAGAATGGAGAAAGGATAAACACATCAATAAGTGGTGTGGGAAAAACTAGATATGCACAGACAAAAAGTGAACCTTTCTCTCTTATCATCACAAAATGAATTTGAAATGAAATAAAGACTTAAACATAAGAATGGAAATCATAAATCCTCTTAAAAAATTGGGAAAAACCTCCTTGACAGTGGTCGTGGCAATGATATTTTGGATTTGACACCAAGAACACAGTCAACAAAAGCAAAAATGAACAAGTGGAACTATGTCAAAGTAAAAAGTTTCTGCACAATAAAGGAAAAAACTCAACAAAATACAAAGACATTATAAGGAATGGGAGAAAATATTTTTAAACCATATATAGGATATTATGTTACTATCCAAAATGTATGTCATACTAATCAATACAAAAAAAGAACCCACAGCAGAATTTTTATTTTATTTTATTATTATTATACTTTAAGTTTTAGGGTACATGTGCACAATGTGCAGGTTAGTTACATAGGTATACATGTGCCATGCTGGTGTGCTGCACCCATTAACTCGTCATTTAGCATTAGGTATATCTCCCAATGATGTCCCTCCCCCCTCCCCCCACCCCACAACAGTCCCCAGAGTGTGATGTTCCCCTTCCTGTGTCCATGTGTTCTCATTGTTCAGTTCCTACCTATGAGTGAGAATATGCAGTGTTTGGTTTTTTGTTCTTGTGATAGTTTACTGAGAATGATGATTTCCAATTTCATCCATGTCCCTACAAAGGACGTGAACTCATCATTTTTATGGCTGCATAGTATTCCATGGTATATATGTGCCACATTTTCTTAATTCAGTCTATCATTGTTGGACATTTGGGTTGGTTCCAAGTCTTTGCTATTGTGAGTAGTGCCACAATAAACATACGTGTGCCTGTGTCTTTATAGCTGCATGATTTATAGTCCTTTGGGTATATACCCTCTAATGGGATGGCTGGTTCAAATGGTATTTCTAGTTCTAGATCCCTGAGGAATTGCCACACTAACTTCCACAAGGGTTGAACTAGTTTACAGTTCCACCAACAGTGTAAAAGTGTTCCTATTTCTCCACATCCTCTCCAGCATCTGTTGTTTCCTGACTTTTTAATGATTGCCATTCTAACGGGTGTGAGATGGTATCTCACTGTGGTTTTGATTTGCATTTCTCTGATGGCCAGTGACGATGAACATTTTTTCATGTGTTTTTTGGCTGCATAAATGTCTTCTTTTGAGAAGTGTCTGTTCATGTCCTTCGCCCACTTTTTGATGGGGTTGTTTGTTTTTTTCTTGTAAATTTGTTTGAGTTCATTGTAGATTCTGGATATTAGCCCTTTGTCAGATGAGTAGGTTGCGAAAATTTTCTCCCATGTTGTAGGTTTCCTGTTCACTCTGATGGTAGTTTCTTTTGCTGTGCAGAAGCTCTTTAGTTTAATTAGATCCCATTTGTCAATTTTGGCTTTTGTTGCCATTGCTTTTGGTGTTTTAGACATGAAGACCTTGCCCATGCCTATGTCCTGAATGGTAATGCTGAGGTTTTCTTCTGGGGTTTTTATGGTTTTAGGTCTAACGTTTAAGTCTTTAATCCATCTTGAATTAATTTTTGTATAAGGTGTAAGGAAGGGATCCAGTTTCAGCTTTCTACATATGGCTAGCCAGTTTTTCCAGCACCATTTATTAAATAGGGAATCCTTTCCCCATTGCTTGTTTTTCTCAGGTTTGTCAAAGATCAGATAGTTGTAGGTATGCGGTGTTATTTCTGAGGGCTCTGTTCTGTTCCATTGATCTATATCTCTGTTTTGGTACTAGTACCATGCTGTTTTGGTAACTGTGGCCTTGTAGTATAGTTTGAAATCAGGTAGTGTGATGCCTCCAGCTTTGTTCTTTTGGCTTAGGATTGACTTGGCAATGTGGGCTCTTTTTTGGTTCCATATGAACTTTAAAGTAGTTTTATCCAATTCTGTGAAGAAAGTCATTGGTAGCTTGATGGGGATGGCATTGAATCTGTAAATTACCTTGAGCAGTATGGCCATTTTCACGATATTGATTCTTCCTACTCATGAGCATGGAATGTTCTTCCATTTCTTTGTATCCTCTTTTATTTCCTTGAGCAGTGGTTTGTAGTTCTCCTTGAAGAGGTCCTTCACATCCCTTGTAAGTTGGATTCCTAGATATTTTATTCTCTTTGAAGCAATAGTGAATGGGAGTTCACTCATGATTTGGCTCTCTGTTTGTCTGTTATTGGTGTATAAGAATGCTTGTGATTTTTGTACATTGATTTTGTATCCTGAGACTTTGCTGAAGTTGCTTATCAGCTTAAGGAGATTTGGGGCTGAGAAAATGGGGATTTCTAGAACACAATCTTGTCATCTGCAAACAGGGACAATTTGACTTCCTCTTTTCCTAATTGAATACCCTTTATTTCCTTCTCCTGCCTAATTGCCCTGGCCGGAACTTCCAACACTATGTTGAATAGGAGTGGTGAGAGAGGGCATCCCTGTCTTGTGCCCGTTTTCAAAGGGAATGCTTCCAGTTTTTGCCCATTCAGTATGATATTGGCTGTGGGTTTGTCATAGATAGCTCTTATTATTTTGAGATACCTAATTTATTGAGAGTTTTTAGCATGAAGTGTTGTTGAATTTTGTCAAAGGCCTTTTCTGCATCTATTGAGATAATCATGTGGTTTTTGTCTTTGGTTCTGTTTATATGCTGGATTACATTGATTGATTTGCTTATATAGAACCAGCCTTGCATCCCAGGGATGACGCCCACTTGATCATGGTGGATAAGCTTTTCCATGTGCTGCTGGATTCGGTTTGCCAGTATTTTATTGAGGATTTTTGCATCAATGTTCATCAAGGATATTGGTCTAAAATTCTCTTTTTTGGTTGTGTCTCTTCCCGGCTTTGGTATCAGGATGATGCTGGCCTCATAAAATGAGTTACGGAGGATTCCCTCTTTTTCTATTGATTGGAATAGTTTCAGAAGGAATGGTACCAGTTCCTCCTTGTACCTCTGGTAGAATTCGGCTGTGAATCCATCTGGTCCTGGACTCTTTTTGGTTGGTAAGCTATTGATTTTTGCCACAATTTCAGAGCCTGTAATTGGTCTATTCAGAGATTCAACTTCTTCCTTGTTTAGTCTTCGGAGGGTGTATGTGTCAAGGAATTTATCCATTTCTTCTAGATTTTCTAGTTTATTTGTGTAGAGGTGTTTGTAGTATTCTCTGATGGTAGTTTGTATTTCTGTGGGATCAGTGGTGATATCCCCTTTATCATTTTTTATTGCGTTTATTTGATTCTTCTATTTTTTCTTCTTTATTGGTCTTGCTAGCGGTCTATCAATTTTGTTGATCCTTTCAAAAAACCAGCTCCTGGATTCGTTAATTTTTTGAAGGGTTTTTTGTGTCTCTATTCCCTTTAGTTCTGCTCTGATTTTAGTTATTTCTTGCCTTATGCCAGCTTTTGAATGTGTTTGCTCTTGCTTCTCTAGTTCTTTTAATTGTGATGTTAGGGTGTCAATTTTGGATCTTTCCTGCTTTCTCTTGTGGGCATTTAGTGCTATAAATTTCCCTCTACATACTGTTTTGAATGTTTCCCAGAGATTCTGGTATGTTGCTAGATTCTGGTATGTTGTATCTTTGTTCTCGTTGGTTTCAAAGAACATCTTTATTTCTGCCTTCATTTCATTATGCACCCAGTAGTCATTCAGGAGCAGGTTGTTCAGTTTCCATGTAGTTGAGTGGTTTTGAGGGAGTTTCTTAATCCTGAGTTCTAGTTTGATTGCACTGTGGTCTGAGAGACAGTTTGTTATAATTTCTGTTCTTTTACATTTGCTGAGGAGAGCTTTACTTCCAAATATGAGGTCAATTTTGGAACAGGTGTGGTGCAGCACTGAAAAAAAATGTATATTCTGTTGATTTGGGGTGGAGAGTTCTGTAGATGTCTATTAGGTCCGCTTGGTGCAGTGCTGAGTTCAATTCCTGGGTATCCTTGTTAACTTTCTGTCTCATTGATCTGTCTAATGTTGACAGTGGGGTGTTAAAGTCTCCCATTAGTATTGTGTGGGAGTCTAAATCTCTTTGTAGGTCACTCAGGACTTGCTTTATGAATCTGGGTGCTCCTGGATTGGGTGCATATATATTTAGGATAGTTATATATGCACCTATTCTTGTTGAATTGATTCCTTTACCATTATGTAATGGCCTTCTTTGTCTCTTTTGATATTTGTTGGTTTAAAGTCTGTTTTATCAGAGGCTAGGATTGCAACCCCTGCCTTTTTTTGTTTTCCATTTGCTTGGTAGATCTTTCTCCATCCTTTTATTTTGAGCCTGTGTGTGTCTCTTCATGTGAGATGGGTTTCCTGAATACAGCACACTGATGGGTCTCGACTCTTTATCCAATTTGCCAGTCTGTGTCTTTTAATTGGAGCATTTACTCTATTTCCTTTTTAAGTTAATTTTGTTATGTGTCAATTTGATCCTGTCATGATGTTAGCTGGTTATTTTGCTCGTTAGTTGATGCAGTTTCTTCCTAGCCTTGATGGTCTTTACAATTTGGCATGATTTTGCAGTGGCTGGTACCGGTTGTTCCTTTCCATGTTTAGTGCTTCCTTCAGGAGCTCTTTTAGGGCAGGCCTGGTGGTGACAAAATCTCTCAGCATTTGCTTGTCTGTAAAGTATTTTATTTCTCCTTCACTTATGAAGCGTAGTTTGGCTGCATATGAAATTCTGGGTTGAAAATTCTTTTCTTTAAGAATGTTGAATATTGACCCCCACTCTCTTCTGGCTTGTAGAGTTTCTGCCAAGAGATCTGCTGTTAATCTGATGGGCTTCGCTTTGAGGGTAACCCGACCTTTCTCTCTGGCTGCCCTTAACATTTTTTTCCTTCATTTCAACTTTGGTGAATCTGACAATTATGTGTCTTGGAGTTGCTCTTCTCGAAGAGTATCTCTGTGGCATTCTCTGTATTTCCTGAATATGAATGTTGGCCTGCCTTGCTAGATTGGGGAAGTTCTCCTGGGTAATATCCTGCAGAGTATTTTCCAACTTGTTTCCATTCTCCCCATCACTTTCGGGTACACCAATGAGACATAGATTTGGTCTTTTCACATAGTCCTATATTTCTTGGAGGCTTTGTTCGTTTCTTTTTATTCTTTTTTCTCTAAACTTCCCTTCTTGCTTCATTTCATTCATTTCATCTTCCATCACTGACACCTTTTCTTCCAGTTGATTGCTTAGGCTCCTGAGGCTTCTGCATTCTTCACGTAGTTCTCGAGACTTGGCTTTCAGCTCCATCAGTTCCTTTAAGCTCTTCTCTGTATTGGTTATTCTCGTTATACATTCATCTAAATTTTTTTCAAAGTTTTTAACTTCTTTGCCTTTGGTTTGAATTTCCTCCTGTAGCTCAGAGTAGTTTGATCATCTGAAGCCTTCTTCTCTCAACTTGTCAAAGTCATTCTCCATCCAGCTTTGTTCCATTGCTGGTGAGGAACTGCGTTCCTTTGGAGGAGGAGAGGTGCTCTGCTTTTTAGTGTTTCCAGTTTTTCTGCTGTTTTTTCCCCATCTTTGTGGTTTTATCTACTTTTGGTCTTTGATGATGGTGATGTACAGATGGGTTTTTGGTGTGGATGTGCTTTCTGTTTGTTAGTTTTCCTTCTAACAGACAAGACCCTTAGCTGCAGGTCTGTTGGAGTTTGCTAGAGGTCCACTCCAGACCCTGTTTGCCTGGGTATCAGCAGTGGTGGCTGGAGAACAGTGGATTTTCATGAACCATGAATGCTGCTGTCTGATTGTTTCTCTGGATTTTTTGTCTCAGTGGAGTACCCGGCCGTGTGAGGTGTCAGTCTGCCCCTACTGGGGGGTGCCTCCCAGTTAGGCTGCTCAGGAGTCTGGGGTCAGGGACCCACATGAGGAGGCAGTCTGCCCGTTCTCAGATCTCCAGCTGTGTGCTGGGAGAACCACTGCTCTCTTCAAAGCTGTCAGACAGGGACATTTAAGTCTGCAGAGGTTACTGCTGTCTTTTTATTTGTCTGTGCCCTGCCCCCAGAGGTGGAGCCTACAGAGGCAGGCAGGCCTCCTTGAGCTGTGGTGGGCTCCACCCAGTTCGAGCTTCCCGGCTGCTTTGTTTACCTAAGCAAGCCTGGGCAATGGCAGGCGCCCCTCCCCCAGCCTCGCTGCCACCTTGCAGTTTGATCTCAGACTGCTGTGCTAGCAATCAGCGAGACTCCGTGGGCATAGGACCCTCTGAGCCAGGTGCAGGATATAGTCTCCTGGTGCGCCATTTTTTAAGCCCATCAGAAAAGCACAGTATTGGGGTGGGAGTGACCTGATTTTCCAGGTGCTGTCTGTCACCCCTTTCTTTGACTAGGAAAGGGAACTCCCTGACCCCTTGTGCTTCCCGAGTGAGGCAATGCCTTGCCCTGCTTCGGCTCACGCACGGTGCGCTGCACCCACTGTCCTGTGCCCACTGTCTGGCACTCCCTAGTGAGATGAACCCAGTACCTCAGATGGAAATGCAGAAATCACCCGTCTTCTGCGTCGCTCACGCTGGGAGCTGTAGACGGGAGCATTTCCTATTCGGCCATCTTGCCTGCCCCCCCACCCACAGCAGAATTAAAAGCAATTTCCTGATTAATAATTGGGCAAAATATAGAAAGAGCAATTTTCCAAAGGTTTACAAATGGCCAGCAGGTATATTAAAAATGCTCAACATCACTAGTTATTAGAGTAATTAAAATCAAAATCACAAGGAGGTGTCACCTTTTGTGGTGTTTGGATACCTATTATCAAACAGTCAAAAGATAAAAAGTGTTAGTGAGCAGAAAAAGAGAACACTTGTACACTGTTGCTGAGGATGTCAATTGGTGCAGCTATTATTAAAAAGAGTATTGAGGTTCCTTACAATTTTTAAACAAGAAATACCATTTATTCCAATTTGGAGTCTATAGCCAAAGGACATACAATCAGTATTGTCAAGGGTATCTGCACTGCTCTGATACAGATAAATAGATAAACTGAGAGATATATAATTTCAGCTTTAATAAAAAATGAAATTCTTTCATTTACAATACTGATAAATCTTGAAAACATTAGGCTAAGTGAAATAAGCCGAATACAGAAAAACAAATACTGCATGATCTCTTTTGTATGTAAAATCTAAAAAAGTAAATAAAAAATAAAAAAAACAGAAACAGAGAGTAGAACGTGGTTCCCATGGGCTAGGAAGCGGGAAAAGCAGGGAGTTATCCATGGAAGGGGCACACCTTCAGTTATAAGATGAGTAACTGCTGGGGACCTAATGTACAGAACAGTGACTATAGTTAATGTGTACTTGAAATTTGTTACAAAAGTAGATCTCAGGTGCTCTCACCACATATACAGAAACATATTAACTATGTGAGGGGATAGATATGTTAACTAGCTTAATTGAGATAATTTAAAGGTGTACAGACGTCTCAAAACTTTCTATTGTACACCCTAAAAATGTACACTTTTCAGTTTGTCAATCATAGCTCAATAAATGTGGAAAAAAATTAAGAGTAACCAGCAGGTCATATCTAGCCACATGGATACTCAATTTAAAACACTGTTTGCCACTCTTTCCAGCTCAACTCGGGAACGAAGGGAGCGCTTCTGGCCCGTGGACTTCGACGCTCCTCCTGCTGTCCCCGTAGCTGGGGAAGGTACAATCATTCCCAGGATTCCATGCTGCACAGATCTGGCAGGGCCATCGCCATCCCTTTGCTCCTTGCCGCAGTCCCGTTAGGCTCCGCGTTTGGGAGCCTCCGGGCCAGGAAGGCTGCCTGTGACTGCTCGCGCGCCCCCGTGGCCTGTGGCTCCGCGGCCTCCGCTTCGGCCTCGCGGAGCCACTCAGCGGACGCAGCCGTCTCGTGCCCGAACTCACGGCCTCGGAGCCCGGTCCCAGCCGCCATCGCCTTCGCTGTGGCCCCCCCTCCCCCTCCCCAAGCTCCAGCGGGCCCAGAGGAGACGGAAGGCGGAGAAGCTGAAACGCTAACGCGGAGCTGCACGTGGCAGGTGCGGGGATGGGAGAAGCTGGTCTCGCACAGGAGGGCTCCTCCAGAGCAGCAAGAGCAAAGGCCAGGAGCTCTGCACGCAGCTGGAAGAACTCAGTAACGTACTCCACTGTGGGAGAAATGAAGATAATAAAAGTCTGATGTAGAAGAACTCACAAAAAACCGTGCTCCTTGGGCAATCTCACATTATTTTTAGTCCTACTCTAATGATGTTAGTCTTCCAAATAAAGTGAGTGACCGAACTGTCAGATCAGCAAGATCAGGATATTGAAACTCCTGCTCTGAATTCTAAAGACTAGTTATAAATAGAATATGATGCTCACCCTGGCACTGATAGAACAGCAAACGGTAAATGTAGACAAAAAGGTCATTTGCCTCAAATTCACGGGAGTCAGCATCTGCATTAGCAGCAAAAGATACGTCCTTAGAAGGTTCTTCATTAGCTGGAAGTTTGAGAGCTGCCTCTGAAGCGGCTGTATCACAGACTGGATTTAGTTATAATGAAAATACTGGACTGTATTTTTACCACAGCACTGGTTTCTACTAAGATTCTGAGAATCAAATATATTATGATTCAATTTATTACTACCGTGAGGTGGAAAGTGCTCGCTATCAGTTTCATTCTCAAGTAGATTTGTCACCTTGTCAGACTTATAGCATAAAGCAAAGATAAAAAATTGAGAAAAGAGAGGATCCAGATTCTTCTACAAAAAAAAAAAAAATGAGGAAAAGGATTTGAATTCAGAGGATCAAAAAGCCTTCAGTGTTGAACATACGAGCTGAAATGGGAAAGACAATTTTACAAATGTGAAAGAAAGGCCAAAATAGGCATTCATCACAGAAATAATCCCCCAAAATTCACTGGTCCAGTTAGTGGAAATACTATGGAATCTCCTCTTAATGAAAACATCTCAATTCAACTTTATTTAAAGATGAGAAAGTCGCAGACAGTGATAGTGAATCAGAAGAAGGTGAAATCACAGACTCTCAGACCGAGGGTAGTTATGATGAAGACATTACCAGTGAAGGCAATGCAACTGCAAAAGATACTGAGGAGAAAGATGAGGAATAAATGTGGCCCCCATGTATAAGAGTAATTGTCATTAGATCACCGCTGTTACAGACAGGATCACTCTTCATCATTACTGCTGTAAAACCTGCTACAATTGAAAGAGAAAATGATATGCAGCATACTCTTCGAATCCCTGCAGTTGGTGTCAGTAAGTTTCATGCACAAATTTATTTTGACCATGGCTTACAAAGTTATGTCCTTTTGGATCAGGCAGTCAGAATGGAACAATTGTTAATGAAAAACGGATTATTCAGCTGAAAACTAAATGTGACCCTTATGTACTTGAGCATGGAGATAAAGCAAAAATTGGAGAGACTGTGTTATCTTATTATATTCACCCTGGCAGTAATAGCCGTGTTGGATGTGAACCAGTGCAGGTTAGATCTCACCTTTCCTTGATAAGAAAGATGAATCATTTGTTGGTCCAACATTAACTAAGAAGGAAAGGAGATGGAAAGAAGAAAAGGATTTTAAAAATATATTAGTAAAATATGCTTTACAGAATACAGACTACAAAGATGATAAGATATTGGAGAATCTAAAATATAAAGATAGAGCTGGAAAACATAGGGAACAGATTAGAAGTGAAGGAAATTTCCAAAGAGATGATGCTCCTGCATCTGTTCATTCTGAAATTACTGATAGCAACAAAGGTCACAAGATGTTGAAGAAGATGTGTTGAAAACATTAGTAGGCCTGGGGAAGGATGGTGGGAGAATAAAAACTCCAATACAGCTTCAACTTCGGCAAACGCAAACAGGATTGGAGACAGACAAACCATCCTCAATTAAAGAGGCTCACCTTCTCCTAAACAAGAACAAGAACAACAACAACAACAAAAACAAAAACAATGAAAACTAGGACAAAGCACAGGAGAGGATTGCTGAAAACTTTCCAGAAACTAAACTTCCAAAAGATGACCTAGGAACCAATCCTTGGGTAAAAGGGACCGAGGAGTGAAGGCTAATCAGAGAAGAAAACTCAAGCTTTTTTAAAAATAGCTTGGAAACTCTTATTTTATTGCAGAACGTTTCTTCCCCAAAAAAGTCAGTGGCACAAGGAAACTATGTCACAGTTTACCCCTTCCTGATTCAGAAATGTGTAATAAAATGTGGTTTGCAGCTTTTAAAAAACACTTTTTAGACTAATTATTAGTGACTGAATTAAGTTGTACAGTAAGTAAACTAAAGTTCACAGGGCACTGATGAGTTTATCAAACTTTACTATTGTATCTTGTCATTTACAACATCCATATAGGCAATTAGCCATATAAGCAAAATTCATATAACCACTTAAATGTACATTTGTCTTTGTCTCCATATATTCATACTAAGATGCACAGAAACTGAATATAAGATGCTCCATATATTCATACTAAGATGCACAGAAACTGAATATAAGATGCTCCATATATTCATACTAAGATGCACAGCAAAAGAAATATCGAAAGTCTACAAAAGTAAATCTGAAAATATACATCCTTTTTTATGCCCTTAAGGACTTAGATAAAAAATTTTGAGAAAACATGGATAGTGAGGCATACATTTTCTTATATTTGGAATAGCCTAAATCATATTGAAGAACTAATGAACAGGTGACATGTCATAGAAAATTAGTCTTTTATTATTTTCTTCTGTGAAGAATCTGAATGTGTTGATATGTACTATGCATTCAGGATTTGTAGTTGGTTTGTTTCATAGCTAATGAATATTTATACATGAATAACTGAGTACAGTATTGAAATAGTCATATGCTGGCATTCATGTATTTTATAAGTACTATTGAAGGCAAAGAAGTTGTGCCAGAAAAATCAGATTTCTAGTACAAAAGGAATACTTAGCCGGGGACTCAAGCTCAATATATTTATTGAAAATGTCCTAAATTGCCATAAAAACGTTATAACATTAAATAACTTATTTCAATAAATTATGAATTAAACAAAAAATACAAATGATATCTTTTATGGGTTAGGGAAGTGCTAATGAGACAGAATGGCAATTGAAGCCAAAAGATCTGAATTCAGGTAAATAACTTTACTCATATTAGTTTTATGTTAGAGAAAACAATACTTCTGACCATATGCTATTTATTGCAGTGGAGTATTTCAAAAATATGTACATAATATATAATTAATTTTCTAGTGATATAAAAGTAATCATATTCTATGAATTATTACAATATGATCTATTGATGGGAGGGGTGTTTCAAATGAAAAAACTTGGAATTTCTCATGAGGTGGTGATAGATGCCACAGAAAATCTATGTAAAATGTTTCACTCATATATGCAACTATTGATATTTCTGCTTTTCAGAAAAATAGTATACTTTAAACACTTAATCCTGACAATTAAAATCACCAAGAAGATACAGGAATTCACAGAATGCCTAATATACTTGAAAGGAAATTAAAAAAACTTCCCAGGACTGGAAGTAAATAAAGATAATGATCCAGAGAAGTAATCAATCTAAGAGGCCCATGCTCCACTCAGATGTGTCTGATCACAAGGATGTCAGGTCCATGTGTGTTGTTCCCTTCTGACAAGGCAAATGGAATAAACAAAGAGAAACTGCCTGCAGGTGTCAGAATGTGGTGTCTCCCATATGTGAGGATTAAATTATAAATTATGTTGCACACAAGGAGATGAACTACTGGAGTGAAGCATCAGAAGAAATATGGCACATAAATCTCAGATATTGAGTTTATATTTAAATGTTTAAGTCAATAAAATGGAAAAACAAGAAACCAAAATAATGTGGAAAGAATCTATGAGCTTGTCAAGCTATCTTTGGAAAATAGGCAAATGGAAAGTAAAGTATTGAAAGTGTTGTAAAACAATTTAATGTACAACCAACAAATTACATATTAAAATAGGCTGAGCCGAAAAAAGGACTAGTAAAGTGAAATGCTGATCACAACTAATGTAGTCATATAAGTTATAGAAGGCAAATTAATAGAAAATATAAATATATTTATATATGAGGATTAGATTGAGAAGAAATAAAAAGCACTTAATTGTTTTACCAGACTCTCTAAATAGGAAAGCAATAGTCAAAGAATCAGTGACTCATAAGTTTCAGAAACTGGAAATCAGACATGAATCCTTTAAAAGTTTAGGGTGTAATACATGAAAAAAAGTAAATTAAGAAATACTTAGAAGAAATAATAGTTTTGGTTATTGTGAATGCTACTTAATAAACATGAGAGTGCATTTATCTTTTTGACATGCTTATTTTGTTTCCTTTTGATATATACTCAGTAATCAGATTGCTGGATCGTATGGTAGTTTGATGTATAATTTATTGAAAAACCTCCATGCTGTTCTCCCTATAGAAATGGGAAATGATTGTACTAATTTACATTCCTACCAACAGTGTATAAGTGCCCATCTACAAATTGAATAAAGAAAATGTTATATATACACAAACACACGCACACACACACACACTGGAATAATGTTCAGTTATAAAACAGAATGAAGTTCCATCATTTGTGTCAACATGGATGGACCTAGAGGACATTATGTTAAGCAGAATAAGTCAGGCACAGAAAGAAAAAGACCATGTGCTGTCACTCGTGTGACATCTGAAGAAGTCCATCTCATAGAATTAGAGAGCAGAGTGGTGGTTACCAGAGGTCAGCGATGGCAGAAGGCTGAGGGAATGGGGAGAGCTTTGTCATTGGGTACAAAGTTACAGTTAGGAAGAATAAATAGTGATGTTCTATTACACCGTACAATGACTATCGCTAATAATAATGTACTGTTCATTCTATCATAGCTTGAAGAGAGGATTTTGAACTTTATTAGCACAGGAAGTAATGTTTAAAGTGTTAAACATGCTAATTACTCTTGTTGGATCACTGTACAGTGTATATGGTACAATGTGATGCAGTTAAACATCATATAATTAAGACATGATAATTATACATGTTTACGGAGCAAAGTGTGATGTTCACTGCATCACACTGTACCGTGTAGTATGATGCAGTGAAACAATTAAAGCAAGTAGGGTCTGTGATCTCTACTTTTTCTGAGGAGGATTTTGAGGGTTTCAGTCTTTAAAAGGGGTACAGCAGGCAGGAGGGAGAAGCGGAAAGAAAAAATAAGAGGGAAGGTGTGGCCACATTACTGTGAAGCTTCCATCAGGCTTGCTGAATCCACACATTGCATGTGAAAAGGAGCCAGTAGAGGGATATATTTAGCAAATGCTCAGCAAATCTGCACTTTACACAAGATAAAGCAAACACATAGTGGAGAAAGCAATCAAATATGTATTCCTCTCGGGGTGGGGGGCTGGGAAGGGTGGAGGGGAGGGACAAGTTCTAGTCTTGTCTTGTACTGTGAAGATAAGCTGTTAATTTACATTGTCAGGGTGAGTGAGGTCACCTGTGGAGATATCTGGCCTTCTATCTGTAGCTATCTGCTTAGGAACAAAAGGAAATGTCCCCTTACCCCTGTGGGTTCTACAGAATCTGCTACTTTCTGCAAACTCACTGCCACCTCAACAAGGTGCTGACCCCCACCAGGATGTCATATGCCAAGAACAGCCCACCAGCACAGCCCAAGGGCTGTGAGTCCTGGAGAAGTTGTGCTGGAACTGGAGGCGCATGTTTTCCAGTCCCAGAGTCTCCCTGACTTCACCATTCACAGCCTCTGTGCCACAGTTTCTCCCACTGCACCACAAGATGAAAATCCCACCTGAGGGCCGAGGGCCTCAGACAGACCACCACACCTGTTTAAGTGGCTGGAAAGGGTAAAAACCATGGGTGAGAGACTCTCCTTGCCCTGGGTCTCTTGCCCTAGAACTGATGTGCATCAGACCACAGCCATGTCAGAGGCATGTGAATCAGAGCAACTCCATCTTGAATAGGAGCTGGGTAAAATGAGGCTGAAACTTATGGGGCTGCATTCCCAGATGGATAAGGCATTCTAAGTCACAGGATAAGAAAGGCGGTCAGCACAAAATACAGGTTATAAAGACCTTGCTGATAAAACAGGTTGCAGTAAAGGAGCCGGCCAAAACCTACAAAAACCAAAATGGTCATGAGAGTAATCTCTAGTCGTCCTCACTGCTACACTCCCACCAGCACTATGACAGTTTACAAAAGCCATGGCAATGTCCCCTCAGGGCTGCTCTGTCTGTGGAGCAGCCATTCTTTATTCCTTTATTTTCTTAATAAACTTGCTTTAACATTGCACTGTTGACTAGTCCCAAATTCGTTCTTGCGTGAGATCCAAGGACTCTTTTTTCAGGTGTGGATCAGGACTCCTTTCCTGCAACATATTTCTGGTGACCAAAGAAGGGACTACAGTGTAGAAACCCTGACCCAACAGCTACCTTTGGGTAAGCATTGGGGTCCTGTAACATCTTTGTGGTGACCATGAAAACGACTATACTGAGAAAACCCCTGACCCAAAGGCTAACTTTGGGTAAGTGGTAGGGTCCAGTAATATCTTTCTGGCGAATCCTGAAGGGACAATACTGAGGACACCCCTGACCCAAAGGCAATAGACTGCAGCACTGATTCGATGACTTTTGGTAAGTGGTGGGGTACTCGGGTAAAGAATGGGATTGGGGACCAGGAGCTGTGACTCATGCCTGTAATTTCAGCACTGTGGGAGGCCAAGGCGGGCAAATCACAAGGTCAGGAGTTCAAGACCAGCCTGGCCAATAGGGTGAAACCCCGTCTTTACAAAAAAATACAAAACTTACCAGAGTGTGGTGGTGTGCACCTGTAATCCCAGCTACTCCAGAGGCTGAGGCAGGAGAATCGCTGGAACCTGGGAGGAGGATGTTGCAGTCAGCTGAGATCGCACCACTGCACACCAGCCTGGGTGACAGAGCGAGACTCTGTCTAAAAAAAAAAAAAGAATGGGATTGGGTTAGAGGCCCAACTAAGGGGAGTTAGAGTCTCTCCTACGACAGAGTGGGTTAGAGACCCCTCTTAATAAAAGGCAAAGACTTTGACAAACCTTGGGTTAGAGGCCCAACTTAGGAAGGTTAGAGTCCCTTATAAGATTTAGGGATTAGAGGGCCCTCTCAGTAAACTCCCTCTCAGCTAAGAACAGGTTTGGCACTATGGGATGTTAACTGCTATTCTCTTTGAATTAATCTGTCTTGCAGTCTTTGGTGATGGCTGTGGGTAAAAGGGTTAGGCATGTACATGATCCTGGGATATGGGGAGATTTCTCCTCCCTGAAAGGGGAAACTCAAGAGCTGATGGGACTGCTGGAAAAAAATCCCTTCCAGACACCAGCCACAGCTGCCTGAACTTTTGAGTGTTGCTGCAGTGGGTGAGTCTTTCTCTGGCCTCCCTGATCATTTCGTCTTCCCCACCCTGACACAGGCAATGCTTTTCTCTCTCTTTTACCTTTTCTAACTTTTCTATTACTCATGGTGACCATTTTGCCCAGAGACCACATGTTGAAACTCCAAGTCAGAGGTTGGATTGAAGATGAGGAGGCCCACCTGGGGGCAAATTGAAGGCTTGCCAGTTTGATATTGGGCGCTAAGCAGAGTGGCTAATGTTTATGTTTTATTACATGTATTTTGCTCTGACCAGGATGAAAAATAATAAATAATTTTCCTTTATGATTCAGGTTGGCCCCCAGCATGACGGTGCCACAAGTTGGATCACTAGGGCTGCTCAGGGAAATGGAACCCAGAAGTCTGTTATGCTGGCAAAAGGGTAATTTCTTGCCAATTAGATTTCTGGCTTCTCTCTGTGTGCAAATGGTTGAATTCACATTCCCACGAGCAGTGTGCAAGGGCTTTTCTCCACATGCTCATCAACATTTGATATCTCTTGTCTTTCTTCAACCACCATTCTAACAGATGTGTGATGATATCCCACTGTGATTTAACCTGAAAGTGTAAAACTCCTAGAATAAAACATTGGAGAAAAATCTCCTTGATATTGGGCTAGACAATACATTTCTGGATAGGACAATAACAGCGCAGACATCAAAAGCAAAAATAAGCAAGTAGAACTATACCAAACTGGAAAGGTTCTGCATAGCAAAAATACCAGTCAATGAAATAAAAAAACGGCATATGGATTTAAATACTTGCTAGCCATATATATAATAAGGGTTAATATCAAAATATATAAACCACCACAAAATTCCACAAACATAGAAGACCAAAACTTAAAAATAAATCCCTAGGTAGAAACAGATCATAAAAGTAAACTGAAGAACAAATGTATTGATAGACATATGTTAAGAAATGAAATATATTCAAATAAAGATATTAAATTAATTAAGAGTCTTCCCATGAAGAAAGGCCCAGACACAGTTGTCTTCACTGGTGAGCTCTGCCAAACATAGAGTGAAGAATTAATACCAACGCTCCATTATCACTCCAAAAATATGAATGAGAGCATAGAATGGTATCTAACAGGGGCCAGGGTGAGGTCTCAGAAATGTTGACCAAGGGGTACCTAACTTAGGAAGAGTAAATTCAGAATCTATTGTATAACGTGATGACCATAGTTAATAACAAGTGTTCATAGTCTTGAATATCACTGAGAGAGTAGATTTTAAGTATTCTCACCATAAGAAGATAAGTGTGAGAAATAATGTATATGTTACCTAGTTTGATTTAGCTATTCCACGATGAAACCACATTGCAAAACATATTGTGCATGTAAATATATGCAGTTATATTTTTCCTAAAAACAAATTTAAAAATAGAAGAAAAGAAAACAACTTATCAATTTATGAAGTCAGTATTACCCAGATAACAAAGCCACACAAAAGCATAAGAAAGAAATAAAACTATAGACCATATCCCTTATGAATGTAGACACATAATCTCAAAAGTACTAGTAAATTGAATGTAGCAACATATAAAAAAAGGTTAGACGCCGTTACTAAGAGGGTTATCTCACAAGTACAAATACAATGATACAGCTCTGTGACCAATGAGCTGAAATCAGTTAAGAGACTACGGAAACCAGCGTGCCTGGCGAGGCGCGCACCTCTTTCTTTGAACACTGTAAATTGAAGCGCACAGTATCTGCTGCAGCGCAGCTCGTCATGGCAATGAGGGAAGGACTGAGAGGAAGCTCTGACGATTCAGGGCGTGGTGAGCTGGGGCTTCCACAGAGAGAATCCCAGGGTCCTGGGCTCTCCCACTGAGGCTGGCAGGGCAGTCTGAAGGCCAGTGGAGATGGATGCTGAAGGCTCAAGCGGCCAGTGTGAGCCCAGGATCTCTCCAGGTCTGGCTGAATCTCAGCGCGCCTGCGGAGGCGGCCTGAGCAGCGCCAAGATCAGAGACATCCAGGGCGAGGCCAGCTCTGCAGCCGAGGTCTGGGTGCTGCGCATGCGCATGTACACGGGCAGGCGGTTTCACTGTCTTCCGCGGTTGCTGGTCCTAGACCGTCAGTATGTCTGTCCCTCAAGGCGGGGATTTGCACCTCTCTGGTCACATCCCTCTAATCAAAGCTGCATCTTTTCCGTCCCCAGAAGTGGAGGGCGGTGGAGACCGGATAGGACTTGAATGGGAGGCCCCCTCAAAAGACAGGGTGTCTTCAGGCAGAACCAGATATCCACCTCCGCTGCAGCACTGGAGCAGGTCTCCTGGCAATGTCCTCCTCCCTGCTCCTGCACTCTTCCGGAGCAGGAAAGAAATCAGGCCACCCGAACCTTTGCACAGCGGGAGGAGGAGGAGGCAGAAGAGGGTGGGCAGCGCGGGATGCGCAGTCACCCGTGCCACGGAACAAAGCTGCAGGCCCAGGTTGAGGCCAAGGCTGCAGGGCCATGGTGAAATCCAGGCTGTGGTCCAGGCAGTAGGTCCAGGCTGCAGGTCCAGGCTGTAGGGCAAGTTTGTGGTTTAGGCTGTGGTCCAGCCTGCGGTCCAGGCTGCAGCTCCAGGTTGAGGTCCAGGCCGCAGGTACAGGCTGGGCTTCAGGCTTCCGTCCAGGCTGCAGGTTCAGGCTGCATGTCCAGGCTGCAGTTCCAGGCTACGGTCCAGCAGCACTCGGTGCCGGTCCCGCATCACCCCTCCACAGCCTGGAATAGCCGCCCCAGCTGCCACTTCTTCGGTTTCCTTCTTACTGAGGGTGTGAGTGCTTTCCAAAAGTTTTTGGATCCTCCCGCAGTCACCCATGGCTGGAGATGGGGACGGTGGCCACTTCTGACACCGTGGACCCCTCCTCCCCACCGCAGCAGCCAGCCTTGCCCGGGCCACCCCCATGGCCCCAGGCTAAGGCAGTCCCTTCTGACCTTTTTTCCTCAGCCTGCCTCCTCCTACTCCTCCTCTGCCTCCCCAATCTGCACTCCCTTCGCCATCCTCCTTGTCATTACAGTGTGGCTCCTGGCTTCATAGATACCCTGGACGCGCAAAGATCTCTGTCCCTGCCCAGGCCAGAAAAGGTTTTGGGGAAGGCTGGGAGAAAACTTGTCGGCCGCCTCCCAGAAGGAATAGAACAGAACGCCCACACTCCAGGAAGAAGTCGGGCGTCCAGTGGGGACAGTAGGCGCAGCCCAGAGCAGCAGGGTTCTGCGGGGCGCTCTGTGGCCTGTGCTGGTGTCCTGGAGGCTGAGGTGCCGGCTGGGAAAGGAGTCACCCTCCAGAACTGTGAGCCATCCCTTGATCTGGCCGCCACACTTTTCAGGCCAGCTGCATTTATGAGAATCGCTACAGCTGCATTCCCACGGTTTTCAATGGCCGTCCACTTGGCGCGTCCCCAAAACCTTTTCCTGCAGGGATTCTGAAGTGGGCAGTTGGCAGCCTAGGCGTTCTCATCAAACAGTAATTCCAAAGAAAATGATCTTCAGTGGAATGACCAAGTTCCTGTACATAGTGTGCATTCAGTACGTGTGGAACTGGGTTGAATCCGGAACAAAACCAGTAGCAGATGTTGGTTTTGCCAAAGATAGTCAATAGGTATAGCATCTAAGACTGTAAGGCAAGAGCTTTGTAGAAATATATACACACACACACACACACACACACACACATATACATACACACACAATATGTGAATATATGTACAATAGTGTCTTGTTTTTTTCTCTTAGAAAAAATGCTTTTTTTTTCTGTTTAGTATGATCTTACCTATGCATTTGTTATACATGGCCTTTATTGGGTTGAGGTGCGTTTGTACTATATCTAATTTATTGAGAGTTTTAATCATCAAGCAATGTTGAACGTTGTCAAATCCCTTTTCTACATCCATTTAAATGGTATAGTTGGTCCTATAGTCTGTCATCTAGGTCAAAATCTCAAATATTTATATCATAAGGTAGTTCCATCTTTAAGGTTTTGAGAAATTTTCATTCTATTTTCCATAATGACTATACTCATTTACATTGACACTAATCATGTGTGTGCATTCCCTTCCCTCCACATTTTTGCATTTTTGCCAAGATTTTTTTTTTTTTTTTTTTTTTTTTGAGACGGAGTCTGTCTTTGTCGCCCAGGCCAGAGTGCATTGGGGAGATCTCGGCTCACCGCAACTTATGCCTCCTTGCTTCAAGCAATTCTCCTACTGCAGCCTCCGGAGTATCTGGGATTACAGGCACACGGCACTATGCCCAGCTAATTTATATATATATATGTATATATATTATTATTTTTTTTTTTTGAGATTGTGTCTCGCTCTGTCGCCCAGGCTGGAGTGCAGTGGCGCGATCTCGGCTTACTGCAAGCTCCACCTCCAAGGTTCATGCCATCTCCTGCCTCAGCCTCCCGAGTAGCTGGGACTACAGGCGCCCGCCCCCATGCCCGGCTAATTCTTTTGTAATTTTAAGTAGAGACGGGGTTTCACCGTGTTAGCCAGGATGGTCTCATTCTCCTGACCTCTGGTGATCCACCCGCCTCGGCCTCCCAAAGAGCTGGGATTATAGGAGTGAGCCACCGCGCCCAGCCTTTTGTCTTTTTAACTCACTTTAACAAGAGTGAGTTGATATTTACTAGTGGTTTTGATTTGCCATTCTCTAATGATTATTGACATTGATAATTTTTCCACGTATCTGTTGGCCACATGTAAGCCTTCTTTTAAGAAATGTCTATTTAAGTCTTTTTTCACTCTTAATAGTTATTTCTTTTTGTTGTACAGTTGTATTTCTTACATATTTTAGATATTAAGCCTTTGTCAGAAGTATAACTTGCAAATACTTTCGTTCCTAGATTGTCTCAATATTTCATTGTGTCTGGTGTTGTGAAGAAGCTTCTTTAGTTAGACGTAATCTTATTTGTTTATTTTGACTTCTGTTCCCTGGAATTTTGAGATTAAATTGAAAAACTCATTGCTGAGACCAACGTCATGGGACTTTCACCCTATGTTTTCTTGTAGCAGTTTCAGAGTTTCAGGTCTTACATTTAAGTTTTTAATGAATAGTGAGTTAATTTTTACATATGGTTTAAACTGAAGGTGTTATTCTGTTGTTCTCTGTGAATTTCCAGTTTTCCCAACACTTTTTATTGAAGAGACTGTCTTCCTCCATTGTGTGTTTTGTCACCTTTGTCTAAAATCAATTAGCTGTAACTGCATGAATTTCTGGGCTCTCTATTTTGCTCCATTGGCCCTTGTGTCTGTTTTTATGTTCATGCCATAATGTTTTGGTCACTATAGCTTTGTGCCATATTACATTGTGAAGTACTGTGATGTTTGTAGCTTTGTTCTTTTTGCTTAGATTGCTTTGAATTTTCAGGGCCTTTTTGGTATCATATACATTTTAGAATTTTTATCTTATATTTGTGAAGTATGTCATTGATGTTTTGATAAGAATTACATCAAGTCTGTAGATTATCTTATGCAATTATAGACTTACAACAGTATTAACTCCACCGACTCATGAATAAGTAACATCTTTTCATTTATTTGTTTTTTATTTGTTTGACCTCAATTTTTAAAGTTTTTTTAGCTTTTAATGTAGAGATTACACCTTGTTGATTGAATTTATTTCTGAGTATACATTTTGTAGCTATTGTAGATGGAATTTTTTTTATTTCTTTTTCACATAGTTTTACACAGTTCCTTGTTAGTACATAAAAATGGTAGTGATTTTTTAATGTTGATTTCATATCTTGCAAGTTTACTAAATTTCTTAGATCTAACAGTTTTTTAGTGAAGTTTTTAGGGTTTTATATATAAGATTATGTGGTCTGCAAACAGTGACAATTTAACTTCCTTTCCAGTCTGTATTCCTTTGATTTTGTTCTCTAATTGCCCTGCCTTGAACATATGATATTAAATTGAATAAAAGTGATGAAAGTGAGCATTCTTATCTTGTTCCAGGTCTTATAGAAAAAGCTTATCACTTTGTCTCATTTAGTATAATAATTTTTTTTAAGGAGTTTTCCTCTTGTTTCCCAGGCTGGAGTGCAATGGCACGATCTCAGCTTACTGCAACCTCTGCCTCCCAGGTTCAAGGGATTATCTTGCCTCAGCCTCCCAAGTAGCTGGGATTACAGGCAATGCGCCACTACACCCGGCTAACTTGGTACTTTTAGTAGAGATGGTGCTCCATCATGCTGGCCAGGCTGCTTTGAACTACTGACCTCAGGTGATCCATCCACCTCGGCCTCCCAAAGTGTGGGATTACAGGCATGAGCCACTGTGCCTAGCCAGCTATTAATTTGCAATAGATGGCCTTTAATGGGTTGAAGTGAACTTATTTTATACCTAATTCTTTGAGAGTTTTTATCATAAAGGGATGTTACTTTTTGAAGAAAAAAAAGTTTTCTACATCATCTATTTAAACATTATGCTTGGTCCTGGGTCTGTTGTTCTGATCAGAAGCTGAGAGGTGCATCCGTTCCTAGAGGAAAGCATGAGAACATCAGATCTCACATTCTGTGAACACGGCCTGTTTATAAGGTCTACTGTGAATGTCTGACTCCTTAAAGTAAATTGTGACCCAGGAACTCTCATCTGTCTTCTTCACTGAATCATGCCAAGTGTCTGGAAAAGTACTTGGAAAAGTACATATATTACATATATATTTCATATACATTACGTATATATTTCATATATATATTACATATATATAACATATGTATATATAAAATGAATAAATAAACCCTAACTACAACCTCTTTAGCTATGTCTGAGTGTGCCTGGGGCCCCTTTCTCAGCATGCAGGGACACAGGATCTCTCTGTGTCAAGAACGAAGCCCAGCTAACAGGAAGCTCAAGTGCCCTTTACAAATGTAAGAACAGGTTTTATTCCATATGCTTTTCCAATTACAGAGGGAGCTTAGTCATTGTGACATTAGCCTCTGGGGTGAAAGAAGAGAAAAAAATAATAAACTTGAACAACCAAAGCATGCCCCAGTAGACTTTCCACCAAGCCAAACATTAGGGATCCACTTTTCATGTTTTATGCCATTCATTTCTCACAAAAACCATATAAGGTTGTTGGGGAAAGTTAAATATTAAATTTGAATTCAATTGAACATGGAAATAAGCAATGGTCATCAAGTTCCGGAACAGGTAGTGTGAGCCCATTGAAGCATTTGTCCAGCACTGTTTCAGAGAAATCTCTATTTCAATCTATTTCTATATTTTAGTTATTGAAAAACAAACACAATCGCAAAAACAAGTTAACCTTTTCATGTTCCTTCAGCCCAGTTTTGAAGGGCCCTCGTAACTGGGCCTCATGCCAAGCAACTCATTACAAAAAGAGCTAGGGCCCTAGGCCACCCCGAAAGTTCATAAGACCTCTCTTCATCTGTGCACGGATGGGTGGCCGACTCTGGAGACCAGGCTGTTGCTTCCTGGTCTGGTGATGAATCCTCCATAGTCTGGTGAATGTAAATATGTATATATTGTTTCCCTTCTCCCCTTCCCATTGCAATTTGCTTATTTAAGCTGCACTGCCACTTACATGGGATAAAGATTGTTTACCCTTAAAGGTATTGTGTGTGTGTGTGTTTTCTTCTCCCCTTGCGGGTCTCCCATACAGAACAGAGGTACAATTCTCTACAGAGATGCAAATTGAGGCTGACAGAGATGCACTGGTATCCTAAGACACAGTTAGTAACTGGCAGAGTCACCACTGTGCCTTGGAGAAGACATATGCTCACCTACTAAACAGCTGGTCCAGGAACTATAGAGTGGTTGGGAAGTCCTGGTAAAAGTTCAGAAAAATGGTAAAGAAGGAGAGAGTTTGACCCAGAAAGGCTGCTGTCAGGGACTTCATCACTTTCTGCCTTGTGCCTGGCTTGGGGAGTTGGCATCATTCAGATCTCTAGGTTCAGGATAGACTCATTTCCTCCTGGGGAGGGGACAAGACCCTGATGACAAGACCATGAAACACCAGAGGATTGGAATATGGAGCTCAGATCAGGAAATCCCCATCCTTCAGAGACTTGGGCATGTGGAGGAAATGGGTGTTTATGGTGAAAAAGGTTTTAGGCCTCTGACATTAAACTTAATGTGTAGGTAGAGTATAATTAATCCATGAACACATTCAAGGCCTTCACGATATTATATCAGCTGTAAGACAACAGCCCCCACCTGTATTAATAATCTTTATAAAGAGCATTATCCCAGAGAATTCTCAAAAAAAATTCTCAGTCTAGAAATGAGAAAACAAGGCTTTGTGATTTCAAATGGCTGCTCAAAAACACACAGGTAAGAATGAGAATCTTCCACGGTGAGGCTTGCATGAAATTCCCTTTAAGCTATCTGAGGCTCTATGTCTGCCCCTGACATAGAGGGAAGGGCATAGGGAAGCCTCACTTTCTCTTTATTTTAAAGACAGGGCACAAGACAAGAAACCCTAAGACAAGCCTTTTGACTTAAAGCAACCTAATTGTGTCTTGTAAAACCTTAAAAGGAGTCTTGAGAAACGACTACAGTCACCCCACACCTGGAAAAGGTGTCAGTGCTGGGGGACTCCAAGGTGGGAGAAACCCCTCACAGGGCCAAGCCACTGAGCAGGTAACTCAGGGAACAGAAAACCAAAATAGGTTTAAGCAAACTGAAAGGTAACTCAAATATATCAGTTGAAAAATTGAAATAGAAACAGTTTTTTTGCCACATAGATAGCAGAGTGACAAAAAATTAAAAGAATGTTAACATCCAAGGGAGTCTGAATCTATAAAAGCAGATAAATTCAGAAACTACTGCTGGCAGTGTACCTTTCACAGCCCTTTTGGAATATATTCTGGCTTTACCTATTAAAACTTTACATTTTCATACTCTTTCACTGAGTAATCTCTTTCCTGGGAGACTACAACCTACAACGGAGTAGTAAATGTTTTGAGTTAAATTGTGTTCCCTTCCTAAAATTTATATGTTTATGTCCTAACACCTAGTGCCTCAGAATGTGATCATATTTGAACATCTAGCCTCTGCAAATGTAATTAAGGTTAAGTGAACTAATTGGGGTGCACCCTAATTCCACATGACTGCAGCCCTTTTTAGAAGAGGCAGTAAGGACAGAAAAGCACAAGGGAAGATCTTGTGAACACAGAGATAGAAGATGATCATCTGCAAGCAAAGGATGGAGACCTCAGAGAAACCACCCAGCCAGTAGCTTAAGGTTGGGTTTCTAGCTTCTAGAATTGTGAGAAACTCAATTTTTGTTGTTAAAGCACTTCAACATGTGGTATTGTATTATGTAAGCCATAGCAAACTGTTACAGCCTATTAGGACACAGATAAGATGTTGCCTGTAGCATGGCTCAAATGGAAATAGAACTTATTACGCTAGGCTCCACCAGTATTAAAAGACTAAATTACTGAGGGAAAGGCCCCACTTAGGGAATTTTATGAAGACATATAAGGGCACAGCTCCTGTCCTGTTGGGGCAATAGAGATGGGCCCTGTGAGACACATGCATAGAGTCACATAAGGCCCTTTTTTGTAACTCCCATTTTTTGGGTAATACCCGTCTCTAGAAGAGTGTGAACTTCTAAGTCTTAAAGAAGGTCTGGCAAGGCAGCAAAGCTGCCTGCTACAGGGTGTGTCTGGGGTGGGTAGTTACAACAATAAAAAGAGTAGCAACATGCAAAGACACCCACAGCCTAATGTAGGATAAAAACAACACAAAAGTGTTTGTTTTGATATTCCTGCAAGTATATGACTGGTGACTGTGCACCTAAGTTGCCATTATGGACTAATGGAGGCCAGATTCCTCTGGGAAGGAAATGTGGGTCCTTAACTGAGAAAGCCCTAAAACAGTTTCTGGGGAATCCTCACATTTGGGTCTGGGTCCTGGGCTTCCCCGGTCTTTTCCATTTGGAGACCTCTCTGTGTCCACCTTGCCTCCAGACCAGCACGGGCCACGGTTGTTGGCATGGTGCACCTGCTTTTTGTTCAATGAGATGGGGTAGTTGGACTCATCAAACAGCTCCTCAGGAATCTCCTGCATAGAGTTCTGCAAAGAAAGTGCTGGAAGCCTGGCCAAGAGGCATCAATGGCATCCTGGCTTTCCCCATAGGGGAAATTCCTGTTAGAAAGCCTGCTCCCCATATCAGGCACATAGGAGCATTTGCGTAGACTTCCAGCCAGGGAGAAAACAAGATGACAGCTTGAAGTATTAGAATAAATGTCTGAACAGACAAAGGTGACCCCCAAGCACTCATCTTCCCCTCCTGCCAGCTGTAACCTACAGTATAAACAGACTTTTAGCCTCCCAATTTCTGGAAACCTGCTCCCGTGAAAAAAAGGACCCATTATCTCTTTCTTTCCCACAAGACGTGGTGATGAGGAGGGGTGTGTGGCTGCCGAGATGATATCAAAGGTGAGGCCTGGCCTGGATAGGCCTGCCATGGGTGGCCTTGTGTTATCTATGGGTAACCCCTTCCAAATGGCCAGAACAGCCAGCGGTGAGGAATGAGCCAATGTCTCCAACGTAAGAAAAGGCTCTCATTTCAAGCCTTCCTGAGATGAGAGCCTCAGAAATTCAAGACACAGCAGGAGAACATCTTGCTGTCTTTAGAGTCTCCTTAGTAAATACAGGCCTGTCTCTAGAATGAGGGTTCCAGATTACCAGAGTTCTGAATTTTCTTTGAGCCTGTAACTAAGGAAGTGAGGTCACTTCGAGATTCCATCACCTGGGCTCCTGTGTGGGAAATGCACAAGGGGAAAAGAAAAGGCACCCACAATAATTTTAAGGATAAACAGCCTTTATCCCAAGCATATGGCAATACAGGCATGATAAGCAAATAATATAATAAGCAAATTGCAATGAGAAGGAGAGAAAGGAAAAGGAAATCCTCCTATGGAGGATTCATCACCAAACTGGGAAGCAACAGCCTGGACTCCAGAGTTGGCCACCTGTCCATGCATAGATGAGGGGAGGTTTCATGAAGCTTTGGCACGGTCTGGGACCCTAGCTCTTTTTGTAACGAGTTGTTTGGCATGAGGCCCAGTCACAAGTGCCCTTCACAACTGGGCTCTAGGAACACAAAAAGATCAACTTGTTTTTGCGATTGTCTGTTGTTTTTTCAATACCTAATGTATAGGAATAGATTGAAATAGAGATTTCTCCAAAACAGCGCTTGATGAACATTTCAAGGGGCTCACACAACCTGTTCCAGGACTTGGTGACTATTGTTTGTGTCCATGTTCATTTCAGTTCTAATTTAATATTTAACTTTTCCTACACATTGCATTCCCAATTCTCAGAACCATGTCTGCCACCACAGGGCCTGGCTGAGAATATTGTCACCCATAGCGTTTAGAGGATGGAATGCTGGTCAGTTGTGATGCTGGAGTGTTGGGGGAAGGCAGCTGGGACAGGCCCTCCAGGTTGAGGGAGGAGTTGGCCTCTCTTACAGGGCCCTGGGCAGGTCATTGCCCCTTTGGGCCTCTGTTTTCTTATCTCGAAAATGTAGGAATGATGAGCCTGTTGTGCAGGCCTCTCAAGGCGATGATGGGGATCAGGAAGGAAGAGAATCTCAGGGTCTTGCGTCTGGCTCATCCTGAGAGGGATGATGGTGACAGCAATAGTGACAGCCACATGAAACTGAGGTGTTAAGGGGCCCTGTGAGGTAGTTTGGCTCCCACCACACTTTCCAGTTCAGGAAACAGCTCAGGGAAGCCCGACTGCATGCCCAAAATGACACACCCAGCGAGTGTTGGAGCTGGGAATGAGTCTAGAATCAGAGCTCACTGGAGGTGGTCAGAGCATTGGACCAGCTGACTCAGGCCACTTATCCAGTGTCCAAGTGGCTGAGTCGTAACTGAAGAAGTATATTTTCACTGACCTTGTCCCTCACCCTCTCAGGTAGAGACCTACAAATTTTCTACCCTGTAGAGGAGCCCCAGAGAGCCCAGATGAGGCGGTGGCAGCAGAAGGTGGATATTCCTGTGGCCCAGCTGGAGACCTCCAAATCAAAAGAGCAGAGGGCCTTTCCACTCCAGCCCTTTCCTCCTGGGGCCACAGTGCCTAAAATGCATTCATTAGAGAGACCAGAGCAAGGGCCTGGAAGAGGTGGGCTCCATGTGGGTTTTAAAACAGGTGGAGCCAGGACCACATGACCTTGTGGCTTGTTAAAATCCCACCAAGGAGGTAATTATTGGGTGCTTGGTGGCTATAGAGGCCAGCTAATGGGAAGACGTGGAGAATTGGGAAAAGGCAGCTGAGGGTTCTCAGCTACTCCAAGTGGGAGACCTAGGTAGAGTGGTCCAGAAGGCAGGGGTTTATGAGATTTCAGGGGACAGGACTTGGGTGGGCACTTGAGAGCAGGTGCTCCTCATCACTACCACTCTGATGGTGCAGGTGTCATGCCCTCTCTGGGGACATTGCTCACTGACCTGGTGATGCTGGACACTGCCATGAAGGAGTGTGTGGATGTGAGTGAGCCTGGAGCAGACAGGTCAGGGACCAGAATCCTGAGGCCTGGGAGGAGAGAGTCTTGAACTGAGCTCGTAGATCTCAGCCCTTGCCAAAATTTCCCTTGTGAGGGCCTCACAGCCCTCCCCACCCCGCAAACAGGGGTATCTTACCCATGAGTGATAGAGGCTCCACAGCATCCATCAGTCCCACTCCCTGAGTGGTGAAGCTGCAGAGCTGCAAGGCCTCTTTTGTGCACATTCCTTGACCCTGGTGGCCCTGGAGGTGGTGAAGCTTGGGAAGCGCTGGAAATGGAGGCTAGTCATGGACCAGGGGGCCTTTCTGATGGTCTTTGGCTGTCTTCCAGAGAAATGTGATCAAAACCCAGAAAAACAGAAAGGTGAGCAGTAGCTGGAGTCCTCACTTTGTGGGAGGGTGGAGGTGGAAATCAGAAATCAGCCTGGGCAGGACATTCCTTGGTCCTGTCCTCTGCATCTAAGATTTATTGGAAGGGAGTAATACACAGAGAAGGAGGAGACCTATCCTAATGCAGGGTGCAGTTAGGGGAGTGGAGTTGATGAGAAGTCAGTAGAGGAAGGGCTGTTTATATTCAACTCTGAGAACAAGTTAGGGCTGCATGATATTGGAAGGGAGGTGAGAGCCCCTTAACAGAAAAGCCCCAGAGACCAGCCCTGCTCCCTTCCTCTTTTACAAGGCCCCTGTAGAATCTTTCAGCCAGGCCCTGTCAGCATCCTGTCCTTCCCTCTGGCTCCAGAAGATTAAAGTCCTCCAGTAGATGCAGCGATTCCAGATAGCTGGAAACAATCATCGTCTTCAGACTCAAGAGGAATTTTGGGTATGATTCCAGTGTCTGGAGCAGCACAATCAGAATAAAAGGCAAAGACCTAGCAGATGAGCAGAGGGTAGGAGGAGACCCTCTCTTGCGGCCAGCTTCACACAGCCTGTGGCCATGGTTCCCTTGCCGACATCAGGTCCTGTTGCACCTTGACTCCAGCTGCTGGGGAAGAACTGGGGGACCTGCTCTGGCACTTGAGGCACCATGTGATAAATGTAATGCACCTAATCCCCTTTTCACTTTTACCTATCTTTCTCTATAATCACTATGAACTGATCTCTGCTAGCATTTTTATTCAAATAAACATATGTAATATAGTATGTATTATTCTTTCTCATGATTTTTTTTTGCTATGCTGTATGTTTCCACTCATATGAGGTATTTAGAGTAGTTAAGTTCACAGAAACACAAAGTAGAAGAGTAGTTCCCAGGGACTACAGAAAGGGCAATGCGGTGGGGGGTTGTTGTTTACTGGGTACAGAGTTTCAGTTTTGAAAGATTGAAAAAAGTTTCCTGTGAACATGGACAGTGGTTGCAAAACAATGTGAATGTATTTAATTTCTTTAAACTGCACACAAAAAATTACTAAAATGGTTAATTTTATGTATTTTTATATTTTAATAAAATGTAAAAAATGCTTTTTAAAACGAACAGACTATAGCTATTTGCAACAGGTGGATGAATATCACAAATGTAATGTTGCATAAAAGAAAGTAGGTGTGGCTGGGCGCAGTGGCTCACGCCTGTAATCCCAGCACTTTGGGAGGCCGAGGCAGGCAGATCACGAGGTCAGGAGATCAAGACCATCCTGGCTAAAACGATGAAACCCCGTCTCTACTAAAAATAGTAAAAATTAGCCGGGCGTGGTGGCCGGCGCCTGTAGTCCCAGCTACTCGGGAGGCTGAGGCAGGAGAATGGCGTGAACCCGGGAGGCGGAGCTTGCAGTGAGCCGAGATCGCGCCACTGCACTCCAGCCTGGGTGACAGAGTGAGGCTCTGTCTCAAAAAAAAAAAAAAAAAAAAAAAAAAAAAAGAAAGTAGGTGTGCCAGCCTGGGCAACATAGTGAAACCCTGCCTCTACCAAAAATAGAAAACAATTAGCCAGGCGTGGTGGTGCACGGCTGCAGTCCCAGCTACTCCAAAGCCTGAAGTGGAAGGATGTCTTAAGCCTGCTAAGCAGAGGTTGCAGTGAGATCATGCCACTGCACACCAACCCCAGGAAAAGAAAAGAAAAGAAAAGAAAAGAAAAGAAAAGAAAAGAAAAGAAAAGAAAAGAAAAGAAAAGGAAAGAAAAGAGGAAGGAAGGAAGGAATGAAGGAAGGAAGGAAGGAAAAGAGAGAAAGAAAGAAAAAAGGGAAAGAAAGAAAATAAATGTACAAGTATACATATTATAATTTCATTTATATAAAATGCAACAATCAAATAAAACTGAGGTTCCGACTTCCACCAACGGTGGAGTAGCTTGTTGAACTGTCACAGATAACAATGATGAAACTTGAATAAAATATATTCTTATAGAAAAACATCTATGCATAATACATATATGATATGTGTGTATAAAAACTGAATGAGGATTTCAGCTATGCCCACTGTAGGGGAGATAAGTATTGGCTTGACGCTAGCCCAATGAAACCTGTTTATAAAACAAAATTCTTCAAGGTAAAGCAACAAAATTCAGAGTCTCTATAATTATCATTCATAGTTTCTAGTACACAATTTTAAAACTCGTAAGACATGTAAAGAAACGTGAAAATATAATCCTTATGCAATATCAAAACAGGGAGTAGAAGCTATCCCAAGATGTTGCAATGAGCAGACAAGAATTTGAAGACAGTTTTTATGAATATGTCCATGGGGAAAAAAATTCTCATCATAAATAAACAGATGTGGAACTTCAGCAGAGAAACAGAAGTTATATATAACAAAAAGAAAAACAACAACAAAAACCTAATAGAAAGATAAAGAAATGAAATAAAAACTTTTGAGTTTATCTGCAGATTTAAATCAGAAGACACAGCAATATAAATTATCCAGCCTGGAAAAAAAAAAAAAAACAGTAAAAAAGTTTACAGGAAATGAACAGAGCTTTTGAGACCTGTGGAATGACTGAGTCTGAGGAGACGGGAGAGACAAAAAAATTAAATGGGGAACAAAAGTAAATCAACAGTAGAAGAACACTTGCAAAAACTGTCCAAATACCTAAATATTTATATCCAAAAGGTCAATAAATACAAAACAAAATACAAATAAAACCACAGCAAGGCCATATTGTGGTTTATAAAACTGGCAAGGAAGGGCTTTTGCTTGACTTGCTATGATTTTTAATTGCTATTATTAATGGATATTATGGAAATAAATAGTAAATAGAATGAAAGATAGGTTATTCTCAAAGTCGTTTTTGTGTGTGTATGTGTGTGTTTTTTGCAGAGATGACTGTTATTAAAGGCAGATGACTTTCCTGCCGTCTTCTAAGTTTTTCATTTCTTACTTTGGAAACTCTTTAAATTTGCTTTTTCCAAACCGTGCAGTAATACTGATGCTTCAGAAAGACGTCTCACAGATATTCTACCCTTGTGCATCTTCCCTGCACATAGCAGAGGCTGCGCCTACTCCAGAATAAGAAGCATGTAGCCATGGAGTACTTATAATTAACCTGACAAACTAAATAGAACGATAAATTGAGAATTATCACTGTTAAGTTCCACCAGAAAATTATAAAAAGTGACTCCAAAAGTGTATTTTAAAAGGAAAATTAAGAGTTTACAAGGGAGCCTTATTCAGGGCAGAAATGTAGACATTGTGTATTACCTCACTACATTAACTTCCTAAATGTTTTGAGAAGGACCAAGGGGCTTGATTCTGTTGGCTTGTATTAAGTATGGCCAAAAGGTCCGCACTAGAATATCAAAGTCCTGGGTTTCCTAGTTGTAGGAAGCAGGGGTCCGGTCTTTCCCCTGTTACATTTTCTCTATTACAGTGGCAGGAGCATCCCTCTGAGAGGTTTGACCCAGGTATGAGCCATACAGCCAGCCCGGGGGTCCAAGGAGTGAGAATAGAAGAAAAGGTGGCTTTGAAAAAGCAAGTGCCAGGCCACAAGGCACCAGGAATTTTCTTTTATGGCAGTGGTTTCATACACAAGGCAGCTTTCTGAAAGGGATCCTGAGAAGCCCAAGAACTGCCAGCCGAACTGCCAGCCCGCGGGCCCTGGGTCCCTACCACCGAACGGCTGCACCCTGCAGGTCTAAAGGGGAGTGGCACTGGAGGGGCGAGGAGAAGGGTCAGGGCTGAGGGAGGGGTCTTGCAAAGGGCTGGGCGAGCCCCAGCTCCCCTAGAGCAAGAGTTATGGCAACCTTGGGCAGCCTGTGAGAGGCTCCCGGGCTCTCGCTTGTCAGACAGAAATCAAACTTCAGGAACAAGCAGCCATGCAACTGGCACCTGGGGAGACTGCGTCACATTTAGAAGTGAGACCACCTGCCCTGGCCACGCTGTCTCCTCACAGGCAGAAGTCTGGGAACAGAAAGGTTCCGCTCAGCAGGGCGGAATTGCACTGGAAGCATGGAGAGACAGAGGAGAAGACGAGAGTTTCCCCGGAGTGTTGGAACTGTAGTCTCAGACCCACTGCCAACCTTTGGTCGCGGCAGTCGGACTATAATCCCAGCGTGCGCCGGATATAGGGGCGGTGCCCAGCCCTAGAGGAAGGGTCAAGAGGGTGGGCCCCTCGCAAGGCATCCTGGGAGTCATAGTACTTAAACGGTTTCCAGCACATTGGTCGCAGGGCTACCGAACTACAATCCCAGCATGCACCGGGTTTGGGGGTAGGGCGCAGCCCTGGAAGAAGGGTCAGTACAGTTGGTACCCTGCAAGGCATCCAGGGAGCTATAGTCCTTTACTAGTTTCCAGCCTGTTGGTCGTCGGCCTGCCAGACTAATGTATCAGAATGCGCCGGGCTTGGGGTCGGTGCGCAGCCCTAGAGGAAGGGTCGGGAGGGTGGGTTCCTCGCAAGGCATTTTGGGAGTGATAGTCTTTTAACAGCTTTCAGCCCATTGGTCGCAGGGCTACTGGACTACAATCCCAGTATGCACCGGGATGGGGGCGGTGTGTAACGCTGCAAGGAAGGATAGCGAGGCGCGTCCCTGGCCAGGGATGCTGGGAGTTATGGTCTCTTAACGGTTTCCAGCGATTGTCCCTCGGCCTGCAGTCTACAATCCCAGCAGGCACTGGGCTTCGGGGCGGTGTGTAGCACTGGAGGGAAGGATACGGAGGTGCGTCCTTAGCCAGGCATGCGGGGAGTTGTGGTGTCTTAACAGTTTCCAGTCCATTGGTCGCAGGGCTACCGGACTACAATCTCAGCATGTACTGGCCTTGGGGGCGGTGCGCAGCCCTAGAGGAAGGCTCGGGACGGTGCGTACCTCGCAAGGCATCCTGGGAGTCATAGTCCTCTAACTATTTCCAGCCCATGGGTCGCGGTGCTACCGGACTACAATCCCCGCATGCGCTGGGTTTGGGGGTGGTGTGTAGTATCAAAGGGAAGGATAGGGAGGCACCTCCCTAGCTAGGCGTGCTGGGAGTTACGGTCTGTTAACGGTTTCCAGCCCACTAGCCACCGACCTGCGGACTACAATCCCAGCATGCATTGTCAGTCCTCCCCCGTGGTGCGCAGCCCTGGAGGGAGGGACAGGACGGTGTGGACTTCGCCCCTTCCTAAGGGATGCCGCCTGCTGATTCTGTGCCACACCCTCGCCAAGGGAGTCCGAAGAAGGACTTGAGCGGCAGGTCTGGGCTGGGCGGTGACGACGGTGTGACGCTGCGAAGTGCACCTCCCTTATTCAAATCGAAGGGGTCTGGTCCTCACCGCACAGCCCGCTGCACATCTCGGTGTCCTCTCCCATCCACACCCGGGGGGTTTTCCAGAGCATTGCGCCTCTTCGAGCCCAGGGAGCCGCCTGCTGTGCTAAACTCTATGGGAACTGAGACTTCCATCTGCTGCGTGGCCGGCCCGCGCACAACTTCAGAGCTTTCAAGGGGTGATGCGGGCTGTGACTCCTTCGTGAAAACGTCACCCTCTACGGCGCCTTTCTTGTGATAATAGAAGTTGACGCGTGAGAGAGGATATTTACTGGGTTACCCAGGATCTGCTAACAACAGAGGAGAAAACCACAATTCCCAGGCATAAGAATCTACCTAAAGATGATGGTTTAGATATTTTACACTTGAAATCACCAGCCTCGTCTCAACTGATTCCTGACTGTAGAGTGTCTCAAAAACACAATTGGAGACCTGATCCCTCAGGAACAGGTGGCGCTCCAGCTTTGTGGGAATGACTTTCAAGGTACGGAGCACTTGGGCAGCATTTGAAGTCTATCATCTTTTACATCTCTGCTTTGGATGGAAAGTTAATCACCCACAGCCGTTAGGGATGTACTTTAATGTGCTGGGGCTTATCCGTTGAATTTTCCTGTCTTGACAATAGAAACCCAGAAGAACTTCTACTTGCAGGTAGTTTCTTAATAATCGATGGCCCTAAGTTCCTTATGTCCTCAGGATGGTTCCTGTGATTCCCAGATGGTACCAGCTTTCATGATGCATCTAATCTGTACAAACCTGGGTATTACTCTGTGTGAAAAGAATACCTTGTTCATATTACATGTTCTTATAATTTTCATTTGTGATTCGTGAGTATGGAACACTATTAAAAAAACCTGAAAAACCTCGTCATAGCAATTGAGTTATGTTACTGTACTTTATTAAGAATTAACCCCTCCAGGTTTAAATACACATGGGTTCATCAGCACATTTGTAAAGAAAGGAAGAAAAACTGTATGGGACTTATGAAATTGGAAAAAATAAGGAATCGTATATAGGGAAACCACAGCACGATACTAGGGCTGTTCTCTTATTTTAAATAGACTCTGTGGGGTCGAGTGCCCGCATTCCTACCCCATCCTGCAGTATTCTCATCCTACTCTTCACTGTGTATTTAGGTGGGGGTTTCTGAATTCACTTGTCCACAGCGTTAATGAGGATGTTGTAATCATCATCTGTCATCTTAATAATTAATGAAGAGAAGAGCCTTGGGATCTGTGTTCAGATACACTGCTGTTGAGTATGTGCCTGCAAAGACACTGCCCACAGCGGCGGTCTCAGAATGTTGAACCTGATGCCACCACAGCTGTTGTTCACAGATCTAGGTTCTCCTTGTGATTTGAGTCTCGTGTTTAGATTTGTGGTTGTGAACCTGCTCTGCGCACCCCATTTATGGTAGCATCTGTTGTATTGCCTTTTCTATTCCATTTGTTTCCTGGGAACTCACTGTGTAACGGCAATTCAGAGAATATGTAGGGATCCCACCCTCATTACCTAAGTCACTGTACACTGGTCACATTTGTGTCATGTTGTCAGACTCCACGGTCTTCCTCTCCAGTGGAATTTGTTGAAGATGTATAGTTACTTGTAGATCTCCTCAGTCTAATGCTGCTGGGATTGATTATGAAGCTGGGCATGTTGTCTTTGGCCTCATTGACAATACTCAAAATACCTTTCGCATATTATGAAGTTTGATACCACTTTCTTCATGTGGATACTTGCCATAACAGGAACTTTTAAATGTCTTTGTGAATTTAATTGTCAAAACAACTTATGAAGTAGGCACATGATCCCCATTTTACATGGGAAGAAACTAATGCTCCAAGATTTTGAGTAATTTTCTTAACTTTACACAACACAGCGTGTGGGCTTACCTCCTTTTCTATTTTGTGCCTCTCTACTAGCACCTGCAAGGGCACATGTTTTATTCTTAGTCCATCTTCTACTTGATGATAGGAAACTTGCCAAATAGGACCTTAGTGGAAAGAAAACTCACTGGCATTTTTCCTTCTCTCTGCTCCTTCTTCTCCTGGCAGGTGTGAGAGTTATCCAGTGAGATGGAGCAGTGGTAGATCCTGACCAGTCCTCACCTGGAATATTGGTTATTATAAAAAGATAATCCTCTCACTTTTTACAAGCGTAATTTCTTTGCCTTAAAGTTTTGTCTGGGCTTTCTCTTACAGGTTCCTGCTAATGAAGTGCAAATATTGATGAAGATAATATTACTGCCTTGCTGCCAAACATTAACAATCACCTTTTACTGTATCTCCAATTATAAATGCAACACATACTGTAAAAACAAAATAACACATCATAAATATCTTTATAAAGTAAAAGTCTTGGTTGGTGGCCGGGAGCAGTGGCTCATGCGTGTAATCCCAGCACTATGTGAGGCCGAGGTGGGTGGATCGTGAGGTCAGGAATTTGAGACCAGTCTGACCAACATGGTGAAACCCCGTCTTTACTAAATAACACAAAAATTAGCTGGGCGTGGTGGAGAGTGCCTGAAGTCCCAGCTACCAAGGAGGCTGAGGCAGGAGAATTGCTTGAACCCATTAGGCGGAGGTTGCAGTGAGCTGAGATTGTGCCACCGCACTCTAGCATGGGCAACAGAGTGAGAATCCATCTCAAAAACCAAACCAAACAAAACAAAAAGCCTTGGCTGCCCCAGTGGCTCAATCCCAGCACTTTGGGAGCCCAAGGCAGGTGGATTGCTTCAGCCCAGAAGCTCAGAAGCTCAAGACCTGTCTGGGCAACATGGTAAAACCCTCTCTCTACAAAAAATAAAAAAAATTAGCCAGTTGTGGTGATGTACACCTGTATTCCCAGCTACTAGGGAGGCTGAGGTGGGAGGATTGTTTGAGCCTGGGAGGCCAAGTTTGCAGTGAGCTGTAATCGCGCCACTGTACTTCCATCTGGGCAATGAAGTGAGACCCTGCCTCAAAAAATGAAAACATAATAACTGAAAGCCTCCCCTTTATTCCCTTCTCTTCAAACTCACTTTTCTGTTCTTTAAAAAAATTGTTAAGAAGTTGTTTTTTATTCTTCTGGCTATGTTCTATAAATTTCTAAGTATACACATACAGTTTATTTTAAAAATTACATCATACTACATTTTTAAAAATTTACTCTTTCTCTAGCTATATTTTATCTATCTGTCTGTCTATCTCTCTCTCTCTCTCTCTCTCTCTCTCTCTCTATCTATCTATGAATGACAAGGCCTTGCTGTGTCACCCAGACTGGAGTTCAGTAGTTCAATTATGGCTCACTGCAGACTGAAACTCTCAAGCTCAAATGAGTCTCCAACTTCAGCTTCTGAAGTAACTGGGAGTACAGGTGCTTGCCACTACACCTGGCTAATTGTTAGTTTTTTTTTTTTTTTTTTAAACAGGATCTCACTGTGTCACACAGTCTGGAATGCAATGGCACAATCAGCTCACTGTAGCCTTGACTGCTCAGGCTCAGGCAATTCTCCTGCCTCAGCCTCCTGAGTAACTGAGACCACAAAGGTGTATTAGCACACTTGGGTATTTTTATTATTATTATTTGTAGAGACAGGCCCATGCTGCCCAGGCTTGTTGTGAACTCTTGGGCTTAAGCAATCTGCTACCTCGGCCTCTCAAAATCCTGGGATTACAGGTGTGAGTGACCACAGCTTACCTAGCCTTTTTATTTTGTGTAAGAATAGCATCGGTATATTAAAAATATAACGGAAATTATTTATGGTGTCTTTTAAATTCTTATGCATTAAAATTATCTTATTAGAGCCTTTTATTAATGGCTATAGTTCATTTTCTATAAAATTTTACTGTCATACACTACATGCCAATGATTCAAGATACCTGAACTTCATGAATGCACAGTCACAGTAGAATATTGTAGTTATCTGAAAAAATATTTTTATAAATGATACATCAAGTTTGCATGCAAGGTAGACAGGTGTGGTGTCAGGTGCCTGTAATCTCAGTGAAGGCTGAGGCAGGAGAATGGCTTGAACCCGGGAGGCGGAGGTTGAAATGAGCTGACATCCTGCCACTGCACTTCAGCCTGGATGACAGAGTGAGACTCTCTGTCTCAAAACAAACAGACAAACAAAAAAAGTTTGCATACAAGATTTTACGTGTAAATTTGTTCTTAATTTTCTTTACAATTCCATATTACTGTCTCAATTGTTTAGAATAGGTTCCAGGGCAGCAGTTAAGGTTATTTTGGGTTTTACCTATGTATTATAATTTTGGATGTTATAATTTCCAACTCTGCCTGTACACTTCAAGTCAATGTGGATTTTTTAAAAAAAATTAATAGTACAAACTATTCATAGATTAAACTTCATACAGTTAAAAGCAGGGGCAGCTCCTGTTTTGAAAAGGGAATAGTCGAAGGCAGCATGGCATTTTATTTAAAATTGCAAGGTAGGTTTTTCAGATAGATGATAGTTAAGGTCATTAAATCCCATTCCTGCTTCTAAGATTTCCACAAAATAGCACATTAAATCCTCAGTCCTAAGCAATCACGGAAGATTCCAAAATGCCTCTCAGTGTCAAGGTAAACAGCACAGTTTTTTCTCTTGCAATAAAGGTGCATCATTTGATACACAAGGGAGCATAGCAGTCAGATGCCTACAAGATTGTACTGTAGAAATAACTTCGATGTTTTCACCCTCAATGTGTATCCTCACCTCTGTCTCCCATTCTGTAACACTATCAGTTTCCTCATCTGTCCTTTCTACTTTCTTTAAAAGAGGATGCCAATTGCAGACAACACGTGACAGAGGCATTTCAGATCAGAGAGGAAAGTTTTTTGAGATATACTTGATTTTAGTTTCAAGCAGAATTTCCTGAAGATTTTTAGTTACAATACCACATTCAAGAGGATGACAATGAAACTCATAGTAAACATTTGGCAAAACATAGGTTATGGGGCAGCCATCTCCTAGAAACACTTCATCGGGGTTTATATATGAAATGTGAAATATCGTAGGTTTAATCCTGGCACAGAACCAAAACTGAGTGTGTTGCACTTGAACAGCTGACCAGTCCCCAGCGCAGGCCCATATCAAGAAACAGAGAAGAAAGAATCCTTTTAACCCCAGAAAGATCTTCATTTGCCGAAATTGAAAACCAAATTTCTCTCAGGAAACTAATGTTGGGTTTAATTAAAATATAAATTGGTCATATGTTTTCAAAATTAAATTATATATGTGTTTGTTTGTCTCTATAAATATGTCCCCAACTTTGCTTATGGCTTATCTTCTATATTTTTTGGCTGATTTTCAATGATTGTCTTATCTTGTGTAGATGAGTAGTCATTAAAATAGTCTCAATTTCACCATGTGTATAATTACAAATCTATACTTCCTTTGTGTGAGAGAAAATCTTCTGTGAACAAAATGTAATTTTTGGAAAGCTGTATATAACTCTATATTTTTTTCTTTTAAAAATTGTAATTGTGTTAAAAACATAATGTAAAATTTACCATCTTAATTCTTTTTAAGTGTATATTTCAGTAGTGTTAAGTACATTCATATAGTTATGCAAAAGATCTGTAGAACTTCTATGTCTTGCAAAACTAAAATTAAATGCCTGTTAAGACAATTGCCCATTTTAACATCCCTTCAGCCCTTCACAAACACCATTCTAATTTTTGTTCCTAAGAGTTTGTCTACTTAAGATACCTGATTATGAATGGAATCATACATTGTCACTTTGTTCCTGGCTTATTTCAATTAACATGATATTCTCAAGAATTATCATATAATGTGACTTTTTAAAGACTGAATAATATTTCACTTTGTGTATGTGCCACTTGTTATTAATCTGTTCATTGGTCGAGGGAGATCTGGGTTTCTTTCTGCCTTTTGGCTTGTGTTAATAGTGCTGCAATAAATTTGGGTATGCAAACATCTTTTCCAGATCATGTGTTGCATATTTTAAATACATACCCAGAAGGGGGTTTGCTGGATTATATAATAATCTCATTTTAAATTTTTTGAAGAGCTTTCATACTATTTTAAAAATCAGTTTGAGGGGATAGATTATTGTGACTTTGCTTTGCATTTTTCTAAAAGAGTAATATAGATTATCCTTTTAAATGCCTGGCCATTTGTATGTCTTCCTTGGAGAAATGTCATTTCAAATATTTGCCCATTCTTAATCAAGTTATTAACTTTTTGTTGTTGTTGAGTTTTAGGAGTTTATATATTTTGAAAATTAACACCTACCAAATAGATGATTAGAAAATATTTTTACTCTTTTTGGTTATATGTATGTATGTATGTATGTATGTATGCACATATATAACCCTATACAAGACAGGGTCTTGCTATGTTTTCATGGCTAGTCTCAAACTTTTGGCCTCAAGTGATTGATCTGCCTTGGCCTCCTTAAGTTCTAGAATTATAGGCATGAGCCACCATGCCCAGCTTTCACCCACTTATTAGGTGACATTTATATGTCACTAAATGTTTTCTTTGATGTGTAGAATACTTGAAGCTTAATGTAGTCCGTTTTTTTGTTCTTTTCCTTGTTGCTTATGAATTTGATGTCATACTTAAGCAAAGAGTTTTAAGACTTATGTCATAAACTTTTCCCCTATGTTTACTTCTAAGCATTTTATTAGTTTTTATGTTTAAGTATTGAATCCATTAAAAAACTTTTCTTTTTATATATGGTACAAAGGAAGCATCCAACTTTTTTTCTCTATAAATATTAAATTTTGAAAATTCTTTCTTAAAGAGAATTTTATTTTTCTATTGTGTGGTCATGGAAAGCTTATGGAAGATTATTTTATCACGTATGCAAGGGTTTATTTCTGGGATGTCTATTCTGTTTCATCATCTATGTATCTGTTTTTGTGGCAGTACCATATTGTTTTTATTTTTGTAGCTTTGTATCGTAATTTTAAATCAGAAAGTGTAATGCCTCTTTGTTCTTTTAAAGGGCCTTTGGTTAGTCACAGTTCCTAAACAACTTTTAGAATTATATACAAAAATTCTGCAAAAAAACATACCATTGGTATTTTGATAAAAATTACATTACAATTTTATATCATCATGAGTAGTACTGACAACTTTTTTTTTTTTTCTGGAGATGGAGTTTTAGTCAGTCACTCAGGCTGAAGGGCAGTGGTGTGAGCTGTGCTCACTGCAGGTTCCACGTCCCAGGTTCAAGCAATTCTCCAGTCTCAGCCACCCGAGTAGCTGGGATTACAGTCATGCACCATCACATCAAGCTAACTTTTGTATTTTTAGTAGAGATGGGGTTTTGCAATGTTGGCCAGGCTGGTCTCAAACTTCTGACCTCAAGTGATCCACCCACTTTGGCCTCCCAAAGTCCTGGGATTATAGGCATGAGCCAATGCACCATCCCTGACATCTTAACAATATTAAGTCACATGACACTTGAGCAAGACTATATGAAAAATTTTGCTTAATTTCCTCTTATTTACGTATTTGCCACTTTTTCTTGCTTTTGATTTCTAGTTTCATTTACATTGTGTGACTTCAGTTTTCTTAAATTTAATAAGACGTATCCTAGCAGAATGTACAATGTGTGATTGAGAATATTGCATATTTTGCTGCTTTGTATTGGAGAGTTCTGTAAATGCCGTTTAGGTCTATAATGTTCAGGTTTTCCTTTCTTACTGAGATTACATCTGACTATTCTAGTCATTATTGAAAGTGGAGTGTTGAAGTCCGCAATTGTTGTGTTGCTATATATTTCTTGCCTCACTTCTGTCAATATTTGTTTTACTTATTTGAAAGACGAGAATCAGTTGAACCTGGGAGGCTGAGGTTGAAGTGAGCTGGTCGCGAGGTTGTGCCACTGCCCTCCAGCCTGGGAGACAGAAACTCTGTCTCCAAAAAAAAAAAAAAAAAAGAAAGATGTCAGTGTTATTTATAGTAATATAAAAATTTAATGTAATTTTTATCAAAATCCCAATGGTATATTTTTGCAGATTTTTCAAATTATATATATGATTTATAAATTATTGTTATGGATTTCTTGCAAGTTAATCCATCTCACCATTACATAATACCAATCTGTCTCTTGTTAAAATTTTTGACTTAAAATATATTTTGTTTAATATAATTATGACCACGCCCCTCCAGTTGTAGCTACTCTTTGCATAAAATATATTTTCTTTATACTGTTACTTTCAACTTATTTGAGTCCTTAGAGCTAAAATGACTCTTGTAGAGAGCCCATTGCTGGATCTTCTTTGTTCTTAATCCATTAAATCATTTTATTCATTTTCTTTAAGGTATTTAGCTTTTTATATTTGAAGTAATTACTGAAGTTAATGCAGTTACTATTATTATTTGTAATTGTCTTCTGTGTTTCTTGTAGATGTGTTATTTATCATTTTTTCTCTTACTGCATTGTTTTTCTTTGTTGATTTTGTAGTGGCATGATTCAATTTCTTTCTCATTTGCTTTTTGCATACCATCTGCAGGTTTTTCTTGTAATCATCTCGAGAAATAAAGACTTCATAAAACATCTTAAAGTTATGACAATATATAACAACTATATTTCAATGGAATGCAAAGCTGTACTCTTTATGCCCCCACTTTGTTGTTAATATCACATATTATCTTTTCTTATTATCTATGAACACATATTTATGCAGATTTATGCTTCATTTTTTAAATTCCATAGCAATAATGTGAAAGTTTTGTGCACCATCTTTATGGCAGTAGAGATTTCTATACTTGTTTATGTATTTACCTTTAATAGAGAGCTTTCTATTTTCATATGCTTTTATGATGCTGTGCAGCACATATTGTCATTTTTGGACATGATAGACTTTCTTTTACATTTCCTTTAGCACTGTTCTGGTGGTTAGTAACACACTAAACTTTTATTTGTTTTGGAAATGCTTAATTTTTCTTTTCTGAAGTGAAATTATTCCAGTTGAAGGTTTTTGTTTGGAAGTATTTCTTCTTGTTTAATTACCTTGTCATCTAGGGAGTTCTCAGCTACTTTTTAAAAATAACCTCTTTATTACTTTTCTCCTATATTCTTTTTCTAAGACTCCTTTTATAAATACAATGGTCCACTTGATGGTGTGCATTAAGTCCCATTTTTCATTTTTTCTCTATTCTGTTTAAAAAATTTGTTTTCATGACTCAGTGTTTATAAGTACAATGTCATCAACTGTCTAATTTTTTCTGCTTTATTAAGTCTGCTTTTGTGACTGTTGATTAAATTTTTAATATAGTTACTGTGTTCTTCAGAGTCACAATTTTTCTTGGCTTTTAAAAATCTTTTTATTGATATCTCATTTTCTTCACGCATCACTTCTTCTAATATTATTTTGTTGTCTATGTTCTGTTTTTGTTCATTAAGAAGTTTTTTCTAACTACATTTTATTGAAAACTGCACTGAATGCTAAATGTCCACCTTTACTATACACAAATACAGTAATAGTAACTCACACTAAAACAAAACATACTTCTGATAGCCATTATTTTTCTGTTTGGGACAATTTTAAAGTTTTTCTTTTGTCACAAAAACAGGAGTGTACTTATACAAAGGCTCAAAGTAGGCCATCTTTTTAAACAAAAAGGCAATGATTCACAAAAGACTATGAATACAACATGTAACTAATTGATACAAATCTTATAGGATTTGTTAAAATCAGCCACATCCAATACATCTGAAGTGTTCTTGTATAAAATATCACGTGAAGAAAAGAAGACTTTATCAATATCTTAAAAGTGGGTTTACTCATAGTCTGACAAGTACCATTAAAAATGTTTCCTGTGACATAAGAAAATGCAATATTATTTTTCTTGAACCCTTTTAGTGCAAGACTTTCCGCTCAATAAAATAGCAGAGGATCTGAAACTGAGAAAATATACTTGATTACTAACAGCTTGTGAAACTTAATACTTTTTTTTTTTTTGCATCATCAGAGGCTTTTACTGAACTTACAACCAACTTGCCACTCAATATGCAGTTCAGATGTGAGAGACGTGTCTCTGTACAGGAGCCGGTACCGTCTTCAATCCTATGTGTGCAGGTGTCTACCACAGGCAAACAGTTTACTCCACATTTTCTAGTAATGTAATATTCCTATTAGCAAAAAGCGGTAACCAGTCCCTGTAGACTGAAGAGACTGAAGTCACAGGATGGGGATTTCCTCTTCATGGTTTTTATTTTGATATTTGAACTCTTGATACAACATCTAAGCAGGGTGTTCAGGACCTGCTGTGCCCAAAGGACTGATAAAGGGAAAAGTTCTATTTATTCTTTGTGATTTGATGCACAGATGAAAAACTTAACACACAATAGTAGAAGTTGGTCGTTAATAAATCACACCCTAGTCTTTCAGAGCTTCCGTAAGCAGACGACATCTTCAGTTTTCTAGCTCTTGTAGTTTTAACACTGCAACAACAATGACGCATATGTCCAGAATCAGCTAAAAAGGCCGTCAGATTCTTTTTCTCTTAGATTATCTATTTTTCACTGTCTCTTGTTCCCAAGTGTATCTGAATGATTACCTTCCAGCATTCTCTGCTATTGCTTGTTGGGGTGCTCTCGATTGTCCCCATGTTTGGTGGGCTGTTGGGAGAGGGCCCTTGGGAAGGATATACCCCTGTCGGGAGGTTGTCAGTCACTGGGATGTCTCCAGGGATGGTGCCTTCCATGGCTGCAGGAAATACTCCTGAGCCACGCCCACCATGCCTGGCAGATATCTGTAGGTAGCACCATTGAGCTCAGGATTAATTGCTTGCTGGTCTATTACTGACCAAAGTGCTGATGTGACAAAGAATTCCTTGTTTACACAGTTTCTTAAACTTCCCAGGATGCGACTTATGATGGCTCAGCGGATCTCAGTGGCAGCTGCCTCCCTCATCTCCAGTGACACCTGCTAGCTGTAGCAGAAGTGAGAGGAGTGCAGATGAGATTCCGGGCATCTTTCAACAGACCCTGAGCAAAACTGAAGGGCTCCGACTCATTCACGTCGAGGGCTGCCCCTCGTATCCTGCCCTCCTTGAGGGCCTGTGCTCAGGCCTTCTCGTCCACGAGGCCACCACGGGCTGCCTTCACAAGGAATGCTCTCTGCCTCATCTGCTTTATGGTAAAGTCATTGATAAGGTGATGGTTTTGTTCGTTGAGGTTGCAGTGCAAGGAGACGCAGTAACTCGGATACAGCAAATCCTGCTGGTGTAGACCCTATGCATGCCCAGGGACTGCTCGATCCCATCCTGCAAAGGCCTTGGCTCGAACTGCAACCTCCTGCTGCGTGTGACCGAAGCTGATGAGGCCCAGCATCTCCCCACGAATGCAGGCTGCTCCTGAGGCCACCTCGCTGATCTGCTCCACGCTCTGAACTCGCGTGCCTTCCTGCAGTGCCTGGTACAGCGACCTGTTCCCCCAGTACAGATTGAGGATGTGGCAGATGGTGGAGTCGGCTGTCTCTTCCACGGCTGAGGACGGGACGTTGCACACAGCAATTTCCAGCTTGCCAGCAGCCTTGATGGCCACGTTGTCGTAGCCACTGCCCACCTGCAAGATCACTCGCAGGGCCTTAAACTTTTCCAGGTCCTCCCTGGTGAGGGAGATGGTGTGGTACATCATGGCACCCACGGCTTCGTTTAGAACTTTCTTGTGGGTCTCCTGCGTGGACTGAGCATCACAGAAGGCCACGGTGTCCAGGTCCTTCAGGATGGGCATCACAGTGTAGTCACGGCCATCCAGCAGCGCCACCACGGGGCGGGTGTTCAGGGGGACTTTCATGATCTGGGGGCGAATTCCTTCACAAATTCTGTCCAATCGCTGTCTGTTGACTTAGTGCTTATCCACAGGGGCCATTCTTTAGGGAACTTTGCAACTCTCAGATCAAAAGGCAAAGCAGTCCTCTAAGAACTTAGGGGAACTCGCAGGAGTCAGCGTGCATGACTCCACTATGAACCCAATATAAATTTGTTCACAAACTGTATAGTTCACACGATGGGCTGTCCGTCTTTTTAAGGGAATACAGCTTCTTTGGTTCAAAACCATTTAAGGTGATGAAACCCATTTGCTTGCAACTCAGCCACCATCGCGCAGTCAATCAATGAATCTCACCACAACCCCAGGCTGAAGCCGCCTCCATCCCCAGCGATGGTGGACTCCGGGTGCTCCAGACCTGGGGTCGTGGTGAGTTTCTCCCTTGGATGCCCCTGTTCTACAGTAAAGGAAATATCTTTGGAATGTAAAAAGAGAGAGAATAATAGGCATCAACCCAATAGGCAAGAATGAACAGATAACAAAGATGAGAGGTGCAAAGACCAAGGAGGAAACTTTAAAAATGTGATATGGGAAGTTCTGCTTCAATGAAATTGGTTCTGGAAAATCCTAGATTTACTTCTTTTGCTGCCACAGATGGACATTTCCTACCCTATGCTTATTATGCTCGTAAACCTTCTAAGGCTCCTCCTGTCCCTCCACTAACATTCCAGGGCATTCACAGTGAGAGCCAAAGTTCTCCTCTTCTTTCTGTTATTCCCGTGAAAGACTTGTGCTCTTACTGCTTTTCCATTGTTTTTGGGGATCTGGGGAAATCTTCACATTTTGCGAGACTTCTATATTAAGCTATTTTGTAAAAATCTGTGCCTCATGTCAGAAGTTTGTGAGAGTAAAAGTGCAGACATCGAGGTTTGGTTCACATATTTTGGAAACACCAAGGGCAAATGTTTCTGCTTCATAATTTTCAGTCCTATGATTTCAAATGTGATCCTGCAAAAAAAAAAAAAAAAAAAAAAAACAAAACGGAAAAACTTTTATTAGAGCCCAAAGCACCTCAGCACATATGACAAAGTTGAATCTTCTATTTCACTTTATTTTTTTTTTCATCTCTGGTAATGTAGGTCAAAAAGTTTATTTTCCTTAGTAGAAATTAACTTAAAAATACGAAGTCTCTATGCCAAGCTCCTCACCTGTAGAATAGTTTATTGTATCTACTCACCTCAAAGAATTTTTAAAGACCTTAATGCCATAGAAAAACTTAGAAACCTGCCAAGAATAGAATAAATTCTTAATTTTTACATTATTTCTTAATGAGTTATTTTATTATTTAATCTTATATAAATCTTAGTGGGACTGTGATCTGTATGTTTTCACTTTTTGATTTTTATGTATCCCAAATTAGCCTATAATTTTAGCTTCAGGGGTTTCAGAATAGCATACTTGAATTTACGTGTTATATAAAAAGTGAAAGAGATACTTAGTATGCACCTCACATTAACAAAATTTTAGTTTGTGTGTCTAAGTTTGCTGCATGGAAAAACTTATCATGAGTGTTTCCATTTACTTCCTCAACATTATCTGAATGAAAGTATAATTTATTTCTAATTGCTTATTATATAGTAGTGTTTCATAGCATATTTTTCAAATATTCATTTTGTTCCCATATTTAAAAATGTAAGGCTTTTCTTTACTTAAAAAAAAATAAATTATAGGCCAGCACGGTTCCTCATGCTTGTAATCCCAGCACTTTAAGAGGCCGAGGTGGGTGGATCACAATGTCAGGAGTTCAAGACCAGCCTGGCCAACATGGTGAAACCCTGTGTCCACTAAAACTACAAAAAAAAAAAAAAAAAAAAAAAATAGACGGGCATGGCGGCGGACGCTTATAATCCCAGCTACTCGGGAGGCCGGGGCAGAGAATTGCTTGAGCCTGGGAGGTGGAGGTTGCAGTGAGCCGAGATCTCGCCACTACACTCCAGTCTGGGTAACAGACTGAGACTCTGTTCTCTAATATCATTGAAATCTTCATTAAAATTTTCTTCTAAATGTTCTTTATAGAATATTACAATGCATTTGTTGTGAAATTTTGTTACTCTAACCAAATGCTAATAATTCAAAATCAGCCCTTTATGGGTGTCCAGTTATGGTTGAATATTGCAGTTATCTAGAAAGAGTCTTCTTCAGTTGCATGCTTTGTTTATTCAGTATTTCACAGGTTAATGTTTATTTAATTTTGTTTTGTAATATTTTATATTCCTGTATTTTCCTGTTAGGACAGGCTGTCTTACATCATTTGTGTTTTTAGTTTCTGCCTATACATTATAATTTTTTATGACTATATTTAACTGTGTACACTTTAAAAGAGTGTAGAAAAAAAGTCAAACATGAATCAACCATATGTCTATTGCCAACATAATTATCTGTTCGTTTGCCTGTATAAACATTACTCATACTTTATTTATGACTTGTGTATTTGTTTGATTAGTTGGTGGTCAATTATTTTTTTAATCCTCTCTGGGTGAGTAGTTGTGGAAATTGCCCTAATTTCCACATCTATGTATTAATGAATCTATATTACATTTGCGTGAGGAAAACACTTCTGTGATGCAAAGGTAATTTTTTTTTTGACCACTGAAGTTTTTATTGGTCTCCTGCTCCTCAAAGGGACCTTGCTTCTGCTGGCTCAGCACCTCAAAACGTCGGTGATGTTGGTCTCAGACAACACTTTGCCATCCACTGTCCTGTGGGTGGTGGTCTTTTGGATGCTTTGCAGGTATTTGCTGCTGTCCAGAATACCACCAAGATTGAAGCCCTCCCCGTCTTCTAGCAGGTGGCAGTAAGTGGCAATCTCTGTGAAATGGGACACAAAGATCCAGGAGCCCCAGCCCCAGTGCCTGCATAGAAGCTCGCCGTGCTGCTGACCTTGCTGAGCGCTTTAGCTGGGCGACTGGAAAGATCCCAGGGATAGGTAGTTGATGGAGAAGGTGCGGAGCGAGTGATGAAGCTCGCTCTGTACGGGGAGGAAAGCGAGAGGACAGAACTCAGGTTTTTTTGAGGTCCTGAAGATAATTACCGAAATGCATTATAACGGTATCTCACTTAGATATTATTATTGTTTACATTGTTATAAGAAACATATAAAATTGACAATTATTTACAATTTTACAATAATTTACAATGACAATAATTGTATAGTTTAGACTTGTTCAGCACATTGTCATTATTCGACATATCTCTAGAACATTTTTATCTTACAAAACTAAAAATACACCTGAAACAACTGCCTATCTTCTCCTTTGTTCAGCCCTTTACAAATGCCAAAAGCATGTTCAAGAGTAAATGGTTTAATTTTTATGTATTTGTGAATTGTATGAATTTTCTTCTGTTATTGATTTCTAGTTTTAATCCTTTTTGGTCAGAAATTATAGTATGTAACATTCAATTTTTTTTTTATTATACTTTAAGTTCTAGGGTACATGTGCAGAACGTGCAGGTTTGTTACATAGGTATACATGTGCCATGTTTGTTTGCTGCACCCATCAACTCATCATTTACATTAGGTATTTCTCCTAATGCTATTCTTTTCATAGCCCCCCACCCCCAAACAGGCCTCAATGTGAGATGTTCCCCACCCTGTGTCCATGTGTTCTCATTGTTCAACTCCAACCTATGAGTGAGAACAAGCAGTGTTTGGTTTTCTGTCCTTGTGATAGTTTGCTGAGAAAGATGGTTTCCAGCTTCATCCATGTCCCTGCAAAGGACATGAACTCATCCTTCTGTATGGCTGCATAGTATTTATTCCCTGGTGTATATGCTCCACAATTTCTTAATCCAGTCTATCATTGATGGACATTTGGGTTGGTTCCAAGACTTTGCTGTTGTGAATAGTGCCACAATAAACATACTTGTGTGTGTGTCTTTATAGTAGCATGATTTATAACCATTTGGGTATATAACCAGTAATGGGACTGATGAGTCAAAAGGTATTTCTTGTTCTAGATCCCTGAGGAATGGCCACACTGTCTTCCACAATGGTTGAACTAATTTACACTCCTACCCACAGTGTAAAAGTGTGCCTATTTTTCCACATCCTCTCCAGCATCCGTTGTTTCCTGACATTTTAAAGATCGCCATTCTAACTGGCATGAGATGGTATCTCACTGTCGATTTGATTTGCATTTCTCTGATGACCAATGATGATGAGCAATTTTTCATATGTCTGTTGGCTGCATAAATGTCTTCCTTTTAAAAGTGTCTGTTATATCCTTTGCCCAATTTTTGATGGGGTTGTTTATTTTTTTTCTTGCGAATTTGTTTTAGCTATTTGTAGATTCTGGATATTAGCCCTTTGTCAGATGGGTAGATCGCAAAAATTTTCTTCCATTCTGTAGGTTGCCTGTTCAATTTGATAATAGTTTTGTTTGTACCCTGGTTTCAAACCAGGTATGCCAGGGTCCCGGGGCCATGCGCAGGGGCTGATGGGAAGGCACTTTCGTCATTGGGGGACCCAGGAACACTTCTCGGCGGCGCGTTTTTTTTTTTTTTTTTTTTCCTGACACAGGTGCTTCACCTCCCCTCCCTCGAACCTTACCTTCCCCTCAGGGGCCTTCTGCCCGCTTTGGGGTACCCCAAGTGGGCCTGAGACTCACCCTGGGTTTGAAACAGGGATGCCAGGGTCCCAGGGCCATGTGCAGGGGCTGATGGGAATGCACTTTCGTCCATGGGGGACCCAGGCCCTACTTCTCAGCTGCGCGGATTTTTTTTTCTTCCTGCCACAGGTGGCTCACATCCCCTCCCTCAAACCTAACCTTTCCCTCAGGGGCCTTCTGCCCACTTTGCGATACCCCTAGCGGGCCCGAGACGCTCCCTGGGTTCGAACCAGGGACGCCAGAGTCCCCGGGGCCCAGTGCAGGGACTGATGGGAAGGCACTTTGATCCGTGGAGGACCCAGGAACGCTTCTTGATGCCGCGTTTTATTTTTTTCTGCCACAGATGCCTCACCTCCCCTTCCTCAAACCTAACCTTCCCCTCAGGGGCCTTCTGCCTGCTTTGGGGTATCCCTAGCGGGCCTGAGTCGCTCTCTGGGTTTGAACCAGGGACGCCAGAGTCCCCGGGGACCAGCGCAGGGACTGATGGGAAGGCACTTTCGTCCGTGGGGTTACCAGGAACGCTTCTTGGATGCAAGTTTTTTTCTTTTCTTTTTTTTTTTCCTGCCTCAGGTGCCTCACCTGCCCTCCCTCAAGCCTTACCTTCCCCTTAGGAGCCTTCTGCCCGCTTTCGGTAACCCTAGCGGGCCCTTTACAGAAGCTCTTTAGTTTAATTAAATCCCATTTGTCAATTTTGGTTTTTGTTGCCATGGCTTTTGGTGTTTTAGTCACGAGGTCTTTGCCCATGCCTATGTCCTGAATGGATTTGCCTGGGTTTTCTTCTAAGTTTTTATGGTTTTAGGTCCTACATTTAAGTCGTTAATCCATCTTCAGTTAATTTTTGTATACAGTGTAAGGAAGGGATCCAGTTTCAGTTTTCTGCATATGGCCAACCAGTTTTCCCAGCACCATTTACTAAATAAGGAATCCTTTCCCCATTGCTTGCTTTTGTCAGTTTTGTCAAAGATCAGATGGTTGTAAATGTTTGGGGTTATTTCTGAGGCCTCTGTTCTGTTCCATTGGTATATATATCTGTTTTGGTACCAGTACCATGCTGTTTTGGTTACTGTAGCCTTGTATTATAGATTGAAGTTAGGTAGCGTGATTCCTCCAACTTTGTTCTTTTTGCTCATGATTGTCTTGACTATGCAGGATTTTTGGATCCATATGAACTTCAAGGTAGTTTTTTCCAATTCTGTGAAGAAAGTCAGTGGTAGCTTGATGGGGATGACGTTGAGTCTGTAAATTACCTTGGGCAGCACAGCCATTTTCACGATATTGATTCTTCCTATCCATGATCATGGAATGTTCTTCCATTTGCTTGTGTCCTCTTTTATTTCGTTGAACAGTGGTTTGTAGTTCTCCTTGAAGAGGTCCTTCACATCCCTTGTAAGTTGGATTCTTAGGTATTTTATTCTCTCTGTAGCAATTGTGAATGGGAGTTCACTCATGATTTGGCTCTCTGTCTGTCATTATAGGAATGCTTGTGATTTTTGCACATTGATTTTGTATCTTGAGACTTCGCTGAAGTTGCTTATCAGCTTAAGCAGATTTTAGGCTGAGATGACAGGGTTTTCTAAATATACAATCATGTCATCTGAAAACAGGGACAATTTGGCTTCCTCTTTTCCTAATTGAATATACTTTATTTCTTTCTTTTGACTGATTGCCCTGGCTATAACTTCCAACACTATGTTGAATAGAAGTGATGAGAGAGGACATTCTTGTCTTGTGCCGGTTTTCAAAGGGAGTGCTTCCAGTTTTTGCCCATTCTGTATGATATTGGCGGTGAGTTTGTCATAAATAGGTCTTATTATTTTGAGATACATTCCATCAATACCTAGTTAATTGAGAGTTTTTTTAGCATGAAAGGCCGTTGAATTTTGTCAAAGGCCTTTTCTGCATCTATTGAGATAATCATGTGGTTTTCATCGTTGGTTCTGTTTACGTGATGGATTATGTTTACTGATATGCATATGTTGAACCATTCCTGCATCCCAGGGATTAAGCACACTTGATCTTGGTGGATAAGCTTTTTGATGTGTTGCTGGATTCGGTTTGCCAGTATTTTACTGAGAATGTTTGCATTGATGTTCATGAGGAATATTGGCTTAAAATTTTCTCTTTTTGTTGTGTCTTTGCCAGACTTTGGTATCAGGATGATGCTGGTCTCATAAAATGAGTTAGAAAGGATTCCCTCTTTTTGCGTTTATTGGAATAGTTTCAGAAGGGATGGCACCAGCTCCCCTTTGTACCTCTCATAGAATGCGGCTGTGAATCCGTCGGTTCTCGACTTTTTTTGGTTGGTAGGCTATTAATTATTGCCTCAATTTCAGAAACTGTTATTGGTCTATTCAGAGATTCAACTTCTTCCTGGTTTACTCTTGTGGGGGGTGTATATGTCCAGGAATTTACCCATTTCTTCTAGATTTTCTAGTTTCTTTGCATAGAGGTGTTTATAATATTCTCTGATGGTAGTTTGTATTTCTGTGGGATCAGTGGTGATATCCCCTTTATCATTTTTTATTGCTTCTCTTTGATTCTTCTCTCTTTATTAGTCTTGCTAGCAGTCTATCTATTTTGTTGATCTTTTCAAAAAAAAAGCTCCTGGATTCATTTTTTGAATTTTTTTGTAACATTCAATTTTTCAAAAATTCTGTTAAGAATTGTTTTTTGTCTTAATAGTTATTTTTAGGAGAATGTTTCATGAGCTTTTGAGAAGATTGTGAGTTTTGTTTTTGTATAGAGTGTTCTCTATGCATCTGTTATATCTAATTACTTTACAGTATTTTCATGTCCTCTGTTTTCCTTTTAATATTCTATCTGATATTTTTATTAATTACAGAACTGGTGTATTAAAATATTATACTTTTAGTATATTGCTGTTTTTTGCTTATGTTCTGTCAAGATATTATTGATATATTTAAAAATACTCATGTAAGCTGCATACATATTTGTGTGTATACATAATTAGATATATACACACAATTATAGAAATGTATATAATTGTCATAGGTTTCCAGTGAATAAACCCTTTTATTGTTTTGTCCTTTTTTTTGACAATTTGAATTTATAACACATTTTACAAACTAAGACAGTTATTTAAAAAGTATTTTGCATAATATAATTGTGACATAGTCTGTCCTCATTTGGTTATGATTTGCATAATTTTTTGGATGCATTTTGCCACTTTTAGTCTGTTTTTGTTACTATATAGTACAGTGGCTCATATCTGTCATCCTAGCATTTTAGGAGATTGAGGTGGGAGAATCACTTTAGCCCAGGAGTTTGAGACCAGCCCGGGAAACAAAACAATACCATGTGTCTAAAATAAATAAAGAAATAAATTGAGTTCCCTGTAGAGAGATGTAGATTTTCTTTTTTTTTTTAATTCCTATACTCAATTTTTGACTTTAGGTTGAGAAGTTTAGTTTGTGAGTAGTTACATAATTTCCTGCATTTGAAGGAATTACTTTTGACACTTTGTGGAGTAAAAGTTAAATATTAAATTTGAACTCAATTGAATTTGGACTCAACAATGGTCACCAAGTCTCGGAACAGGTCGTGTGAGCTCCCTGAGGCATTCATCCAGCGCTGTTTCAGATAAATCTCTATTTCAATTTATTCCTATATGTTAGTTATTGAAAAACAACAGACAAACACAAAAAACGAGTTGACCTTTTTGTTTTCCTTGAGCCCAGTGATGAAGGGCCCTCCTGACTGGACGTCATGCCAAATAACTCATTACAAAAAGAGCTATGGTTCCAGACTGTGCCAAAGCTTCATGAGATCTCTCCTCATCTGTGCACAGACAAGTAGCTAACTCTGGAGCCCAGGCTGTTGCTTCCCAGTCTGGTGGTGAACCCTTCATAGTCTGATGAGTGTAAATATATATGTATCTTTTCCCTTCTCCCCGTCCCATTGCAACTTGCTTATTATATCATTTGCTTATTATATCTGCATTGCCATTTACGTGGGATAAAGTTTGTTTCCCTTAAGGTATTGTATGTGTGTCTTTTCTTCTCTCCTTGAGCATTTCCCGCACAGAACATTTTTAGTGTCACGAACAGGATCCGAAAGCAAAAGCATGACATTTTTTGGCTGCAGGGACCAGACTGGGAGCTCGGGTACTTTCCATATCTTCGGATGGGAACTCCCCCAGTTCTTCCCGTTGGCCATTGAGTGGTCCAAGGGAACGGGCCTTTGTGAAAATTGGGACTCTAAATTAGTGCACTTTGAATCAATGGCTGTGCATGATTAGCTGCAGGGAATCCCAGTTGGTAAATGGGATGCTGAGGGAATTTCCCGGCATGGATGGTGCTTGCTTACTGCTTATAAGTTAATGTGTCAAGATAGGAATCAGCTGCTACAAGAGAAATGTAAGCCAGAAAAGGAAAATGCTAATCTGACTTCCAGACTGGCCCTGGCCCATGGCCAGGCCTATGTCTTGACTGATCAGCCTCAAAGTTATCAGCCTATTGCTGAAAAAAGCAGCTGTCTGAGTGGCCCAGTCAGGGTAAAACTGAAGAACTAGTCAGCTGGGGCTTGGAGCCAGTAAAAATCCAAATCCTATCTCAAGGATGGGAAGTTAATCCTAGTAAAATTCAAGGACCCGAACAAACTGTAAATTTCCTTGGCATCCTATGGAATTCAGGGAAACAGTCCATTTTACCAAAGGCTAAGGCTGAAATACTAGAATTTGCAGCCCTACCACTGAAAAGGAGGTCCAAAATTGTATTGGCTTGTTTGGATTCTGGAAACATCATATTCCCCACCTGGATAACATTTTACAACGTCTGCATGCAGTCACTAGAAAACGCTATGACATTCACTGAAGAGAGAAAGAGAGTGTGGCTTTTCAACAAGCCAAACAAGCAGAGCAACTCTATGTCCCTTACAAGATGGGCCAGTAGAACTGCAAATAACTGTCCTAGATAAACATGCTAATTGGAGCGTTAGGTAGAAACAAGATGGGAAGAGGATACCTTTGGGGTTTTAGACCCAGAAGCTGTCAGAGGCTGGCAAAGCTTGTACTCTTTGAGAAGCAACTGTTGGCCTGCTACTGGGCTTTACAGGAAACAGAACACCTTTGTTTTAGTCATGATGTTTTTATGAGACCCCAAATTCCTATTATGACTTGGGTCGTGAGCTCCCTCAAAACTCATTGGATAGGGTACACTCAAGAAAGTAACATCATAAATTGGAAATGGTACATAGAAGACCAGGCTAAGCCGTAACCAAAACGGGTATCATTGTACATGAGGATGTGCAAAACTTGTCAGCACAGCAAACCACTGAGCAAGTCTTGCAGATAGGGGAGGAAACCTCCCCTGCCCAATGGGGCAAATCATTTAAAGAACTAAGCCCAGAGGATCAGAAACACGCTTGGTTTACTGATGGTTCCACCAAATACACTGGTGGCACCCGATGCTGGGAGGCTGTGGCTTATAATACTGTTAAAAATATAAACATTTCTGATGAAGGGAGGGGTGTGCGCACCCATCTGGCTGAACTAGTAGCCATCCTCCGAACTATTCAGAAGCAGGCCAGAGGGATTTGCTACTTGTATACCGACTCTTCATCAGTAGCAAATGGTCTTACTACCTAGATGCCCGAATGGCAATGAAACAAATGGTCAATTAGGAATAAAGAGGTTTGGAGTAAACAATATTGGAAAGATATCTGAATCCTGGTGCACACTACCATTATCGCTGTTTTCCATATTGATGCTCATGCATCTCTGCTTTCTCTTGACAGAATATTAATCAGCAGGCAGATTGACAGGCCAAAATGTCCACTATAAATGCAAACTTGAATGTGGAAGAATGGATTACAACACATTCAAGCCTGGCAATGAGATACATTATAATGTATGGTGGTATAATTAATAGTGATTACCAGGGAGAGTTAAAGTTCACTTTATACAATACCACTCCAGATTCTTTTGCTACGAGACCGCAGATGCGGGTTGCTCAATTGTCAGTGGTACCTTGTTAAAAATTAACCCCTGAGGAAATCTCGCTCCAACAGAGGCTACATACAGAACTGGGAAATTCAGATCCACTAGTACAGGTAGCTTAAATCCTGAATCCAAAATATGGATACAGCCTCCATCAGATCCCACCCCTAAGGCTGGTCACCTTGTAGCTATAGGAGCAGAATATAAAGGGATAGTACAGTTTCCTAAAAATGAAAAGCAATACTATGTTTCTCTCCACTTTTGTTATTACAGAGAATAACCTGTCCGCTAGTAATCAGTACCTGGGTCATCATGTCTGATGCCGAGAATGAGTTCATCAACTGGGCAGCCACCACTGCAACAGAAGCCAACTGCAGTCAAGGCTGGCTTTGCATCAAATTGCCAGAGGACACAGGAAATGGACTACCTTGGAGAATTGTCCCTGCCAACATTTCTGAATGGCTCTGTCGCTACCAATGGGGCCACAATAACACTTGCAATCCAACCTGGACTTCCTTTGCTACTTTAATAACATCTTAATACACTATAATAATAGTATAACCATTGTAGTTTCCTGGGGGCCCCTCTGGGTATGCAGATCCTATTGGTGGCAATACCTGGCCCTATATTGGATGGGGAGATGCACTTGGGGTTGCCTTTAATTCCATTCACCATCCAGGATAATATTCTCCTCCCCAGTAATCTAGACAAACATTGCTGGTTTTGAATGTGCCAGACTCCCTGGTGGTGGTACCCTATCACAGTATTCTTCCCCTGCCCCTGGTACAATCCTGTTTCAGTAACAAAGTAAAATATTAAGCCTACATGTAGAAAAAGCTCTTAATGATAGTAGCATTGGACTTTTATTGTTATCAGATGAATTTGCTCAGCTGCGTACTGTTGTGTTGCAAAATCAAATGGCATTAGGTATGCTTACCACAACCCAAGGAGGAGTTTGAGCCTTGCTGCATACTGAATGTTGTGTGTATATTCCTGACAATTCTCACAATATTACTCTCCTTGCCCAAGACATGCAAGGACAAGTAAAACAGTTAGAATCTAACCGTCAGGACCCCATCACGGATTGGCTGTCACACTGGCATTGGCGTTGACCATGGTGGGTGTGGTTTTTATTAATTGTGCTTTTCATTCTCCTCTGCTTACCGTGTATCTGTAATCTATACCAATTGTGCCATCCCCATATATCTGTAAAAACATTTTCCTACAATTGGGTGTCAAATTGAGGCTGAATGTGAAGGAAAAGTTAAATATTAAATTTGAACTCAATGAACATAGATACAAACAATGGTCACTAAGTCCCAGAACAGGTTGTGTGAGCCCCTTGAGGCATTCATCCAGCACTGTTTCTGAGAAAGTAATTGAAAAACAACAGACAATTGCAAAAACAAGTTGGCCTTTTCATGTTCCTTGAGTCCAGTCAAGAAGGACACTCGTGACTGGGCCTCATGTCGAACAAATTGTTACAAAAAAAGCTAGGGTCCCAGACTGTGCTGAAGCTTAAGGGGACCTCTCCTTGTCTGTGCACAGATGGGTGGCTGACTCTGGAGCCCAGGCTCTTACTTTCCTATAGGCAAAGCCCAGGAAACAGATGACAGTCACAACAAGTAGTTGAAGTGTCAAGAGATATATCAGTGACACCTGTATGCAGGGTCCAGACAGGAAACTCACATGGTTTTGGTGCTGAGCCCAGCAATATGTTACAATATCTTCTGAGAGAAGAACCAAGGCAAAAAACTAATGTCACTTTGCTGTTAAGCCCAGCGATATGTCACAATTTCCACTGCAGGAAGAACCTAGGCAGAAGAGAATAGTTACATCAGCTAGGTGCTACCCCCATTGATATGTCACAATCCCCAATTGAGCAGGAATTAGTCAGCAGAAGAAAGTCACATCACCTGAGTGATAGGTGCAGAGTTATGTCACAATTCTCTCTTTAGGCAGGGCACAGGCCAGAGTGTTACATCAACTGGGTGTTGAACCCACTAGTATGTGACAATTCCTCTTATGTGGGCAGAGCACAGGCAGAAGTGTCACATAACCTGGATGCAGGGCCCAGTGATATTTCACGATGCCTCCTGTGGGCAGTGCCAGGTTAGGAGAGGAGACAACCATCACCTGCGAGCAAGGGCCAGCAATACATCGCTATGCACACAGTGGGCAGCACTAAGACAGGAGAATAGAGTCACATTACACAGGTGCTCTGCCTAGTGATATGGCACAATATCCAAAATATGCAAGGCCCAGGCAAAAGACCAAAGTCATATCTCCTAAGTGCTGGTTCCAGTGATGTGTCACCATCTCTCTGTTGGGCAGGTCCCAGGCAGAAGAGGAGAGTCATGTCACCTAGGTGTTGAATAAAAAGATATTTCATAATGCCATGTGGACAGCGCCACTGCAGGAGAGTTGCATCATCTATATTTTGAACCAAAAAAGTCATAATACACAATGTATGCAGAGCCCAGGGGAAAAAAAAAAGGGGCACAACACCTGAGTGCTGAGTTCAGCAGTATGTCATGATACCCCCTTAGGGGAGGGCCCAGAAAAGAGAGTCACGTCACCTAGGTGGGAGGCCCAGAGATATTTAATAATGCCACCTGTAGATAGGGCTCAGGAAGAAGAGAGTCAGTTAACCTAGAAGCTTGGTCCAGCTATGTGTCATAATCACTCCAGTGGGCAGGACCCAGGCATGAGATGAGGGTCACATCACATATTTCCTGAGCCAAAATCTGCACTCTGGACAGGTCTCAGGAAGAAGAAGAAAGTCACATTATCTAAATTCTGGAATTAGAGATATGTCACAAGAACCTTTGTGAGGTAAAACCAGGTAGAAGATTCACATCACTGTATGCTGCTGTCATCGAGGTTACTCTTCTTTCTGCGGGCATGACTCAGGCCAAAGAGGAGAATCATATCACCTAAGTGGAGTGCCCAGAGATACGTTACTATCTTTTTTATGAGCAAGCCCAGGTAAAAGAGAAGAATCACATCAAACGGTGGATGTGCTCAGAGATATCTCACAATACTGCTTGTGGGCAGGATCCAGGCAGAAGACTCACAACACCTTGCTGAGCAATATATTACGATGCCCAACAATATGTTACAATGACTTCTGAGGGCCGTGCTAAGACAAAAGGGTAATGTCGCTTTGGTGTTGGGCCCAGCGGTAAGTCACAATCTTTACTGTTGGCAGAACATACAAGAGCAGAGCCTCATCAGCTAGGTCCTGGGTTCAGCGATATGTCACAATTTTCTCTGTAAACATGAAACAAGGCAAAATAAGAGTCATGTATTCTGAGTGATGGGTGCAGAGATATGTCACAATGTCCCCTGTAGGGAGAGCCCAGGCAGGAGAGCTGCATAACCTGGGTGATGGGCCCAGCAATATAGCTTTTTTTGTAGGGCCCTGGCAGAAAAATTACAAAACACGGGTGCAGAACCAAGTGATAGGTTATAATGTCTCCTGCGAGCAGCATCAAGGCAGGAGAGGAGACTCACATTACATGGTTGCTAGGACAAGTGATCTGCTACAATCTTCTTAGTAGGCAGGGTGCAGGTACTTTTTCTAGGTGAAGAATGCAGAGAGAAGTGACAAGGCCCCCTGTGAACAGGGCTTGGGCAGTAACCATCAATTCCCTAGGTATTGTGCCCAGCAGTATATCACAATATCCAAAATATGCAGGGCCCAGGCAAAAGAGGAGAGTCGTATCATGTGGGTGCTTGTTTCAGTGACTTGTCACAATCCCTCCTTTTGACAGGACCCAGGCAGAAAGGGAGGGTCACATAACCCAGGTGATGAATAAAAAGATGTGTCATAATACTTCTAATGGCAAAGCCCATTTAGCCGAGTTCTAAGTGTTGGATCCAGCCATATGTCACAATACAGAAGGTATGCAGGACCCAGGTAGGAGAGGAGGGTCACACCTTCTAGGTGCTTGTTCCATTGATACATAGCAATTCACCCTCAAGCAGAGACAAAGCAGGAGAGATACATCACTTTTTGAAAGGAGGGCCCAGGTAGGAGAGTCAAATCACCTATGCGAGGGGCCCAGTGATATGTCACAATCTTCTCTGATGGAAGAATCTAGAAAGAAGAAAGTCACTTCAGGTTAAGAATTGAGCCCAGTAACTATCACAATTCTTCCTGTAAGCAGGGACCAGGCAGGAGAAGTCACAACACCTGGGTGATGAGCACAGAGATATATTACAATGTTTTTTGTAGCCAGGGCCCACACCGTAGACTTTCATGACCTAAGTGTTGGACCCGACAATATGTCACAATGTCCTATGTTACAGACTGCAGGCAGGACAGTCACATAACCCGAGTGTGGGTCCCAAGGATATGTCACAATATCCCTTGTAGGCAGTGCCAAGGCAAAAGAGGAGACTCACATTAACTGTGTGTAAGACCAAGAGATGTGTCACAATGAGCCCTATGGGTAGTGCAAAGGCAAGAGAACAGAGGCACCTCACATAGATGCTGGGTTCAATAATGTCACAATTTTATCTATGGGTCGGGCTTGGCAGAAGAATCAAATCACTCAAGAGCTGGGCCGAGATGTATTTCACAGTTACACCTCCAGTCCAAGGTTAAGACTGATTATCCTGCACATGTCCCATATCTAGGTGTGAGAGCAAACACATTCTGTATGTTGGGTCTAAGTATACAAGTCACAGTCTCAGTGGTGGACTGGATCTGTACATGACAGCTTCAATATTTCCAGAGGACCGTGGACCCTTAATGGAGTCACAGCCTCACGTGTTTACTGAACGTTGGTTTTAGAATCGCTAACACAAACATGGATCACATCCACTTATGAGAGTCAATTGTTCAACTTTCAACTGCCTCCAGGTGTGAGATTCAGAGCCTCACCAGTGGGCTGTGTTCATGTGAAAAGATGACAGTTTTTACTCTTGGCTCAGTGTGCATATGAGTGTCACAATCTCACCTTTGTTCTGGGCCCTGTCAGGACACTCTCTTCACCACATGAAGTCTTTATATAGTATGCATGAATGTAACAATCCTCTCTGAAACCTTAAGCAGGAATGGACCCTTCCTTGTACCTTTAGCTTTAAGCCCAGGTATGACAGTCAACATCTTTTTAATTGGCTGGGTCCAAATAAGAGTTCTTAACTGCCTATGAGCTGTGTTTAAAAATGAGTCACCATCCCACCTGTGACTGGATGTTCACATATGAAAGTCACAATCCCAACTGTGGACCGTGTCTGCATGTGTAATTCAGGACCTTAAGAGTGGGCTTTCTCCACGTGTTATAGAGACCATCCTGAATATTGGCGGGGTGTACATCGGAGAAGCATAATCTCATCTGTACGTTGAGCTCTGTGGTGACAATTTCTCTATCATACTTTACACAATATGCAAGACAGTGGTACTCCTCCGTGTGACATATCACTGGGTCTTGCACACAGGTAATGTGAGTCTCCACTCCTGCCTTGGCAGTGCTCACAGGAGACACTGGGACATACCAGTGAACCTGATATTCAGGTTATGTGACTGTCTTTCCTGTGCTCTGTCCATGGGCTTTTGTGACATATTACTGGGTCCAAAACACAGGTGACATAGCTCTCCTGTCTGGACCCTGCCTAGAAAGGGCATGCTGGCATATCTCTGCACCAGCCACTAGATGATGTGACTCTATCTTCTGTCTAGTCTCTGCTTACAGAGTGAATTGTGACATCACTAGGCGCAGCATTTAGCTAATGTGACTCTTCCCTTTTTTCAGGTTCTGCCCACGGGGGAGATTGTGACATACCGATGGGTAAAACACCAAAATGATTTTATTCTTTTGTCTTGGCTCTGCCCTCAGAAGGCATTGGGATGTATTGCTGAATCAGCACCAATGTAACGTGAGTGTCCTACATGAACCCTGCCCACAGGGAGAATTGTGACATATCTCTTAGCCCATGAACTATTTGATATGGCTCTATTCTCTTACCTGGGCTTTGCCCATGAGAAAGATTGTGACGTATCTCTTGGTCCAGTGCTTAGGTGATGTGATTCTCCTCTCCAGCCTGAGACACACCCACAGAATTAAGAGTGACATCTCTGGGTCTAGCCCACAGGTGATGTGAATCTTATCTCTGGTTTCTGCCCAAGGGAGCCATTGTGACATATCTCTGAGACCAATATTAGAATGATGTGACTCTCCTGTTCTTAGTGAGACCTGTCCACAGTGGGGATGATGACATATCACTTAGGCCAGCACATATGTGATGTGACTCTCTTCTCATGCCTGGGCCCTGCTCCCTGGGCTAATTGTGACATATAGCTGGGCCCCTCCCCTAGGTTATGCAACATATCACTGTGATAACACTCTTTGTACCATTCAAGGACTTTATATAACATAAGAGAGAGTGGTATTCCTCAAAGACCATACAAAGAGCAGACTTAGGACCTACCCATTTTCCAAAGCCTTGCTATGAAAAACAGCATTTCTCTTATTGGCAGGTTTGAGGTATGAGAGTCATTATTACACCTGTGAGCTGGTCAAGATATATGTATCAATCTCTCCTCTGGGTAGGGAGTGAGCAGGAGAGTCACATCACCTGGATACTGGCCAGAGATCTGTTAATATCTTCCCTGATGGCAGGGACCGAGTAGGAGAGTCACATACCTAAGGCTGGGCCAGGGATATGTAACAATGTTTTCTGAGGTCGGAGGCTAGGAGGGGAGTCCCACCACTTGTGGACTCACTGGGGATATGTTGCAATCCCCTCCTGAAATTAGAGTACAAGCAGCAGAGTCAAATCACCTGAATACTGGGCTCAGTGATATGTCACCACACTCCCTGTGGGCAAGTCCATGGCAGGAGAGACACATCATCTGATTACTGACTACTGGGCCCAGTGATATGTCACAATCTTTCCTGTGGGCAAGGTGCAGGCAGAAAGGAGAGTCATCCTCTGGTGATGGATGCAGAGATATGCTACAAGGCCCCCGGTGGGCACAGTTCAGGTAGGAGCCTCCAATCTCTTAGGTGTTAAATTCAGTGATATGTTACAATGCTCCCTGTGGGTAGCAACAAGGCAAGAGAATAAAATCACATCACCTATGTTCTAGGTCCAATGATATGTCCCAATTTTATTTGTGAGCTGGGCTTAAACAGAAGAGTCTAATCACTCAGGTGCTGGACAAATGTGTATGTTTGTCACAATGACACCTGCAGGAAGGTCCAGAGATGAGATTAATCCTGCACATATTCTGGTTTTAGGCATGAGAGTGAACAGTTTCTGTAAGTTTGATCTAAGTATACAAGTCACTATCTCAATGGTGGACTAAATTTGTGCATGGCAGCCCCATTTTCTCTTGCAGACTTTGTCCCCTTATTGAAATCACAGCTTCACAGGTGTGCTGACTTATGATCCTTAGATCATCAACACATCTGTGACTCTCACATATGAGAGTCAATTTTTCAACTTTTGAAACTGCCTTTGGGTGTGAGATTCAGAGCCTCAAAAGTGAAATACGATCATGCGAAAGTACGACAATCTTTAATGTTGGCTGGATATGCATCCCAATGTCATTATATTACTGTGTGCTGAGCCCTGTTAGGACTTTCTGTGTTGCACCTGAGGGCTTTAGATGGTATGCATGACAGTCTCAATTTGTTCTGAGGTTTTCATGCTGATATGGACCCATGATCATACATGTGGCCCTAAGCCAATATAGGAGTCAACATCTTTACAATTGGCTGGGTCCAGTTAAGAGAATCATCGCCTTTCTATGAGCTGGGTTAATAACGAAGTTCCCATTCCAACTGTGGTGAGATGTTTACATATAAGAGTCGCAATTCCAACTACAAACCGCATTCATGTATGAAATTCATGACCTCACCAGTGGGTTCTGTTTATGTGTGAGGATGAAAATAATAATGGTCAGGAGGGTGCAGGGTGTGCATACGAGAAACAAATTTCACCTGTGTGCTGGGCCCTGTGATGAGACTCTGTACCACCTGAGGGCTTTATGTAATGTGTGAGAGAGTGGATGATCTTAGCGAGGAGACCCGGGTTTTTTTTCAATTCCCTAAGTGTAGCTGGGAGAGGCAGTATCTCTCCTATTGGCTGGTTTGACATATGAAAGTCGTCATTGCACCTGTAAGCTTGTGCTCCAAGATATATGTCACAATTATACCTGCATATAGGAAGGTAGCAGGAGAGTAAAATCAGTTTGACGCTGGGCCAGGGATATGTCAAAATCTTCCCTGAGAACAGGGAGGAAGCAAGAGAGTCACATTACCTGAATGCTCAGGCATGGGTATGTTGCAATCCACTCCTCAAATTAGGACCCAGGCAGCAGAGTCACATTGCCTGGTTGCTGAATCTAGCAATATGTCACAATCCTCTCTGTGGTCAGGATCCAGGCAGTCACATCTTCTTGGCGATGAATGCAGAATTATGTCACAAGTTTCTCTATGGGTAAGGTAGAGGAATAAATCTTTTATCCCCTAAGTGTTGGGCCCAGGAATATGTCACAATGCCTAAAATATGCAAAGCCCAGGCAAAAGAGAAGAGTCACATCACCTTGGTGGTAGGGTCAGTGATATTTCACAATCCTCCTTTTGGAAGGGCCCAGATAAGAGTGGAGAGTCACATCACCTAGGCAATGAATAGAAAGGTATACCATAATACCCCTGTTGGCAAGACCTATGCAGAAGAGTCACATCACCTATGTGTTCAACTCAGACATATGTCACCATACACCATGTATGCAGGGCCCAGGCAAGAGAAAAGGCCACATCACCTCAGTTCTGGGCCCAGCAATATATCACAATACCCTCTAAGAGGAGGTAACAGGCAGGAGAGTCACATCACTTAGGTCAGAGGAGCAGAGCTATATGGCAATGCCCTGTGTGTGTGGGCCCAAAAATAGAGGAGAGTTACATCACCGGAAGACTGTACACAGATATAAGTCACAATCATCCCCATGGGTAGCACCCAGACATGAGAGGAGAGTACCATCATGTAGGTGCTGTGCCAGGCTGTATTTCACAATCTCCACTGTGGATAGGTCTCAGGGAGAAGAGGAGCATCACATCATCTAGGTGACGGGTGTAGAGATACTTCAAAATGACCCCTCTGGAGAGACCAGGATGCAGAATCACATGATCTGTGTGCTGGGCCTAGCAATAACTCACTCTCACTTTTGTAAACATGGCCAAGGCAGAAGATGAGGGTCACATCTTTAAGGTGATGAATGTGGAAATATTTCACAAGGCTCTCTGTAGGCAAGACCCAGGCAGGAGATTCCCTTCCCTTAGGTTTTGGGACCAGGAATATGTCACAATGTGGGGCTCAAGCAAAAAACAAAAGAAACATCACCTATTTACTGGGCTCAGAATTATGTCACAATGTCTCCTATGGGCAAAGCCCTTGTTAAAAAAGAAGAGTCTTGTCAAATAGTTGATGGGCTCAGAGATATGTCACAATGCCATATGTTACAAATTGCTGTAGGCAGGGTTCAGGCAGGAGACTCACTTTGGTGTTGGGCCCAATAATGTGTCACAGTGCTTTCTGCTTGCAGGGCAAAGTCAAAAGAGTAATGTCACCTAGGAGCTTGACCCACCAATGTATCACAATCTCCTTCCAAACAAGTCCTAAAAAACAAAAGAGGAGTAACATGAGCTAGGTGCTGGGCACAGTGATATGTCACAATCCCTTCTTTAAGCAGGGACTAGGCAGGAGAAGAAAATCACACCACATGGGTGATGGGCACATAGATATTTCACAATGTCCCCTTAGGCAAAGCTCAGGAAGGAGAGGTAGATCATCTAGGTTTTGGATGCAGCATCACAATGGCCACTGTGGACAGGGCACCAGCAGAAGAGTCACATAACCTGGATGTGGGACCTAGCAATACATCACAATGCCCCTGTTAGTAGCACTAATGAAAGACAGAAAACTTACATTACCTAGATGCAAGGCCAAGTGATATGTTCCAACGTCCCCTGTGGGCAGCACCAAGGCAGGAGATAAGAGTCATGCCACCTAGGTGCTGGCTTCAGTGATATATCAGAATCCCATCTGTGAGCTGGACACAAGAAACAGAGCTAAAACCCTCGGGAGCTGGGCAGAGATGTATGTCACAATCCCACCTGCAGAAAGCGACAGGGATGAGATGAACAACTCCACACATGTCCAGATTCCAGGCATGAGAATTTGTATGTTGGGCCTAAGTACACCAGTCCCAATCTCAACAGTGAACTGGATTCATAAATGAGTCTTCTCTGGCTGACCGTGTCCCCTTAGGAGAGTTACAGTCTCACAGATATAATGAATTTTGGTTTGAGAGTCACCAACCTACCTGTGGACAAGATCCATATGTGAGAATCAATTTTCTTTTTTTCTTTCTTCCTTCCTTCCTCCCTTCCTGCCTGCCTTTCTTTCTTTCTCTTTCTCTTTCTTTTCTTTCTTTCTTTCTTTCTTTCTTTCTTTCTTTCTTTCTTTCTTTCTTTCTTTCTTTCTTCTTTTTCTTTCTTTCTCTTTCTTTCTTTTTTTCTTTCTTTCTTTCTTTCTTCTTTCTTTCTCTTTCTTTCTTTCTTTCTTCTTCCTTCCTTCCTTCTTCCCTCCCTCCCTCCCTTCTTTCTTTCTTTCTTTCTTTCTTTCTTTCTCTTCTTTTTCTTTCTTTCTTCTTTCTTTCTCTCTCTTTCTTTCTTTCTTTCTTTCTTTCTTTCTTTCTTTCTTTCTTTCTTTCTTTTCTTTCTTCTCTTTCTTTTTCTCTCCCTTGAGATGGAGTCTCACTCTATCGCCAGGCTGGAGTGCAGTGGGGCGATCTTGGCTCTCTGCAACCTTTGCCTCCTGAGTTCAAGCGACTCTCCTGTCTCAGCTTCCCGAGTAGCTGGGATTACAGGTACATGCCACCATGCCCAGCTAATTTTTGTATTTTTAGTAGAGACGGGGTGGCCAGGCGCAGTGTCCCATGCCTGTAATCCCAGCAGTCTGGTAGATCGAAGTGGGTGGATAATCTGAGTTCAGGAGTTTGAGACAAGCCTAGTCAATATGGTGAAACCCCGTCTCTACCAAAAATACAGAAATTAGCTGGGCATGGTGGCATGAGCCTGTAGTGCCAGCTACTCTGGAAGCTGAGACAAGAGAATTGTTTGAACCTGGGAGGCGGAGGTTGCAGTAAGCCTAGATGGTACCACTGCACTCCAGTCTGGGTGACAGAGCAAGACTCTGTCTCAAAATAATAATAATAATAAATAAATAGTAAAGAGACACGGTTTCACCATGTTGGCCGGGATGGTCTTGATCTCCTGACCTCATGATCCACCTGCCTCACCCTCCCAAAGTGCTATGATTACAGGCATAAGCCACCGCACCCCCGACCAGTTGTGCTCATTTTTGAGGATGATAACTTTTATTGTCACCAGAGTTTGCATGAGTGTTACAATCTCACCTGTTTGCTGGGCCCTGTTAGGACACTGTGTACCTCCTGTGGGCCTTGTACAGTACGCATTAAACATAATCCACTCTGAGGTCTTCATGCTGATATGAACCTATGATCATACCTGTGGCCATAAGTTCAGTTATGAGAGTCAACATCTCTCCAGCTGGCTGGATCTGGATAAGAGGAACTTTACTTGGCTGTAAACTGGGTTCAGAAATAAGTCACTATCCCAACTGTGACTGGATGTTCACATATGATAGTTACAATTCCAACTGTGGACTGCATTCAGGTATGAGATTTAGGACCTCCCCAATCACCTCTGTTCCTGTGTAAGAATGACAATTCTGATGACTGGTGGACGTGCATACAGAGAACACAATCTCACCTGTGTTCTGGGCCCTGTGATGACACTGTACCATCTGAGTGCTTTACATGATATGCAAGAGTGCTTATTTTCTCTGACCTTCATGGTAAGAGAAGACCCATAATTTTGCACGTTTTGTTAAGCCTGGCTATGAGAGAAGATATCTCTCTTATTCATTGGTTTAAGGTATGAATGTCATCATCACACCTATGTGCTAGGCCAAAATATATGTGACAATCTCACATTTGGGTAGTCAGCAAGCAGGAGAGTCTCATCACCTGGTCTGTGTCAGGGATATGTCACAGTCTTCCCTGAGGACAGGGACAAGGCAAGAGAGTCACATCCCTAGGTGTTCTGCCAGGGACTTGTTCTTGCTCCGTCCTGAAAGCACGACACATGCAACCGAGTCACCTCACCTGGGTTCTGGGCCCAGCCATATGTCACAATTTTCCCTGTGACAACACATCACCTGTTTGCTGGGCCCAGAAATATCTACAGTTTTTCTTGTGAGCAGGGCTCAGGCAGAAATGGGTGGGGGGGGGGGAATCACATTTTCTAGGTGATAAACGCAGAGCTATGTCACAAGGCCCCCAATAGTCATGGCCTTGGCAGAAGCTTCCTATTGTCTAGGTGATCAGCCCAGTGATACATCACAACACCTAAATTGTGCAGGGCCCAAGGCAAAGAGGAGAGTCACATCACCTAAGTGAACAAAACGATATGTCATAATACCCAGGTGGAAATAGCCCATGCAGGTGAGTCACATTACCTACGTGTTGGACCCAGTGATATGTCACAATACACAATATATGCAGGGCCCAGCCAAGAGTGGAGAGTCAAATCACCCAGGTGCTGGGCCCGGTGATATATTGTAATCTGTCTTTGGTGAGAGCCCTAGCAGTAGAAGAAACTCACATCACCTCGGTGCTGAAGTCAGCCATATGTCACAATACCACTGAGAAATGGACCCAGGCAAAGAGTCACATCATTTAGGTGAGAAGCCCATAGATATTTTGCAATGCCTCCTGTGGGTAGCACTAAGTAAAAAGACAGTCGCATTACTTAGAGTCTTTCCCCAGCGATTTGAAAGAATCCCTGCTGTGAACAGGCACCAGGCAGGACAAAAGAGTCCCATCACCTCGGTGATCAGTGCACAGATATGTCACAATGCCCCCTGTAGGCAAAGCCTAGACAAGAGTTACATCACCTGGGTGTTGGACCCAGCAATATGTCACAATGGCTCGTGTGGGCAAAGCATAGGACAGAGTCACATAACAAAGTGCCAGGACCAGTGATAGGTCAGGATACCCATTATGGGCAGTGCCAAGACAGGAGAATAGTATAATAATAATAATAATAATAATAATAATAATAAAAAAAAGAAGCATATCAATTAGGTGCTGGATTCAGGGATATATCACAATCTCATCTGTGGGCTACATCCAGGCAAAAATGTCAAATCACTCAGGTGCTGGCTAGAGGTGTACGTCAGAATCACACCTGCAGGAAGGTCCATGGATGAGATTTACAATCCCACATAAATGTCGGTTCTGGGTATGAGAGTCAATGCCTCCTGTATGTTGCGTCTATGTGCATAAGTCACATTCTCAATGGTGGAATGGATTTTTCCATGAGAGCCTTAATCTGTTTTGAAAACTGAGTTATCTTAGTGTAGTCACAGCCTCACAAGTGTTTTGAATCTTGCTCAGGGAGTCACAAACCCACTTGTGGACCATATCCACTTATAAGAGCCAATTTTCCAACTTTTAACTGCCTCTGGGTGTGAGTTTCAGAACCTCAATTATGGGCTGTGTTCATGTGGGAGAATGACAATTTTGACTGATGGCTGGGATCAGGCAGGAGACTTTCATCCTGCAGGTGTTGAGCAAAAGGATATGCCACAATACCCAATATATGCTGGGTGCAGGCAAAAGAGGAGACTCATATTAGCTGGTTGCTAGGTCCAGTTAAATGTCACCACCTCCCTTTTTGGCAGGGCTAAGGCGAAAAAGGAGAGTCAGAGCTAAATAAATGTCATAATGTCCCTGTGGGTAGGGTGTATGCATAAGAGTTGCATCACCTAGTCATTCAACCCAGCCATATATTACAATACACAATATATACAGGGCCCAGGCAAGAAAGGAGAGTAATATCACATAGGTGCTGGGTCCAGCAATATATCACGATACCCCCTGAGGGGAGGCTTCAGGCAACAGGGTAACATTACCTAAGTGAAGTGCCCAGAGAGATGTTTCAATGCCCCTGGTGGGTAGGAGTTTGAAAAAGGAGAAGTTACATAACCTAGGGTCTAGGCCTAGCCAATTGTCACATTCATCTCCAAGATGGGGCCCAGACATAAGAGAAAAGTCACATCATGTAGGTACTGGGCAAAGTAATATGTCACAATCCTTATTGTGAGCAAGCCCTAGGAAGAAATAGAGAGTCACATATTCTAGATGATGGGCCCAGAGGTATTTGACAATGACTCCTGTAGGTAGGGACCAGGCAGAAGAATCACATCACCTGTGTGCCGTGACCAGTTATAAGTCACACTTCCTTCTGTGGGAATGACCCAGGCAGGGAGAAGAGTCACATCATCCCGGTGCTAGACCTAGATATATGTCAAATTCTCTCTTATGGACAATGCTCAGATAAGAGAGGAGAGTCACATCAAATAGGTAATGGACCGAGAGGTATGTCACAATGCCTTCTGTGAACTTGATGCTGGCAGAAGATTCACATCAACATCAACTTTATGCTATGCCCAGCAACATGTCACAATCCCTTCTGAGTAAAGGGACCAGGCAGAAGAGAATCACATTACCTGGCTGATGAGCACAGAGATACGTCACAATACCCCTTGTAGGCAGGGCCGAGACAGAGGAGTTGCATCACCTGGGTGTTGGACCCAGCAATATACCACAGTGTCCCATATGGGCAGTGCACAAGCAGGAGAGTCACATAACCTGGTTGCGAGGCCAATCTATATATGACAATGCTTCCTATGGGCAGCGCCAAGGCAGAAAAGGAGACACACATCACCTGGGTGCAAGGTCTAGTGATATGTCAAAATGCTCACTGTGGGCAGTGCCAAGGAAGGAAAATAGAGTTACATCCTCAAGGTGCTGGATCCAGCAATATGTTAATATCCCATCTGTGGGCTGGGTCCATGCAAGAGCGTCAAGTCACTCAGGTGCTAGGCACTGGCAAATTTCACAATGGAACCTGCAGAATGGTCCAGGAATGAGATTAATAATCCCACAACTGTCTCAGTTGTAGGAATGACATTCAACACCTCCTGTATGTTGGGTCTGAGCCCATGAGTAACCGTCTCAACACCAGACTGGATTTGTGCATGAGAGCCTCAATTCCTCTGCAGACTGACCTGTGTTCATGTGAGAGGATGACAATAGTTACTGTTGGCTGGGTTTGCATATGAGTGTCACAATCTCACCTGTGTGCTCGGCCAGTTAGCAGGCTCTATGTACTACCCAATGTCCCTATACAGTATGAATGAGAGTTGTAATCAACTTTGAGACCTTCCTAATGGTAGGGACCCATGATCGTACCTGTAGCATTAAGCCCGGGTATGAGAGTCAACATCATTACAATTAACTAGGTCAGGATAGGAGAGTCCTCCCTTGCCTATGAGCTGAGTTTAGAAATGAGCCACCATTTCAACTCTGGTTGAATGTTCATATATGAACACGGGCCTAACACCAAAGTGATGTGAGTCTTTGGCGTAGACACTTCAAACAGGAGGCAATGTGACATATCTCTGGGCCTATCAACTATTTGATGTGACCTTCCTTTTTTACCTGAGCTTTTCCCATAAAAGAGATGTGACATATGTCTAGACCCAGCACCTGGGTGATGTGACTCTCCTTTTTAGACTAAGCCTTGTGTATTTTGGGTATTCTGAAATATCCCTGGACCTGATATCTAGAAGATAAGAATATCCAGCATGGGCCTGGCCTAAAAAGTTTCTTGTGACAAATTTCTACCTGAATCACCTTGGAGATTTGACTCTTCCCTCTTACCTGAGCTTTGTCCACAAGAGAGATTGTTACATACCTCTACAGCAAGCACCTAAATGCTATGACTCTTCTTTCTTGCCTGGGTCATGCCCACAGATGAAAGGGTGGCTTATCGCTGTATCCAGAACACAGGTTATGCGATTATGCTGCCTGATCTCTGCTCACAGGAGCCATTGTGACATATCCCTGGGCCCAGAAACTATTTAATATGACTCTCCTCAATGACCTTAATTTTGTGCCTGGGATAAATTGTGACATATCTCTGGATCCAGCACCTAGGTGATGCGACTCTCCTTTTCTTCATAGGCTATGCCCACAGGAAGGAGGCTGACTTATTGCTGTGTTGACAGCTGATGTGACACCTCTGTTCTTATCTTCTTAGTTTATAAGAATTTAAACAAGAGACACACAGAAAAAAAGTACAGCATAATTTATTGGAAAAGAAAAAAATTGAAAGTTAAGTGCAGAATACAGTACACCCTGAGAGAGATATTCCAAGGCAGGCTGCTCATAAGAGTGAGACAGTGTGGATTGTCGCTGGAGAAACCCGCTTATGGGAGTTTTACATTATTATTAATAAGGAGGAGGGAAGCAGAGGTGCTAGTAAGCATGTTCTGAGTGGTCTTCTCGGTGCGCATGCGCAGTAGCTTTACATGCTTGTCCATATGTTACATGTCTCATTAGCATCTTAGATCTCCACCCAGCAGTGCATTTCTGTTTGTTTGTTTGTTCGTTTGAGACAGAATCTCGCTCTGTTGCCCAGGCTGGAGTGCAGTTGTATGATCTCCGCTCACTGCAACCTCCGACTCCCGAGTTCAAGCCATGCTCATCCCTCGGCCTCCTGGGTAGCTGGGATTACAGGCATGCACCACCATACCCGGCTAATATTTTTTATTGAGATGGGGTTTCACTATGTTGGCCAGTGTAGTCTCGAGCTTCTGGTTTGAAGTGATCCATCTTTATCAGCCTGCCAAAGTTCTGGGAGTACAGATGTGAGCCACAGTGACTGGCTGGGGGTGTATTTTTTGCTATTAAAATAAGCAAAAGTTAATTTTGAGGACAGGTAAAATCAAAATGCACATGCCCTCCAGAACAGAAAGTCCTTAATGAAGACAGCTTTGCTTGAATGAGCCCAGTTACAATGCAAATGCTAAGGCTTATTGTGTTGGCTGTACGGTCACCATGATTTCTGTATCCCGAGATCATGGTCATTTTCTGGACTATCTATTCTGCCTCAATTTCCCCCTAAGAGATTTTAGGGCAATAATCATATTGGAGGTTGAGGGGCTAGACCATTTTTTCTGGAGCTGTTTCCTGCTGAGTGGGTGTTACTTCTGTGTAGCCTGGGCCCTAAATTTTCTTCCTGTGTGATCTAACTGGGCATAATCAATATTGTTCATGGAATCAGTGGGCAAGATATTGGCAGCCAAAGGTTGAAAGCCTTGCAAAACCATCATGCAAACATGGAGTTGCCACAAGCAAGAGAGCAATAAATCAGTTAACGTTTTAAACAAAATTGGAACAAAAGTAAAAAATGAAAATCCAGTAATGACTTGTACTGTTAAAGAGAGCAAGGCAGGCAATAGACATTTCTTTCACGTTCCCATGGAAGTTCCTAGAGATTCAATTTTTTCTGCCTGAGTGATGATATTATTAATATTTTCTTGGACTAAACCAGACTGATTGATCTCAAAAACAACATTCTTCTTTTAGATATAAACCGTTCCTTTTTGCCTGGCTGGGAGAAGATCCCAGGCTCTTTGGTTTTGTCAGACTACAGTGGCCATGGAGTCCAGACGTTGTTGAAGTCTATTGAGGCCCTCTGCTGCTTGTTGGGGACCCATTGAGGTTTTCTGAGATAGTTGATACTGGATTCCCAAGGCTCCACCTTATGGTGACCTTTGTGCTGCAAAAGTAGTTTACATTAAAATGGTGAAAGCAGCAAAAGTTTTAAGTCTTTTCTATTTTTTGCCAGTAAGCAAACGTTTTGTGCAGCTAAGTTGGCAGCAGTCATTGGGTCCATTTATGGGAGATGAAGTTGAATGGTGGTCAAAGTTGGAGCCTGGAAGACTTCAGTAAATGCACTGAAGTTCTCTGAGAGCCATCAGAGTTGTTTCTTACATTGGATTAGATCACTTATTGAGAAGAGAACAAGCACTCTGATGGTCCTCTCTCCATTTGGGACTTTGTGTAAGGGGAGCAATTTCTCTGGTCCTGGATGGTGTGAAGCTCCACTGTGAGTAACTATAGCTGGGCTGATCTCTATTGTACCTGGCAAAGGCCGATAGAGAGGAGCATAAGGAGGAGGTGAAACAAGCTTAGATTCTACAAAAGACTCTGATAGTGTGGGGGATGCTGTTGATTCTAAAGGAGGTGTAAGCCCCTGAGGGCCCCTATCTGGAGGTGGTGTTGGGCTGTGGGGTCTGTGGTCCCTTCCCCTTAATAAGAGATGATCTTCTAATGGTTCTGAGGGGCTTTGTGGCTTACTAGGCTTTAGCCCACAGGTGCTGCATAGAGCTGGGTTTTGTTGTCAGGCCACAAAGGCTTGCACATAGGATACTTCAGACCTTTTTCCCTGATTTCTACAGAAAAGACCTAGCTGTAAGATGATGTTAAAGTTCACAGTCTCATTCTCCAGCCTTGTTTTGCCAGCTAATCTGTATGCAGGCTAAATAGTGTTACAAAAGAAGATAAGTGTTTTTTTTTTCTTTCAGGTTAATCTAACCAAAAGCTGTTCCAATTTTTAAATATATATCCCAGGGCGGTTTCAGTGACAGTAGATGAAGTGGCTCCCACGGTGCTGAGAGAATCCTGCAGTGAAAGAACATGGACTGAAGTCCAGGAGGCCATGGGCATCCCCGTGAGCCAAATGGAACCACCAAGGTGTCCAGCTCATCCCCTCGAAAACCAGTTAACTGAACTCATAGGCATTTGCCATACACTGTCCTAGCTCTCACCGGCGCTGGACATCTCCGTCCCTACCGAGATGACCCCCACTGCTGGCTGGGGGGCAGATGTCTGGCTGACATGCCTTTCCCTGATTCACTGGTTTGACATTTATGATGCCCAATTATAACACCTGCAATGCTCAGATTCAATGCCCATGGCCGGGCCTCTACATGACTGTGCATCTTTTGTTCAGCAAAGAAAGCCTATTGAAGGACAATTTCAAGGAGCTGGGAAATGCATAAAGCCTGAAGGGACAGGGTTCTCTTAATGTTCCACTCAAAACAAAACAAAACAAAACAAAACAAAATTGTAAACAGAAAACCTAACCAGAAAATAAATTACAATAGCCACTAGGTGGCGATCAAGTATTGCTGAAGAGACAGCAAACAATAAGCTGAGTCTGAAGTGTGGCCAGAAAGGTGTGAAACTAAGCAGCAAAGTAGCCCTAATATGAAATGTTGAGAGCAACCCATGTAGTTAGTGTATTTATGGACAGTACAGACACAGCAGCCAAAAGGAGAGCGGACATATATTCTCTCTCTAAAGAATATATGTGACTTAAAAACATTTCACCCAGAACTTTAGTGAAACAGCGCTGGAACAAGCAGTGATAGTTAACTAGGTAGTCTGGAAGTGCCCTAGTATTCACTGCAAGTAAAGCGAAACTGAAATTAATGAAGCAGACAAACCTCTCTCCGGGCCATGGCACCAGAAATGTTGATGGCTGATGTAATACCTTGGTTCTTATCTTCTTAGTTGAAAACAATTTAAACAAGAAACACACAGCAAAAGAAGTACAGCATAGAGTAATTTATTTCACACACAAAAAAGAAAAGAATATTTTGAAAATTAAGTGCAGAATAGATGGTACAGTTTGAGAAAGAGATTCCAGGGCAGCCTGCTCATAAGAGTGAGACAGCGTTAATTGTTACTAGAGAAACCCTCCTTCTGGGAGTTTTACATGATTATTCATAAGATGGTGGAAAGAAGTGTTACAGTAAGCATGTTTTGAGTGGTCTTCTGGGTGCACATGTGCAGTAGCTGTACATATTTGTGCATACATTGCATGTCTCATTAGCATCTTAAATCTCCACCCAGGAATGTGTTTTTTACTATTAAAATGAGCAAAGTGTCAGCTTGAGGACAGATAAAATCAAAATGCACATGCTCTCTAGAAGTAAAAATCCCTACTGAAGATAGAGGGTTTCAAACATGCCCAAGTGCTCCACATCTTAAAAGTCGCTCCCGCAAAGCTCGAACACTATCTGTTCCTGAGGGATCAGGTCTGATTTGTGTCTCTGAGACACTGGTAAGTCAGGCCTGAGTTGAGATGAGACCGATGACTTCAAGTGTCAAATGCCTAAATAGTCAGCAGCTTCAAGTTGCATTTTGGAGGTTGTCCACTTAAATGGATTGACAAAATGACTCAGAAGACTCAAGCCTCGGAAATGGGGTTTTCTCCTTTGCTCTTAGCAGATTTTGTGCAATGCAATAATTAACCTTCCTGATGCCGCGACTTTCACATTCGTGAAAAAGGCGCCATTGAGAGTGACATTTCCAGGAAGCCACAGCCGTTATCACCCATTGCAGAGCTCTGAAGATGTTTATAAGCAGGCCAGGTGGAAGATTTCTCTAAAAAGCAGGTGATCACATGCTCTGACTAGAGAAAAAAGAGGGCTGTGGCACAACAGATAGTGTCTCGGACATCAGGACAGTTTCCACAGCAGTTTAGGAAAGAAGGCAGCGCCCTGGGCTGCAGAAGACACAATGCTCTGGAAAGAACCCTGAGTGCAGCTGAAAGAGTAACTTGAGAAGGATAGGGCCAATCGGGTGAGGAAAACCCGCCTGATTTGGGCAAAGGTAAGGTATCTTCGTAGGGCAATACCCTCCTCAATGCTCAGCCCAGATCTGCCCCCCAGGTCCACCTCTGTACTCACTCTCCTTGGCAAAGAGTTGGCATAGCATCAGAACTCAGCCGTGCTTTGGACACGGAGAAGCCCACACCGCTCTGCCCCTCCCTCCAGGGCAATGCACCCCGCATCGCGGTATATGCTGGGATTATAGTTCTGAAGCCTACCCACAAACAGACTGAGAGCAGTTAACGGACTACAGCTCCCAGCATATTAGGTGCGGCGTGTACCACTCTGCCCCTTCTTCCAGGTCTGCGTATCGCCCCGGAGACTGGCGCATGCTGGGATTGTAGTCCTGTAGCCCTTTGACCAGAGGCTGGAAGTGTTTATGAGAATACATCTCCCAGCAAGCCTAGGGAGACGCACACAGCCCCCTCTTTTTCCAGTGACGTGCACTGTCCGTGACCCCAGTGCATACTGGGATGGTAGTCCTGCAGCCCTGTGACTAAAGTTCTGGGATACTTTATGAAACTACATCTCCCAGCAAGCAGAAGGAGGCGCCCACAGCCTAGCCTTTTCCTCCAGTAATGCGCACTGTCCCTGAGCTGGGTGCATGCTGGAATTGCAGTCCTGCAGCCCAGTGATGAAAGGTCTGGGAGTGTTTATGAGACTACACTTTCCACCAAGCCCAGAGAGGCGCGCACAGCCCTGCCTCTTCCTACAGTGTGGCGCACTTTCCTTGAGCCCGGTGCATGCTAGGATTGTAGCGCTGCAGCCCTGTGACCGAAGGGCTGTTAGTGCTTAGGAGATGACATCTCCCAAAAAGCATAGCGAGGAGAGCATAGCTCCACCTCTTCCTCCAGTGACGCACGGTGCATGCTGGGATTGCAGTCCTGAAGCCATGTGACCAAAGGGCTGGGAGTGATAATGAGACTACATATCCCAGAAAGCGCAGCAAGTCACTCACACCGCTTTCTCTTCCTCCAGTGACGCAGACTGTCCCGGTGCCCCGTGCACGCTGGAATTGTAGTCCTACAGCGCTGTGATGAAACGGCTGGGAGTGTTTATGAGACTACCTCTCCCAGCAAGCCCAACAAAGTGCATACAGACCTGCCTCTTGCTCCAGTGACTAGTGCACTCTCCCTGAGCCGGATGTATGCTGAAATTGTAGTGCTGCAGGCCTGTGACCAAAGGACTGGAGTGGCTATGAGACTGCATCTCTCAGCAAGCCCAGCGAGGTGCGCACAGCCCCATCTCTTCCTCCAGTGACACATACAGTCCCTGAACCCGCTGTATGCTGGGATTGTAGTCTTGCAGCCCTGTGACCAAAGGGCCAGGAGTGTTTATGAGACTACGTCTCCCAGAAAACCTAGGGAAATGCACACAGCCCCCGCATCTTTTGCCAGTGACATACTGTTTTTAATTCCAGTGCATCCTGGGATTGTAGTCATGCAGCCCTGTGACAAAACGTCTGAGAGTCTTAATGAAACTGCATCTCCCAGGAAGCCCAATGAGGTGTGCACAGCCTTCTCCTCGTTCTCCAGTGATGCGGACTGTCCATGAGCCCCCTGAATGCGGGGATTGTAGTCCTGAAACACTGTGACCAAAGGGCTGGGAGAGGAGATGAGACTACATCTCCCAGGAAGCCCAGCAAGGCGCACACTGCTCTGCCTCTTTCTCCTTACACTAACGCGCTGTCACTGAGCTAGGTGCATGCTAGGATTGTAGTCCTGCATCCCTGTGACCAAAGGGCTGGTAGTGTTTATGAGAATATGTCTCCCAGTAAGCCCAAGAGGTGCATACATCCCTGCCTCTTCCTGCAGTGACTAGCGCACTGTCCCTGAGATGGGTGCATGCTGGGCTTGCAGTCCTGGAGCTCTGTGACCAAAGGGCTGGGAGCGTTAATGAGACTACATCTCCCAAAAAGCATAGCGAGAAGCGCAGAGCCCTCCCTCTTCCTCCAGTGTCGCGCGCTGTCCCTGAGCCCAGTGCATGCTGGGGCTGGAATTGTAGTCCTTTAGCCTGTGATGAAATGGCTGGGAGTGTTTATGAGAATACATCTCCCACCAAGCCCAGAGAGTTGCACATAACCCTGCCTCTTTCTCCAGGGTCGCGCAGTTTCCCTGAGCCCAGTGCTGGCTGGGATTGTAGTCTTGCAGCCCTGTGACCAAAGGGCTGTGAGTATTTATGAGACTACATCTCCTAACAAACGTAGCGATGAGCGCACAGCTCCGCCTCTTCCTCCAGTTACGGACACTGTCCCTGAGTCAGGTGCATGCTGGGATTGTAGTCCTGAAGCCCTGTGACCAAAGGGTTGGGAGTGTTTATGAGAATACAGATTCCACCAAGCCCAGCGAGGCGTGCACCACCTCGCCTCATCCTCCAGTGATGCGCACTGTCTTTGATATTGGTGCATACTGGGATTGTAGTCCTGCAGCCCTGTAATGAAAGGTCTGGGTGTCTTTATGAAACTACATCTCTCAGCAAGTCAAAGGGGGCAGGCACAGCTCTGCCTCTTCCTCTAGGCACGCGCACTATCCCTGATCCTGGTGCATGATGGGATTGTAGTCCTGCAGCCCTGTGACCAAAGGGCTGGGATTGTTTATGAGACTGCATGTCTCAGCAAACAAAGCAAGGCCTGCACAGCCCCGCCTTTTCCTCCAGTGAAGCTCACTTTCTGTGAAGGACTGTTCATGAGATTACATTTTCCAGCAAGCCCAGTGAGTCTTGCACAGCCCTACATCTTCCTTCATCCATGCACACTGTCCCTGATTCTGGTGTATGCTGGGATTGTGGTGCTGCAGCCTGTGACCAAAGGGCTGGGAGTCTTTATAAGGCTACATCTCCCAACAAGCCCAAGAGGTACTCACAGCTGCACATGCCCCCAGCCACCCCGTGCCCCACTTTTCCTTTTGTGATGCACACTGTCCCGTGAACCAGGTGCATGCTGGAATTGTCCTGTTGCAGGATTCAGGAGGACGAGAGAGACCTCAGGTTGAAACAGGAGAATCTTTATTGAGTGAACTCAGGCCCAGCTGACTCATGTCCAAAAGATTGGACCCAGAACAAAGACAGCACCTGACTTTTATAAACACTTCACAAAAGGGGGTGGGCTAGCTTGAAGCAAGCTTACAGTGGCGTGAAAGCAGGGATACAGAGGTAGGACAAAGACAGGATTGCACATGACCATTGCCAAGCAATCAAGATGTCCATTATCTAGATTTGTCTGGGCATGGGCTTATCCTATAACCCTCGCTATGGTGACCAGGCAGCTGTAGTTCAGTCCTACTCAGGCTTCTCATGACCTTCATTGTACTTCTTAGATAAAACAGAATAATTGAAGTCAATAGTTACAGAGAACAAGAATCTATAAACTCATTCCATAAAACAAAGCAAAATTTGTTTTTCTTTTCCCTATGTTGTGGGAGTGTTGGGAGAGACTCCAGAGCACATTAGATAATATTATCAAGACTTTTCCTGGGTCTGGGCTGTGCCTTTTGCTGCCTTTGGGACAAGTTAGCCTAAATCAGAAAAACTTCTTTCTCTTTCTTTTTAGTTTTATTTTTCTTTAATTTCCCTCCTCAGTCCTGCAGCCCTGTGACAAACGGGCTGGGATTGATTATGAGACTACATCTCCCAACAAACCTGCACACAGCCCCATCCTCCAGTGATGCACATTGTTCCTGAACCGGGTCCATGCTGGGATTGTAGTCCCAAAGTGCTGTGACCAAAGGCCTGGGAGTGTACAGTTACACATCTGTTCACTTGTCATGAGACTGTTTTCCTTTACCCCCATGAGCATACTTAAAATAGCTTCTTTAAAATCATAACTACTGATTACAGCGTCTTGCATATCTTGAGAATAGGTTCTATTGTCTGCTTGTGAATTGATTACATTTTCATGCTTCTTCATGCATCTTATGAATTTTTAAATAATGTAATAGGAACTACAGGGATTCTGGATTCTGTTGTATTTCTTTGAAAATTATTATTTTAAGAGGGAGTTAATTTGAATAGATTCAAACCCCAATCCTTATCTCTTCTACAGTGGCATAGCTAAAATCTTCATTCAATTCTTCTAAACATACATATTATATATGTATTATATATATATGTGCTTTTCTATATAGCAAAATATAGTATTTTATTAAGCTTTATTATAGTTATCTGTGAAATAGTTATTCAACAAACTACTTTACTCCATTATTACTGGAAGCCAGAACCTCAGTTGTGTTCACTTTTTGGATTTTATGTAAGTGAAATTATATAATATGTATACATTTACATCCACTTTCTGCTATGCAACTTTATATTTATGATATTAATTCATGCTATTGCAGATAGCTATAGTTTTTTATTTAAAAATATTTTTTACATTGTGGTAAAGTATACATAAAATTAACCATTTTAGCTATTTTAAGTGTGCAGCTCAGAAAAATTAACTACATTCACATTGTTCTGCCACCATTATTCCCATTCGTAGGGACATTCTTTCAACTTGCAAAACCCAAATTCTATACCCATTAAATAACAGCCCCTTGTTACTCCCCCTCCAGCTCCTAAGAACCACTCTTCTACTTGGGTTTCTAGAATTTAACTACTGTAAGTATCTCATAAGTGGAATGATACAGTATTTGTCCTTTCATGACTGGCTCATGTCACTTTGTACAATGTCCTTAAGGTTCATGCATGACGTACCATGTGTCAGAATTTCCTTATTTTACATAACTGAATAATATTCCACTGTATGTATGAATCACATATTACCTATTTTTTAATTGATGGTAATTCAAACAACACTTACGTAATTCCAACAGCTTTTGGGTGATGTGAGTAATGCTGCCATGAACCTAGGTGTACGTGTATTATTTTGTGTCTTTGCTTTCACATCTTTTGCTACATACCCAGATGTGAAATTGCTGGATCATATGGTGATTTTATGCACACATTTTTTAGTTACTATGCTGTTATTTTACAGCAGCTGCAGCATTTTACATTTCCACCAACAGTGTACAAGGGTTCTAATTGCTCCACGTCCTCACCAACACTTGTAATTTTCTTTTCATAGTAGCTATGCTGATGGGTATTAAGTGATATATCATTTGGGGTTATATTTGCATTTTACTAATGATTAGTTTTGTTGAACATCTTTTCATGGCCTTATTAGCCACTTTACATAATTTTTAGAGAAATGTCTGTTTAAGATTTTTGCCCATATTTTAAGCAAGTAGTTTGCTTTATTATTGCTGAATTGTTCTTTGTATATTCTGGATAGAGTCCTATTTATCTATTTTTCTTTTGTTTTGTGTGCTTTGGGTGTCCTGTTAAAAAAATCACTGCCAAATTCAGTGTTATGAGATGTTTTACCCATATTTTATACTAAGAATTTTGTAGCTTTACCTCTTACTTTAGGTCTTTGATCCAGTTAGTTAATTTTTTCTTATGGTATAAGTTAAGGGCCCAGCTTCATTTTTTTACATGTGGGTACCCAATTTCCCCAGCACTAGTTGTTGTAAAGACAGTTCTTTTCCCATAAAAATCATTTGACCATATATATGAGGGTTTATTTATATTGGCTTTCTGTATTACTCCATTAGCCTATTTGTAGCGTGCTATTTTGGAATTCTGTAGTAAGTTTTGAAATCATTAAGTGTGACTTCTCTAACTTTGGTATTTTTTTTTCAAAATTATTTTTGCAATTTAGGGTCCCTTGAGATTCCCCATAAACTTAAAAAAAGATTATTTTTATATCTACACAAAAGTAATTGGAATTTTACTTCTTGGCTACTTCCTAAGTACTTTATTCTTTTGAAGCTATTGTAAATTGAATTGTTTTCATAGTTTTCTTCTCAGATTATTTATATTACTACATAAAATACAGTTTCTTTTTCTTTTTTTTTTAATTTTGTTCTTGTTTTTGCTTTTGTTTTTGAGATGGAGTCTCACTCTGTTGCCCAGGCTGCAGTGCAGTGGCGTGATCTCGGCTCACTGCAAGCTCCACCTCCCAAGTTCACACCATTCTCCTGCCTCAGCCTCCCAAGTAGCTGGGACTACAGGTGCCCCCCACTATGCCTAGTAGAGACGGGGTTTCACTGTGTTAGCCAGGATGGTCTCGATCTCCTGACATTGTGAACCAGCCGCCTTGGCCTCCCAAAGTGCTGAGATTACAGGCATGAACCATCACGGCAGGCCACAAAATACAGTTTATTTTTCTATGTTGATTTTGTATGCTACTACTCTGCTGAATTTATTAGTTATAATATTTTTTGTGTGGAATCTATAAGATTTTCTACATATAAGAATATATTTTCTTTACACACTTTGATGCAGTTTATTTCATTCTCTTTTTTAATTTCTCTGACTGGAACTTCTAATAATGTGTTGAATAAAAGTGGCAAGAGCAGACATTCTGTCTTCTGAGCTTAGAGGAAAGACTTTTGGCCTTTTCCTCTAGAATACGTTGTTTGCTGTGGGTTTTTATATGTGAATTTTACAAAGTTGGTTTCCTTTTATTCCTAATTTATTGTTTTTATTATAAAATATTTTGAATTTTGTAAAATACTTTTTCTGTATTAATGAGATAATGTTTTTAAAAAATTTTGTTACTATGGCATATGCATTGATTAATTTTTATATGCCAAAACTTTTGTTAAGAAAGGCTAGCTAAGTGAACCAGTGGGAATGGAAAAGGAATAAAGAAATCTATAGTGGTTGTGATCAATTAGTTGTTAACACCACTGCACTGAAACCAGCCATAAGCTAAAACTTCCTTGCATTCCAATAATAAATTCCCATTGGTCACGGGTGTAATCTTGCTAGTATGCTGCTGAATGTAGTTAGCTAGCATTTTGCTGAGCAGTTTTGCATCCATTTTCATAAGGGATATTAGTCTGTGGGTTTTTGTATTCTCTTTGTCTGGCTTTGGTATGAGATAATGCTGGCATCATGGAATAAGTTTGAAACTGCTCTCTTCAGTTATTTGGTAGAGTTTGGAAAGGATTTTTGTTCTTTAAATGCTTGATCTAAATCACTAGTGAAGCCAACAAAACAAAGGCTTTTCTTCATCAAGATGTTTTTAATTACTGATTCCATTTCCTTAGTAGTTGTTTATCATTCAGATTGTGTAGTTCTTTGTAATCAAGTCTTGTATACTTAGGCATCTACCCATTTTATCTAGGTTCTCCAATTTATTATCCTATCATAGTTCATAGCACACTTTTTTAAACATTCTATTTCTTTAGAATTAGTAGTAATGTCCCATTTTCATTTCTCATTTTAGTATGTGAATATGCTGGGTTTTTTTTTTAGTGTAGCTGAAGGTTTGCCAATTGTTAATTTTTATGAAGAACTGAGAATCAACTTTTTTTTTGTAATTATGTTGTTTGTATAATCTCCATTTCACTTATCTCTGCTAAAATCTTTATTATTTTCTTCTTTCTCTTTGCTTTGCATCTAATTTGGTCTTATTTTTCTAATTTACTAGGTGATAAAGTTATTATTGATTTGAGATCTTTGTTCCTTTTAAATGTTTTTTAGCTGCAAACTTTTCACCTTAACCCTGTTTTTTGCTGTTTCCCATAACTTTTGATATGTTTTGTTTTCATTTTTCTTCCTCTGTAAGTATTTTTCTACTTCCTCTGTGATTTCTTCTTTTACTTATTGGTTGTTTAAGAGTATGTTGTTTAATTTATACAAGTTTGTAAATGTTCTAGTGTTTATTTTGTTATTGATTTAATTTGAGATTTACTATACAGCCCATCCTGGAGAATTCCCCATGTGAATTTGAGAAGAGTGTGTACTCTCTTTTGCTGGATGGAATATATTGTATATATCTGTTAGATCAATTTGGTTCATTGTGTTAGTCAAGTCCTCTGTTTTCTAATTTATCATCTATCTCATTATTCTATTCATTACTCAGAGTGGAGTATTAACATCTTCAACTATTATTTTAGAACTGCCTATTTGTCCCTTTAATTCTGTCTATTTATGCTTTCTATATCTAAATGTTTTATTATTAGGTATGTGTTTAAAATATTTCTATCTTCTTGCCAAATCGACACTTTATGACTATATAATGTCTTATTGTTCCTTGTAACTTTTTAAAGTTTATTTTTTCTGCTATAAATATAGTCATCCCCAGTCTCTTTTTCATACTATTTGTATAAAATAATTATTTTCTTCCTTTTTTTATAACCCCCAAGTCCTGTGGAAAGCTAATAGCAGAATTACTTAATTTAAAAAGGACAGAAATCTTAAATCAATAGCTTAATTTTTGTAAAATCATTTAAATGCAAATGAACTATCCAGTCTACCAGGAACAAGGATATCAGTTGGGTCTAAAAATAATCATGCTGAAAAGCTGTAGGAGGAAAAGCTGCAGGAGGAAAAGCTGCTGGGAATTAGGACAGTGATAATAGTCTTGGGGATCAAGAAGGAAATGGAGATTCTCAGGGTCAGGCACATACTTAGCAAAAGACCCAGAAAACTCTAAACTCTCACCTCTGTATTTTGAACTCTGCACAAGTAGAAAGTAGAGGCACAAGGACAGTTGTAACTTCATGCTGATTGGTAAAGGCATGCTCCAACACACATACATAGATCTCAGGTGAAAAAATCAGAGATCTGTGTGTGTGTGTGAGGGTTGAAAAATCTAGAGTCTTATTTTCAATTAAGGTTTAGTGAAAATATTTGGGGAGATTTGCATTGATCAATTCATCCTGAGGTCAAGAAAATCTTGATTTTGATATTTGGAGCCTCCAGTAACACATTAGCCTCCACCTAGAGGTGTAATTTGGGCTTTTGGACTCAGAGCCATCTTGACACTACTACTGGTTACACCAATTTGAAAGTCAGCTAAGAGCTTGCTACAGAACTCCTGCCAAACTAAGTTTGACCCATAGAGGGCTAGGGCATCCCCAGCTGGTAGAAACTTTGTACCTTCTTCTATCCTCTGAAGCAAAGCTGCTGTCTCTGTGGGGCCCCCAGTTTACTGAGTATTCCCTATATGACTGGTCCTGGTTCACAGATGAGTCAGAGAAGCTTACATCTCATGACGTCCACTGGGCTGCTGTGGCTGTTTAACCTGTGCCAGCCATACAGAACCTGAAATGAGTGGTTGCTCCTCTCAATGGTCAGAACTCAGGGTTTGGGGTAATTGCCCATATTCTATCTGTTTGGTTATCTACAGTGGAAACTGTAGACTGTCTAATTGTCTTTTGGGCTGCAAACTGGAAACAATCTCAGATGCTGATGCCTAAATCTGTGTCTAATGCAGTCTAATACTGCAAGCCAGACTTGGGGTTGCTGGTGAAAGTTGGTCTATTTGTCTCATGGTTGAACAATTCCTAGACCATACCTAGCAGAATAACCAGAAGTGGACCTTTGGCCCACTTCTTGAGATGTCAGTCACCACTGTTGACATCTTCAGCATAATAGTCAGCTGACTCCAGCCGTACCATATGTCCCTTGAAGCTAATCTGTGCCACCTTTTAGGCTTTTGAGACCACTTGAGCTCTGAGTTCGTGGCATTTATCACCACATCTACTAAAAGAGGCCAACTCTATGATGTTACCTCCTTTCCCCCACATGTTGGTTAGATAATTTGTTGATTAGGTATGGTTTTCTCTAAAAGGGGATTATCTCTTCCTGATTGCCTCCAAGATAAGGATGAAATGATTGGGGCTCTAAAAATCTATTTCACAAATTTGAGATTTCAAGCTAATCATTCCTAGGTGAAATAATGTCTTTCTTTCCCATAACTGCAATTCTAGGCCAGCCTGGCTTTTGTACCCTCCAAGTTGCATCCCAACCTAGTAGCAGTTACGGGACTCCAACTTAGTTCTGGTTAAGTTTTATGTAAATATTCTTGTCTCTATTTTACCTGGCTCTACTAGATAAAATGTCTAGAAAAAAGTAGAGGGCAACTAGTATAAAAGTGAGATTATAGGTACCAGAATGAGACACACTAATTCTGTGGAGGTAGAGGGAGAACAACAACCTGGAACCTGGGGAAAGAACAACTTAGACCTCAGAAGCTATGGGGAATCATGGGGCATTAACAACTTTTTTTCTTTCTGAATAACCCGTGATGCAGCCCTGAAAAGAGTCGGAATAGTATTAGACCAGACGGTAAGGCAGAAGCTGTGGATTCATCTCCTTTTGGTCCTCCACATTACCCTTAAGAATCCTTTGAGACTGTTCTATCTCTCTGTGATGTAGGCATGGAACTCTAGCGAGAAGTGTGCACTCTCAGTGCCTGTGGTTCAAGGCCACAGTTTTTCAGATGATGGACAACCATTGCTTTTTCCTGAAGAGACTTAGTACCCCGTGGCTGAGCTTAAGCGGGACTCTAGGCAGCATTGATTGCATTTTCTTCTTCCTCTATGAAATGGGATTTCTCCTTCAGTTTTTCTACTATCTAGAGATGAATCTGTGTTTGTCATTATTCCAGTAAATCAGAGACATAAATCAGGTAAGAAAGCCTAGACACAGCTTCTAGCATAGCTGGACTTTTGCCTATTTCTCTTCTCACTTTATGAGATCAATTATATTGCCACAGAGAGATACCCTTAGATGGGGTCTCTCAGGAGCAATTAGAGAAGCATACTTCTAGAGAAACTGGTAGGACAGGGCAGGAGGGCCAGTGAGGATCAAAGCTTCTGTCCAAATTTTGAGTCTAGTTCTGTGTGGCCGATGATTCCAGAAAAGATACCAGATCTCTTGAAGGGATTATTAAGAGAGGATTCTTTAGATTAGAACGCTAGGGTGGGTGTTCATCCATCACCTTCTGAGTCAGATTTTCAGGGTTAAGTCTGTGGTAGGGCTGCAGAGAAATACTCGCCTGGGAAAGCCTCTAAACACATGCAACATATGTGGGTCTGGCACAGGGAGAAGTCTTCTATTTGAGGAACATCGTACATGTGTGGATGTGAGTGTCTGTGCTCTTCCTCAGCAGAGCACCACTGACTGAATGATTGTTTGAAAATTACGCGTAAATAGCCCTTTATTATTTTGAATTTAGTAAATATTGGAACAGAAACAAACATTTCTATCTACTTTCAAATTGAATAAGAGCATGAGCAACTTCCAGGAATATGTCACAGGAGGAAACTCCAGGGCCTTGTTCATCCCTGGAAACCTCAAAAATCCTGATGCAACCTGTAGAATTAACCTTATCAACACTTAGTTTTTTGCCATATAGATTTATCTTTATAAAAAATATTTTCATTGGATCTTTATTTTGTTATATGCCATGAAGAATAAATTGTTTATTTCCTTTGTGATAAGAACATCACATTTTTACACCTCAAGTATTAGTGATGCCATCCTCCATATAGTTTTTATTGCTTGCTAAATTATTGCTATGGCCTGAATGCTTATGTCCCCTTTCAAATTCATATGTGGATAATTTTAGGCATGTGGCCTTTGGGGAAGTGATGAAGCCAAGTGTTATTCATCTTCATGAATGGAATCAGTGCCCTTTCAAAGGAGGTTGAAGGGAATGCCCCTGCCCCTTGTGCAAGATGGTACCATCTATGGGGAGCAGGGCTCTCACCAAATACTAAATTTGCTGATTCCTCAATCTTGCACTTTCCAGCCTCCATAACTGTGAAAAACACATTTCTGTTGTTTATCCTTTACCCAGTCTATGGTATTTTGTTATAGCAGCCTGAATGCACTATCATTCTTAGGCATTTTGGTCTATTTCTGAATTTTTAGTTTCAGTGACCAATGAGTTTTTTAATCAATTAAGACTTTTCACAGGGCTTGCCAGTCTTGTTTTTTCTTCAGTTTTCTTGTCTATTCTTATTTGTGTTTTCATCTATATAATATTTTATAGTAACATGTGTACTTCCAATATTTAATGGTATCAGTATAGGAGCAAAATTGAATTTACAATTTACCTTAAGGACAATTAATGTTGATAATATTGAGTTTTTCTGCCTTAGAATATGATACAAATTGTGTATTTGTTTATGTCTACATTCATATATTTCATAAACTTTCTATGTTTTTTTCTCATATTCTGTACACATTTTGGTAATATTTATTCCTAGTTTATTTTAATCTGCTAAAAAGTAATTTGAGACACAATGAAGTTGTAAATGTTTATTTGAGTAAGAGCTATTGATAAATTATAAAATATCAGACTGAAGGATATTTAGTGCTTCATTGACAGTGTAAGAAGCACGTATTTATTGGAAAAATGTAGAAACAAAGAAATCATTTGATTGGTGGTAGCACAATTTTTTTTATTGTTTTTTGTTTGTTTGATTACCTTGTTGGACAGTTTCTGTTTATATAAGGTTGTTGGCTACTCCTGATTGCTTGAGCTTCATTTCTGTTTTTTAAAAAGACAACTACAAGAAATAATTTATGTTTTGTTTGTATTTGCAAATCAAGCAAGTTTGAGATCACTTACGAGACCTAACTAATTTTGTCTGCTCAGAGATTGATACATGATATCCATTTTAATTTACTTTAACAAATTTTCTGTATTTTTATTTTCCATCCAAACTGTAACTATAAATTATTATTGTTGTACATATGTAGGCCCATGTTGTGTATGCTTTGAAGACATGTCCTGCTTTCAAACTCATTTGTAGTATGTTATTACTGAATTTGCTCCATTTATTGGAATGACAAACTGAAATCCCCCAACTGCAAGAGCTATGAGTTCTGAGATCACAGTAAAGATGAAGCAGAAGTGAAAAGAGTTCTCCAAACCATACATTTAGTAAAAACAAACTTCACATGGATACCATGAGTAATTATCTAAAATTTTAAATACCCTGAAAACATTAATGTTTATTTCATTACTATGTAATATGGAAATTACAAGACAAAAAAACCCCAAATACTTTTATTTTTTAAATAGTAATGAAGACATTTATGCAGCCAAAAAACACATGAAAAAATGCTCATCATCACTGGCCATCAGAGAAATGCAAATCAAAACCACAATGAGATATCATCTCACACCAGTTAGAATGGCAATCATTAAAAAGTCAGGAAACAACAGGTGCTGGAGAGGATGTGGAGAAATAGGAACACTTTTACACTGTTGGTGGGACTGTAAACTAGTTCAACTATTGTGGAAGTCAGTGTGGCGATTCCTCAGGTATCTAGAACTAGAAATACCATTTGACCCAGCCATCCCATTACTGGGTATATACCCAAAGGACTATAAATCATGCTGCTATAAAGACACATGCACACGTATGTTTATTGCGGCATTATTCACAATAGCAAAGACTTGGAACCAACCCAAATGTCCAACAATGATAGACTGGATTAAGAAAATGTGGCACATATACACCATGGAATACTATGCAGCCATAAAAAATGATGAGTTCATGTCCTTTGTAGGGACATGGATGAAATTGGAAACCATCATTCTCAGTAAACTATCGCAAGAACAAAAAACCAAACACCGCATATTCTCACTCATAGGTGGGAATTGAACAATGAGATCACATGGACACAGGAAGGGGAATATCACACTCTGGGGACTGTTGTGGGGTGGGGGGAGAGGGGAGGGATAGCATTGGGAGATATACCTAATGCTAGATGACGAGTTAGTGGGTGCAGCACACCAGCATGGCACATGTATACATATGTAACTAACCTGCACAATGTGCACATGTACCCTAAAACTTAAAGTATAATAAAAAATAAATAAATAAATAGTAATGAAGACATTTATATAATGAAATTGTCCATAATTTAAATGTAAAATTCCAATAGGAAATATATGAAATAAAAGAAAATTGTATGTAAAAGTGACAATGCCTGTATTAAATATCTTACAATAAAATAGGTTGAAACCTACAAAATGAAAGACAGTTTAAAATTAGGCAGATATTATGAGCCTGGTGAAGAATAAATACATTTGTCAATAAGCATTTAATGTGGCTGGGTGTGGTGGCTCATGCCTGTAATCCCAGCACTTTGGGAGGCCAAGGTGGGTGGATCGCAATGTTAGGAGATCGAGACCATCCTGGCTAACACGGTGAAACCCAGTCTCTACTAAAAATACAGTAACCAAAACAGCATGGTACTGGTACCAAAACAGAGATATAGATCAATGGAACAGAACAGAGCCCCCAGAAATAATGCTGCATATCTACAACTATCTGATCTTTGACAAACCTGAGAAAAACAAGCAATGGGGAAAGGATTCCCTATTTAATAAATGGTGCTGGGAAAACTGGCTAGCCATATGTAGAAAGCTGAAACTGGATCCCTTCCTTACACCTTATACAAAAATCAATTCAAGATGGATTAAAGACTTAAACATTAGACCTAAAACCATAAAAACCCTAGAAGAAAACCTAGACATTACCATTCAGGACATAGGCATGGGCAAGGACTTCATGTCTAAAACACCAAAAGCAATGGCAACAGAAGACAAAATTGACAAATGGGATCTAATTAAACTAAAGAGCTTCTGCACAGCAAAAGAAACTACCATCAGAGTGAACAGGCAACCTACAAAATGGGAGAAAATTTTCACAACCTACTCATCTGACAAAGGGCTAATATCCAGAATCTACAATGAACTCAAACACATTTACAAGAAAAAAACAAACAACCCCATCAAAAAGTGGGCGAAGGACATGAACAGACACTTCTCAAAAGAAGACATTTATGCAGCCAAAAAACACATGAAAAAATGCTCATCATCACTGGCCATCAGAGAAATGCAAATCAAAACCACAATGAGATACCATCTCACACCAGTTAGAATGGCAATCATTAAAAAGTCAGGAAACAACAGGTGCTGGAGAGGATGTGGAGAAATAGGAACACTTTTACACTGTTGGTGGGACTGTAAACTAGTTCAACCATTGTGGAAGTCAGTGTGGTGATTCCTCAGGTATCTAGAACTAGAAATACCATTTGACCCAGCCATCCCATTACTGGGTATATACCCAAAGGACTATAAATCATGCTGCTATAAAGACACATGCACACGTATGTTTATTGCGGCATTATTCACAATAGCAAAGACTTGGAACCAACCCAAATGTCCAACAATGATAGACTGGATTAAGAAAATGTGGCACATATACACCATGGAATACTATGCAGCCATAAAAATGATGAGTTCATGTCCTTTGTAGGGACATGGATGAAATTGGAAATCATCATTCTCAGTAAACTATTGCAAGAACAAAAAACCAAACACCACATATTCTCACTTATAGGTGAGAATTGAACAATGAGATCACATGGACACAGGAAGGGGAATATCACACTCTGGGGACTGTTGTGGGGTGGAGGGAGGGGGGAGGGATAGCACTGGGAGATATACCTAATGCTAGATGACGAGTTAGTGGGTGCAGAACCCCAGCATGGCACATGTATACATATGCAACTAACCTGCACAATGGGCACACGTACCCTAAAACTTAAAGTATAATAAAAAAAATACAAAAATTTAGCCAGGCATGGCAGCGGGCACCTGCAGTTTCAGCTACTCGGGAGGCTGAGGCAGGAGAATGGCCTGAACCCAAGAGGTGGAGCTTGCAGTGAGCCGAGATCACGCCACTGCACTCCAACCTGGACGACAGAGTGAGACTCCATCTCAAAAAAAAAAATTAATGTATTTTGTCTTAGATTTTATGTTAAATAAAAAGTAAACAAATGAATAGGATGGAAATTTCACCCTGATTGAATGAAATGGAAAAAATATAAACATTTCTCCATTAAAATGTGGATTTATGAATTGGCCATATGCTGCATTCAAACACTTTGGCCAGGACCCAACACTCATTGCCAAGAGTCAGCAGGCTAGAAGGTTGCTTTTAAGATGTTCCCCAGCCTGTGACCAAGACATTTTGTCCTGACTACTTCTTCAACTCTGACATAGTTTTTGCTGATATAAATGCAAACACAGCTCTATGCGTACCAAGCATCTATGAGGCTAGAGCTGCAAATTGAGCATTTAGGCACTAAGCAGAGGTATTCCCAGGTTTCCAATCAGACTTTCTAGAATTTCCCCAAAAATACTGACTTTGTCTTTTTCATACCCCATCTCCCAAAGAGAATCAGAGAGAGGGTCTGGAAGCCACTTTGAATCTCCCGCCTCCTCCCTAGTAACAATGGACTTGGATACAAGGAGGCAACCTACTGACCTTAAAGACACCAGCCCAAATTCTGGGCATTGAATTCCTGCCTCCGCATGAAAGACCTCATCTGAGTCACATCAAAGCCCACACTGTTCTTCAACATTCGCCTTCCAGACACATTCCAAAACAGCCCCTCAGAATTGTCTTGAGATGAAACAAAAGGTGATGATGCTCCAGGTTTGGAATGCCTGCCTCATTCCCCGCTCCTGAAAAGCCTACACCTGCTGGTTAGATCTCTCACACCTTAGGGAGCTTGTCCTCTCAGAGTGCATCCTCTAACAGGACCTCCTGGCCTTTTCCTCCTTGAAGGAGAGTGCCCAGGAATAATAGAGAATACATGGCTTCCACTCTCACTGACTTAATTGATGAATTGATGTCTGAGGAGGAAAAATACGCAGGAAACAGCCTGTGTCTTGTGAATCCCTATTTCCCCAGCTATGATGCCTGTGCAAATGGAGGGAGAATCCCCAAATAATATTGCGTGGTAGACAGACACTGACTAATAAAATTAAGTAAATTTAAGGTGACTTGAAGAGGAATTTATCATATGTCATATACAAAATTTTGGTTAGTGAACTTTAAAAATAGTCACAATTTGTAAGGGCATTAAAATATAATTTTAATAGGAAGCTAAGAAAATTATCTGCATTTGCTATGTAAATGATTGAGTTTGGGGTAACTATCTGAAGGCCATGAGCTTGAAAAGCTATCTGCTACTTAATTTCATAAGACACTTACTTGCAAATGGTTGCCATTTTTGCCCTCATTATATGAAAATATTTTCTTGTGAAGAGCATTTTCATGAAAAAAATAGACATTTTGCCAATTTTGATTATTAAGACAATAAAATTATTTGGTTAGTTTGTTATTCTTAACCAAAAGCTCCTACAGACAGCACAAAGTACCCATGCTTTGATTGTTCTTTTTTTCACCTTAGGTCAATTGCCTTTAATTTTATTCATCAAACTGTATTTACTGTAGATAGACACTGCAGTTGTCATGTGACCTATGGATTTGTACTTTGTTAGAAATATGAATTCTCAGGCTGAGTATGGTGGCTCACACCTGTAATCCCAGCACTTTGGGAGGCTGAAGCAGGTGGATCACCTGAAGTCAGGAGTTCAAGACCAGTCTGGCCAACATGGTGAAACCCCACCTCTCTATTTACAGTTCAGATTGTACCTTGCAATGAATATACATGCTATCCAAAAAGCCTAAAAAATAATGAGATTGGGGGGAATGGCTGGAAGTATAGATGAAACAAAAATGACACATGACTAGTAGGTGTTAAAGCTGGGTGACTGGTCTTTTTTTTATATTTTGTATATGTTTTTAATGTTCTGTAATAAAACACTTGTACCAAATTACAAAGTTTATCTACACTTAGCTCTTAAGATCTTGGTTACCTTTGGGAAAAAGAAAGTGTCAGGGACATGAACAAGTCTGATTCTTAGATACACAAGTGTATTTATTTTGTAATAATTCATCAAGCATTCCATAAATGTTTTGTGCCTAATTGCTGTATGCATATTATACATCAATAAAAATTTAAATGGTACATATTTGAATAATAATCTTAAATGAATATTTTAGAATAATTGTAATGGTTTGTTTTGTTTCAAAAGTGGGGCAAGTTCACTCAGGACATCGTCATGTGTATATTAATATTCCAAGTTATTTATTTATGTTTTAACTTTTGGGTGAACCCCCCTAGGTCTTTTAATTTTTACCTCAACACAGTAAGTAGCATGGTTTTAACTTTTAGGAATGCAGCTTTCTTTTCAGCAAAGTTCTCCCCCAAGAATGATGCTCACCCAGGCCAGGGCACACAGAACAGTGATCCGTGCACAGGATGCACTGAGCACACACAGAACTGGGTGAATCAGGAATCGAGCAAGCAGCAGAGCCTGTGTCTGCAACGTATAGTTAGTAGGAAAAACGAATAAGATTGAAAGGTCATCATTTAGCAGCAAACGTTTTTACATTCATTTGAGAAATCATTTCTAACAAAAGCTGCTGGTTAAAGCCATGGTTTTGTGGCTTGCCTACAGACTGTAATCACCTGGAGAACTTTAAACCATATTGTTTTGCAGATCCAACTCCATGGGTGCTGATTTAATTGATTGATTACAACTTGTGTTTAAGGGATTTTGAAAGTTTTCCTCCCTGCAGGTGATTCTCTTGTGCCAGGGGTAAGAAGCACTGGATAGGGGTGAGGGATGCTTTAGCTGTGAGGGATTTCCATGTACTCCTCAGGATTTGACCCATCACAAATCTGGAGATTGGGGTCTTAGAAAACATACTTGCCCCGTTAAAAATTAAAGGGATGGCTGCAAGACATACTTAGTTGTTTGGCTACATTGTAGGAAAAGAAACCGCCTTTCCAAAGATCAATTTTTTGAGATAGGGTTTTGCTCTGAGCCAGGCTGGAGTGCAGTGGTGTGATCATGGCTCACTGCAGCCTTGATATCCCAGGTTCAAGTGATCCTCCAGCTTCAGCCTTCTGAGTAGTTGGGATTGAATGCATGCACTATCAGGCCTGACTAATTTTTTAATTTGTTATTTTTTTGGTAGAGACAGGGTCTTGCTTTGTTGCCAAGGCTGGCTTCAAACTCCTGGCCTCAAGTGATTCTCCCACCTCAGTCTCCCTAATAGCTCAAACTACAGGCACAGACAAGTATGCCCAGTGTCCTTACCAAAACGTAGCTACTGGAAAATTTAAAATTCACGTATGCCTCACATATTATTTCTTAGAGAATTGGCTCCCTTTTGAAATCTCAGGCTGCCTGCTCTAAAGCCTGGATGCCAGGAAAGTAAAAAATCTGAAATTTAAAAATGATTGTCATTATATTGCTTCCATGTATGAATAACACATATATATTATTCATAAATAAAAATAACCTTACATACAAATGTAAATGCAAAACTTTTACAGGCAGGACCAGTTTCCAGTGCAGGAGGAAGCCCTGCCAGAAAACAATCCAGGAAAAACCTGTAATTCTTGCTTTATTCAACCCAGCGTCAAATCACATATGTCACTCATGGCCTGAGGGGGTGGGGTGGGTAATTGAACTATATCCAATCATGGATGCTGGAGTGGAAACTATCTAATCAGGTGCACAGCTGGAGAAGAGGGGGGAGCTTTTTGGATCTAGGGGGGTTTTGTCCATCGCTCCAGCCAGAGTTCAGGACACTAGAGCCACCTCAACCTAATTGCCTGTTTTTTAGTTATTTTAACACTCCAAAACCGAACTAGCTTTCGCATTCATTTTCCAAATTTGTGGAAAGCAGAGCCTCGAATCTACCACCCTGTTGCCCCAGCCTAACTCTGGCTTGCAGTCAGATTTTAAATTTCCAGTTCTTTCCTGACACTCACCAACACTAACTAACCTTTTATGACTCACAACATTATCAACAGTTCTTTATTGTACATTTCAGACACTGTATTTTAATTATTCATTTTTTTCTAAAAGGAGTGGATGGCACTTCATACAAAAAGATTTTTCATTTGTAAACATTTTACAGGAAATGAAAGCAGAGAATAATCCCCTGACACTCCACTGTAAAAAAAAAAAAAAGCAGCGAACTTTTGTGTCCCTTCCTTTAATCTTCCCTTGGCACAGACCCTCATCAAAATGTCTTTGTGTTGAGGTTTCACTTTGGAAACTTCGCAGGGCAATACATCCTCAGTCATCTTGTGTTATTTTCTCAGTTAAGAGTTTCAAAACTGTCTGAGGAATCCCCAAGATGCCAACAGTGGCCATGACTTCTGAAGTGTCTAGTAAATAGTATCCCTCGTGTCATCTCCTCTCAAGGAAAAGCCCAAGGTATGGGAATGCAACCTCTTTGTGGAGTGGTTGGATGCGCTGTGTCTGGAAGGAATTTCAAGGTATGCCCTTCCTCTAAAAGCAAACCCCTTAGGACATTAAGATTTTCTTCTCCAATGCTTAGTTTCCATTCCTTAGAGACACATTGCAGTTTGGAAACACTGTTTTTGTAGAATCTGCAAAGGGATATTTGGAGCACATTGAGGTCTATGGTGAAAAAGGAAACATCTTCAGATAAAAATTAGAAAGAAGCTTTCTGAGAAACTGCTTTGTGATGGATACATTCATTTAAACGAGTTAAACATTTCTTTGGATTCAGCAGTCTGGAAACACTCTTTTTGTCATTTCTGAGAATGGACTTTTGGAGCTCATTGAGGCCAATGGTAAAAGAGTGAATATCCCAAGATAAAAACTAGAAGAAAGATATCTGACAAACTACTTTGTGATGTGTGAATTCATCTCACAGAGTTATACCTTTCTTTTCATTCAGCAGTTTTGAAACACTGTTTTTGTACAATCTGGGAAGGGATATTTGGCAATGCTTTGAAGTTATGTTAAAAAAGGGAGCAACTTCAGATAAAAAGTAGAAAGAAGCTTCCTGAAAAACTGCTTTGTGATGTGTGCATTCATCTCAAAGAGGTAAAACTTTCTTTGGATTCCACAGTTAAAAAACACTATTTTTGTCCATTCTGTGAATGGACACTTGGGAGCTCATTGAGGTCAATGGCAAAAAAGCAAATATCTCAGGATAAAAACTACAAGGAAAATATCTGAGAAACTGCTTTGTGATGTGTGCATTCACCTCACAGAATTAAATCTTTCTTTTCATTCAGCAATTTGGAAACAATGTTTTTGTATAATCTGCTGTTTGATATTCAGGAGCACATTGAGGTCTAAGTTGAAAAGGAAATGTATTCAGATAAAAACTAGAAAGAAGCTTTCTGAGAAACTTCTTTGTGTTGCATGCATTCATGTCACAGAGTTAAACCTTTTTTTGGATTCAGAAGTTTGGGAACACAGTTTTTGTCCATTCTTCGAATGGATATTTGGGAGCTCATTGAGGCCAATGGCAAAAAAGTGAATATCCCAGGATGAAAATTAGAAGCAAGCTATCTGAGAAACGGCTTTGTTATGTGAGCATTCACCTCACAGAGTTAAACCTTTCTTTTCATTTAGCAGTTTGGAAACACTGTTTTTTAAGAATCTACAAAGGGATATTTGAGAGTGCATTGAGGCCTGTGGTGAGAAAGGAAACATCTTCAGAAAATAACAAGTAAGAAGCTTTCTAATAAACTGCTTTGTGATGTGTGCATTCATCTCACAGTTAAACCTTTCTTTGGATTCTGTTGTTTGGGAAATCTGTCTTTGTCCTTTCTGTGAAAAGACATGTGGGAGATCATTGAGGCCAATGGTAAAAAACAAATATTCCACTATAAAAGGTAGAAGGAAGCTATCTGAGAAATGGCTTTGTGATGTGTGCATTAAGCTTGCAGAGTTAAAACTTTCTTTTTATTCAGGAGTTTGGAAACACTGTTTTTGTAGAATCTGTGAAGGGATATTAGGGAGCACATTGAGGTCTATGGTGAAAAAGGAAATGTCTTCAGGTAAAAACAAGTAAAAAGCTTTCTAAGAAACTAGTGTATGATGTGTGCATTCATTTCAGAGAGTAACACTTTTCTTTGGATTCAGCAGTTTTGAAACACTGTTTTTGTCCATTCTGTGAATAGACATTTGGGAGCTCATTGAGGACAATGGTAAAAAAGTGAATATCACAGGGTAAAAACTAGAAGGAGGTTATCTGAGAGACAGCTTTGTGATGTGTGCATTCATCTCACAGAGTTAAACCTTTCTTTCCATTCAGCAGTTTGGAAACACTGTTTTTGTAGAATCTGCGAAGGGATGTTTGGGAGGGCATTGAGGCCAATGGTGAAAAAGGAAACATTTTCAGATAAAAACTAGAAGGAAGCTTTCTGAGAAACTACTCTGTGATGTGAGCATTAATCTCACAGAGTTAAAAATTTTTTTGGATTCCTCAGTTTGGAAACACTGTTTTTGTAAATTCTGCGAATGGACATTTGGCAGCTCATTGAGGCCAATGGCAAAAAAAAGTGAATATATCTGGGTAAAAACTAGAAGGAACCTATATGAGGAACTACTTTGGGATGTATGTGTGCATTCATCTCACAGAGTTAAATCTTTCTTTTCATTCAGCATTTTGGAAACACTCTTTTTGTAGAAACTGTGAACAGATATTTGGGAGCAAATTGAGGCTTATGGTGAGAAAGTAAACATCTTCAGATAAAAACAAGTAACAAGCAATCTAAGAAACTGCTTTGTGATGTGTGCATTTGTCTCACACAGTAACAACTTCCTTTGGATTCAGCAGTTTGGAAACACTGTTTTTGTCCATTCTGTGAATGGACATTTGGGAGCACATTGTGGCCAATGGTGACAAAGTGAATTTTCCAGGACAAATACTGGAAGGAATCTAACTGAGAAACTTCTTTTTGATGGGTGCATTCATCTCACAGGCTGAAAACTTTCTTTTCATTGAGCAATTTGGAAACACTGTTTTTGTAGAATCTGCAAAGGGATATTTAGGAGTGCATTGAGGCCTATGGTTAAAAAGGAAGCATCTTCAGAAAATAACAAGTAAAAGTCTTTCTAATAAACTGCTTTGTGATGTGTGCATTCATCTCACAGAGTAACACCTTTCTTTGGATTCAGCAGTTTGGAAACTCTGTTTCTGTCCATTCTGTGTATGGACATTTGGGAGCTCATTGAGTCCAAGGGTGAAAAAGTGAATATCCCAGGATAAACCCTAGAAGAAAGTTATCTGAGAAACCACTTGGTGATGTGTGCATTCAGTTTGCAGAGTTAAATGTTAATTTTCATTCAGCAGTTTGGAAACACTGCTTTTGTAGAATCTGTAAAGGGATATTTGGGATCCCATTGATGCTTATGGGAAAAAAGAAACATCTTCAGATAAAAAATAGAAAGAAGCTTTCTGAGAAACTGCTTTGTGTTTTGTGCATTCATCTCACAGAGTTAAACATTTGTTTTTATTCGGCAGTTTGGAAGCACTGTTTTTGTCCAGTCTGTAAGTAGGTATTTGGGAGCTCATAGAGGCCAATGTCCAGAAAGGGAACATCCCAAGATAAAAACTAAAGGAAGAGATCTGAGATACGGCTTTGTGAAGTGAGCATTCATCTTGCAGAGATAAACCTTGCTTTTCATTCAACAATTTGGAAAGACTGTTTTTGTAGAATCTGTGAAGCCATATTTGGGAGTGTGTTGAGCCCTATGGTGAAAAAGGAATCATCTTCAGATAATAACAGGAAAGAAGCTTTCTGAGAAACTCCTTTGTGATGTTTGCATTCATCTCACAGGCTTAAACCTTTCTTTAGGTTCAGCAGTTTGGAAACACTGTTTTTGTCCATTCTGCGAATGGACATTTTGTGGCTCTTTGAGGCCAATGGCAAAAAATCAAATATCCCATGATAAAAACTAGAAGGAAGCTATATAAGAAACCACTTTGTGATGTGTGAATTCATCTCACAGAGTTAAACATTTCTTTTCTTTCAGCAGTTTGGAAGCACTGTTTTTGTAGAATATGCAAAGAGATATTTAGGAGCATATGTAGACCTACGGTAAAAAAGGAAATATCTTCACATAAAAATTAGAGAGATGCTTTCTGAGAAGCTTCTTTGTGAAGTGTGCATTCATCTCACAGTTAAAACTTTCCTTGAATTCTGCAGTTTGGAAACACTGTTTTTTTCCTTTCTGTGAATGGACATTTGAGAGCTCATTGAGGCCTGTGGTGAAAAATCGAATATGCCAGGATAAAAACTAGAAGGAAGGTATCTGAGAAACCTCTTTGTGATGTGTGCATTCAGCTCACAGAGTTAAAACTTTCTTTTCATTCAGCAGTTTGGAAACACTGTTTCTGTCGAATCTGCAAAGGGATATTTGGGAGCACATTGAGGCATATGGTGAAAAAGGAAATGTCTTCAGATTAAAACAGGAAAGAAGCTTTCTAAGAAACTGCTTTGGGATGTGTGCATTCATCTCACAGAGTAAAACCTATCTTTAGATTCAGCAGTTTGGAAATATTGTTTTTGTCCCTTCTTTGAATGGACATGTGGGAGCTCATTCAGGCCATTGAAGAAAAAGGGAATTTCCCAGGATAAAAATAAGAAGGCCGCTATTTGAGAAACCGATTTGTGATGTGTGCATTCATCTCACAGAATTAAACCTTTCTTTTCATTCAGCAGTTTGGATAAACTGTTTTTGTAGAATCTGCAAAGGGATATTTGGGAGTGCATTGAGGCCTCTAGTGAAAAAGGAAACAGCTTTAGATAAAAACAAGAAAGAAGCTTTCTGAGAAACTGCTTTGTGATGTGTGCATTCATTTCACAGTTTTTAAACTTTGTTTTGATTCAGCAGTTTGGAACCACTGTTTTTGTCCATTCTATGAGTCGACTTTTGGGAGCTCATTGAGGCCAATTGCAAAAAAGGGAATGTCCCAGGATATAAATGAGGAAGAAGCCTTCTTAGAAACTGCGTTGTGATGTGTGCATTCATCTCCCAGAGATAAAACGTTCTTTGTATTCAGCAGTTTGAGAACACTGCTTTTGTCCATTCTGCAAATGGACATTTTGGGGCTCATTGGCACCAATGGCAAAAATGTGAATATACCAGGACAAAAAACTAGAAGGATGCTATCATAGCAACTGCGTTGGGATGTGTGCATTCATTTCACAGTGCTAAACCTTTCTTTCTTTCAGCAGTTTGGAAACACTGTTTTTGTAAATCTGTGAAGGGATATTTCTGAGTGCATTGAGGCCTATGGTAGAAAAGGAAACATATTCAGATAAAAGCAAGAAAGAAGTTTTCTGAGAAACTGCTTTGTGATGTGTGCATTCATTTCACAGAGGTAAACTTTTCTTTTGAGTCAGCTATTTGGAAACACTGTTTTTGTCCATTCTGCAGGTGGACATTTGGGAACTCATTGAAGCCAATGGTAAAAAAGCCAAAATCCCAGGATAAAATCTAGAAGGAAGGTATCTGAGAAACCACTTTGGGATGTTTGCATTCATCTCAAAGCGATAAACCTTTCTTTTGGTTCAGCAGTTTGGAAACATTGTATTTGCAGAATCTACAAAGGGATATTTTGGAACACATTGAGCCCTGAGGTGAAAAAGGAAACATCTTTAGGTAAAAACTCTAAAAAGGCTTTCTGAGAAACTGCTTTGCAATGTGTGAATTCATCTCACAGAGTTAAACTTTTCTTTGGATTTGGCAGTTTGGAGACACTCTTTTTGTCCATTCTGGGGTTGGACATTTGGGAGCTCATTGAAGCCAATTGTGAAAAATGAATATCCCAGGATAAAAATTAGAAGAAACCTATCTGAGAAACTGCTTTGAGAGGTAAGCATTCATGTCACAGAGTTAAATCTTTCTTTTCATTCAGCTGTTTCAGAACACTGTTGTTGCAGAATCTGTGATAGGATATTTAGGAGTGCATTGAGGCCTACAGTGAAAAAGGAAACATCTTCAGATAAAAACTCTAAAGAAGCTTTCTGAGAAACTGCATTGTGATGAGTGCATTCATCTAACAGAGTTAAACATGTCTGTGAATTCAACAGCTGGAAGCACTGTTTTTGTCCACTCTTCAAATGGACATTTCAGTGCTCATTGAGGCCATTGGTGGAAAAGTGAAAATCCCAGGATGAAAACTACAAGGAGGCTACCTGAAAAACAGCATTGTGATTTGTGCGTTCATCTTGCAGAATTAAACCTTCCTTTTCGTTAAGCAGTTTGGAAACACTGTTTTTGTAAAACCTGCAAAGAGACATTTGGGAGCACATTGAGGCCTTTGGTGAAAAAGGAGACATCTTCTGATAAAAACTAGAAAGAAGTTTTCTGAGAAACTGCTTTGTGATGAGTGCATTTATCTCACAGAAGTAAACCTTTCTTTGGATTCACATGTTGGGAAATGTTGTTATTGTCCATTAATGGACATTTGGGATCTCATTGAAGCCAATGGCAAAAAAGTGAATATCTCAAAATAAATACTAGAAGGAAGCTATCTGAGAAACTGCATTGGGATGTGTTCATTCATCTCACAGAGTTAAACTTTTCTTTTCATTCAGCACTTTGGAAACACTGTTTTTGTCCATTCTGTGAATGTTCATTAGGGAGCTCATGAGGCCAATGGTGAAAAAGCGAATATCCCAGGATGAAAACTAGAAGGAGGCTATCTGAGAAACCACTTTTAGGCATGTGCATTCATCTCACAGTGTCAAACCTTTCTTTTCATTCAGCAGTTTGGAAACACTGTTTTTGGAGAATCTACAAAGGGATATTTGGGAGCCCACTGAGGCCTATGGTAAAAAAGGAAACAGCTTCAGATAAAAACTAGAAAGAAGCTTTCTGAGAAATTATTTTGTGATGTTTGCATTCATCTCACAGTTAAAGCTTTATTTAGATTCAGCACTTTGGAAACACTGTTTTTGTCCATTAATGGACATTTGGGTGCTGACTGAAGCCCATGGTGAAAAAGAAAATATCCCAGGATAAAAACTATAAGGAAGCTATCTGAGAATCTGTTCCATGATGTGTGCACTCATCTCACCGATTTAAAACTTTCATTTCATTCAACAGTTTCAAAACATTGTTTTTGTTCATTCCACTTATGGACATTTCATTGCTCATCGAGGTCAATGGCAAAACAATGAATATCCCAGGATAAAAACTAGAAGGAAGCTCTCTGAGAAACAAGTTTGAGATGTGTGCATTTATATCACTGAGTTATACCATTCTTTTCATTCAGCAGTTTCAAAACACTGTTTTCATAGAATCTGTGAAGGGATATTTGGGAGCACATTGAGGCCTTTGGTGAAAAAGGAAACCTCTTCAGATAAAACCTAGAAAGAACTTTCTGAGAAACTGCTTTGTGATGTGAGCATTCATCTCACAGATTTAAACCATTATTTGGATTCAACATCTTGGAAATACTGTTTTGTGTAATCTGTGAAGGGATATTTGGTAGTGCGTTGAGGCCTATGGTGAAAAAGGAAACATCTACATATAAAAACTAGAAAGAAGCTTTCAGAGAAACTTCTTTCTGATGAGTGCATTAATCTCACAGATTTAAAACTTTCTTTGGACTCAGCATTTTGAAAACACTTTTTTGTAGAATCTGTGAAGAGATATTTGGCAGCATGATAAAGCCTATGGTGAAAAACTAGAAAACTTTTCTGAGACGTGTGCATTCATCTTGCAGAGTTAAACCTGTCTTTGAATTCAGGAGTTTGGAAACATGGTTTTTGTCCATTCAGGTAATGGACATATTTGAGATCATTGAGGTCAATGGTGAAAAATGGAATATTGCATGACTAAAACTGGAAGGAAGCTCTCTGAGAAACTGCTTTGTGAGGTGTTCATTCATCTCACAGAATTAAAGCTTTCCTTTCTTTCAGCAGTTTGGAAACACTCTTTTTGTAGAATCTGTGAAGGGATATTTGGGAGCAAATGGGGACCTATGGTGAAAAAGAAAAAATCTTAAGATAAAAACTAGAAAAATTTTTCTGAGAAACTGCTTTGTGATGCATACATTCATCTCACAAAGTTACAACTTTGTTTGGATTCAGCTGTTTGGAAACACTGTTTTTGTCCGTTATGCGTATAGATACTTGGGAACTCATTAAAACCAATGGCAAAAAAGCAAATATCCCAGGATAAAAACTGAAGGAAGCTATCTGAGAAACTGCTTGTGATGTGTGCATTCACCTCACAGAGGTAAACCTTCCTTTTCATTCAGCAGTTTGGAAACACTGTTTTTGTAGTATCTGAGAAAGTATATTTAGGGGTGCATTGAGGCGTATGTTGAAAAGGGAAATATCTTCAGATAAAAACTAGAAAGAAGCATTCTGAGCAACTGCTTTGTGATGTATGCATTCATCTCACAGAGTTACACCTTTCTTTGGATTCAGCAGTTTGAAAACACTGTTTTTGTCCATTCTGCAAATGATCATTTGGGAGCTCATTGAGTTCAATGGCGAAAAAGAGAACATCCAAGGATGAAAACTAGAAGGAAGCTATCTGAGAAACAGCTCTGTGATGTGTGCATCCATCTCGCAGATTTAAACCTTCCTTTTCATTCAGCAGTTTGAAAAAACTGCTTTTGTAGAACCTGTGAAGGGATATTTTGGAGCACACTGAGGCTTATGTTAAAAAAAGAAACATCTTCAGATATAAACAGGAAAGAAGGTCTCTGAGAAACTGCTTTGTGATGTGTACATTCATCTCTGAGAGATAAAACTTTCTTGGGATTCAGCAGTTTGGAAACACTGCATTAGTACATTCTGCAAACGGATATTTCGGATCTTATTGAGGCCAATGGTGAAAAACCAAATCTCAGGATAAAAGCTAAAAGGATGCTATCTGAGAATATGTTGTGTGATGTATCCATTCATCTCAGTGAGTTAAACCTTACTTTCCATTCAGCAGTTTGGAAACACTGTTTTTGTAGAATCTGCAAAGGGATATTTTGGAACATATTGAGGCCTGTGGTGAAAAAGGAAATATCTTCAGATGAAAACTAAATAGAGGCTTTCTGAGAAACTGCCTTTTGATGTTAGCATTCATCTCACAAAGTTAAAGGTTTCTTTGGATTCAGCATTTTGGAAACACTGTTTTTGTCCATTCTGCAAATGGTCATTTTGGAGCTCAATGAGGCCAATGGCGAAAAAGGTAACATCCTAAGACAAAAACTAGAAGGAAGCTTCTGAGAAACTGCTTTGTGTTGTGTGCATTCAGCTTGCACAGTTAAACCTTACTTTTCATTCAGCAGTTTGGAAACACTGTTTTTGTAGAATCTGTGAAGGGATATTTGGGAGCATATTGAGGCCTATTATTAAAAAGGAAACAACTTCAGATAAAAACAAGAAAGAAGGTTTCTGAGAAACTGCTATGTGATGTGTGCATTCATCTCACAGAGTTAAAACTTTCTTTGGATCCAGCAGTTTGGAGACACTGTTTTCCTCCATTCTGCAAATGGACATTTGGGAGCTCATTGAGACCAATGGCAAAATGTGAATGTTCCAGGATAAAAACTAGAAGAAAGTTATCTGAGAAACTGCTTTGTGATATGTCCGTTCATCTCACAGAGTTAAACCTTTCTTTTCATTCAGCAGTTTGGAAACACTTTTTTTGTAGAATCTGTGAAGGGATATTTGGGAGCACATTGAGGCTTGTGATGAAAAAGGAAACATCTGCATATAAAAACTGGGAAGAATCTTTCTGAGAAGCTGCTTTGTGATGTGTGCATTCATCTCATAGGGTTAAACATTTCTTTGGATTCAGCAGTTTGGAAACACAGTTTTTGTCCATTCCATGTATGGACATTTCCGAGCTCACTTAGTCCAAGAGCTGAAAAATGAAGATGCCAGGATAAAATCTAGAAGGAAGCTCTTTGAGAAACTGCTTTGTGATGTGTGCTTTCATATCACAGAGTTATACCATTCTTTTCTTTAAGCAGTTTTGAAACACTGTTTTTGTGGATACTGTGAAGGGATATTTGGGAACACATTGAGGCCTATGGTGAAAAATGAAATATCTTTATTTAAAAAGTAGAAAGAAGATTTCTGAGAAAATAATTTGTGATGTGTGCCTTCATCTCACAGAGTTGAAACTTTCTTTTGATGGATCGGTTTGGATGAAATGTTTTTGTAGGATCTGTGAAGAGATATTTGAAACTGCATTGAGTCCTTGGTGAAAAAGAAACATATTCAGAGAAAAACTAGAAAGACACTTTCTGAGAACTGCTTTGTGACGTGAGCATTCGCTTCATGGACTCAAATCTTTCTTTTGGTTTAGCAGTTTGGAAACATTGTTTTCATAGAATCTGCAAAGAGACACTTGGGAGCACATTGAGGACTATTGTGAAAAAGGAAATATCTTCAGATAAAAAGCAGGCAGAAGCTTTCTGAGAAACTGCTTTGTGCTGTGTGCATTCATCTCACAGAGATAAAACTTTCTTTTGATGGAACAGTTTGTAAAGACTGCTTTTGTAGCATCTGCAATGGGATATTTGGGAACACATTGGAGTCTATGGTGAAAAAGGAAGTATCTTCAGAGAAAAACTAGAAAGAAGATTTCTGAGAAACTACTTTGTGATGTGTGCATTCATCCCACTGACTCAAAGCTTTCTTTTGGTTGAGCAGTTTGGAACCACTGTTTTTGTAGAATCTGCAAAGGGATATTTGGGATTGCATTGTGGCCTATGGTGAAAAAGGAAATATCTTCATACAAAAAATAGAAAGAAGCTTTCTGAGAAACTGCTTTGTGATGTGTGCATTCATCTAACAGCATTAAACCTTTCTTTTGATGGAGCAGTTTTGAAAAACAGATTTTGTAAAATCTTCAAATGGATATTTGGGTGCACCTAGTGGCCTATGGTGATAAAGGAATCATCTTCAGAGGAAAACTAGAAAGAAGCTTTCTGAGAAATGGCTTTATAATATGTGCATTCATCTCAAATAGTTAATCCTTTTCTTTCAGCAGTTTGGAAACACTGTTTTTGTAGAATCTGTGAAGGGGTATTTGGGATCGCATTGAGGCCTATTTTCAAAAAGGAAATATCTTTAGATAAAAACTAGAAAGAAGCTTTCTGAGAAACCGATTTGTGATGTGTGCATTCATCTCATTACGTTAAACATTTCTTTCAATGTAGCAGTTTGGAAACAGTGTTTTTGTAGAATCTGCAAAAGGATATTTGGGAGCAAATTGAGGCCTATGGTGAAAAAGGAAATATCTTAAGAGAAAAACTAGAAAGAAACTTTCTGAGAAACTGATTTGTCATGTGTGCATTCATTTCAGAGAGTTAAACCATTCTTTTGATGGAGCAGTTTTGAAACACTGTTTTTGTACAATCTGGGAAGAAATATTTGGGAGCACATTGAGGCCTAAGGTGAAAAAGGAAATAGCTGTAGATAAAAGTTAGAAAGAAGCTTTCTGAGAAACCACCTTGTGATGTGTGCATTCAGCTCACAGAGTTAAACATTTATTTTGATGGAGCATTTTGCAAACACTGTTTAAGTAGAATCTTCAAAGGGATATTTGAGAGTGCATTGAGTCCTATGGTAAAAAAGGAAATTTCTTCTGATGGAGCAGTTTGGAAACACAGTATTTTAGAATCTGCTGAGGGATGTTTGGGAGTGCATTGAGGCCTATGGTGGAAAAGGAAACAACTTCAGAGAAAACCTAGAAAGAAACTTTCTGAGAAACTACTTTGTGATGTATGCATTCATCTAAGAGACTCAAAACTTTCTTTTTGTTGAGCAGTTTGGAACCAACGTTTTTGTAGAATCTGTGAAGGGATATTTGTGATTGTATTGTGGCCTATGATGAAAAAGGAAATATCTTCATGCAGAAACAAAAAAGGAGCCTTCTGAGAAACTGCTTTGTGTTGTGTGCATTCACCTCACAGTGTTAAACCTTGCTTTTGGTGGAGCAGTTTGGAAATATAGTTTTGTAGAATCTGCTGAGGGATGTTTTGGAGTGCATTGAGGCCTATGGTGGAAAAGGAAACATCTTCAGAGAACATCTAGAAAGAAGCTTTGTAATAAAATGCTTTGTGATGTCTGCATCCATCTCACACACTCAAACCTTTCTTTTGGTTGAGCACTTTGGAAACACTGCTTTTGTAGAATCTGCGAAGAGATAATTGGGAGTGCATAGAGGCCTGTGGTTTAAAAGAATATATCTTCAGATAAAAACTAGGCAGAAGCTTTCTGAGAAACTGCTTTGTGATGTGTGCATTCACCTGCAAAAGTTAAACTTTTCTTTTAATTAAGCAGTTGGGAAACACTGTTTTTGTAGAATCTGCAAAGGTATATATGGGAGTGCACTGAGGCCTAAGGTCAAAATGGATATATCTTTAGATAAAAACTAGGAATATGCTTTCTGAGAAACTGCTTTGTGATTCCTGCATTCATCTCACAGTGTTAAACATTTCTTTTGATGGAGCAGGTTGGCAACAGTGTTTTTGTAGCATCTGCAAAGGGATATTTGTGAGCGCCTTGATGACTATGGTGAAAAAGGAAACATCTTTAGAGAAAAACTAGAAATAAGATTCATGAGAAACTGCTTTGTGATGAGTGCATTCATTTCACAGAGATAAACCTTTCTTTTGATGGAGTAGATTGGAAACACAGTTTTGGTAGTATCTGCAAAGGGATATTTGGGAGCACATTGAGGCCAATGGTAAAAGAAATATCTTCTGACCAAAACTACATAAAACGTTCTGAGAAACTGCTTTGTAATGTGTGCATTCATCTCTCAAAGATAAACCTTTTTTTGATGATGCAGTTTGGAAACAGTTTTTGTAGAATCTGCAAAGTGATATTAGGGAGCGCATTGGGGCCTATGATGAAAAAGGAAATAATTTCTGATAAAAAGTAGAAAGAAGCCTTCTGAGAAACTGTTTAGTGATGTGTGCATTCATCTCAAAGAGTGAAACATTTCTTTCATGGAAAAGTTAGGAAACACTGTTTTTGTAGAATCTGTGAAATGATATTTGGGAGTGCATTGAGGCCTATGGTGAATAAGGAAATATCTTCTGAAAAAAGCTAGAGAAAAGCTTTTTAAGAAACTGCTTTGTGATGTGTGCATTCATCTCACAGAGTTAAACCTTTCTTTTGATGGAGCAGTTTAGGAACACTATTTTTGTAAAATCTGCGAAGGGATATTTATGAGTGTGTTGAAGCCTGTGCAAAAAAGGAAATATCTTCAGAAAAAGTAGAAAGAAGCTTTTTGAAAAACTGCTTTGTGAGGTGTGCATTCATCTCACAGAGCTTAACATTACTTTTGATGGAGCAGTTTGGAAACACTGTTTTTGTAGAAACAGCGAAGGTAAGATTGGGAGCACTTTGAGGCTTATGGTAAAAAAGGAAATATCTTAAAAGAAAAAATTCAAAGAAGCTATCTCAGAAACTGATTTGTGATGTGTTCATTCATCTCACAGAGTTAAACCTTTCTTTTGATAGAGCTGTTTGGAAACACTGTTTTTGGAGAGTTTGTGAAGGGATATTTGGGAGTGCCTTGAGGCCTATGGTTAAAAAGGAAATGTGTTAAGAGAAAAACCAGAAAGAAGCTATCTGAGAAACTAATCTGTGATGTGTGCATTCATCTAACAGAGTTAAGCCTTTCCTTTGATGTAGCAGTTTTGAAACACTGTTTTAGTAGAATCTGCGAAGGGATATTTGGTAGCGCATTGTGGCCTATGGTGAAAAAGGAAATAACCTCAGAGAAAAACTAGAAAGAAGCTTACTGAGAAACTACTTTATGTTGTGTCCATTCATCACACAGAGTTAAACTTGCTTTTGATTCAGCAGTTTGGAAACAATGTTCTTGTAGAATCTGCAAAGGGATATTTGGGAGCACATAGAGGTGACAAAGGAAATATCTTCTGACAAAAAATAGAAAGAAGCCTTCTGAAAAACAGCTGTGTGATGTGTGCATTCATCTCAAAGAGTGAAACCTTTCTTTTGATGGAAGAGTTTGGAAACACTGCTTTTGTAGAATCTGAAAAATGATATTGAGGGGCACTTTGAGGCCTGTAGTGAAAAAGGAAGTATTTTCTGATAAAAAGTAGAAAGAAGCTTTCTGAGAAACTGCTTTGTAATGTGTGCATTCATCTCACAGAGGTACACTTTTCTTTTGATGGAGAAGTTTGTAACTACTGTTCTTATAGAATCTGCAAAGGGATATTTGGGAGTACATTGAGACATATGGTGAAAAAGGAAATATCTTTAGATAAAAAGTAGAAAAAAGTTTTCTGAGAAACTGCTTTGTGATGTGTGCATTCATCTCACAGAGCTAAACATTTCTTTTGATGCAGTAGTTTTGAAACACAGTTTTGGTAAAACTGCAAAGGAATATTTGGAGGGCATTGAGGCCTACATTGAAAAAGGAAACATCTTCAGAGAAAACTAGAAAGTACCATTCTGAGAAACTGCTTTGCGATGTGTGCACTCATCTCACAGTGTTAAACTTTTCTTTTGATGGAACAGTTTGGAAACACTGTTTTTGTAGCATCTGTGAAGGTATGTTTCAGAGCACATTGAGGCCTATGGTCAAAAAGGAAATATCTTAAGGGAAAAACTGGAAAGAAGATTTCTGATATACTGATTCATCTCACAGAGATAAACCTTTCTTTTGATGGAGGAGTTTGGAGACACTGTTTCTGTAGAATCTGTGAAGAGATATTTGGCAGCGCCTTGAAGTCTATGGTGAAAAAAGAAATATATGAAGGGAAAAACCAGAAAGAAGCTTTTTGAGAAACTGGTTTGTGGTGTGTGCATTCAGCTTATGCCACAGTGTGAAAAAGTGTTAAAGGCTTACCGAAAGAGGTAAGCCTTTCTTTTGATGGAGCAGTTTGGAAACACTGCTTCTGTAGATTCTGTGAATGGATATTTGGGAGCACCTTGAGGGCTATGGGGAAAGAGGAAATATCTTCAGAGAAAATCTAGAAAGAAGCTTACTGAGAAACAGCTTTGGGATGTGTCAATTCATGTCACAGTGTTAAACTGTCTTTTGATTCAGTTCTTTGGAAATACTGTTTTTGTAGAATCTGTGAAGGGATATTTTGGAGTGTCTTGAGGCCTGTAGTGAAAACGGAAACATCTTTAGAGAAAAACTAGGCAGAGTCTTTCTGGGAAACTGCTTTGTGATGTCTGCATTCAACTTAAAGAGATCAACCTTTCCTTTGATTCAGCAGTTTGGAAACACTGTTTTTGTCCATACCATGAAAGGACATTTGGGAGCTAATTGAGACCAATGGAGAAAAAGGGAATATACCAGGATAAAAATAAGAAAAAAGCTATCTGAGGAACTGGTTTGTGTTGTGTACATTGATCTCCCAGAGTTAATTTCTTTTTTTTATTTAGCAGTTTAGAAACACAGGTGTAGTAGAGTCTGGGAAGGGATATTTAGGAGCACTTTGAGGCCTCTGGTGAAAAAGGAAATATCCTCTGATAAAAAACAGAAAAAAGCTTTTTGAGAAACTGCTTTGTGATGTGTGAATTCATCTCACAGTTAAACGTTTCTTTGGATTCTGCAGTGTGGAAAAGCTGTTTTAGTCCAATCTGAAAATGGACATTTGGGAACTCAATGAAGCCAATGGTGAAAAATCAAATATCCCAGCATTAAAACTGGAATGAAGACATTTCAGAAACTGCTTTATGATGTGTGCATTCACCTCTCAGATTTCAAACTTTCTTTTCACTCAGCTGTTTGGAACCGCTGTTTTTGTAGAATCGGCGAAGGGAGAGAGAGAGAGTGCACTGAGACCTATGGTGAAAAAGGAAACATCTTTAGATAAAAACTAGAAAGAAGCTTTCTGAGAAACTGCTTTTTGATGTGTGCATTCTTCTCACAGAGTTGAAACATTCTTTGATTGAGCAGTTTGGAAACAGTCTTTTTGTAGAAACTGCAAAAGGATATTTGGGAGAGCATTGAAGCCTGTGCTGAATAAAGAAATATCTTCAGAGAACAACTAGAAAGAACTTTCTGAGAAACTGCTTTGTGATGTTTGCAGTCAACTCACAGAGTTAAACCTTTCTTTTGATTGAGCAGTTTGGAAACACTGTTTTTGTAGAATCTGTGAAGGGATATTTTGGAGTGCATTGAGGACTATGCTGAAAAAGGAAATATCTTTAGAGAAAACCTAGAAAGAAGCTTTCTAAGAAACTGCTTTGTTATGTGTCCATTCATCTCACTGAGTTAAAGTTTTTTTTTTTTATTGAGCGATTTGGGAAAACTATTTTTGTAGAATATGCTAAGGTATATTTCAGAGTGCATTGAGGCCTATGGTGAAAAAGGAAATATCTTCAGAGTACAAATATAAAGAAGCTTTATGAGAAACTGCTTTGTGTTGTGTGCATTCATCACACACAGTTAAACATTTCCTTGGATGGAGCATTTGGAAACCCTCATTTTTTAGAATCTGCAAATGGATATGTGGGAGCACTTTAAGGCCTATGGTAAAAAAATAAATACCTTTTGTGATAAGCTAAGGAGAAGCTTTCTGAGAAACTGCCTTGTGATTTGTGCATTCAGCTCACAGAGTTACACCTTTCTTTTGAAGGAGCACTTTGGAAACACTATTTTTGTAGAATCTGTGAATGGATATTTGAAAGCACATTGAGTTCTATGGTGAAAAAGGAATTATCTTCAGAGAAAAAGTAGAAAGAAAGTTTCTGAGAAACTGCTTTGCATTGTGTTCATTCTTCTCACTGTGTTAAACCTTTCTCCTGATTGAGCAGTTTGGAAACACTGTTTTTGTGGAATCTGCCAAGGAATATTGGGGAGCACGTTTAGGCCTATGGTGAAAAAGGAAATATCTTCAGAGAAAAACTATAAAGAAGCCTTCTGAGAAACTGCTTTGTGATGTGTGCATTCATCTCACAGAGTTAAAGCTTTCTTTTGACTCAGCAGTTTGGAAACACTGTGTTTGTATAATCTGTGAAATGATATTTGATAACACCTTAAGGCCTATCATGAAAAATGAAATATCTTCAGAAAAAACTAGAAAGAAGCTTTCTGAAAAACAGATTTGTGAAGTGTGCATTAATCTCACAGAGGTAAAGATTTCTTTTGATTGAGCACTTTGGAAAAACTTTTTGTAGAATATGCAAAGGCATATTTGGGAGCGCATTGAGGACTGTGGTGAAACAAGAAGTATTTTCACATACAAAGTACAAAAAAGTCTGACAATCTGCTTTGTGATGGGTGCATTCATCTCACAGAGAAAAAAATTTCCCTTGATGGAGCAGTTTTGAAACACTGTTTTTGTAAAACCTGCAAAGGGAAATTTAGGAGTGCATTGATGCCTATGTTGAAAAAGGGAATATCTTCAGAGAAAAAATAGAAAGATGCATTCTGAGAAACTGCTTTCAGATGTGTGCATGCATCTCACAGAATTAAAACTTTCTTTTGATGGACCTGTTTGGAAACACAGTTTTTGTAGAATCTCTTAAGTGATATTTGGGAGAGCATCGAGGCAAATTGTGAAAAAGGAAACATCTTCAGAGAAAAGCTGGAAAGAAGTATTCTGTGAAACAGATTTGTGACGTGTGCATTTATCTCACAGAGTTAAAGCTGTATTTTGATTGAGCATATGGGAAATACTGTTTTTGTAGAATGTTTGAAGGGATATTTGGGAGTGCATTGAGGTCTACAGTCAAAAAGGAAGCAGCTTCAGAGGAAAACTAGAAAGAAGGTTGATGAGAAACTGCTTTGTGATGCATGCATTCATTCCACAGAGACAAATCTTTGTTTTGATGGAGCAGCTTGTAAACACAGTTTGTAAAGTTTCAGAAAAACTGCTCTGTGAGGTGTGCATTTATCTCACAGAGTTGAAATTTTCTTTTGATTTATCAGTTGGGAAACACTGTTTTTGTAGGGTCTGCAAAGGGACATTTTGGAACACTTGAGGCCTATGGTGAAAAAGGAAACATCTTCAGAGAAAAACTAGAAAGAAGCTTTCTGAGAAACTGCTTTGTGTTGTGTGAATTCATCACACATGTAAACATTTCCTTGGGTGGAGCATTTGGGAACCCTCTTTTTTTAGAAGCTGCAAAGGGATATTTGGGAGCACACTGAGCCCAATGGTGAAAAATGAAATTCTTAACAGAAAAACCAGAAAGAGGTCTGAGAAACTGATTCGTGATATGTGCATTCATCTCACAGAGTTAAACATTTTTTGATTGAGCAGTTTGGAAACACTGTTTTTGTAGATTTTGTGAAGGGGTATTTTGGAGTGCATTGAGACTTATGGTGAAAAACGAAACAACTACAGAGAAAACCTAGAAAGAAACTCTCAGAGAAATTGCTTTTTGATGTGTGCAATCATTCCACAGAATTAAAACTTTTTTTTTGAATGAGTAGTTTGGAAACACTGTTTTTGTGGATCCTGCTAACAGATATTTGGGAGCGCATTGTGACCTATGGCGAAATAGGAAATATCTTCAGATAAAAACTAGAAAGAAACGTTCTGAGAAGCTGCTTTGTGATGTGTGAATTCTTCTCACAGGATTATACTTTTATTTTGATGGAGCTGTTTGGAAACACTGTTTTTGTGGAATCTGCGAGGGGATATTTGGGAGCACATTGAGGCCTATGGTGAAAAAGGAAACATCTTCAGAAGAAAGCTAGAAAAAAGCTTCATGAGAAACTGCACTGGGATATGTCCATTCATTTCATAGTGTTAAACATTTCTTTTGATGGAGAATTTGGGAAACACTGTTTTTGTAGGATCTGTGAAGGGACATTTGGGAGCACTTAGGCCTATGGTGGGAAAGTAAACATCTTCAGAGAAAAACTAAAAAGAAGTTTTCTGAGAAACTGCTTTGTGATGTGTCCATTCATCTTACAGAGTTAATCCTTTCTGTTGTTTGAGTAGTTTGGAAACACTGTTTTTGTGGAATCTGCAAAGGGATATTTTGGAGCACATTGAATCCTATGTTTAAAAATGAAATATCTTAGTAGAGAAACTGGAAAGAAAGTTCTGAGAAATTGATTTGTGTTGTGTGCATTCTTCTCACCAAATTGAACCTCACTTTTGATGGAGCAGTTTGGAAACACTGTTTTTATAGAATCTGCGAAGGGATATATGGGAACACATGGAGGGCTATGGAGAAAAGCAAAATATCTTCAGGTAAAAATTACAAAGAACTTTCTGAGAAACTGCTTTGTGATGTGTGCATTAATCTCACATTGTTAAACCTTTCTTTTGAGCAAGCAGTTTGGAAAAACTGTTTTTGTAGAATCTGCGAAGGGATATTTGGGAGCGCATTGAGGCCTATGGTGAAAAAGGAAATAAATTAAGAGAAACACCTGAAAGCAACTTTTTGAAAATCTGATTAGTGATGTGTTCATTCATATCACAAAGTTAAACCTTCCTTTTTATGGAGTAGTTTGGAAACACTCTTTTTGTAGAATCTGCAAAGGGATATTTCAGAACACATGTATGCCTATGGTGAAAAACGAAATCTCTTAAGAGAAAAACCACAAAGAGGTTTTCTGAGAAACTGCTTTGTGATGTATCCGTTTATCCTGCAGAGTTAAACCTTTGTTTTGATGGAGCAGTTTAGAAACATTGTTTTTGTAGAATCTGAGATGGGATATTTAGGAGTGTAATGAGGCCTACAGTGAAAATAGAAATATCTTCAGAGAAAAACTAGAAAGAAACTTTCTGAAAAACTGCCTTGTGATGTGAACATTCTTCTCACAGAGTTAAACCCGTGTTTTGAGGGAGCAGTTTGGAAACACTGTTTTTGTAGAAGCTGCAAAGAGATATTTTGGAGCACATTGAAGCCAATGGTGAAAAAGGAATTATATTCAGATAAAAACTAGAAAGAAGATTTCTGAGAAAGTACTTTGTAATGTGTGCATTCATCTCACAGAGTTAATCTTTCTTTTGATAGAGCAGTTTGGAGACACTGTTTTTGTAGAATCTGAGAAGGGATATTTGGGAATGCATTGCAGCCTATGGTGAAAAACGAAATATCTTAAGAGAAAAACCAGAAAGGGGTTTTCTGAGACACTGATTTGTGATGTTTGCATTCATTTCACAGACCTTTCCTTTGCAAACCTTTCCTTTGATGTGGCAGTTTGGAAACACTGTTTGTAGAATCTGCTAAGGGAAATTTGGAAGTGTTCTGAGGCCTATAGTGAAAAAGGAAATACCTTCAGATAAAAACTAGAAAAAAGCTTTCTGAGACGCTGCTTTGTGATGTGTGCATTCATCTCACAAAGCTAAACGTTTATTTTGATGGAGCACTTTGGAAACATTCTTTTTGTAGAGGCTACTAGGGGATATTTGAGAGTGCATTGAAGTCTTTGGTGAAAAAGGAAACATCTTCACATAAAAACTAGAAAGAATATTTCTGAGAAACTGCTTTGTGATGTCTGCATTCATCTCACAGAGGTAAAGCTGTGTTTTGATTGAGGAGTTTGGAAACACTGTTTTTGTAGAATCGGTGAAGGGATATTTGGGAGCGCAATGAAGTCTATGGTGAAAATTGAAATATCTTCAGAGAAAAACTGGAAAGAAACTTCTGAAAAAACTTCTTTTTAATCTGTGCATTCATCTCACAGAGTTAAGCCTTTGTTTTGATGGAGCAGTTTGGAAACACAGTTTTTGTAGAATCTGCAAAGGGATATTTTGGAGCACCTTAAGTCCTATGGTGGAAAAGGAAATATCTTCAGATAAGAAGTAGAAAGAAGACTTCTTAGAAACTGTTTTGTGATGCGTGCATTCATCTCACAGAGCTAAAGCTTTCTTTTGATTGAGCAGTTTGGAAACACTGTTTTTGTGGAATCTGTGAAGGCATATTATGGAGCATATTGAGGCCTACAGTCAAAAAAGAAAACAGCTTCAGAGGAAAACTAGAAATCAGCTTTTTGAAAAACTGCTTTGTGATGTGTCCATTCATCTCATAGTGTTAAACATTTCTTTCAATGGAGCAGCTTGGAAACATTGTTTTTGTAGAATCTGTGAAGGGATGTTTGGGAGCATATTGAGGCATATGGTGAAAAAGGAAATATCTTCAGATAAAAAACTAGAAAGAAGATTTTTGAGAAACTGCTTTGTGATGTGTGAATTCTTCTCACAGGGTTATACTTTTCTTTTGGTGGAGCTGTTTGGAAACACTGTTTTTGTGGAACATGCAAAGGGATATTTGGGAGATCTTTGAGGCCTATGGTGAAAAAGGAAATATTTTTGGAGAAAAACTAGAAAGGAGGTTTCTGAGAAACTGCTTTTTGATGTCTGCATTCATCTCACAGACTTAAAGTTTTTTTGATAGAGCAGTTTGGAAACTGTTTTTGTAGAGTCTGTGAACTGATAATTGGGAGTGCCTTGAGGCCTATTGTTAAAAAGAATATATCTTTAGATAAAAGCTAAAAAGCATCTTTCTGAGAAACTGCTTTGTGATGTGTGCATTCATTTCACAGACTCAAACATTTATTTTGGTTGAGCAGGTCGGAAATGCTGTTTTTGTGGAATATGAGAAGAGATATTTGGAAGATCATGGAGGCATGTGCTCAAAAAGGAAATATTTTCACATAAAAACTAGAAAGAAACTGTCTGATTATCTGCTTTGTGATGTGTGCTTTCACCTCACAGAGGAAAAACATTCCCTTGAGGGAGCAGTTTGGAAACACTGTTTTTGTAGAATCTGTGGTTGCATATTTGGAAGCACCTTGAAGCCTATGTTCATAAAGGAAACGTCTTCACAGAAAAACTAGAAAGAAGTATTTCCGAGAAACTGCTTTGTGATGTGTGCATCTGTCTCACAGAGTTAAACTTTTCTTTTGATGGATCAGTTTGGAAAAACTCTTTTTGTAGAATCTGTGAAGGGATATTTTTGAGTTCATTGAGGCCTATGTGACAAAGGAATATCTGCAGAGCAGAACTAGAAAAAGTATTTCTGAGAAAAAGCTTTGTTACGTGTGCATTCAACTCATGGAGTTAAAACTTTCTTTTGATTGAGAACTTTGGAAATACTCTTTTTGTAGAAACTGTGAAGGGATATTTGGGAGCAGATAGAGGTCTATAATCAAAAAGGAAATATCTTTAGGTAAAAATTATAAAAAAGCATTCTAGGAATCTGCTTTGTGACTTGTGCATTCATCTTGTAGAGTTAAACCTTTCTTTTCAATGAGCATTTTGGAAACATTGTTTTTGTAGAATCTGTGATGGGATATTTGGGAGTGCTTTGAGGCCTATGGTGAAAATGGAAATATCTTCAGATAAAAACTAGAAAGGAGCATTCTGAGAAACTGCTTTGGGATGTGTGCATTCATTTGAGAAAGTAAAAGTTTTCTTTTCTTGGAGCAATTTGGAAACACTGTTTTTGCAGAATTTGTGAAGGGATATTTGGGAGCACATGGAGGTCTATGGAGAGAAAGAAAATATCTTCAGATGAAAACTAGAAAGAACCTTTCTGAGAAACTGCTTTCTGATGTGTGCCTTCACCTGACAGAGTTGAATCTTTCTTTTGATTGAGTAGTTTGAAACACTGTTTTTGTAGAATGCACAGGGATAGTTGGGAGCGCAATGTGACCTATGGTAAAAAAGGAAATATCTTCAGGTAAAAACTAGGAAGAAGCACTCTGGGACAGTGCTTTGTGATGTGTGTATTCATCTCACAGAGTTAAACTTTTCTTTTGATGGAGGAGTTTTTTGTAGAAATCATGAAGGAATATTTGGGAGTGCATTCAGGCATATGTTGAAAAAAGAATGATCTTCAGATAAAAAGTTGAAAGAATCTTTCTGAGAAACTGCTTTTTGATGTGTGCATTCATCCCACAGAGTTAAAACTTTGTTTGGATTCAACAGTTTGGAAACACTGTTTTTGTCCATTCTGCAAGTGGACATTTGGGAGCTGATTAAGGCCAATTGCAAAAAAGCTAATAACCCAAGATAAAAACTAGAAGGAAGCTATCTGATAAACCAGTTTTGTTGTGTGCATTCATATTTCAGTTAAAACTTTCTTTTAATTCAGCAGTTTGAAAACACTCTTTTTGTAGAATATGGGAAGGAATATTTGGGAATGCATCATGGACTATGGTGAAAAAGGAAATATCTTCAGATAAAAACTAGAAAGGAGCTTTCTGAGAAACTGCATTGTGATGTGTGCATTCATATTACAGAGTTAAACCTTTCTTTGGATTAGGTAGTTTGGAAACACTGTTTTCGTCCATTCTGTGAATGGATATTTGGGAGCTCAGTGAGGCTAATGGTGAAAAAGGGAATATCCCATGATAAAAACTAGAAGGATGCTGTCTGAGAAAGTGCTCTTTGATGTGTGCATTAACCTCACAGAGTTAAAACTATCTTTTCATTCAGCAGCTTGGAAACACTGTTTTTATAGAACCTGCAAAGGGATATTTGGGAGTGCATTGAAGCCTGTGGTGATAAGGGAAACTTCTTCAGATAAAAACTAGAAAGAAGTTTTCTGAGAAACTGCTTTGCTATGTGTGAGTTCATCTCGCAGTTAAACGGTACTTTGCATTCTGCAGTTTGGAAACACTGTTTTTTTCCATTCTGTGAATGCACATTTGCGAGCTCTTTGAGGCCAATGGCAAAAAAGCAAATACCCTAGGATAAAAACTAGAAGGAAGCTATCTGAGAAAGCACACTGTATTGTGTGCATTCATCTCTCAGAGTTAAACCTTTTTTTCATTCTTCAGTTTGGAAGTACCATTTTTGTAGTATCTGCAAAAGGATATTTGGGAGTGCTTTGTGGCCTATCATGAAAAAGAACACATGTTCATATAAAACTAGAAAGAAACTTTCTGAGAAACTGTTTTGTGACGTCTGCATTCACTTCACAGAGTTAAAACTTTCTTTGGATTCAAAAAATTAGAAACACAGTTTTGTCCATTCTTTGAAAGGATATTTGGGAACTCCATGAAGCCAAAGGCAAAAAAGCGAATATCCAAAAATAAAAACTACAAAGAACCTATCAGAACAATCACTTTGTGTTGTGTGGTTTCATCTGGCAGAGATAAATCTCTCTTTTCATTCAGCAGTTCGGAGTCATTGTTTTTGTCCATTCTGCAAATGGACATTTGGGAACTCATTGAAACAAATGGGGAAAAAGCGAATATCCCAGGATAAAAACCAGAAAGAAGCTATTTGAGACACCACTTCATGATGTGGGCATTCATCTCACAGAGTTAAAACTTTCTTTTCATTTAATAGTTTAAAAACACTGTTTTTGTCCACTCTGCAAATGGATATTTTTGGGTTCATTGAAGCCACTGAGAAAAAGCAAATGTTCCTTTATAAACACTATAAGGAAGATATCTGAGAAACTGCTTAGTGATGTGTGCATTCATCTAGCAGAATTATACCTTACTTTTCATTCAGCATTTTGAAAACACTGTTTTTGTAGAACTTGTGAAGGGATATTTCGGAGCACATGGAGGCCTAGGGTGAAAAAGGAAACATCTTCAGACAAAAACTATCAAGAAAGTTTCTGAGAGACTGCCTTGTGATATATGCATTGATCTTACAGAGTTAATCCTTTCCTTGGATTCAGCAATTTGCAAACACTGTTTTGTCCATTCTTTGAATGGGCATTTGGGAGCTAATTGAGGCCAATGGTGGAAAAGAAAATATCTTCAGATAAAATCTAGAAAGAAGCATTCTGAGAAACTGCTTTGCGATGTGTGCATTCATCGTGCAGATTTAAACCTTTCTTTTCATTCAGTGGTATAGAAACACTGTTTTTGTAGTATCTGTGAAGGGGTATTTGGGAGCACATTGAGGCCTATGGTGAAAAAGGAATCATCTTCAGATAAAAAAAAAGAAGCTTTCTGAGAAACTACTTTGTGATATGTGCATTCATCTCACATATAATCCTTTCTTTGGATTCAGCAGTTTGGAAACACTATTTTTGTAGAATCTTTGAAGGCATATTTGGGAGTACATTGATGCCTATGGTGAAAAAGGAAACATCTTCAGATAAAAACTAGAAAGAATCTTTCTGAGAAACTGCTTTGAGATGTATGCATTTATTGCACAGAGTTAAAAGTTCCTTCAGTTTACCAGTTTGGAAACACTTTTTTTGTCCATTCTGTGAATGGACATTTGGGAGCTCATTGAGGCCAGTGGTGAAAAGCAAACATCCCAAGATAAATACAAGAGGAAAGCCACCTGAGAAACTGCTTTGTGAAGTGTGAATTCATCTCACAGAGATAAAAACTTGCTGTCATTCAGCAGTTTGGAACACTCTTTTTCTACAATCAGTGCAGGGACATTTGAGAGCTTATTGGGGTGTGTAGTGAAAAAGGGAACACCTTCAGATAAAAACTAGAAAGAAGCTTTCTGAGAAACTGCTTTATGAAGTGTGTATTCATCTCACAGTTACACTGCTCTTTGCATTCAGCATTTTGGAAACACCCCTTTTGTCCATTCTGTGAATGGTCATTTGGGAGCTCATTGAGACCAATGGCAAAAAAGTGAATATCCCAGCATAGAAACTAGAAAAAACTATCTGAGAAGCAGCTTTGTGATGAGAGCACTCATCTCAAAGAGTTAAAACTTTCTTTTCTTTCATCAGTTTCAAAACACTGTTTTTGTAGGATATATGAAGGGATATTTGGGAGTGCATTGAGGCCTACGGTGAAAATGGAAACACTTTAAGATAAAAACCTGAAAGAAGTTTTCTGAGTAACTGCTTTTTGATGTGTGCATACATCTCACAAAGTTAAACCTTTCTTTTCACTCAGAAGATTGGAAACAATGTTTTTGTAGAAAATGCAAAGGGTTATTTGGGAGTGCATTGAGGCCTATTGTGAAAAAGGAAACATCTTTAAATAAAATGTAGAAAGAAGATTTCTGAGAAACTGTTTGTGATGTGTGCATTCATATCACAGTTAAACATTTCTTTAGATTCTGCAGTTTGGAAACACTTTTTTTGTCCTTTCTATGAATGGACATTTGGGATCTCTTTGAGGCCAATGGTGAAAAAGTGAATATCCCAGGATAAAAAATAGAAGGAAGCTATCTGACAAACCACTTTGTCATGTGTGCATTCATCTCACAGAGTTGAACCTTTCTTTTCATTCAGCAGTTTAGAAACACTGTTACTGTAGAATCTGTGAAGGCATATTTGGGAGTGCATTGAGGCCTATGGTGAAAAAGGAAACATCCTCAGATAAAAACTAGAAAAAAACCTCTCTGACAAATTGCTACAGGATGTGTGCATTCATCTTGTAGAGTTAAACATTATTTCTTTTGTTTCAGCCATTTGGAAACACTATTTTTCCATTTTGTGAATGGATATTGTGGAGTTTATTGAGTCCAAAGGCAAAAAACGATTATCCTAGGATAAAAACTAGAAGGAAGCTAACTGAGAAGCAGATTTCTGATGTGTGCATTCATCTCGCTGAGTTAAACCTTTCTTTTCATTCAGCAGTTTGGAAAGACTGTTTTTGTATAATCTGCAAAGAGCTCTTTGGGAGCGCATTGAGGCCTATGGTGAAAAAGGTATCATGTACAGATAAAAACTAGAAAGAAGCTTTCTGAGAAACTGTTTTGTGATGTGTGCATTCATTTCACAGAGTTAAAACTTTATTTGGATTTAGCAGTTTGGAAACACTGTTTTTGAACATTCTGCAAAGAACATTGGGAGCTCATTGATGCCAATGGCGAAAAAGCGAATGACCCAGAATTAAACCTTGAATGAAGCTATCTGAGGAGCCACTTTGTTGTGTGTGCTTTCATCTGGCAGATTTAAATGATACTTTTCAATCAGCAGTTTGGAAACACTGATTTTGTCCATTTTGTAAATGGATATTTTGGAGCTCATTGAGGCCAAAGGCAAAAAACGAATATCCCAGGACAAAAGCTAGAAGGAAGATATCTGAGAAGCCACTTTCTGATGTGTGAATTCATCTCACTGAGTTAAACGTTTTATATCATTCAGCAGTTTGGAAACACTGTTTTTGTATAATCTGCAAACGGATATTTGGGAATGCATTGAGGCTTATGGTGAAAAAGGAAACAATTTCACATTAAAAACTAGAAAGGAAATTTCTGAGAAACTGCTTTTCAATGTGTGCATTCATCTCACAGAATTTAATCTTTCTTCGGATTCAATCATTTGTAAGCACTGTTTTTTTTTCCATTCTGCTAAGGATATGTGTGAGCTCATTGAGGACAATGGCAACATAGCGAAAAATATCCCAGAATAAAAAGTAGAAGGAAGCTAACTGAGTCACAGCATTGTGAGGTGTGCATTCATCTCACAGATTTATACCTTTCTTTTCATTCAGCAGTTTGGAAACACTGTTTTTGTCCATTTTGTGATTGGACATTTGGGAGCTCATTGAGGCCAATGTCGAAAAAGTGAATATCCCAGGAGAAAAACTACAAAGAAGCTATCTGAGAAACCACTTTGTGATGTGTGCATTCATCTAATAGAATTAAGCCTTTCTTTTCATTTAGCAGTTTGGAGACACTGTTTTTGTAGTTTCTGTGAAGGGATATTTGGGAGCACTTTGAAGCCTATGGTGAAAAACAAAACACAGATACAAACTAGAAAGAAGCTTTGTGAGAAACTGCTTTGTGATGTGTGTATTCATCCACAGAGTTAAAACTTTCTTAGGATTGAGCAGTTTGGAAACGCTGTTTTTCTCGATTTTGTGAAGGACATTTGGAGCTCATTGATGCCAATGATGAAAAGGGTAATATCTCAGAATGAAAACTAGAAGGAAGTTATCAGAGAATCTGATATGTGATGTGGGTATTCATCTCACAGAGTTAAGCATTTCTTTTCATTCAGCAGTTTAGAAAAACTGTTTTTGTAGATCTGCAAAAGGATATTTGGGAGGGCATTGAGGCCTATGGTGCTAAAGGAAACACCTTTAGATAAGAAAGAGAACCATGCTTTCTGAGAAACTATTTTGTGATGTGTGTATTCATCTCTCAGAGATAAACCTTTCTTTTCATTCAGCAGTTTGGAAACACTGTTATCATATAATCTGTGAAGGGATATGTGGTAGCATATTGAGGCCTATGGTGAAAAAGGACATATCTTCAGATAAAAACTAGAAAGAACTTTTCTTACAAACTGCTACATGATGTGTGTATTCATCTCACAGAGTTAAAACTTTCTTTGGATTCAGCAATTTGGAAACATTCTTTTTGTCCATTCTGTAAATGGACATTTTGGTGCTCATTCAGGCCAATGACAAAAAAGTGAGTATCCAAGAATAAATACTAGAAGGAAGCTATCTGAAAAACCACTTTGTGATGTGTTCATCCATCTTGCAGAGTTAAACTTTTCTTTTCATTCAGCAGTTTGGAAACCCTGTTTTTGTTGAATCTGCAAATGGATATTTGGGAGCCCATTGAGGCCTACAGTGAAAAAGGAATCATGTTGAGATAAAAACTAGAAAGAAGCTTTCTGAGAAACTGCTTTGTGATGTGTGCATTCATTTCACAGAGTTAAAACTTTATTTGGATTAAGCAGTTTGGAAACACTGTTTTTGACCATTCTGCAAAGAACATTGGGAGCTCATTGATTCCAATGGCAAAAAAGTGAATAACACAGGATTAAAATTGGAAGGAAGCTATCTGAGGAGTCACTTTCTTGTGTGTGCTTTCATCTGGCAGTTTTAAATGTTACTTTTCAATCAGCAGTTTGGAAACACTGATTTTGTCCATTTAGCTAATGGGTATTTTGAAGCTCATTGAGGCCAAAGGTGAAAAACCAATATCCCAGGACAAAAGCTGGAAGGAAGATATCTGGAAGCCACTTTTGGATGTGTGCATTCATCTCACTGAGTTAAACCATTTTTTTCATTCAGCAGTTTGGAAACACTGTTTTTGTATAATCTGCAAATGGATATTTGAGAATGCATTGAGGCTATTGGTGAAAAAGGAAACATCTTCACATTAAAAACAAGCAGATAGGAAACACTATTTTTGTAGAAACTGCAAAGTGATATTTGGTAACTCATTGGAGCCACTGGTGAATAAGGAAATATTTTCATATAAAAAGTGGAAAGAAGCTTTATGAGAAACTGCTTTGGGAAGTGATAATTCATCTCACTGTGTAAACCTTTCTTTGGAATCAGAAATTTGGAAACACGGTTTTTGTCCATTCTGTGAATGGACATTTGGGAGCTTACTGAGACCAATTGTGAAGAAGCGAACATCCCAGGATAAAAACAAGAAGGAAGGTCTCTGAGAAACTGCTTTGTGATGTATGCATTCATCTCACAGAGATAAAACGTTCTTTTCATTTGGCATTTGGAAACTCTGTTTTTGTAGAATATGCAAAGGGATATTTGGGAGTGCATTGAAGCCTATGCTGAAAAAGGAAACATCTTCAGATAAAAACTAGAAATAAGCTTTCTGAGAAACTGCTTTGTGATGTGTGCATTCATCTCATAGAGTTAAAAAGTTCCTTGGATTCAGCAGTTTGGAAAAACTATTTTTGTCCCTTCTGTGAATGGACATTTGGGAGCTCATTGAGGCCAATGACAAAAAAGTGAATATTGTAGGATAAAAACTAGTAGGAAGCTATTGAGGAACCACGTTGTGAGGTTTACATTCCTCTCACAGAGTTAAATCTTTCTTTTCATTCAGCAGATTGGAAAAACTGTTTTTGTAGAATCTGCGAAGGGAGAATTGGGAGCACATTGAGGCCTATGGTGAAAAAGGAAATATCTTCAGATAAAAACTTGAAAGAACCTTTCTGAGAAACTGCTTTGTGAAGTTTGCATTCATCTCACAGATTTAAACGTTTATTTGTATTCAGCTGTTTGAAAACACTGTTTCTGTCCATTCTGCCAATGGACAATTTAGAGCTCATTGATGCAAATGGACAATTTAGAGCTCATTGATGCAAATGGAGAAAATACAAGTATCCCAGGGTAAAAACTAGAATGAAGCTATCTGATAATCTGCTTTGTGATGTGTGCATTCATCTCACAGAGGTAAACCTCTCTTTTCATTCAGCAGATTTGAAACACTGTTTTTATAGAATGTGTGAAGAGATATTTGGGAGCACATGGAGGCCTGTGGTGAAAAAGGAAATATCTTCATACAAAAACTGGAAAGAAACTTCCTGAGAAACTTCGTTGTGATGTGTACATTCATCTCACAGAGTTGAAACTTTCTTTTGATTGAGCAGTTTGGAAACAGTCTTTTTGTAGAATCTGCAAAGGGATATTTGTGAATGGTTTGAGGTCTGTGGTGAAAAAGGAAATATCTTCACATAAAAACTAGACATAAGCTTTCTGAGAAACTTCTTTGTGATGTGTGCATTCATGTCACAGAGTTAAACTTTTCTTTGGACATAGCAGTTTGGAAAAAATGTGTTTGTCAATTTTACAAATGCACATATGGGAGTTCATTGAAGCCAAAGGTGAAAAAGTAATTATCCCAAAATAAAAACTAGAAGTAAGCTACTGAGAAACTGCTTTGTGATGTGTGCATTCATCTCGCAGAGATAAACCTTTCTTTTCATTCAACACATTGGAAATAATGTTTCTGTAGAATATGCGAAGGGATATTTGGGAGTGCATTGAGACCTATAGTGAAAAAGGAAATATCTTCAGATAAAAACTAGAAAGAAGCTTTCTGAGAAACTGCTTTGTGATGTGTGTATTTATCTCACAGCTTTAAACGTTTCTTTGGATTCTGCAGCTTGGAAACACTCTCTGTATATTCTGTGAATGGACATTTGGGATCTCATTGAGGCCAATGGCAAAAAAGTGAATATCCCAGGAAAAAAAATTGGAAAGAAGGTGTCAGAGAAATCGCAAGGTGATGTGTGCATTCGTCTCATAGAATTAAACCTTTCTTTTCACTCTGCAGATTGAAAACACTGTTTTTGTAGAATTTGCAAAGGGATATTTGTGAGCACATTGAGGCCTATGGTGAAAAAGGAAACATCTTAACATAAAAACTGGTAAGAAGCTCTCTGAGAAACTGCTTTGTGATATTTCCATTCATCTCACAGAGTTAAGCTTTTATTTTAATTCAGCATCTTGGAAACACTGTTTTTTTTACATTCCACGAATGTACATTTGGGAGCTCAATGAGGCTAATGGTGAAAAAGCCAATATCCCAGGATAAAAACTAGAAGGTAGCTCTCTGAGAAACTGCTTTGTGATGTCTGCATTTATTTGGTAGAGGTAAAACTTTCTTTTCATTCGGTAGTTTGCAAACAATGTTTTTATAGAAACTGAGAAGGGATATTTGGGAATGCACTGGGGCCTATGGTGAAAAAGGAAATATATTCGGATAAAAACTGGAAAAAAGCATTCTGAGAAACTGCTTTTTGGTGTATGAATTCACCTCACAGAGTTAATCCTTTCTTTGGGTTCACCAGTTTGGAAACATGCATCATGCAGAGTTAAACCTCCCTTTTCCTTCAGTAGATTGGATACACTGTTTTTATAGAATCTGCAAAGGGATATTTGAAGGCACTTTGAAGCCTATGGTGAAAAAGGAAATATCTTCATATAAAAACTGGAAAGAAAATTTATGAGAAATTGCTTTGTGATGTGTAAATTCATCTCACATAGTTAAAACTTTCTTTGGATTCAGCAGTTTGGAAACACTATGTCCATTTTGCAAGAGGACATTTGGCAGCTTATTGAGGCAAATGTCAAAAAAGGTAATATCCCAGGACAGAAACAAGACAGAAGCCCTCGGAGAAACTGCTTTGTGATGTGTGCATAAATCTTGCAGAGGTAAAATTTTCTTTTCCATCAGCAGTTTGGAAACTTTGTTTTTATAGAATCTGCAAAGGGATATTGGGAGCACATTGAGGCCTATGGTGAAAAAAGAAAGGAAATATCCTCAGATAAAAACTAGAAAAATGCTTTCTGAGAAACTGCTTTGTGATGTGTGCATTTATTTCACAGATTTAAATTTTTCTTGGATTCAGCAGTTTGTAAAAACTATTTTGTCCATTCTTCGAGTGGACATTTGAGAGTTTATTGTGGTCACTGGGGAAAATGTGAATATGCCAGAATAAAAACTAGAAGGAAGCTATCTGAGAAACTTATTTGTGATGTGCACATTCATCTTATAGAGTTAAATATTACTTTTCATTCAGCAGTTTGGAACGTTGTTGTAGAATCTGCAAAGGGATATTTAAGAGCACACTGAGGCCAATGGTGAAAAAGGAAACATCTTCAGATAAAAACTAGAAAGAAGCTTTCTGAGAAACTGCTTTGTGATGTGTGCTCTAATCTCATATAGCTAAACTTTTCTTTGGATTCAGCAGTTTGGAAACACTGTTTTTGTCCATTCTGTGAATGGACATTTGGGAGCTCATTGAGGCCTTAGGAAAAAAAGGAAATATTGGGGGATAAAAAGTAGAAGGAAGCTATCTGAGAAACTGCTTTGTGATATGTGCATTCATCTCACAGACTTAAACATTTATTTTCATTCAGCAGTTTGGAAACACTGTTTTTGTAGAGTCTGTGAAGGGGTATTTGAGGGTGCATTGAGGCCTATGGTGAAATGGAAATATCTTCAGATAAAGAAAAATAAAGAAGCTTTCTGAGAAACTGCTTTGTGATGTGTGCATTCATCTCACATGGTTAAATCTTTCTTTGGATTCAGCACTTTGGAAGAACTGTTTTTGTCCATTCTAGGAATGGAAATGTTGGAGCTCCTTGAGGCCAATGATGAAAAAGCTTATATCCCAAGATAAAAACTAGAAGGAAGGTATCTGAAAAACTGCTTTGTGATGTGTGCATTCATCATGCAGAGTTAAAACTTTGTTTTCCTTCAGCAGTTTGGAAACACTGTATTTGTAGAATCTGTGAAGGGATATTTTGGAATGCATTGGGGCCTACTTTGAAAAAGGAAAAATCTTCAGTTATAAACAAAAAAGAAGCTTTCTGATAAACTAATTTGTGAGGTGTACATTCAACTCACAGAGTTAAAACTTTCTTTGAATTCAGCAGTGTGGGAACACTGCAAATGCACATTTTGGAGATCATTGAGGCCAATAGTGATAAAGCTAATATCCCAGGATAAAATTAGAAGGGTGCCCTCTGAGAAACTGCTTTGTGATGTGTGCATTCATCTCACATCTAAATATTTGTTTTGATTCTGCAATTTGGAAACACTGTTTTTGTCCATTTTGTGAATGGACTTTTGGGAGCTCATTGAGGCCAATATTGAAAAAGAAAATATCCCAGGTTAAAAACTAGAAGGAAACTATCTGAGAAACTGCTGTGTGATTTTTGCATTCATCTCTCAGATGTAAACCTTTCTTTTCGTTCAGTAGTTTCAAAACTCTGTTTTTGTAGAATCTGCAAAGGGATATTTGGGAAAGCATTGAGGCCTATGGTGAAAAAGGAAACATCTTCAGATAAAAACTAGAAAGAAATTTTCTGAACAACTGCTTTGTGGTGTGTGCTTTCATCTCACAGAGGTAAACATTTATTCAGATTCAGCAGTGTCCATTTGGCCAACTGACATTTGGGTGCTCATTGAGACCAATGGTGAAAAAGCATGTATACCACGAAAAAAACTAGAGGGAAGCTCTCTGAGAACCTCTTTGAGATGTGCACATTCAACTCACAGACTTAATTCTTTCCTTTCATTCAGCAGTTTGGAAACAGTGGTTTTTTAGAATCTGTAAAGGGGTTTGGGGGAGCGCCTTGAAGCCTGTGGTGAAAAGCAAAACATCTTCAGATAAAAAAAGAAAGAAGCTTTCTGAGAAACTACTTTGTGATGTGTGCATTCATCTCACATAGTTAAACCCTTCTTCGGATTCTGCAGTTTAGAAACAATGTTTTTGTCAATTCTGTGAATGGACAATTGGGAGCTCATTGAAGCCAATGGTGAAAAAGTGAATATCCAAGGATAAAACTAGAAGGAAGCTATCTTATAAACCTATTTGTGATGTGTGAATTCACCTCACAGAGTTGAACATTTCATTTCATTCACTAGGTTGGAAACACTGTTTCTGTAGAGTCTGTGAAGGGATATTTGGGAGTATATTAAGGCCTATTTTGAGAAAGAAAACATGTTCAGATAAAAACTAGAAAGAAGCTTTCTGAGAAACTGCTTTGTGATGTGTGCATTCATCTCACAGAGTTAAACCTTTCTTTGGATGCAGCAGTTTGGAAACACTGTTTTTGTCCTTTCTGTGAATGGACGTTTTGTAGGTCAACGAGGCCAAAGGCAAAAAAGCAAATATCCCAGGATAAATCCTGGAAGGAATCTAGCTGAGAAACCACTGTGTGATGGGTGCATTCATCTCAGAGTTAAAACTTCCTTTTCATTTAGCGTTTTGGAAACAGTGTTTTTGTAGAAGCTGTGAAGAGATATTTGAGAAAGCATCACACCCAATGGTGAAAAAGGAAACATCCTCAGATAAAAACCAGAAAAAAGCTTTCTGAGAAACTGCTTTTTGATGTGTGCATTATCTCACAGAGTTAAACCTTAATTTGGATTCAGCAATCAAGAAACACTGTTTTTGTCCATTCTGCAAATGGACATTTGGGAGCTCATTGAGACCAATGGCCAAAAAGAGAAAATCCCAGGGTAAATCTGGATGGAAGCTACCTGAGAAACTACTTTGTGATGTGTGCATTCATCTGACAGAGTTAAACCTTTCCTTTGATGGAGCAGTTTGGAAACACTTTGTTTGTAGAGTCCACAAAGGGATATTTGAGAGCACATTGAGGCCTATGTTGAAAAAGAAAACATCTTCAGTTATAAACAAAAAGGAAGCTTTCTGACAAACTGATTTGTGAGGTGTACATTCATCTCACAGAATTAAAAGTTTCTTTGAATTCAGCAGTGCAGAAACACTATTTTTGTCCATTCTGTGAATGCACATTTTGGAGATCATTCAGGCCAATCATGACATAGCTAATATCCCAGGATAAAATTAGAAGGGAGCTCTCTGAGAAATTGCTATGTGATGTGTGCTTTTATCTCACAGTTAAATATTTCTTTCGATTCTCCAGTTAAGAAACATTGTTTTCATCCATTCTGTGAATGGACCTTTGGGAGCTCTTTGAGGCAAATGGTGAAAAAGTGAATATCCCAGGTTAAATACTAGAAGGAAATTATCTGAGAAACTGCTCTGTGATTTGTGCATTCATCTCACAGTTTTAAACCTTTCTTTTCAAACAGAAGTTTCAAAATACTGTTTTTGTAGAATCTGTGAAAGGATATTTCAGAGAGCATTGAGGCCTATGATGAAAAATGAAACATCTTCAGATAAAAAAATGAAGCTTTCTGAAAAAATGCATTGTGATATTTGCATTCATCTCACAGAGTTAAAACTTTCTTTGCATTGAACAGTTTGGAAACATTATTTTATCCATTCTGCTAATGAATAATTTGGAGCTCATTGTGGCCAGTGGTGAAAAAGCAAATATACCAAGATAAAAACTGGAAGGAAGCTATCTGAGAAACTGCTTTGTGATGTGTGCATTCATCTTGCAGAGGTAAAACTTTCTTTTCATTAAGCAGTTTGAAAACATTGTTTTTGTACAATCTGCAAAGGGATATTTGGGAGCACCTTGTGGCCTTTTGTGAAAAAGGAAATATCTTCAGACAAAAACTAGAAAGAATCTTTCAGAGAAACTATTTTGTCATGTGTGTATTCATCTCACAGAGTTATACCTTTCTTTTAATTCACCAGTTTCAAAATACTGTTTTTGTGCATTCTGCAAATGGACCTTTGGAAGCTCATCTAGGCCAAAAGTGATAAAGTGAATATCCCAAAATAATAACTTGAAGGATGTTATCTGAGAAACTACTTTGTGATGTGTGCATTGACCTCGCAGAGTTAAAGCTTTCTTTTCATTAAGCAGTTTTAAAACACTGTTTTTGTTGTATCTGCAAAGGGATATTTTGTAGCGCATTGAGGTCTATGGTGAAAAAAGAAACATCTTCAGATAAAAACTACAAAGAAGCTTTTTGAGAAACTGCTTTGTGATGTGTGCTTTCATCTCACAAAGTTAAACATTTCTTTGGATTCAGCAGTTTGGAAACACTTTTTATGTCCATTCTGTGAATGCACATTTGGGAGCTCTTTAAGGCCAATTGCCAAAAGGCAAATATCCCAGAATGAAAACAAGAAGGAAGCTATTGGAGAAACTGCTTTGTGATGTGTGCATTCATCTCACAGGGTTAAACCTTCCTTTTCATTTAGCAATTTGGAAACACTGTTTTTGTATAATCTGCGAAGGGATATGTGGGAGCACATTGAAGCCTATGGTGAAAAAGAAAACATTTTGTGATTAAAAACAAGAAAGAAGCTTTCTGAGAAAGCACTTTGAAATGTGTGTATTCATCTCACCAAGTTAAAACATTCTTTTGATTCAACAATTGTGAAACACTGTTTTTGTCCTTTGTATTAAAGGACATTTGTTGGCTCAGTGAGGCCAACTGTCAAAAAGCAAATGTCCCAGGATAAAAACTAGAAGGAAGCAATCTGAGAAACCGCTTAGTGATGTGTGTATTCATATCACAGAGTTAACCATTTCTTTTTATTCACCAGTTTGGAAATACTGTTTTTTTAGAATCTTCATAGGGATATTTGGGAGTGCATTGAGGCCTTTGTTGAAAAAGAAAGCATCTTCAGATAAAAACAAGTTAGAAGCTTTCTGAGAGACTGCTTTGTGATGTTTGTATTCATCTCAAAGAGTTAAAACTTTCTTTGGATTCAGTACTTTGTAAACACTCTTTTTGTCCATTCTGTGAATGGACATTTTGTAGCTCACAGAGGCCAATTGCAAAAAATTGAATATCCCAAGGTAAAAACTACAAGAAAGCTATCTGAGAAACTTCTTTGTGATGTGAGCATTCATCTCGCAGAGTTAAACCTTACTTTTCTTTCAACTGTGTGGAAACACAGTTTTTGTAGAATCTGCAAAAGTTTATTTTGGAGGGCATGGAGGCCTATGGTGAAAAAGCAAACATCTTCAGATAAAAACTAGAAAGAAGCTTTCTGAGAAACTGCTTTGCACTGTGTGCATTCATCTCATAGAGTTAAACCTTTCTTTGGGTTCAGCAGTCTGAAACCGTGTTTTTGTCCATTCTGCACATGGATAATTTGGAGCTCATTAAGGCCAATGGCAAAAACGAGAATGTAGCAGGATAGAATTTAGAAGGAAGCTCTCTGAGAAACCGCTTTGTGATGTGTGAATTTATCTCACAGGCTTAAACCTTCCTTTTCATTCAGCATTTTGGAATCACTGTTTTTGTAGAATCTGTGAAGGGACATTTGGGAACTCATTGAGGTCTAAGGTGAAAAAGGAAACAACTTCAGATAGAAAGTAAAAAGAAGCTTTCTGACAAACTGCTTTGTGATGTGTGCATTCAGCTCACAGAATTAAGTTTTTCTTTGGATTTAGCAGTTTGGAAACCCTGTTTTTGTCCATTATGTGAAAGGACATTTGGGAGCTCATTGATGCCAGTGGCAAAAATCACATATCCCAGGATAAAAACTAGAGGGAAGCTATCTGAGAAATCACTTTGTGATGTGTGCATTCAACTCACAGGGTTCAAACTTTCTTTTTGTTCAGCAATGTTGAAACACATTTTTCTTCGAATCTGTGAAGGGATATTTGGGAGCACATTGAGGCCTATGGGAAAAAAGAAATCATGTCCCAATAAAAAAATGAAAGAAGCTTTCTGAGAAACTACTTCATGATGTGTGCATTCACCTCAAAGAGTTAAAGCTTTCTTTGGATTCAGCAGTTTGGAAACACTGTTTTTGTCCATTCTGTGAATGGACATTTGGGGGCTCATTGAAGCCAAAGGTGAAAAATCAAATATCCCAGGATAAAAACTACAGGAAAAAAACTGAGAAACCACATTGTGATGTGGACATTGGTCTTGCAGAGTTAAAGCTTACTTTTCATTCAGCAATGTGGAGACACTGTTTTTGTAGAATCTGTGAAGGGTTATTTTGGAGGGCTTTGAGGCCTATGGTTAAAAATCAAACATCTTCAGATAAAAACTGGAAATCAGCTTTCTGAGAAACTGCTTTGTGCTGTGTGCATTCATACCATAGAGTTAACCTTTCTGTGGAATCAGTAGACTGAAACACTCTTTTTTGTCTGTTCTATGAATGGAAGTTTTAGAGCTCTTTGAGGCCAATGGTGAAAAGGAGAATGTAACAGGAGAGAAACTAGAAGCAATCTATCTGAGAAACTACTTTGTGATGTGTGTGTTCATGTAACAGGGTTAAAACTTCCTTCTCATTCAGCATTTTGGAAACACTGCTTTTGTAGAATCTGTGACGGGACATTTGGAGAGCATTGAAGTCTGTGGTGAAAAAGGAAATATCTTCAGATAGATAGTATAAGGAAGCTTTCTCAGAAACTGCTTTGTGATGTGTGCATTCATCTGGCAGAGTTAAGCTTTTCTTTCATTCAGCAGTTTAGAGACACTGTGTTTGTAGAATCTATGAATGGATATTTGGGCGTGCATTGAGGCCTGTGGTGAAAAAGGACATATCTTCACAGAAAAACTAGAAAGAAATTTTCTGAGAAAGGACTTTGTGATTTATGTATCATCCCTTTCAGAGAGTTAAATTTTTCTTTCGATTCTGCAGTTTGGAAACAGTGAATTTGTCCATTCTGCAAAGGTACATTTGGGAGCTCATTGAGGCCAATTTTGAAAAAAAGAATATCCCAGGATAAAAACTAGAAGGAAGCCATCTGAGAAACTGCTTTGCAACGTGTGCATTCATCTCGAGGAGTTGAAACTTTCTTTTCATTCAACAGTTTGGAAAAACTGTTTCTGCAGAATCTGTGAGGGGATATGTGGGAGCACATTGAGGTTATGGTGAAAAGGGAAATAACTTCAGGGAAAAACTAGAAAGAAACGTTCTGAGAAACTGCTTCATGATGTGTCTATTCATCACACAGAGTTCAACGTTACTTTTAATGGAGGAGTTTGGAAACACTGTTTTTGAAGAATCTGTGAAGGGATATTTTGGTGTGCAAGGAGCCCTATGGTGAAAAAGTAAATATCTTCATATAAAAACTAGAAAACAACTTTCTGAGAAACAGCTTTGTGAAGTGTGCATTCCACTCACAGAGTTAAAACTTTTTTTGATTATGCAGTTTGGAAACAGCTTTTGTAGAACCAGCAAAGTGATATTTGGAATGAATTGAGGCCTCTGGTGGAAAGGGAAATACCTTCAGACAAAAACGATAGAGAACCTTTCTGAGAAACAGATTTGTGAGGTGTGCATTCATCTCCAAGAGTTAAAGCTGTCTTTAGATGCAGCATTTTGGAAACACGGTTTTTGTAGAATCTGTGAAAGGATATTTGGGAGCACATTAAGGACTACCTTGAAAAGGGAAATATCTTCAGACAAAAATTAGAAAGAAGCTTTCTGAGAATCTGCTCTGTGAAATGAGCATCATGTCAAAAAGTTAAACCTTTTTATTGATGGAACAGTTTGGCAACACTGTTTTTGTAGAATCTATGAAGGGATATTTGGTAATGCTTTGAGGCCTACTATGAAAAAGTAAATATCTTCACATAGATACTAGAAGGAAGTTTTCTGAGAAACTGCTTTGTGGTGTGTCCATTCCTCTCACAAAGTTAAACTTTACTTTTGATTGGTTAGTTTGGAAACACTCTTTTTGTTTAAACTGCGAAGGGATATTTTTGAGCACATTGAGGTCTATAGTGAAAAGGGAAATGTCTTCAGAGAAAAAATAGAAAGAAGCTTTCTAAGAAACTGCTTTGCGATGGGTGCATTCATCTTCCAGAGTTAAACCTTTCTTTTGAAGGAGCAGTTTGAAAACACTGTTTCTGTAGAAACTGCAAAGGCATATATGGAAGCTCATTGAGGCCTATTGTTAAATGGGAATTATCTTCTAAAAAAATAGAAAGAAACTTTCTGAGAAACTACTTATTGATGTGTTCATTGATCTTACAATGTTAAACCTATTTTTTGATGGAGCTGTTTGGAAACACTGTTTTTGTTGAGTCTGAGAAGGCATATTTGGGAGTGTGTTGAGGCCTAAGGTGAAAAAGGAAATACCTTCAGATAAAAACTGATAAGAAGCATTATGAAAAATTGCTTTCTGATGTGTGTGTTAATCTCAAAGATTTAAGACCTTTTTGGATGGAACAGTTTGGAAACCCTGTTTTTGTAGAATCTGCAAAGCATGTTAGGTGGCACTAAAAGTTTGGAAACACTGTTTTTGTAGGATCTACAAAAGGATATTTGAGAGCACATGAGACTTGTGCTGAAAAGGGAACTATCTTCAGATAAAAATTAGAAAGAAGCTTTTTGAGAAGCTGCTTTGTGATGTGTGCATTCATATCGCAGAGTTAAACTTTTATTTTGACTGAGCAGTTTGGAAACAATGTTTTTGTATAATCTGAGAAGCAATGTTAGGTAGCGCAAAAGTCCTATGGTGAACAAGGAAATATGTTCAGATAAAAACCGGATAGAAGCATTATGAGAAACTGCTTTCTTATGTGTACATTCATCTCACAGTCTTAAACCCTTCTTTTGATGGAACAGTTAGGGAATTCTGTCTTTATAGAATCTGTGAAGGGATATTTGGGAATGCTTTGAGGCCTACAGTGGAAAAGGAAATATCTTCAGATAAGAACTAGACAGAAGCTGTCTAAGAAACTGCTTTCTTATGTGTGCATTCATTTCACAGAATTAAACCTCTCTTTTGATTGAGCAGTTTGGAAACGTTTTTTTATAACATGCAAAGGTATATCGGGAGCTCACTGAGGCCTATATTGAAAATGTAAATATCTTCAGATAAAAACTAGAAAGAAAGTTTTTGTGAAACTTCTGTTTGATGTGTACATTTATCTCACAGAGTTAAACCTTTCTTTTGATTGATCAGTTTGGAAAAACCGTTTTTGTGCAATCTGCAAAGGGATATTTGGGAGCACATGAGGCCTATGGTGAAAAAGGAAATAACTTCAGATAAAAACTAGGAAGAAGCTTTCTGAGAAAGTGCTTTGTGATGTGTGCATTCTAATCACAGAGTTAAACACTTCTTTTGTTTGAGCAGTTTGGAAACACTGTTTTTGCAGAATCTGTAAAGGGGTATTTGGGAGCTCACTGATACCTCTGGTGAAAAAGGAAATATCTTTGGTCAAAAAGTAGAAAGAAGCTTTTGAGAAACTGCTATGTGATGTGTGCATTCATCTCATGGAGTTAAAACTTTTTTTGACTGAGCAGTTTGGAAACACTGTTTTTGCAAAATTTGTGAGGTGATATTAGGATGCACAAAAAAAGCCTATTGTTATAAATGAAATATCTTCAGAGAAAAAATGGAAAGAACCATTATGAGAAACTGCTTTCTGATGTGTGCATTCACATCACAGAGTTAAGTCATTCTCTTGACAGAACAATTTGAGAACACTGTTTTTGTAGCATCTGCAAAGGGATATATGGAGTGCACTGAGGTCTATGGTGAAAATGGAAATATCTTCAGAAGAATAAAAGAAAGAAGCTTTTTGAGAAACTGCTTTGTGATGTGTGCGTTCAACTCACAGAGTTAAGTCCTTCTTTTGCTGGAAAAAAGTTTGGAAACACTGTTTTGGTAGAATCTGCAAAGGGATATTTTGGAGTGCATTGAGGCCTAGGGTGGAAAAGGAAATATATTCAGAGAAGAGCTAGACAGAAGCTTTCTGAGAAACTGCTTTGTGATGTGTACAGTCACCTCACAGACATTAACCTTTCTTTTGATTGAGCAGTTTCAAAACACTCTTTTGGCAGAATCTGCAAAGGGATATTTGGGAGCACATAGAGGCCTACAGTAAAAAAGGAAATAGCTTCAGAAAAAAACTAGAAAGAAGCTTTTTAAGAAACTGCTTTGTGATGTGTGCATTCATCTCAAAGAGTTAAACCTGTTTTCTGATTGATCAGTTTGGAAACACTGCTTTTGTAGAATCTGTGAAGGGATAATTGGGAGTGCATTAGGCCTATGGTGAAAAAGGAAATAACTTCAGATACAAACTAGAAAGAAGCTTTCTGAGAAACCACTTTGTAATATGTGCAATCTTCTCACAGAGTTAAACGTTTCTCTTGATTCAGCAATTTGGAAACACTGTTTACGGAGAATCTTCAAAGGGATATTTGGGAGTGCACAGTTTCCTATGGTGAAAAAGGAAATATCTTCAAGTCAAAACTAGAAGGAAGCTTTCTGAGAAGCTCCTTTGTGATGTGTGCATTCAACTCACAGAGTTAAACCTGTTTCTTTATGCAGCAGTTTGGAAACACTGTTTTTGTAGAATCTGAGAAGAGATATTTGGTAGCCCTTTGAGACCACTGGTGAAAAAGGAAATATCCTCAGATAAAAAGTAGAAAGAAGCATTCTGAGTCACTGCTTTGTGATATGTTCATTCATGTCACAGAGTTAAACCTTTTTTTTGATAGAGCAGATTTTGAGAATCTGCAAGGGGATATTTGGGAGTGCATAGAGGCCTATAGTTAAAATGGAAATATCTTCAGATAAAAAGAAGAAAGAAACATTCTGAGAAACTGCTTTTGGATGTGTCCATTCATCACAGAATTAAACCATTCTCTTGATTGAGCTGTTGGGAAACAGTTTTCATAGGATCTGCAAAGGGATATTTGGGAGTGCATTGTGACCTATGGTGAAAAAGGAAATATCTTCAGAGAAAAACTAGAAAATATCTTTCTGAGAAGCTGCTTTTTGATGTGTGCATTCACCTCACAGAGTTAAAAGTGTGTTTTGATTTAGCAGTTGGAAACACTGTTTTTCTGCAATCTATGAAGGGATATTAAGGAGTGCATTGAGGACTATGGTCAGAAAGCAAATATCTTCAAAAGAAAACTAGAAAGAAGGTTTCTGAGGAACTGCTTTATTATCTGTGCATTCATCTCACAAAATTAAACGTTTCTTTTGATGGAGCAGTTTTTTGTAGACTCTGTGAAGGTGTATTTGGTAGTTCATTGAGGCCTATAATGAAAAAGGAAATATCTTCATGGAAAAATTAGAAAGAAGTTTTCTGAGAAACTATTTGTGATGTGTGCATTCATCTCACAGTGTTAAACTTTCTTTTGAAAGAACAGTTTGGAAACACTGTTACTGAAGAATCTGCAAAGGGGTATTTTAGAGTGCATTGAAGCCCATGGTGAATAAGGAAATATTTTTAGAGAAAAACTAGAAAGAAACTTTCTCAGAAATGGGTTTGTGATGTTTGCATTCATCTCACAGAGTTAAGCCTTTCTTTTGATGGAGCAGTTTGGAAACACTGTTTTTGTAGAATCTGTGAACTTATATTTGGGAGCACATTGAGGCCTACAGTGAAAAAGGAAATATCTCTGGAGAAAAACTAGAAAGAAGCTCTCTGAGAAACTGCTTTGTGATGTCTGCATTAATTTCACGGAGTTAAAACTCTCTTTGGATTCAGCAGTTTGGAAACACTGTTTTTGTCCATTCTGCAGATGGGCATTTGGGAGCTCATTGAGGTCAAAGGTCGAAAAGCGAATATAAAAGCATAAAATCTAGAAGAAAGCTATCTGAAAAACTGCTCTGTGATGACTGCATTCAACTTGCAGGGTTAAACTTGTTTTTCTTTCAGCAGTTTGGAAAACTGCTTTGTAGAATATGCGAAGGGCTTTTTGGGAGCCCATTGAGGCCTATGGTGACAATGGAATTATCTTCAGGTAAAAACTAGAAAAAAGCTTTCTGAGAAACTTCTTTGTGATGTCTGTATTCATCTAACAGAGTTAAAACTCTCTTTGGATTCAACAGATTTGAAACACTGTTTTTGTCCATTATGCAAAAAGACATGTGGGAGCTCATTGAGGCTAATGGCAAAAAAGTGAAAAATGCAGGAAAAAAGCGAGAGGAAGCTACCTGAGAATCTGCTTTGTGATGTGTGCATTCCTCTCACAGATTTAATACTTTCTTTCTTTCAGCAGTTTGGAAATACTGATTTTGCAGAATCTGCAAATGGCTATTTTAGAGCATGTTGAGGCCTATGGTGAAAAAGGAAACATCTTCAGGTAAAAACTAGAAAGAAAACTGGGAAACTGCTTTGTGATGTGTGCATTCACTCAAAGAGTTAAAAGTTTCTTTTGATTAAGTAGTTTGGAAACACTGTTTTTGTCCATTATTTGAATGGACATTTGGAAGCTCATTGAGGCCAATGGTGAAAAACCGAATATCTCAGGATAAAAACTAGAAGGAAGTTCTCTGAGAAACCGCATTGTGATGTCTGCATTCATCTCACAGAGTTAAACCTCCTTTTCATTCAGCAGTGTGGAAACACTGTTTTTGTAGAATCTGCAAAGGGATATTTTGCAGTGCACTGAGGCCTATGGTGAAAAAGGAAACATCTTTAGATAAAAACCAAAAAGAAGCTTTCTGAGAAATTGTTTTGTGTCGTGTGCATTCATCTCACAGAGTTAAAAGTTTATGTTGATTCTGCAGTTTGTAAACACTGTTTTTGTAGAATCTGCAAAAAGATATTTGGGAGGGAATTGAGGCGAATGGTATAAAACCACAAATCTTAAGAGAAAAACCAGAAAGAAGCTTTCTGAGAAACAGCTTTGTGATGTGTGCCTTCATGTCTCCGAGTTAAACCTTTCTTTTGATGGAGAGTTTTGAAAAGACTGTTTTTGTAGAATCTGCAAATCAATATTTGGGAGCACATTGAGGCCTATGGTGAAAAAGAAAATATGTCAGATAAAAACTTCAAAGAAGCTTTATGAGAAACTGCTTTGTGATGTGTGCATTCATCTCACAGAGTTAAACTTTCTTTTGTTGGAGCAGTTTGGAAACACTGTTTTTGTAGAGTCTGCAAAGGGACATTTCGGAGCATATTGAGGCCTATGGTGAAAAAGGAAATATCTTCAGAGAAAAAGGGGAAAGAAAATTTCTGAGAGATTGTTTTGTGATGTGTGCATTCACCTGACAGACTCAAACCTTTCTTTTGATTCAGCAGTTGGAAAACACTGTTTTTGTAGAATCTGCAAGGGAATATATAGGAATGCATTCATGGTTATGGTGAAAAAGAAAATATCTTCACATAAAAATAGAAGATTTCCAAGAAACTTCTTTGTGATGTGTGCATTCATCTCACAGAGATAAACCTTTCTATTGATGGTGCAGTTTAGAAACACTGTTTTTTTAGAATCTGCAAAGAGATATTAAGGAGCGCATTGAGGCCTATAGTGAAAAAGGAAATATCTTCAGAGAAAAACTAGAAAGAAGCTTTCTGAGAAACTGCTTTGTGATGATGTGCATTCATCTGATAGAGTTAAACACTTCTTTCCATTGAGCCTTTTGGAAACACTGTTTTTGCAGAATCTGCGAAGGGATATTTGGGAGTGCCATGAGGCCTGTGGTGAAAAAGGAAATATCTTCAGAGAAAAACTAAGAAGAAGCTTTCTGAGAAACTGCTTTGTGATGTGTACATTCAACTCACTGAGTTAAACATTTCTTTTGGTGGATCTGTTTGTCAACACTGTTTTTATAGAAACTTCAAAAGGATATTTGGTAATGTATTGAGGCCAATAGTTAAGGAAATATCTTCAGAGAAAAAGTAGAAGGAAGCATTCTGAGAAACTGCTTAGTGATGTGTGCATTCATCTCACTGATGTAAACCTTTCTGTAGATGGATCTGTTTTGCAACACTGTTTCTGTAGAATTTGTGAAGGGATATTTGGGATTGCAATGAGGCCCTGGGTGAAAAAGGAAGTATCTTTAGATAAAGACTAGAAAGAAACTTTCTGAGAAACTGCTTTGTGATGTGTGCATTCATCTCACAGAGTTAAACCTTTCTTTTTATTGAGCAGTTTGGAAACAATGTTTTTGTAGAATCAGTGAAGAGATATTTGGGAGTGAACTGAGACCTATGGTGAAAAAGGAAATATCTTCAGAGAAAAACTAGAAAGAAGCTTTCTGAGAAACTGCTCTGTGATGTGTGCATTCATCTCACAGAGTTAAACCCCTTTTTTGATGGAGCAGTTTGGAAAGACTGTTATTGTAGATTCTGTGAATGCACATTTAGGAATGCATTGAGGTCTATGGTGAAAAAGGAAATATCTTTAGAGAAAACCTATAAGGAACTTTCTGAGAAACAGATTTGTGATGCTTCCTTTAATCTCACAGAGATAAACCTTTCCTTTGATGGAACTATTTGGAAAATCAGTTTTTCTAGAAACCCTGAAGGGATATTTCAGGGCACATTGTGGCCTATGGTCAAAAGGAAATATTTTTAGATAGAAACTAGAAAGAAGCATTCTGAGAAACTGATTTGTGATGTGTGCATTCATCTCACAGAGTTAAACTACGTTATGATGGAGCTATTTGGAAACATGGTTTTGGAGAATCGATGAAGGGATATTTGGGAGCATATTGAGGCCTAAATTAAAAAGAAAATACCTTTAGTGAAAAGCTAGAAAGAAGCTTTCTGATAAACTGCTTTGTGATGTGTGCATTCAGCTGACAGAGGTAAACACTTTTTTTGATGGAGCAGTTTGGGTACGCTGTTTTTGTGGAATCTACCAAGAGATTTTTGAGAGTGCATTGACGCCTATGGTTAACAAGGAAATAGCTTAAGATAAAAACTATAAGGAAGCTTTCTGAGAAACTGCTTTGTGATGTGTGTATTCATCTCACAGAGTTAAACCTTTCTTTAGATTGAGAAGTTTGGTAATACTGTTTTTGTAGAAACTATGAAGGGATATATGGGTGCACATTGAGACCTATTGTCTAAAAGGATCTATCTTCAGATAAAAATTAGAAAGAAGCTTTCTGAGAAACTACTTCATGATGTGCACATTCACCACACAGAAGTAAAACATTTCATTGGTATAGAAGTTCAGAAACATTGTATTTGTAGAGTCTGTGAAGGGACATTTGGGAGCACATTGAGGCCTCTGGTGAAAAAGAAAATATCTTCAGAGAAAAACTAGAAAGAATCTTTCTGAGAAACTGCTTTGTGATATGTGCATTCATCTCAGAGATTGAAACCTTTCTTTTGATTGAGCTGTTTGGAAACACTGTGTTTGTAGAATCTGTGAAGGGGTATTTCAAAGCACCTTAAAGCATTTGGTGAAAAAGGAAATATCTTAAGAGAAAAACTAGAAAGAATCTTTCTGAGAAACTAATTTGTGAAGTGTGCTTTCATCTCACAGAATTAAACATTTCTTTTAATGGAGCATTTTGGAAACACTCTTTTTGTAGAATCTGTGAATGGTTTTTTGGGGTGCATTGAGGCCTATGATGGAAAACGAAATATCTTCAGAGAAAAATTAGAATTTTTCTAAGAAACTACTTTGTGATGTGTGCATTCATCTCAGAGACTGAATCCTTCCTTTTGGTTGAGGAATTTGTAAGTATTGTTTTTGTAGAATCTGCAAAGTGATATTTGGGAGTGGATTGAGGGCTACACTGAAAAAGGAAATATCATCATAGAAAAACTGGAAAGAAGGTTTCTGAGAAACTGCTTTGTGATGAGTGCATTCATCTCACAGACCTAAACCTTTCTTTTGATGGAGCAGTTTGGAAACTTTTTTTTGTAGATTCTATGAAGGGATATTTTGGAGTGCCTTGAGACCTATGGTGAAATGGAAAATATCTTCCAAGAAAAACTAGAAAGAAGCTTCCTGAGAAACAGCCTTGTGATGTGTGCATTCATCACACAGAATTAAACCCATTTTTTGATTGAGCAGTTTGGAAACTTTTTTTTTGTAGATTCTGTGAAAGGATATTTGGAAACTCCTTGAGATCTATGGTGAAAAAGGAAACATCTTCAGAGAAAAACTAGAAAAAAGCTTTCTCAGAAACCGCCTTGTGATATGTGCATTCATCTAACTGAGTTAAACTTTTCTTTTAATTGAACAGTTTTGAAACAGTGTTTTGCAAGAATCTGTGAAGGGATATTTGGGAGCTCCTGGAGACTTACACGGTGAATGAAAATATCTCTAGATAAAAACTAGAAAGAAGATTTCTGAGAAACTCCTTTCTGACATGTGCATTCGCCTCACAGAGTTGAAAGTTTCTTTCAGTTGAGCTGTTTGGAAACACTGTTTTTGTAGAATCTGCAAAGGGATATCTGGGAACACAAAGAGACCTATAGTGAAAAAGGAAATATCTTCAGATAAAAACCAGAGGGAAGGTTTCTGACACAGTGTTTTGTGATGTGTTTATTCTCTTACAGAGATAAACTTTTATTTTGACAGTGCAGTTTTTTGTAGAATCGGGGAAAGGATATTGGGGAGCGTATAGAGACTTATGGTGAAAAAGGAAATATCTTCAGAGAAAAACCAGAAAGAAGTTTCCTGAGAAACTGCTTTGTGATGTGGACATTCATGTCATAGAGTTAAACCTTTCTTTTGATGGAGCAGTTTGGAAACACTGTTTTTGTAGAATATGAGAAGGTAGATTTGGGAGCGCATTGAGACCTAAGGTGAAAAGGGAAATATTTTCAGATGAAAAGTAGAAAGAGGCTTTCTGAGACACTGCTTTGTGATGTGTTCATTCATCTCACAGAGTTAAACCTTTTTTTTATGGAGCAGATTTTGAGAATCTGCAAAGGGATATTTGGGAGTGTATTGAGGCCTATGGTGAAAATAGAAATATCTTCACATAAAAAGTAGAAAGAGGCATTCTGAGAAATTGCTTGTGGATGTGTGCATTCCTCTCAGAAAGTTAAACCATTCTCTTGATTGAGCAGTTTGGAAACATTGTTTTTGTAGGATCTGCAAAGGGATATTTTAGAGTGCATTGTGGTCTATGGTGAAAAAGGAAATATCTTCAGAGAAAAGCTAGAAAATAGATTTCTGAGAAGCTGCTTTGTGATGTCTGCATTCATCTCTCAGAGTTAAAACTTTGTTTTGATGGAGCAGTTGGAAATATTGTTCTTGTAGAATTTGTGAAGGGATATTTGGGAGTGCATTTTTATCTATGGTGGAAATGGAAATATCTTCATATCAAAACTACAAAGAAGCTCTCTGAGAAACTGCTTTGTTGTGTGTGTATTCGTATCACAGAGTTAAACCTTTTTCTTTTGAACAGTTTGGAAACACTGTTATTATGCAATCTACAGGGAGATGTTTTGGAGCACATTGAGGACTATGGTCAAAAAGGAAATGTCTTCAGATAAAAACTAGCAAGAAGCTTTCTGAGAAACTGCTTTGTGATGCTTGCATTCGCCTCACAAAATTAAACTTTTCTTTTGATGGAGAAGTTTTTTGTAGAGTCTGTGAAGAGATATTTGGGAGTGCAATGAGGCCTATGATGTAAAAGGAAATATCTTCATAGAAGAACTAGAAAGAAGCTTTCTGAGAAACTGTTTGTGATGTATGCATTCATCTCACAGTGTTAAACTTTCTTTTGAAAGAACAGTTTGGAAACACTGTTTTTGCAGAATCTGCGAGGGAATAATTTGGGAGTGCATTGATGCTTATGGTGAAAAAGAAAATATCTTCACATAAAAATGGAATGAAGCTTTCTGAGAAACTGCTTGGTGATGTGTGCATTCACCTCACTGAAATAAACCTTTCTTTAGATGGATCTGTTTGGCAACACTGTTTTTGTAGAATCTGCAAAGGGATATTTGGGAACACAGTGAGGCCTTGGGTGAAAAAGAAACATCTTTAGATAAAAACTAGAAAAAAGCTTTATGAGAAAATGCTTTGTATGTGTGCATTTATCTCACAGAGTTAAACCGTTCTCTTCTTTCAGTAGTTTGGAAACACTGTCTTTGTAGAATCTAAAAAGAAATATTTGGGAGCGCTTTGATGCTTATGGTGAAAAAAGAAACAAGTCAGAAAAAAACTAGATAGAAGCTTTCTGAGAAACTGCTTTGTGATGTGTGCATTCATCTCACACAATTAAACCTTTCTGTGGATTCAGCAGTTTGCAAACACTGTTTTTGTCTACTCTGTGAATCGACATTTGGGAGTTGATTGTGTCCAATGTTGAAAAAGCTAAAATCCCAGGAAGAAAACTAGAAGGAAGCTATATGAGAAAATGCTCTGTGATTTGTGCATTAAACTCGCATTGTTAAAACTTTCTTTTCATTCAGCAGATTGGAAAACGTGTTTGTTTGGAATCTGTACCAAGATATTTAGGAACACATTGAGGTCTATGGAGAAAGAGGAAATATCTTCAGATAAAAACTAAAAAAAGCTTTCTGAGAAACTGCTTTGTGATATGTACATTCATCTCACAGAGTTAAACATTTCCTTGAATGCAGCAATTTGGAAAAACTTTGTTTGTCCATTCTCTGATAGGACATTTGGGAGCTTATTGAGGCCAATGGTGAAAAAGCGAATATCCCAGGTTAAAAACTAGAAGGAGCTATTTGAGAAACTGCTTTGTGATGTTTGCATTCATCTAGCAGAGATAAACCTTTCTGCTCATTAAGCAATTTGGAAATGCTGTTTTTGTGGAAACTGTGAAGAGATGTTGGGGAGGGCATTGACACCTGTGGTGAAAAAGGAGACAACTTCAGATAAAAACTGGAAAGAAGCTTTCTGAGAAACTACTTTGTGACTTGTTCATTCATTTCATAGAGATATAAAATACTTTGGATTCAGTAGTTAGGAAAAAAACTATTTTTGCACATTCTGTGAATGGATATTTGCGAGTTCATTGAGGCAAATGGCCAAAAAGTGAATATACCACAATCAAAACTAGAAGGAAGCTATCTGGGAAACTGCTTTGTGATGTGTGCACTCATCTCACAGAGTTAAAATTTTCTTTCATTCAGCAGTTTGGAAACACTATTTGTAGAATCTGAGAAGGGATATTTAGGAATGCATTGAGGCCTACTGTGAAAAACCAAATATCTTCAGATAAAAACTAGAAAGAAGGTTTCTGAGAAACTGCTTTATGATGTGTACATTCATCTCACTGAGCTATACCTTTCTTTGGATTCAGCATTTTTGAGGCACTGTTTTTGTCCATTCTGTGAATGGACATTTTGGAAATAATTGAGGCCTATTGAGAAAAAGTGAATATCCCAGGATAAAAACTAGAAGAAATCTATCTGTGAAACTGCTTTTTGATGTGTGCACTCATCTCAAAGAGTTCAAACTTTCTTGAGGCCTATGGTGAAAAAGGAAATATCTTCAGAGGAAAAGTAGAAAAAATCTTTCTAATCCTTCTAAGGAACTGCTTTTAGATGTGTGCACTCATCTCAAAGTGTTAAACTTTTCCTTCGATAGCACAGTCTGGAAACACTGTTTTTGTAGAATCTGCTATGGGATATTTGGGAGCACTTTGAGGCCTATGGTCAAAAAGGAAATATCTTTAGACAAACACTAGAAAGAAGCTTTCTAACAAACTGATTTGTGATGTGTCCATTCATGTCACAGAGTTAAACCATTCTTTTGATGCAGCAGTTTGGAAACAATGTTTTTGTAGAATCTGTCAAGGGATATTTGGGAGTGCATTGAGGCCTATGGTGAAAAACAAAATATCTTCAGAGGAAAACTAGAAAGAAGTTTATCTGAGAAACTGCTTTTTGATGTGTGAATTCATCTCAGAGTGTTAAACATTTCCGTTGATGGCACAATTTGGAAACACTCTTTTTGTAGAATCTGCAAAAGGATATTTGGGAAGGAATTGAGGCCTATGGTCAAAAAGGAAATATATTTAGACAAAAACTAGAAAGAAGCTTTCTGACAAACTGATTTGTGATGTGTGCATTCATCTGACGGAGATAAACATTTCTTTTGATGGAGCAGTTCAGCAACACTTTTTTTTTGTAGAATCTGCGAAGGGATATTGGGAGCACATTGAGGCCTTTGTTGAAAAAGGAACCATCTTTAGAAAAAAACCAGAAAGAAGCTTTGTTGGAAACTACTTTCTTATGTGTGCATTCATCTCACAGAATTAAGCCTTTGTTTTTGTGTAGCATGTGGAAACACTGTTTTTGTAAAATCTGCAAAGGGATATTTGGGAGCACATTGAGGTGTAGGGTGAAAAATGAAATAACTTCAGATAGAATGTAGAAAGAAGCTTTCTGAGAAACTACTTTGTGATGTCTGCATTCACCTCACAGAGGTAAAGCTTTCTTTTGATTGAGCAGTTTGGAAACACTATTTTTGTAGAATCTGTGAAGTGATATTCGGGAGCCCTTTAAGACCAATGGTGAAAATGCAAACATATTCAGAGAAAAACTAGGAAGAAGCTTTCTGAGATACTGCTTTGTGATGTATGCATTCAACACACAGAGTTAAATGTTTTTTTTTGATTGAGCAGTTTGGAAACACTGTTTTAATAGAATCTGTGAAGGGATACTTGGGAACTCATTGAGGCCTATGGTGAAAAAGGACATATCTTCAGATAATAACTTCAAAGAAGCTTTCTGTGAAACTGCTTTGTGATGTGTGCTTTCATCTCACAGAGTTAAAACTTTCTTTTGATTGAGTATTTTGGAAACACAGTTTTTGTAGAATCTGCAAAGGCATATTTGGGAGTGCATTGAGGCCTATGGTGAAAAAGGAAATAACTTCAGAGGAAAACTAGAACGAAGCTTTCTGAGAAACTGCTTTCTGATGTGTGCATGCATTTCACAGATTTAAACCTTTCTTTTGATGGAGCAGTTTTGATACACTGTTTTTGTGGAATCTGTGAAGGGATATTTGGGAGTACATCAAGGCCTAGGGTGAAAAAGGAAACATCTTCAGGGAAAAACTAGAAAGAGGTTTTTTGAGAAACTGCTTTGTGAAGTGCGCATTCATCTCACAGAGTTAATCCTTTTTTTTGATTGAACAGTTTGGAAATACTGTTTTGAAGAATCTGCAAATGGATATTTTGTAGTGCATTGAGGCCTATGGTGAAAAATGAAATATCTTAAAAGAAAAACCAGATAGAAGTTTTCTGAGAAGCTGATTTTTGATAAGCCCGTTCATCTCGCAGAGTTAAACTTAACTTTTGATAGAGCAGTTTGGAAAAACTGTTTTTATAGAATCTGTGAAGGTATATTTGGGAGCTCTTTGAGGCGAAGGGTGAAAAAGGAAATATCTTCAGAGAAAAAGTAGAAAGAAGCTTTCTGAGAAACAGCTTTGTGATGTGGGCATTCATCTCACAGTGTTAAAGCTTTTTTTGGATTTAGCAGTTTGGAAACACTCTTTTTGTCCATTCTGTGAATGGACATTTGGGAGCTCATTGAGGCCAATGGCAAAACAGTGAATATCCCAGGATAAAAACTAGAAAGAAGGTATCTGAGAAATTGCTTTGTGATGTGTGCATTCACGTCAGAGATTTAAACCTTTCTTTTCATTCAGTAGTTTGGGAAAACTGTATTTGTAGCATCTGCGAAAGGATATTTGCGAGTGCATTGAGGCCTATGGTGAAAAAAGAAACAAATTCAGATAAAAAATAGAAAAAAGGTTCCTAAGAAACTGCTTTGTGTTGTGCACATTCACCTCACAGAGCTTTCACAGAATTAAGTCCTTTTGATGGAACAGTTTGGAAACAGTGTTTTTGTAGAATCTGCAAAGGGATATTTTGGAGTGCATTAAGGCCAATGATGAAAAAGGAAAAATTTTCAGTTAAAAACTACAAAGAAGCTTTCTGAGAAACTGTTTTGAGATGTGTGAATTCATCTCACAGAGATAAAACTTACTTTGAATTCAGCAATTTGGAAACACTCTGTCCATTCTGTGAAAGGACACTTTTTAGCTCTGTGAAGATTATGGTGAAATATGTAATATCCCAGATTAAAACTAGATGGAAACTATCTGAGAAACCACTTTGTGATGCGTCCATTCACCTAGCAGAGTTAAAACTTTCTTTTCATTCAGCAGTTTGGAAATAGTATTTTTGAAGTATCTGCAAAGGGATATTTTGGAGCACATTGATGCCTATGGTGAAAAAGGAAATATTTTCAGATATAAACTAGAGAGAAGATTCTGAAAAACTGCTTTGTGATGTGTGCATTCATCCTACAGATTTAAACTTTTCTTTGCATTCAGCAGTTGGGAAACACTGTTTTTGTCCATTCTTCAAACGGACATTTGGGAGCTCAATGCAGCTAAAGGTGAAAAGGAGAATAGTCCGTATTAAAAACTAAAAGGAAGCTATCTGAGAAAGCACTTTGTGATGTGTGCATTTATCTCACAGAGTTAAACTTTTCCTTTAATTCAGCAGTTTGGAACACTCTTTTTCTAGAATCTGCAAATGGATGTTTGGGAGCTTGTTGAGGCCTATGTTGGAAAAGGAAACTTCTTCAGATATAAACTAGGAAGAAGCTTTATGAGAAAATTCTTTTTGATGTGTGCTTTCATCTAACAAAGTTAAACCTTTCTTTTGATTCAGCAGTTTGGAAATGCCATTTTTGTACAATCTGTGAAGAGATAGTTAGGAGCACATTGAGCTCTATGGGGAAATAGGAAACAACTCCAGACAAAAACAAGAAATAAGCTTTATGAGATACTGCTTTGTGATGTGCACACTCATCTCAGAGAGTTAAACCTTTCTTTGGATCAGCAGTTTTGAAACTGTTTTTGTCCATTCTGCAAATGGACATTTGGGAGCTCTTTGAGGTCAATGGTGAAATGTTAAAATTCATGGAAAAAACTAGAAGGAAGCTATCTGAGACACTGCTTCATGATGTGTGCATTCATGTTACAGAAGTAAATGTTTCTCTTCATGCCACAGTTTGGAAACACTGCTTTTGAAGAAGCTGTAAAGGGATATTTGGGGATATTTGGGAGTGCATTGAGAACCACGTTGAAAAGCAAAACATCTTCAGCTAAAAAATGGAAAGAAGCTTTGTGAGAAACTGCTTTGTGATATGTGCATTCATCTCACAGAATTAAACCTCTCTTTTGTTTCTGCAGTTTGGAAACACTGTTTTTGTCCGTTCTTTGAATGGACGTTTGGAGCTCATTGAGGCCAAAGGCAAAAACGTAAATATCCCAGGATAAAAACAAGAAGGAAGCTCTCTGAGAAACACTTTATGATGTGTGTGTTCATCTCACAGAGTCCAAATTTCTTTTCATTCTGCAGTTTGGAAACACTGTTTAAGTAGAATGTGCTAAGGGATATATGGGAGTGCATTGAGGCCTCTGGTGAAAAAGGATACATCTTCAGATCAAAACTTGTCAGAAGCTTTCTGAGACACTGCTTTGTTATGTATACATTCATCTCGCAGTTAAACATGTCTTTGGATTCTGCAGTTTGGAAACTGTGTTTTTGTCCCGTTCTGTGAATTGATATATGAGAGCTCTTTGAGGCCAATGGCAAAAAAGTGAATATACTAGGAAAGAAAATAGAAACAAGCTATGTGAGAAACTGCTTTGTGATGTGTGCATTCATCTCACAGAGTTAAATATTTCTATTCATTCAGCAGTTTGGAAACACTGCTTTTGTAGAATCTGTGAAGGGATATTTGGGAGCACATTGAGGCCTGTGGTGAAAAAGGAAACATCTTCACATAAAAATTAGAAAGAAATTTTCTGGGATGTGTGCATTCATCTCAGAGAGTTAAACTTTCTTTGAATTCAGACGTTTGAAACTCTCTTTTTGTTCATTCTGCAAGTGGACATTTGGAGCTCATTGAGGTCAATGGTGAAACAGCAAATATCCTTGACAAAAACTAGAAGGAAGCTATCTGAGAAACTACTTTGTGATGTGTGCATTCATCTCTGAGAGTTGAACCTTTATTTTATTTCAGCAGTTTGGAGAAACTGTTTTTGTAGTATCTGCAAAGGGATATTTGGATGTGCATTGAGGTCTATGGTGAAAAAGGACACATTCAGACAAGAAATAGAAAGAAACTATCTGAAGAACTGCTTTGTGATGTATGCATTCGTATCACTGTTAATCCTTTCTTTGGATTCTGCTGTTTGCAAACACTCTTTTTGTCCATTCTGTGAATGGACATTTGGAACCTCTTTGAGGCCAATGGCAAAAAAGTGAATATCCCATGATAAAAACTAGAAGGAAGCTATTTCAGAAACCACTTTGCGATGTGTGCATTCATCTCACAGAGTTAAACTTTTCTTTACACTCAGGAGTTTGGAAAAACTGGTTTTGTAGAATCTGAGAAGGATATTTGGGAGTTCATTGAGGCCTATGGTGAAAAAAGAAATATCGTCAGGTAAACTAGAAAGAAGCTTTCTGAGGAACTGATTTGAGATGTGTGCATCCATCTCACAGAGTTAAAAGTTTCTTTGGATTCAGCAGTTTGAAAACACTGTTTTTGTCCATTCTGCTAATGGAAATTTGGAAGCTCACTGAGGCCTATGGTGAAAATGTGAATATCACAGGACAAAATTTGAAGGAAGTTATATGCAAAACTGCTTTTTGATATGTGCGTTCATCTGGCAGAGATAAACCTTTCTTTTCATTCAGCTGTTTGGAAACACTGTTTTTGTGGAAACTGCAAAGGTATATTTGGGAGTGCATTGAGGCCTATGGTGAGAAAGGAAACATCTTCAGATAAAAACTAGAAAGAAGCTTTCTGAGAAACTGCTTTTCGATGTGTGCATTTGTGTCACAGAGTAAACGTTTCTTTGGAGTCAGCAGTTTGGAATCTCTGTTTTTATGCTTTCTGCAAATTTACATTTTGGAGGTCATTGAGGCCTGCGGCAAAAAAGGGAGTATCCCAGGTTAAACACTGGAAGGAAGCTATGTGAGGAACAGTTTTGGGATTTTTGCATTCATCTCACAGAGTTAAATCTTTCTTTTCATTCAGCAGTTTGGAAACACTGTTTTTGAAGAATTGGTGAAGAGATATTTAGGAGCACATTGAGGCCCTTGGTAAAAAAGTAAATACCTTCAAATAAAAACCAGAATGAAGCTTTCTGAGAAACAGTTTTGTGATGTGTGCATTCATCTCGCAGAGATAAACATTTCCTGGAACTGAGAAGTTTGGAAACACTATTTTTGTCCATTCTGGGAATGGAAATTTTGGGGCTCATAGAGGTCAATGGTGAAAAAGCAAATATGCCAGGATAAAAACTAGAAGAAAGCTATCTCACAAACTGCTTTGTGATGTGTGCATTCATCTCACAGAGTTAAACCTTTCCTTTCATTGAGAAGTTTGGAAAAACTGTTTTTGTAGAATCTGCAAAGGATATTTTGGAGTGAATTGAGGTCTATGGAGAAAAAGAAAATATCCTCATATAAAAACTAGAAAAAAGCTCTCTGAGAAACTTCTTTGTCATGTGTGCATTCATCTCACAGAGTTTAACTGTCCTTTGGATTCAGCGGTTTGGAAACACTTTTTTTAATCCATCCTGTGATTGGACATTTGGGACCATATTAAGGCCATAGTCAAAAATGCTACTATCCCAGGATAAAAACTAGAAGGAAGCTATCTGAGAAACCACTTTTTGACATGTGCATTCTTCTCACTGAGTTACACATTTCTTTTCATTCTGCAGTTTGGAATCCTTTTTTTTGTACAATCTGCAAAGGGATATTTGGGAGTGCATTGAGGCCTAAGTTGAGAAAGGAAACATATTCAGATAAAAACAAGAAAGAAGTTTTCTAAGAAACTTCTATGTATTGTGTGCATTCATCTAACAGTGTTAAACCTTTCTTTGTATTCAGCAGTTTGGAAACACTGTTTTTATTCATTCTGTGAATGGACATCTGGGAGCTCATTGAGACCAACGGTGAAAAGAGAATAAACCAGGATAAAAACTAGAAGTAATCCTTTAGAGAAACCACTGTGTGATTTGTGCCTTCATGTTGCAGAGTTAAAATTTTCTTTTCCTTCAGCAGTTTGTAAACACCGTTTTTGAAGAATCTATGAAGGGATATTTGGGAGTGCATTGAGGCCTATGTTGAAAAAGGAAACATCTTCAGATAAAAATTAGAAAGAAGTCTTCCAAGAAACTGCTTTGTGATGTGTGCATCCATCACACAGAGTTAAACCTTTATTTGAATTCAGCAGTATGGAGGCACTGTTTTTGTTTATTCAGTGAATGGACATATGGGAGCTATTTGTGGCCACTGGCCAAAAAGCGAACATCCGAGGATAAAAACTAGAAGGTAGCTATCAGAGGAATCACTTTTAGATGTGTGCATTTATCTTGCAGAGTTAACACTTTCCTTTCATTCAGCAGTTTGAAAACACTGTTTTTCTACAATCTGCAAAGGGATGATTGGGAGCACACTGAGGCCTATGGTGAAAAGGAAATATATTCAGATAAACACAAGAAAGAAGATTTCTGAGAAATTGCTTTGTGATGTGCAAGTCATCTCACAGAGTTAAAACTTTCTTTGGATTCGGCAGTTTGGAAACACTGTTTTTGTCCATTCTGTGAATGGACATTAGGGAGCTCAATGAGGCCAGTGGCAAAAAAGCAAGTACCCCAGGAAAAAAAACTAGAAGGAAGCTATCTAATAAACCACTTTGTAAAGTATGCTTTCATCTCACAGAGACAAAACATTCTTTTTACTCAGCAGTTTGGAAACACTCTTTTAGTAGAATCTGCAAAGGGGTGTTTGGGAGCACATTGAGGCTGTGGAGAAAAAGTAATGATCTTCAGATAAAAATTAGAAAGAAGCTTTCTGAGAAACTGCTTTGTGATGTGTGCATTCATCTCACAGAGGTAAACTTTTCTTTCATTTCAGCAGTTTGGAAACCCTGTTTCTGTCCATTCTGCAATTGGACATATGGGAGCTCATTGAGGTGAATGGAGAAAAAGCAAATATCCCACGATAAAAACTAGAAGGAAGCTATCTGAGAAACAACTTTGTGATGTACGCATTCATCTCGAAGAGTTAAAACTTTCTCTCCATTCAGCAGCTAGGAAATGCTGTTTTTTTAGACACTGTGAAGGTATATTTGGGAGAGCATTGAGGCCTACGGTGAGAAAGGGAACATCATCAGATAAAAACTAGAAAGAAGATTTCTGAGAAATGGCTTTGTTGTGAGTGTATTCATCTCAAAGAGTTAAACCTTTAGTTGTATTCCTCAGTTTAGAAATACACTTTGTCCATTCTGCAAAGGGACATTTGAGAGCTCATTATGGCCAATGGCAGAAAAGTTAATATCCCAAGATAAAAAGAAGGAAACTATCTGAGAAACAGCTTTGTGATGTGTGCATTCATCTCAAAGAGTTAAACTTTACTTTTCATTCAGAAGTTTGAAAACACTGTTTTTGTGGAACCTGTGAAGGGATATTTGGGAGCACTTTGAGGTCTATGGTGAAAAAGGAAACATCTTCAGATAGAACCAGAAAGAAGCCTGTGGAAAACAACTTTGTTATGTTAGCATTCATCTCCCAGAGTTAAAACTTTCTCTTCATTCAGCAGTATGGAAACACTGTTTTTATCCATTCTGTGAATGGACATTTGGGAGCTCATTGAGGCCAATGGAGTATAAAATAATATCCCAGGATAAAAACTAGAAGGAAGCTATTCGAGAAACCTCTTTATGACGTGTGCATTCATCTTGCACAGTTAAACCTTTCTTTTCATTCAGCAGTTTGGAAACACTGTTTTTGTCAAATCTGCAAAGGGATATTTGGGAGCGCATTTAGGCTTGTGGTGAAAAAGGAAACATCTTCAGAAGAAAACTAGAAACAAGCTTTCTGAGAAACAGTTTTGTGATGTGTGCACTTTCTCTCATAGTTAAAGCATTCTTGGATTCAGGAGTTTGGAAACATGGTTTCATCAACACTGTGAATGGTCATTTGGGAGCTCAATGAGGCCAATGGTGAAAAAGCAAATATTCCAGGATAAAAAATATAAGGAAGCTATCTGAGAAAACTGTTTGTGATGTGAGCATTCATCTTGCAAGTTTCTTTTCATGCAGTGTTTGGAAACTCTCTTTTTGTGAATTCTGCAAATGGACATTTGGGAGCTCATTGAGGCCAATGGCAGAGAAGAGAATATCACAGGATACAAACTAGAAGGAAACTTTCCATGTAACTGCTTTGTGATGCGTGCATTCACCTCGCAGAGTAAAACAGTTCTTTTCATTAAGCAGTTTGGAAACACTGTTTTTGCAGAATGTAAGAAGGGATATTTGGGAACATATTTAGGCCTAGGGTGAAAAAATAAACATCTTCAGATAAAAACTAGAAAGAAGATTTTTGAGAAACTACTTTGTGATGTGTGCATTCATCTCACATAAATAAACCTTAATTTGGATTCAGCAGTTTGGGAACACTGTTTTTGTCCTTTCTGTGAATGGACATTTGGGAGCTCTTTGAGTCCAATGGCAGAAAAGTGAAAATCCCAGGTTAAAAACTAGAAGGAAGCTATCTGAGAAAATGTTTTGTGATGTGTGCATTCAACTCACAGATTTAAATCTTTCTTTTCATTCAGCAATTTGAAATCACTGTTTTTGTAGAATATCCTAACATATATTTGGCAGAGCATCGAAGCCTACTGTGAAAAACCAAATACCTTCAAATAAAAACTAGAAAGGAGCTTTGTGAGAAACTGCTCTGTTATGTGTGCATTCTTCTCACAGTATTAAACCTTTCTTTGGATCTAGCAGTTTGGAAACACTGTTTTTGTTCACTCTGTGAATGGACATTTGGGAACTCATTGATGTCAATGGCAAAAAAGCAAATATCCCAGGATAAAAACTAGAAGGCTCTACTGGAGAAACCGGTTTGTGATATCTGCATTCACCTTGCAGAGTTAATCCTTACTTCTCATTCAGCAGTTTGGAAAAACTCTTTTTGTGTATTCTGTGAATGGATAATGCGAGCTCATTGAGACCTATGGTGAAAAAAAGAATATCCAGGGATAAAGGAAGCTATCTGAGAAACCTCTTTTTCATGTGAGCATTCATCTTGCAGTGTCAAATCTTTCTTTTGATGGAAAAGTTTGGAAACACTGTTTTTGTAGAATCTGCAAAGGGATATTTTTGAGCACTTTGAGGCCTATGGTGAAAAAGGATATATCTTCAGAGAAAAATGTGAAAGAAGTTTTCTGAGAAACTGATTTGTGATGTGTCCATTCATCTCACAAAGATAAACCTTTCTTTTGATTGAGCAGTTTTGAAACATTGTTTTTGTAGAGTCTGAGAAGGGATATTTGGAAGTGCATTGAGGCCTATGGTGAAAAAGGAAATAACTTCTGAGAAAAACGTGAAAGAAGCTTTCTAAGAAACTGCTTTGTGATATGTGCACTCATCTCACAGACTAAAACCTTTATGTTGAATCAGCAATCTGGAAACACAGTTTTTCTAGAATCTGCAAAGCGATATTTGGGAGTGAATTGCAGCCTATGGTGAATAAGGAAATATTTTCAGAGAAAAGCTAGAAAGAGGCTTTTTGAGAAATTGCTTTGTGATGTGTGCATACATCCCACAGAGATAAACCTTTCTTTTATTGAGCAATTTGGAAACACTGTTTTTGTAGAATCTGCAATGGGATATTTTTGGGGGTATTGAGGCCTATGGTGAAAAACTAAGTATTCTAACTGATATATCACAAAGAAGATTCCTGAGAAACTGATTTCTGATGTGTGCATTCATGTCTCAGAGTTAAACATTTCCTTTGATGGAGCAGTTTGGAAACACCGTTCTTGTAGAATCTGCAGAGGGATATTTGGGAGCTCATTGAGGTCCATGGTGAAAAAGGAAATATCATCATATTAAAAAGTACAAAGAAGCTTTCCGAGAATCCACTTTTTGACGTGTGCATTTATCTCACAGAGGTAAAATTTTCTGTTGATTTACAGTTTGGAAACACTATTTTTGTAGAATCTGCAAGGGCATATTTCGGAGCATATTGCGGCCTCTGGTGAAAAAGTAAATATCTTAAGGAAAAAAAACAGAAAGAAGCTTTCTGAGAAACTCATTTGTGATGTGTGCATTCCTCTCACAGAGTTAAAGATTTCTTTTGATGGAGCAGTTGGGAAACACTGTTTTTATAGAATCTGAGAAGGGATAATTCAGTGCCCCTTGAGGCCTATGGTAAAAAAGGAAATATCTTTAGATAAAAACTAGAAAGAAGCTGTCCAAGAAATTGATTTGTGATGTGTGCATTCTTTATCACAGTGTTAAAATTTTCTTCTGGTGGAATTATTTGGAAACACTGTTTTTGTAGAATCTGCTAAGGGATATTAGGAAGTGTGTTGCAGCCTATGTTAAAAAAAGGAAATATCTTCCGAGAAAAAAAGAAATAAGTTTTCTGAGAAACTACTTTGTGATGTCTGCATACATCCCACAGAGTTAAACCTTCCTTTCATCAAGCAGTTTGGAAACATTGTTTTTGTAGAATCTTTGAAAGGATATTTGGGAGCGCTTTGAGGTCTATGGTGAAAAAGAAAATATCTTCAGAGAAAAACTAGAAGGTGCTTTCTGAGAAACTATTTTGTGATGTGTGCATTCATCTCACTGAGTTAAACTTTTCTTTTGATTGACCAGTTTGGAAACACTGCTTTGTAGAATCTGCGAAGTGATATTTGGGAGCACATTGCAGCTTTAGGTGAAAAAGGAAATATCTTCTAGAGAAAATATAGAAAGAATCTTTCTGAAAAACTGCTTTGTAATATGTTCATTCATCTTGCAGCATTAAAACTTTCTTTTTTTTCAGCAGCTTGGAAACACTGTTTTTGTTGTCTCTGTGAAGGGATGTTTGGGAGCACATTGAGGTCTATGGTGATAAACTATCTTCAGATAAAAACTACAAGGAGATTTCTGAGAAACTACTTTGCTGTGTGTGCATTCATCTCACAGAGTTAAATTTTCTTTGGGTTCAGCAGTTTGGAAACACTGCTTTCATAGGATCTGTGAAAGGATATTTGGGAGCACATTGCAGCTTATGGTAATAAAGGAGATATTTTCAGAGAAAAACTAGAAAGAATCTTTCTGAAAAACTGCTTTGTGATGTGTTCATTCATCTCGTGGCATTAAACCTTTACTTTCAGCAATTTGGAAACACTGTTTTTGTAGAATCTGGGAAGGGATATTTGGGAGTACGTTGATGTTATGGTGAAAAAGGAAACATCTTCAGATAAAAACTTTCTGAAAAACTGTTTTGTAATGTGTGCATTCACTTCACCGTTAACCCTTTCTTTGGATTCAGCAGTTTGGAAAAACTCTAGAAGGAAGCTATCTGACAAACCAATGCGTGATATGTGCAGTCATATTGCAGATTTAATCCTTTCTTCTCATTCATTCAGCAGTTGTTTTTGTTAAATCTGCAAAGGGATGTTTGGGAGCACATTGAGGTCTATAATGAAAAAGGAAATATCTTCAGATAAAAACTAGAAAGAAGGTTTCTGAGAAACTGCTTTGTGATGTGTGCATTCATCTCACAGAGTTAAACGTTTGTTTTGGTTCAGCAGTTTGGAAACACCATTTTTGTCCATTCTGCAAATGAATATTTTGGAGCTCATTGAAGCCAAAGGCGAAAAAGTGGATATGCCAGAATAAAAACTTGAAGGAACCTATCTGAGAAACCACTTTGTGATGTGCGTATTCACCTCACAGAGTTAAAACTTTCTTTTCTATCAGCTTTTTAGAAAAACTGTTTGTGTAGAATCTGCAAAGTGATATTTGGGAGTGCTTTGATGCCTATGCTGAAAAAGGAAACATTTTCAGATAAAAACTAGATAGAAACATTTGGAGAATCTAGTTTGTGATGTCTGCCTTCATGTCAGGGAGATAAAACTTTCTTTGAATTCTGCACTTTGGAAACAATGTTTTTGTCTATTAATGGACATTTGGTATCCCATTGAAGCCAATGGCAAAAAAGTGAATATACCAGGATAAAAACTAAAAGTAAGCTCTGTGAGAAGCTGCTTTGTGATGTGTATATTCATCTCACAGAGTTAAACCATTCTTTTCATTCAGCAGTTTGTAAACACTGTTTTTGTAGAATCTGCGAAAGGATATTTGGTAGTGCATTGAGCCCTATAGTGAAAAAGGAAATATCTTCAGATAAAATCAAGAAAGAATTTTCTGAGAAACTGAATTTTGATGTGTGCATTAATCTCACAGAATTAGACCTTTCTTAGGATTCAGCAGCTTGGAAATATTGTTGTTGTCCATTCTGCAAATGGATATATGGGATCTCATTGAGGGCCATGGCTAAAAAGCAAATATCCCAGTATAAAACTAGAAGGAAGCTGGCTGAGAAACTGCTTTGTGATGTGTGCGTTCACCTCACAGAGTTAAAATTTTCTTTTCATTCAGCGGTTTGAAATCACCGTTTTGTTTTTGTAAGATCTGTAAAGGTATATTTGTAAGTGCATTGAGGCCTATCATGAAAAAGGAAACATCTTCAGATAAAAAGAAAGGTAAGAAGCTTTATGAGAAACTGCTTTGTGATGTGTGCATTCATCTCACAGAGTGAAACCTTTCTTTGGATTCAGCAGATTGGGAACACTGTTTCTGCTTATTTTGCGAATGGACATTTGGGAACTCAGTGAAGGCAACGGCAAAAAAGCAAATATCATATTATAAAAACTAGAAGGAAGCTATCTGAAAAATCACTCTGTGATGTGTGCATTCATCTCACAGAATTAAACATTACTTTTCATTCAGCAGTTTGGAAACACTGTTTTTGTAGACTCTGTGAAGGGATATTTGGTAGTACCTTGAGGCCTATGGTGGAAAAGGAAACATCTTCAGATAAAAACTAGAAGGAAGTTTTCTGAGAAACTAACTGTGGTGTGTGCATTCATCTCCCAGAATTAAAACTTTTTTGTGATTCAGCAGTTTAGAAGCACTGTTTTTGTTAATTAATGGACATTTGGTAGCTTATTGAGGCTAATGGCGAAAAAGCGAACATATCAGGATAAAAAAATAGAAGGAAGCTGTCTGAGAAATCGCACTGTGACATGTGCATTCATCTTGCAGAGTACAACCTTTGTGTTCTTTCAGCAGTTTGGAAACACTGTTTTTGTAGAATCTGCAAAGGAATACTGGGGAGCACATTGCGTCCCATGTTGAAAAAAGGAACAACTTCATATAAAAACTAGAAAGAAGCTTTCTCAGAAACTGCTTTGTTATGTGTATGATCATCTCACAGAGTTAAACATTTCTTTTGATTCAGCAGCTTTTAAACATGCTTTGACCATTCTGCCAATGGACATTTGGGAGCTCATTGAGGCCAATGTACAAAAACTAAATATCCCAGCATAAAAACTAGAAGGAAGCTTCTGAGAAACTGCTTTGTGATGCCTTAATTCATCTCACAGAGTTAAAGCTTTCTTTTCTTCAGCAGTTTGGAAACACTGTTTTTGTAGAATCTGCAAAAGGATATTTGGGAGTGCATTGAGGCCTATGGTGAAAAAGGAAACATCTTCAGATAAAAACAAGAAAGAACTTTTCTGAGAAACTGCTTTTTGATGTGTGCATTCATCTCAAAATTAAACATTTATTTGGATACACCAGTTTGAAAACATGGATTTTATATATTCTGCGAATGGACATTTTTAGTTCATTGAAGCCAATGGTGAAAAAGTGCATAACCTAGGTTAAAAACTAGAGGAAGCAGTCTGAGAAACTGCTTTGTGATGTGTGCATTCGTCTCACAGATTTAAAACATTTTTTTCATACACCAGTTTGGAAACAGTGTTTTTGGAGAATCTGCACAGGGATATTTGGGAGTGCATTGAGACCTATGTTGAAAAAGGAGACATCTTCAGATAAAAACCAGAAAGAAGCTTTCTGAGAAACTGTTTTGTGATGTGTTCATTCATCTCCCAAAGTTAAACCTTTCGTTGGATTCAGCAGCTTGGAAACACTGTTTTGTCAATTATGGACATTTGGGAGCTCATTGAGGCTAATGATAAAAAAGCGAATATCCCAGCATATAAACTAGAAGGAAGCTGTTTGAGAAACTGCTTTGTGACCTGTGCATTCATCTCGCAGTTTTAAAACTTTCTTTTCATTCAGCAGTTTGAAAACACTGTTTTTGTAGAATCTGCAAAGGGATATTTGAGAGCACATTGAGGCCTATGGTGAAAAAGGAAACATCTTCAGATAAAAACTCTAAAGAAGCTTTCTGAGAAAAGACTCTGCATTGTGTGCATGCATCTCACACAGTTAAACGTTCTTTGGATTCAGCAGTTTGGAAACACTGTTTTTGTCCATTCTGCAAATGGATATTTCGGAGCTCATTGAGGCCAATGGTGAAAAAGCAAATATCCCGGGATAAAAACAAGAAGGAAGCTATCTGAGAAACTGCTGTGTGATGTGTGTATTCATCTCACACAGTTAAACCTTTCTTTTCGGTTAGCAGTTTGGAAACACTGTTTTTGTAGAATCTTTCAAGGGATATTTGGGAGCTCATTGAGGCTTATAGTGGAAAAGGAGACCACTTCAGATAAAAAGTAGAAAGAAGCTTTATGAGAAACTGCTTCATGAGGTGTGCATTCATCTCACAGATTTAAACATTTCTTTTGATTCAGCAGTTTGGTAACACTCTTTTTGTCCATTCTGGGAATGGACATTTGGGAGATCCTTGAGGCCAATGGCAAAAAAAAATTGAATATCATAGGATAAAAACAAGAAGGGACCTATATGAGAAACCACTTTATGATGCATGCATTCATCTCACAGAATTAAACCTTCCTTTCATAAAGTAGTTTGGAATCACAGGTTTTGTAGAATCTGTGAAAGGATATGTGGGAGTCCATTGTGGCCTAATGAGAAAAAGGAAATATATTCAGATAAAAACTTGAAAGATTTCTGAGAAACTGCTTTGAGATGTGTGCATTCATCTCACAGAATTAAACCATCCTTTTCATTCAGCAGTTTGGAAACACTCTTTTTGCTGAATCTGTGAAGGGATATTTGGGAGTACACTGAGGCCTACTGTGAAAAACCAAGTATCTTCAGAAGAAACTAGAAAGAAGCTTTCTGAGACACTGCTCTTTGAGGTGTGCATTCATCTCACAGATTTAAAACTTTCTTTGGATTCAGCATTTGGAAACACTGTTTTTGTCCATTCTGCATATGGCCATTTCAGAGCTCATTGAGGCCAATGGTGAAAAATGGAATATCCCAGGAAAAAAACTAGAAGGAAGCTTTCTGAAAAACCGCTTTGTGATGTCTGCATTCATCTCACAGAGTTAAACATTTCTTTTACACTTTGAAGTTTTGAAACTCTGTTTTTGTAGAATTTGCGAAGGGATATCTGTGAGCACATTGAGGCCTATGGTGAAAAAGGAAACACCTAAAGATAAAAACTAGAAAGAAGATTTCTAAGAAGCTGCTTTGGGATGTGTGCATTTATCTTACAGAGTTAAACTTTTCTTTACATTAGGCAGTTTGGAAACTGTTTTTTCCATTCTGCAAATGGACATTTTGGAGCTCATTGTGGTCAATGGCAAAAAACCTAATATCCTAGCATAAAAACTAGAATGAAGCTATATGAGAAATTGCTTTGTGATGTGAGCATTCATCTCATAGAGTTACACCCTTCTTTTCATTCAGCAGTTTGGAAACACTCTTTTTGTTAATTCTTCGAATGGATATTTGGTGCTCATTGAGGCTAATAGCGAAAAGATGAATATCCCAGGGTAAAAACCTGAAGGAAGTTATCTGAGAAACCACTTTATGTTGTGTGCATTCACCCGGCAGTGATAAACCTTTCTTTTGATTCAGCAATTTGGAAACACTGTGTTTGTAAAATCTTCAAAGGGACATATGGGAGCACATTGAGGTCTATAATGAAAAAGGAAACATCTGCAGATAAAAACTAGAAAGAAGCTTTCTGAGAAACTTCTTTGTTATTTGTGCATTCATCCCACAGAGTTAAACTTCCACTGGGGTTCAGCAGTTTGGAAACACTGTTTTTGTCCATTCTGAGAATGGACATTTGGGAACTCATTGAGGATAAAGGTGAAAAAACAAGTATCCCAGGATTAAAACTAGAAGGAAGCTGTCTGAGAAAAGGCTTTGTGATGTGTGCATTCACCTCAAAGAGTTAAACCTTTCTTTTCATTCGTCAGTTTGGAAACACTGTTTTTGTAGAATCTGCAAAGAGTTACTTGGGAGCCCTTTGAGGCCTGTGGTGAAAAAGGAAATGTCTTCAGACAAAAACTAGAAAGAAACTATCTGAGAAACTAATTGTGTTGTGTGCATTCTTCTCTCACAGTTAAACCTTTTTTGGGATTCAGAAGTTTGGAAACACTGTTTTTGTAAATTAATGCACATTTGGGAGCTCATAGAGGCCAGTAGCAAAAAAGCAAATATCCCAGGATTAGAAATAGAAGGAAGCTGTCTGAGAAACCGCTTTGTGATGTAAGCGTTCATCTCACAGAGTTAAACCTTTTTGTTCCTTCAGCATTTTGGAAACACCATTTTTCTAGAATCTGCGAAGGGTTATTGGGGAGCACGTTGAAGCCTATGTTGAACAAGGAAACATCTTCAGATAAAAACCAGAAAGAAGCTTTCTCAGAAACTGCTTTGTGATGTGTGCATTCACCTCACAGAGTTAAGCCTTTCTTTGGATTCAGCAGTTTGGAAGCACGGTTTTTGTCCATTCCGCAAATTGACATTTAGGAGCTCATTGAGGCTCCAGGCAAAAAAGTGAATATCACGGGATACAAACTAGAAGGAAGCTATCTGAGAAACCAGTTTGTGAAGTTTGAATTCATCTCACAAAGTTAAACCTTTCTGTTCATTCAGCAGTTTGGAATCATTGTTTTTGTAGAATCTGTGAAGGGATATATGGCAGTGCATTGAGGTTTATGGTGATAAAGGTATCATCTTCAGATAAAAACTGGAAGGAAGCTATCTGAGAAACTGCTTTGTGATGCAGGCATTCATCTCACAGATTTAAACATTTCTTTTGATTCAGCAGTTTGGTAGCACTCTTTTTGTCCATTCTGTGAATGGACATTTGGGAGCTTATAGAGGCCAATGGTTAATAAAAGAATATCCCAACATAAAAAAATCAAGGAAGCTATCTGAGAAAACTCTTTGTGATGTGTGCATTCATCTTGCAGAGTTAAACCTTTCTTTTCATTCAGCAGTTTGGAATGACTCTTCTTGTAGAATCTGTGAAGGGATATTTGGGAGTGCATTGATGCTTCTGGTGAATAAGAAAACATCTTCAGGTAAAAACTAGAAAGAAGCTTTCTGAGAAACTGCTTTGTGATGTGTGCATTCATCTCTCAAAGGTAAAACTTTCTTTTCATTCACCAGTTTGGAAATGCTGTTTTTGGAGAATTCTGTGAAGGTATATTTGGGAGCACATTGAGGTCAATGGTGAAAAACCAAATATGCCAGGATAAAAACCAGAAGGAATCTATCGGAGAATTTCCTTTGTGATGTTGCATTCATTTTGCAGATTCAAACCTTTTTTTTCATTCAACAGTTTCAAAACACTGTTTTTGTTGTAGAATCTGTGAAGGGATATTTGGCAGCACATTGAGGACGGCAGTGAAAAGGGAACAACTTTAGATAAAAAACTAGAAATAAGCTTTTTAAGAAACTGCTTTGTGATGTGTGCATTCATTTGACAGAGATAAACTTTCTTGGCATTCAGCAGTTTGGAAACACTGTTTTTGTTCATTCTGCAAGTGGACATTTGCACTCTCATTGAGGACAGTGGTGAGAAAGTGAATATCCCAGAATAAAAACTAGAAGGAAAGTCTCTGAGGAACAACTTTGCAATGTGTGCATTCATCTCACAGAGTTAAACCATTCTTTTTATTCAGCAGTTTGGAATCACTGTTTTTGTAGAACTGCAAAGGGATATTTGGGAGTGCATCAGTTCTTACAGTGAAAAAGGACACACCTTCAGATAAAAACAGGAAAGAAACTTTCTGAGAAACTGTTTTCTTATGTGTGCATTCATCTTACAGAGTTAAACGTTTGTTTGCATTCAGCTGCTCAGAAACACTATTTTTGTCCATTCAGCAAATGGACATTTTGGAGCTCTTTGAGGCCAAAGATGAAAAAGTGAATATCCCAGGATTAAAACTAGAAAGACGCTATCTGAGGATCCATTTTGTGATGTGTGCATTGACCACCCTGAGTTATATCTTTCCTTTTATTCAGAAGTTTGGAAACACTGTTTTTGTAGAATCTGTGAAGGGATATTTGGGAGTGCATTGAGGCCAATGGCAAAAAACAGAATACCCCAGCTTAAAAACTAGAAGGAAGCTCTCTGAGACACTGCTTTGTTTTGTATGTATTTATCTCACAGAATTAAAACTTTCTTTTTACTTAGAAGTTTGTAAACACTGTTTTTGTCCATTCTGTGAATGGACATTTGGGAGATCATTGAAGCCAATGGCAAAGAAGAGAATATTGCATGATAAAAACCAGATGCAAGCTATCCGAGAAATGACTTTGTGATTTGTGCAGTAATCTCTCAGAGATAAACCTTTCCTTTCATTCAGAAGTTTGGAAATGTTCTTTTTGTAGAATCTCCAAAGAGAAATTTGGGAGAGCTTTGATGCCAATGGTAAAAAAGCAAATATTCCAGGATAAAAAGTAGAAGGAAGATCTCTGAGAAACAGCTTTCTGATGTGTGCATTCGTCTCAGAGTTAAACTTCTCTTTTCATTCAGCAGATTGGAAATGCTGTTTTAGTAGCATCTGTGAAGGGTTATTTGGGTGCACATTGAGGCCTATGGTGAAAAAGAAAACACCTCCAAATAAAAAATGAAAAGAAGCTTTCTGAGAAATTGCTTCATGATGTGTGCATTTGTCTCACAGAGATAAACGTTTCTTTGGATTCAGTAGTTTGGAAACACTGTTCATGCCCATTGTGCAAATGGACATTTGGGAGCTCACTGGGGCCAATGGCAAAAAAAGGGAATATCACATGATAAAAACCATAAGGAAGGTATCTGAGAAACCACTTTGTGATGTGTGCAATCATCTCAAAGAGATAAACATTTCTTTTCATACAGACATTTGGAAACAATGTTATTGTAGAATCTGTGAAGGGGTATTTGGGAGTGCATTGGAACCTATGGTAAAAAAGGAAACATTCAGATAAAACCTAGAAAAAATCATTCTGAGACACTAATTTGTGATGTGTGCATTCATCTCACAGAGTTAAAAATTTATTGGGATTTAGTAGTTCAGAAACATTCTTTTTGTCATTTTGTGAAAGAATATTTGGGAGATCTTTGAAGTCAATGGTGAAAAATTGAATATCCCATAAAAACTTGAAGGAAGCTATCTGAGAAACCACTCTGTGATGTGTGCATTCACCTCATAGAGTTAAACCTTTCTTTTCATTCAGCAGTTTGGAAACGCTATTTTTGTAGAATCTGTGAAGGGATATTTGAGAGTGCCTTGAGGCATGTGGTGAAAAAGGAAACATCTTCAGATACATAAGTAGAAAGAAGCTTTCTGAGGAACTGCTTTGTCATGTGTGAATTCATCTCACAGAGTTAAAATTTTCCTTGGATTCACCAGATTGGAAACACAGTTTTTGTCCATTCTGTGAATGGAAATATGGGAGCTCATTGAGTTCAATAATGAAAAAGCGAATATCCCAGGGTAGGACTGGAAGGATGCTATGTGAGTAACCGCTTTTTGATGTGTGCATTCATCTCACAGATGTAAACTTTTCATTCAGCAGTTTTGAAGCTGTGTTTTGTAGGATCTGTGAAGGCAGTGCATTGAGGACTATCTTTAAAAAGGAAACGTCTTTAGATAAACATTAGAAAGAAGCTTTCTGAGAAATTGCTTTGTGATGTGTGCATTTCTCTCACAGAATTAAAACTTTCTTTGGATTCAGCAGCTGGAAACACTGTTTTGGTCCATTAATGGACATTTGGGAACTCATTGAGGCTGAGGGTGAAAAAGCAAATATCCCAGAATAAAAACTAGAAGGAAGCTATCTGAGAAACCACTTTGTGATGTGTGATGAATGCACACCTTTCTTTTCATTCAGCAGTTTCAAAACGGTCTTTTTTAGAATCTGTGAAGGGATATTTGGGAGTGCATTGAGGCCTATGGTGAAAAAGGAAATATCTTCAGATAAAAACCAGAAAGAAGTTTTCTGATAAATTGCTTTGTGATGTGCACATTCATCTCAAAGATTTAAACCTTCCTTTGGATTCAGCAGTTTGGAACCACTGTTTTTGTCCATTCTGCAATTGGACATTTGGGCAATCATGGAGGACAATGGAGGAAAAAAGAATATCCCAGGATAAAATATAAAAGCAAGCTATCTGAGAAACCGCTTTGTGTTGTGTGCATTCACCTCACAGAGTTACAACTTTCTTTTCATTGAGCCTTTTGGAAACCCTGTTTTTCTAGGATCTGTGAAGGGATATTTGGGAGCACATTGAGGCCTTTGTTGAAAAGGGAAACATCTTCAGACCAAAACAAGAAAGAAGCTTTCTGAGAAACTGCTTCATGAAGTCTGCACTCACCTCACAGTGTTAAAGCTTTATTTGGATTCAGTAGTTCGGAAACAATCTTTTTGTCCGTTTTGTAAATGGACATTTTGCAGCTCATTGAGACCAGTGGCAAAATACCAAATATGTCAGGATTAAAACTAGAAGGAAGCTATCTGAGAAACCGCTTTGTGATGTGTGCATTCACCTCACAGAGTTAAACATTTCTTTTTATTAAGGAGTTTGTCAACATTGATTTTTTCAGAATCTGCAATGGGAAATTTGGGAACACATTGAAGCCTATAGTGAAAAAGGAAATATCTTCAGAGAAAAACTACAAAGAAACTGTCTGAGAAACTGGTTTGTGATATTTGCATTCGTCTCACAGAGTTAAACCTTTCTTTGGATTCAGCAGTTTTGAAACATTGTTTTTGAAATTTTTCAAAAAGACAGCTGGGAGCTGTTTGAGGATAACCCTGTAAAACAGAACATCGCATGATAAAAACTGGACAGAAAATATCTGAGAAACCACTTTCTGATGTGTGCATTCGTCTTGCAGAGTTAAACCTTTCTTTTCTCTCAGCAGTTTGGAAACACTGTTTTTGTAGAATTTGCCAAGGGATATTACAGAGTGCTTTGAGTCCTATGGTGAAAAATGAAACACCTTCAGATAAAAACTAGAAAGAAGCTCTCTGAGAAACTACATTGTGATGTGTGCATTCATCTCAAAGATTTAAACATTTGTTTTGATTGAGCACTTTGGAAATTGTTTTTTAGAATGTATGGAGGGATATTTTTTAGCACATTGAGGCCTATGGTGAAAAATGAAACATCTTCAGTTAAAAACTAGAAAGAAGCTTTCTGAGAAACTTCTTGGTGATGAGTGCATTCATCTCAAAGAGTTAAACATGTCTTTTTATTCAGCAGTTTGGAAATACTGTTTTTGTCCATTCTGCAAATGGACGTTTGAGAGCCCATGGAGGAGAAAGGTGAAAAAGCAATTATGCTAGGATAAAAACTAGAAGGAAACTATCTGATAAACCACTTTGTGATGTGTGCATTCATCAGGCAGAGTTAAACCTTTTTTTTTTTCATTTGGCAGTTTGGAAACACTCTGTTTGTCCATTCTGTGATTGGGCATTTGGGAACTCATACAGGCCAATGGTGAAAAGGAATATCGCATAAAAACTACAAGGAAGCTATCAGAGAAACTGCTTTGCAATGTGTGCATTCATCTTGCAGAGATAAATCTTTCTTTTTATTCAACAGTTTTCAAACATTGTTTTTGTAATATCTGCAAAGGGATATTTGGGAGTGCATTGAGGCATATGGTGAAAAAGGAAATATCTTCAGATAAAAAGGAGAAAGAAGCTTTCTGAGAAACTGCTTTCTGATGTGCACATTCATCTCAGACTTAAACCTTTCTTTGGATTCAATTGTTTGGAAACACTGTTTTTGTGCATTCTGCAAATGGACATTAGGGAACTCTTTGAGGCCAATGGCAAAAAAGAAAATACCCCAGGATAAAAAATAGAAGGAAGCTATCTGAGAAACTGCTTTGTTATGTGTACATTCATCCCACAGAGCTAACCCTTTCTCTTATTTCAACCATTTGGAAAAACTGTTTTTGAAGAATCTGCAAAGGGATATTTGGGTTTGCATTGAGGCCTAAGGTGAAAAATAAAACATGTTCAGAGAAAAAGTAGAAAGGAGCTTTCTAAGAAACTGCTTTGTGATGTGCGCATTCATCTCACAGAGTTAAACCTTTCTTTTCATTAAGCAGTTTGGAAACACTTTGTAGAATCTGTGAAGTGAAATTTGGGAGCACCTTGAAGCCTTTGGTGAAAAAAAATACATAAGGGAAAATCTAAAAATACTCTTTCAGAGAAACTGCTTTGTGATGTGTGCATTCATCTCAGAGTTAAACTGTACTTTGGCTTCTGCAGTTTGGAAACACTCTTTTTGTCCATTCGGCAAATGCATATTTGCGAACTCTTTGAGGCCAATGGTGAAAAAACTAATATCCCGGGATAAAAAGTGGAAGGAAGCTCTCTGAGAAACCAGTTTGTGTTGTGTGCATTCATCTCACAGAGTTAAACATTTCTTTTCATTCACCGGTGTTAAAACCCTGCTTTTGTAGAATCTGCCACGGTATATTTGGGAGTGCATAGATACCTATGTTGAAAAAGGAAACATCTTCAGAGAGAAACTAGAAAGAATCTCTCTGAGAAAGTGCTTTGTAATGTGTGCATTATTCTGCCAGAGTTAAAACTTTCTTTTGATTTAGCAGTTCAGAAACACTGTTTTTGTAGAATCTGCAAAGGGATATTTGGGAGTGCATTCAGGCCTATGGTGACAAATGAAATATCATATGAAAAAACTAGAAAGAAGCTTTCTGAGTTAAACTGATTTGTGATGTGGGTATTCATCTCACAAAGGTAAAATTTCTTTCTAAGTTGCAGTTTGGAAACACTGTTTTTGTAGAATCTGTGAAGGAATATTTGGGAGGGCTTTGAGGCCTGTGGTGAAAAAGAAATTATCTCAGATAAAAATTTCAAAAAAGGTTTCTAAGATGCTACTTTGTAATGTGTGCATTCAACTCACAGAGTTAAACCTTTCTTTGATGGAGTGGTTTGGAAACACTTTTTGTAGAATCTGCAAAGGCATATTTTGGAACGTGTTGAGGTCTACTGTGAAAAATGAAATATCTTCAGAGAAAAACTAGAAAGAAGCTTACTGATAAACAGCTTTGTGTTGTGTGCATTCATCTAACAGAGTTAAACTTTTCCTTTGATGGAGCAGTTTGGAAAGTCTGTTTTTGTGGAATCTGCAAAGGGATATTCGGAGGGCCTTTAGGCCTATGGTGAAAAAGAAAAATCTCAGATAAAACCTTAAAAAAAAGCTTTCCGTGAAACTGCTTTTTGAAGAGTGCATTCATTATCATAGAGTTAAACTTTTCTTTTGATGGAGCTGTTTGGGAAGACTGTATTTTTGTAATCTGTGAAGGGACATTAGGGAGTGCAATGAGGCCCATGGTGAGAAAGGAAATATCTCCACATATAAAATAGAAAGAAACTTTATGAGAAAGCGCTTTGTGATGTGTGCATTCATGACACAGAGTTAAACTTTTCTTTTGATTGAGCTGTTTGGAAACACTGTTTTTGTAGAATCTGAGAAGGGATATTTGGGAGTGCTTTCAGTTATATGGTGAAAAAGGAAATATCTTAAGAGAAAATCTAGAAAGAAACTTTCTGAGAAACTGGTTTGTGTGATGTGTGCATTCATCTCACAGAGTTAAAACTTTCTTCTGAAGGAGAAGTCTGGAAACACGGTTTTTGTAGAATCTGTGAAAGGATATTTGGGAGCAGATTGAGGTCTGTGGTGAAAATGGAAAAATCTTCAGATAAAAACTTCAAAGAAACTTTCTGAGAAACTGCTTTGTGAAGTGTGCATTCATCTCACAGAGATAAAGCTTTCTTTTGATGGAGAAGTTTGGAAACACTGTTTTTGTATAACGAGTGACAGGATATTTTGTGTGCATTGAGGGCTGTGGTCAAAGGAAATACCTTTACATAAAAACTAGAAGGAAGCTTTCTGAGAAACTCATTTATGATGTGTGCATTCATCTCACAGAGATAAACATTGCTTTGGATGGAAATGTTTTGAACCACTCTTTTTACAGAATCTGCAAATGGATATTTGGGAGTGCATTGAGGCCTATGGTGAAAAAGGAAATATGTTCATAGAAAACCTAGAAAGAAGCTTTCTGAGAAACTGCTTTGTGATGAGTACACTCAACTCACATAGTTTAACCTTTCTTTGGATGGAGCAGTTTGGAAACACTCTTTTTGTAGAATCTGAGAAGAAATATTTGGGAACACATTGAGGCCTATGGTGAAATATGAAGCAACTACAGAGAAAAAAATAAAAAGAAGCTTTCTGAGAACCTGCTTTGTGGTGTGTGCATTCTTCTCACAGAGTTAATCATTTCTTTTGAAGGACAGTTTTGGAAACACCATTTTTGTAGAGTCTGTGAAGGGATATTTGGGAGCACATTGAGGCCTGTGGTGAAAAACAAAATATTTTAAGACAAAATGTAGATAGAAGCTTTCTGAGAAACTGATTTTTGATGTTTGCATTCATCACACAGAGTTAAACCTTTTTTTAATGGAGCAGTATGGAAACACTGTTTTTGTACAGTCTGTGAAGGGATACCTCGTAGAGCATTGAGGCCTAAGGTGAAAAAGTAAACATCTTCAGAGAAAAGATAGACAGAAGCTTCAAGAGAAACTGATTTATGATATGTGCATTCAACTCACAAAGTTAAGCCTTTCTTTTGATTGAGCACCTTGGAAACATTGTTTCTGTAGAATCCGCGAATGGATATTTATGAACATCTTGAGGCTTAGGGTGAAAAAGGAAATATTTTAAGAGAAAAACTAGAAAGAAGCATTCTGAGAAACTGATTTGTTATGTGAGCATTCAAATCCCTGAGTTAAAGCATTCTTTTGATTGAGCAGTTTAGAAATCCTGTTTTTGTAGAATCTGCAAAGGGATATTTGGGAGCTCAATGATGCCCATGGTCTAAAAGGAAATATCTTTAGATAAAAAATAGAAGTAAGATTTCTGAGACACTGCTTTGTGATGTGTGCACTCATCTCTCAGAGTTAAAAGTTTATTTTGATGGAGCAGTTTGGAAACACCGTTTTTGTAAAATCTGCAAAGGGATATTTGGGAATGCTTTGAGGTCTGTGGTTAAAAAGCAAACGTCTCAGATAAAAACTACAAAGAATTTTTCTCAGAAACTGCTTTGTGATCTTTGCATTCACCTCACAGATTCAAATATTTCTTTTCTACATAAGTTTGCAAACACTGTGTTTGTAGAATTAGCGAAGGGATATTTTGGAGTGCATTGAGGCCTATGGTGTAAAAGGAAATATCTTCATTAATAACTAGAAAGAAGCTTTCTGAGAAACGGCTTTGTGTTTCGTGCATTAATCTCACAGAGTTAAACATTTCTTTTGAGGGAGCAGTTTGAAACACTGTTTTAGTATAATCTACCAAGGGATATTTGGTAGCACATTGAAGCCTAATGTGAAAAATGGAAACTCTTCAGAGAAAAACCAGACAGAAGCTTTCTGAGAAACTGCTTTGTGATTTGTGCATTCATCTCACAGAGTTAAACCATTCTTTTATGGAGCAGTTTGGAAAGACTGTTTGTGTAGAATGTGCAAAGGGACATTTTGGAGTGCATTCAGATGTATGGTGAAAAAGGAAATACCTTCAGATATAAACTTCAAAGAAGCTTTCTGAGAAACTGCTTTGTGTTGTGTCCATTCATGTCACAGAGTTAAGCCTTTGTTTTGATTGAGCACTTTGGAAAAACTGTTTTTGTGGAATCTGTGAATTGATATTTGGGAGTACTTTGAGGCCTATGGTGAAAAAGGAAATATCTTTAGAGGAAAGCTAGAAAGAAGCTTCTGAGAAACTGCTTTGTTATGTGTGCATTCATCTCACAGTGTTAAAGATTTCTTTTGATGCAGCAGTTTGGAAGAACTGTTTTCGTAGAATCTGCAAAGGGATAATTGGGAACGCATTGAGGCCTATGGTGAAAAATGAAATATTTTAGGAGAAAAAGAAGAAAGAAATTTTCTGAGAAATTGATTTGTGATGTGTGCATCCATCTCTCAGAGTTAAACCATTATTTTGATGGAGCAGTTTGGAAACACTTTTTTTATAGAATCTGCAAAGGGATATTTGGGAGTGCATTGAGGCCTATGGTGAAAAAGGAAGTACCTTCAGATAAAAACCACAAAGAACTTTCTAGGAAACTGCTTTGTGATTTGTGCATTAATCTCACAATTTTAAACATTTCCTTTGATGGAGCAGTTTCAAAACACTGTTTTTGTAGAATTTGTGAAGGGATATTTGGGAGCACATTGAGGCCTATTTTCCTAAGTAAACATCTTCAGAGAAAAAGTAAAAAGAAGCTTTCTGAGAAACTGCTTTGTGACTTGTTCATTCAACTCACTGAGTTAAACCTTCCTTTGATTGAACAGTCTGTAAACACTGTTTTGTAGCATCCCCAAAGTGATATGTGGTTGTGCCTTGAAGCCTATTTTGAAAAACGAAATATCTTAACAGAAAAACTAGAAAGAAAATCTCTGAGAAACTGATTTGTGAAGTGTGCATTCATCTCACAGAGGTAAAGGTTTTTTTTTTTTTTATTGAGCAGTTTGGAAACACTGTTTTTGTAGAAATTGCAAAGGGATATTTGGGAGTGCTTGGAGGCCTATTGTGAAAAACGAAATAGCTTAAGAGAAAAACCGGAAAGATGTTTTCTGAGAAACCGATTTGTGATGTTTGCATTGAACTCACAGAGTTAAACCTTTCTTTTGATTGGCCAGCTTGGAAACACTGTTTTTGTGGAATCTGTGAAGGTATATTTGTGAGCGCAAATAGGCCTATGGTGAAAAAGGAAATCTATTCAGAGAAAAATTAGAAAGAAGGTTTCTGAGAACTTGCTTTGTGATGTGTGCATTCCCCTCACTGAGTTAAACCTTTCTTATGATGGAGCTGTTTGGAAACACTTTTTTTGGTAGAATTTGTGAAGGGATATTTTGTAGTGCATTGAGGACTATGGTGAAAAAGAAAATATCCTCAGAGAAAAATGGGAAAGAAGTTTTCTGAGAAACTGCTGTGTGATGTGTGTACTCATCTAACTGGGTTAATCCTTTCTTTTGTAGAGCAGTTTGGAAACACTGTTTTTTTAGAATCTGTGAAGGGGTATATTTCAGAGTATTGAGGCCTATGGTGCAAAAGGAAACATCTTCAGAGAAAAATTAGAAAGAAGCTTTCTGAGAAACTGCTTTTTGATGTGTATATTCATCTCACAGAGTTAAAACTTTCTTTTGATTGAGCAGTTTGGAAACACTGTTTTTGTAGAATCTGTGAAGTGATATTTCTGAGTGCCTTGAGGCCTATATTGAAAAACGAAATATCTTAAGAGAAAAACTAGAAAGAAGATCTATTATAATTTGCCTTATGATGTGTGTATTCATCACACAGAGAAAAAAATTTCCTTTGATGGAGTAGTTTGCAAACACTTTTTTGTAGAATCTGTGAAGGGATATTTGGGAGTGCATTTAGGCCTATGGTGAAAAACAAAATGTCTTAAGAGAAAAACCAGAAGGAGGTTTTCTGAGAAACTGATTTGTGCTGTGTGCATTGATCTCACAGAGTTAAACCATACTTTTGGATGAAAAGTTTGGAAGCAATGTTTTTGTAGAATCTGCAAAGGGATATTTGGGAGCACAAAGAGGCCAACGGTGAAAATGGAAATATCTTTAGAGAAAAACAAGAAAGAATCTTTCAGAAAGTCTGCCTTGTGATGAGTGCATTCATCTCACAGACTTAAAACTTTGTTTTGATGGAGCACTTTGGAAACAGTGTTTTTGTAGAATGTATGAAGGGATATTTGGGAGTGCAGTGAGGCCTATGGTGAAAAAGGAAATGCCTTCAGAGAATAACTAGGAAGAAGCTTTATGAGAAACTGCTTTGTTTTGTGTGCATTCAACTCACAGAGATAAACCTTCCTTTTGATTGAGTAGTTTGGAAACCTTCTTTTGTACAATCTGCAAATGGATATTTAGGATTGCCATGATGCCTATGGTAAAAAAGGAAATATCTTCAGAGAAAAACTAGAAAGAAGCTTTCTGAGAAACTGCTTTGTGCTGTGTGCATTCATCTCACACAGTTAAACTTTTCTTTTGATGTAGCAGTTTTGGGGAGTGCATTGAGGCCTATGTTGAAAAAAGGAATGTCTTCAGAGGAAAACTAGAAAGAAGCTTTCAGAAAACTGCTTTTTGATGTGTTAATTCATCTCACAGTGTTAAACCTTTCTTTTGATGGAGCAGTTTGGAAACACTGTTTTTTGTAGAATCTGCAAAGGGATATTGCAGAGTGCATTGAGGCCTATGGTGAAAAACGGATTACTTTAAGAGAAAAACCAGAAAGGACTTTTCAGAGAAACTGATTTCTGTTGTGTGCATTCATCACACAGTTTAAAAGTTTTCTTCTGATGGAGCAGTTTGGACACACTGTTTTTGTAGAATCTGTGAAGGGATATTTGGGAGCACATTGAGGCTTATGGTGAAAAAGGAAATATCTTCAGGCAAAAATTAAAAAGAAGCTTTCTGAGAAACTGCTTTGTGATTTGTGCATTAGTCTCACAGCATTAAACGTTTCTTTGGAGTGAGCAGTTTGGAAACACTGTTTTTGTAGAAACTGCCAGGGGATATTTGGGAGTGCATTGAGACCTGTTGTCAAAAAGGAAAAATCTTTAGATAAAAAGTAGAAAGAAATTTTCTGAGAAATTGATTTGTGATGTGTGCATTCAACTCACAGAGGCAAACATTTTTTTGATGGAGCTAGTTTGAAAACACTGTTTTTGTAGAATCTGTGAAGGGACATTTCAGAGTGTTTGGAGGCCTATAGTGAAAAAGGAAACATCTTCAGAGGAGAAAAGGAAAGAACCTTGCTGAGAAATGGCTTTGTGAAGTCTGCATTCATCTCACTGAATTACACCTTCCTTTTGATTGAGCAGTTTGGAAACACTGCTTTTGTAGAATCTGCAAAGGGATATTTGGGAGCACATTGAGGCCTATGGTGAAAAAAGAAACATCTTCAGAGAAAAACTTGAAAGAACCTTTCTGAGAAACTGCTTCCTGATGAATGCATTCATCTCACAGAGTTAAAACTTTCTTGTGATTGACCAGTTTGGAAACCTGCTTTTGTGTATTCTGTAAAGGGATATTTGGGAGTGGATTGAGGATTATGCTGGAAAAGGAAACATCTTCAGAGAAACACTAGAAAGAATCTTTCTGAGAAACTGATTTGTGATGTGAGGGTTCATCTCACAGAGTTAAACCTTCCTTTTGATGGAGGAGTTTGGAGACACTCTTTTTGTAGAACCTGTGAATAGATATTTTGGAGTGCGATGAGGCCTATGGTAAAAAAAATTCAAAAGAAAACGAAAAAGAAGATGTTTGAGAAACTACTTTCTCAAAAAGTTTTCTCAAAAAAAGTTTAACTCGGTGAGATGAATGCTTACAACACAAATCAGTTTTTCAGAAAGTTTCTCTCTAGTGTTTCTCTGAAGATGTTTCCTTTCAGCTTAAGCCTCAATGCACTCCCAAATATCCCTTTGAAGAATATACAGAAACAGAATTTCCAAACTTTTCAATCACAAGAAAGTTTTAATTCCATGAGATGAATGCACTCATCACAAAGCAGTTTCTCAGTAAGTTCTTTCTTGTTTTTCTCTGAAGATGATGCATGCATTCATTTCACAGAGTTAAACTTTTCTTTTGATTGAACAGTTTGGAAACACTGTTTTTGTAGAATCTGAGAAGAGATTTTTGGGAGCACATTGAGGCCTATGATGAAAAGAGAAATATCTTAAGAGAAAAACCAGAAAGATGTTTTCTGAGAAACTGATTTGTGATGTGTGCATTCATCTGGCAGAGTTAAACCTTCCTTCTGATGGAGCAGTTTGGAAACACTATTTTTGAGGACTCTGTGAAGGGCTATTTGGGATAGCCATGAGGCCTATGCTAAAAAAGGAAATATCTTAAGAATAAAACCAGAAAGAGGTTTCAGATAAACTGCTTTATGATGTCTGCATTCATATCACAGATGTAAAAATTTCCTTTGATGGAGCAATTTGGAAACATTGTTTTTGTAGGATCTGTGTAGGTATATTTGGGAGTGCTTTAAGGCCTATGATGAAAAAGGAAATAACTTCAGAGGAAAACTAGAAAGAAGCTTTCTGAGAAACTGCTTTGTGATGTGTGCATTCAATTCCCAGAGATAAACCTTCTTTTTGATTGAATAGTTTGGAAACACTGTTTTTGTAGAATCTGTGAAGGGATATTTGGGATGGCCATGAGGTCTATGGTAAAAAAGGAAATATCTTCAGAGAAAAACTAGAAGGAAGCTTTCTCAGAAACTGCTTTGTGATGTTTGCATTCAGCTCACAGAGTTAAAACTATCTTTTGATGGAGAGATTTGAAAAGACTGTTTTTGTAGAATCTGTGAAGATATATTTTGGAGCACTTTGAGGCCTACGGTGAAAAAGGAAATATCTTCACAGAAAAACTAGAAAGATGCCTTTTGAGAAACTGATTTGTGATGTGTGCATTCATCTCACAGAGTTAAACCTGTCTTTTGATGGAGCAGTTTGGAAACACTGTTTTTGTTGAATCTGTGAACGGATATTTGGGCACATTGAGTGCATTGAGGCATATTGAGAAAAAAGGAAATATCTTCAGATAAAAGCTATATGGAAGTGACCAGGCATGGTGGCTCATGCCTGTAATCCTAGCACTTTGGGAGGCTGAGGCAGGTGGATCACAAAGTCAGGAGATCAAGACCATCTTGGCTAACACAGTGAAACCCTTTTTCTACTAAAAATAAAAAAAAATTAGCTGGGCATGTGGGCAGGCCCCTGTGGTCCCAGCTACTCAGGAAGCTAGGGCAGGAGAATGGCATGAACCTGGGGGGCAGACCTTGCTGTGAACCAAGATCGCACCACTCCACTCCTGCCTGGAAAATAGAGGGAGACTCCACCAAAAAAAAAAAAAAAAAACTACAAGGAAGCATCCTTAGAAACTACTTTATGGTGTGTGAATTAATCCTTTCTTTTGATTGATCAGTTTGGAAACACTGTTTTTGTAGCATCTGTGAAGGGATATTTGGGAGCCTACTGAGGCCTATGGTGAAAAATGAAATATCTTCAGAGAAAAATTAGAATCTTTCTAAGAAGCTGCTTTGTGTTGTGTGCATTCATCACAGAGTTAAACATTTCTTTTGATGGAGCAGTTTGGAAACACTGTTTTTGTGGAATCTACTAAGAGATATTTGGGAGCGTATTGAGGCCTATGGTGGAAAAGGAAATATGTTCAGGTAAAAACTAGAAAGAATCGTTTTGAGAAACGGATTTGTGATGTGTGCAGTGCATTCATCTCACCTAGTTAAACCTTCCTTTTGATTGAATAGTTTGGAAAGCCTGTTTTTGTAGAATCTGCAGAGGGATATTTGGGATCGCCATGAGGACTATGTTGAAAAAGGAAATATCTTCAGAGAAAAACTAGAAAGAAGTTCTTGAGAAAAGGTTTTGTGTTGTGTGCATTCGTCTAAAAAATTCAATCTTTCTTTTGATTGAGCAGCATGGAAACACTGTTTTTGTGGAATTTGCTATGAGATATTTGGGGGTGCATTGAGGCCTGTGGTGAAAATGAAATAGCTTTAGAAAAAACTAGAAAGAAGCTTTCTGAGAAACTTCTCTGTTATGCGTGCATCCATCTCACAGAGTTAAACTTTTCTTTTGATTGAGCAGTTTGGAAACACAGTTTTTGTGGAATCTTCTAAGGGATATTTGGGAGCACATTGAGGCCTATGCTGAAAAAGGAAATATCTTCATAGGATAACTAGAATGGAACTCTCTGAAAACTGCTTTGTAATGTGTGCATTCATCTCACAGTGTTAAACTTTTCTTTTGATGGAGCAGTTTGGAAACACTCTTTTCATAGAATCTGCAAAGGCATATTTGGCAGCATATTGAGGCCTATGGTGAAAAACGAATCATCTTCAGAGAAAAACAAGAAAGAACTTACTGAGAAACTGCTTTGTGATGAGTGCATTCATCTCATGGAATTAAAACTTTCTTGTGATTGAAAAGTTTGGAAATTCTGTTTCTGTATATTCTTCAAAGGGATATTTGGGAGTGCATTGAGGCTTAAGCTGAAAGGAAACATCTTCAGAGAAACACTAGAGAGAAACTTTCTGAAAAACTGATTTGTGTTGTAAGCATTCATCTCACAGAGTTAAACTTTTTTTGGATGGAGCAGTTTGGAAACACTTTTTTGTAGAATCTGCATATATATATTTGGGAGCGCATTGAGGCTCATGGAGAAAAAAATTATCTTCAGATAAAATCAAGAAGGAAGTTGTCTGAGTAACTACTTAGTGATGTTTGCATTCATCTCATAGAATTAAACCTTTCTTTTGATTGAGCAGTTTGGACACACTGTTTTGTAGAATCAGTGAAGGGATATTTGAGAGCACATTGAAGAGTATGGAGAAAAAGGAAATATCTAGACAGAAAAATGTTTTCTGAGAAACTGATTTGTGATGTGTGCATTCATCTGTGAGAGTTAAACCTTTCTTCTGATGGAGCAGTTTGGAAACACTGTTTTTGTAGAATCTGCAAAAGGATATTTGGGAGTACTTTGAGGCCTATGGTGAAAAACGAAATATCTGAAGAGAAAAACCAGAAAGAGGTTTTCTGAGAAACTGCTTTGTGATGTCTGCATTCATATCACAGTTGTAAAGCTTTCTTTTCATTGAGCAGTTTGGAAACACAGTTTTTGTAGAATCCACAAAGGGATATTTGGGAGCGCTTTAAGGTCTATGGTGAAAAAGAAAATAACTTTAGAGAAAAACTAGAAAGAAGTTTTCTGAAAAACTGTTTTGTGATGTGTGCATTCATCTCACAGACTTAAACCTTTCTTTTGGTTGAGCAGTTTAGAAACACAGCTTTTGTAGAATCTTTGATGGGATATTTCAGAGCACATTGTGGCCTATGGTGAAAAAATAATTATCTTCAGAGAAAAACAAGAAAGAAGCTTTCTGAGGAACTGCTTTGTGATGGGTGTATTCATCTCACAGAGATAAACCTTTCAGGTGATGCAGCAGTTTGGAAACACTTTTTTTGAAGAATCTGCAAGGAGATATTTGGGAGTGCATAGGGAGGCCTATGGTGAAAAAGGAAACTTCTTCAGCAAAAACTAGAAACAAGCATTCTGAGGAACTGCTTTGTGATGTGTGCATTCGTATCACAGAGCTAAACATTTCTTTGGATTCAGCATTATGGAAACACTCTTTTTGTCCATTCTGCTAATGGACATTTGGAGCTCATTGAGGCCAATGACGAAAAAGTGCATATCCCAGGATAAAAATTAGAATGAAGCTACGTGAGAAACTGCTTTGTGATGTGTGCATTCATCTTGCAGAGTTAAACCTTTATTTTCATTCAGCAGATTGGAGACACTGTTTATGTAGTATCTGTGAAGGGATATTTGGGAGTGCATTAAATCATTTCCTTAAAAAGAAAATATGTACACATAAAAATTAGAAAGAAGCCTTCTGAGAAACTGCTTTGTGATGTGTGCATTCATCTCACAGAGATAAACCTTTCTTTGAATTCAGAAGTTTGGAAACATTACTTTATCAATTCTGCAAATGGACATTTGGGACCTCATGGAGTACAGTGGCAAAAAAGTGAATATCTCATGAATAAAAACTAGAAGGAAGCTACCTGAGAAACTGCTTTGTGATGTGTGCATTCATCTTGCTGTGTTAAACCGTTTTTTTCATTCAGCAGTTTGGAAACACTGTTTACATAGTATCTGCAAAGGGATATTTGGGAGTGCACTTAGGCCTACTGTGGAAAAGAAATTATATTCAGATAAAAATAGAATGAAGCTTTCTGAGAAACTGCTTGTGGATGTGTGCATTCATCTCACAGTTAAACTTTTCTTTGAATTAAGAAGTCTGGAAATATTGCTTTGTCCATTCTGTGAATGGACATTTGGGAGCTCACTGAGGCCAAATGTGAAAAAGCCAAGTGCAAAAAAGTGAATACACCAGGATAAAAACTAGAAGGAAACTCTCTTAGCAACTGCTTTGTGAAGTGTGTATTAATATGGCAGATTTATACATTTATTTTCATTCAGCAGTTTTGAATCTTTATTTTTGTAGAAGCTGCAGAGGGATATTTGGGAGCACATTGAGGCCTATGGTGAAAAAGGAAACATCTTTAGAAAAAACTTAGAAAGAAGTTTTCTGAGAAACTGCCTTAAAGGGTTTGCATTCATCTCACAGAGGTAAACTTTTCTTTGGATTAAGAAGTTTGGAAACACTCGTTTTGTCCATTCTGCAAATGGACATCTTGGAGCTCATTCAGGTCAATGGTGAAATAGTGAGTATCCCAGGATGAAAACTGGAAGGGAGCTTTCTGAGAAACTGCTTTTTGATGTGTGCATTCATCTCACAGAGTTATACTATTCTTTTCATTCAGCAGTCTGGAAACACTGTTTTTGTACAATATGCAAAAGGATACTTGGCATCGCATTGAGACTTAGAGTGAAAAATGGAACTTATTCAGATAAAAACTAGAAATAATCTTTCTGAGAAAATACCTGTGATGTGCACATTAATATCACAGAGTTAAAACTTTCTTTTGATTCAGCAGGTGGGAAATTATGTTTTTATCAATTAATGGACATTTGGGGACTCATTGATGCCAATGGCAAAAAAGCGAATATCCCAGGATAAAAACAACAAGGAAGCTGTCTGAGGAACTGCTTTGAGATTTGTGCCACAGGTTTAAAACTTTCTTTTCATTCAGCATTTTGGAAACACTGTTTTTGTGGAATCTGCAAAGGGATATGTCAGAGCCCATTGAGGCAATGGTGAAGAAGGAACCATCTTCAGATAAATGCTAGCAAAAAGCTTTCTGAGAAACTGCTTTGTGACATTTGGGAGCTCATTGAGGCCAATGGCAAGAAAGTGAATATCGCAGGAAAAAAAATTGACAGAAGCTATCTGAGAAACTACTATGTGATATGTGTGTTCATATCACAGAGGTAAGCCTTCCTTTGGATTCAGTATTTTGGAAACACCGTTTTTGTCCATTGTGCAAATGAATGCACTTTTCGGAGCTCATTGAGGCCAGTGGCAACAAAGTGAATATCTAGGGATAAAAACTAGGAGGAAGCTATATGAGAAACTGCTTTGTGATGTGTGTATTCATCTCGAAGATTTTAAACTTTCTTTTCATTCAGCAGTTTGGAAACACTGGTTTTGTAGAATCTGTGAAGGGGTGTTTGGGAGGGCTTTAAGGCCTATGGTGAGAAAGGAAACGTCTTCATATAAAAACAACAAAGAAGATTTCTGAAAACTACGTTCTGATGTGCACATTCATCTCACAGATTTCAACCGTTCCTTGGATTCAGCAGTTTGAAAACACTGCTTTTGTCCATTTTGCAAATGCACATTTGGGAGCTCATTGAGGCCAATGGTGAAAAAGGGAATATCCCTGGATTAAAAACTAGAAGGAGGCTTTCTGATAACTGCTTTGTGATGTGTATATTCATATCACTGAGATAAACCTTTCTGTTTATTCAGCAGTTTGGAAACACACTTTTTGTCCATTTTGTGAATGAACATTTGAGAGCTCAATGCCAATGGTGAAAAAGTGAACATCCCAGGATAAAAACTAGAAGGAAGCTACCTGAGAAACCACTTTCAGATGTGTCTATTCATCTCATAGAGTTAAAAGTTTGTTCGGATTCTGCAGTTTGGAAGCATTGTTTTCGTCCATTATCCTAATGGATATTTTGGATCTCACTAAGGCCCCTGGCAAAAAAGCAAATATCTCAGGATAAAAACTAGAAAGAAGCTATATGAGGAAGCACTTTGTGATGCGTGCATTCTTCTCACACAGTTAAACCTTTCTTTTCAATCAGCAGCTGGGAAACCCTGTTTTTGTAGAATCTACAAAAGGATATTTTGGAGTGCATTGACACCTATGGTGAAAAGGGAAACTTCTTCAGAAAAAAACTAGAAAGAAACTTTCTGAGAAACTGCTTTGTGATGTGTGCATTCATCTTAAACAGGTAAAAATTTATTTTTATTCAGCAGTTTGGAAACACTGATTTTGTCCATTCGGCAAATGGACATTTGGGAGCTCATTGAGGCCAATGGCTAAAAATCAAATATCTCAGTTTAAAAACTAGAAGGAAGCCATCTTAGAGAGGCCACTTTGTGATGTGTGCATTCATCTCACAAAGTTAAACCTTTCTTTAGATTCAGTAGTTTAGAAACACTCTTTTTGTCCATTCTATGAATGGACATTTGGGAGCTCACTCAGGCCAAAGGCAAAAAAGCAAATATCAGAGGATAAAAACTAGAAGAAAGCTATCTAACAAACTGCTTTGTGAAGAGTGCATTCATTTCATAGAGATAAAATTCTCTTTTCATTCAGCACATTAGAAGCACAGTATTTTTTAGAATCTACGAAGGGATATTTGGGAGTGCATTGACGCCTATAATGAAAGGAAACATCTTCAGATAAAAACAAGAAAGAAGCTTTCTGAGAAATTGCTTTGTGATGTGTACATTCATCTCTCAGGGTTAAACTTTTCTTTGGATTCAGCAGTTTGGAAACACTGTTTTTGTCCATTTTGTGAAAGGGCATTTGGGAACTCATTGACGCCAAAGCAGAAAATGTTAATTTCCCAGGATAAAACTACAGGGAAGGTCTCTGAGAAACCTCTTCATAAGGTGTGCATTCGTCTCACAGAGTTAATTCTTTTCATTGAGCAGTTTGGAAACACTGTTTTTGTAGAATTTGCAAAGTCATATTTGGGAGCACATTGATACCTGTGGCAAAAAAGGAAACATCCTCAAATAAAAACTAAAAGGAAGCTTTCTGAGAAACTTCTTTGTGATGTGGGCATTCATCTCACAGAGTTAAACCTGTATTTTGATGGAGCAGTTTGGAAACACTGTTTTTGTTGAATCTGTGAACGGATATTTGGGAGCTCATTCAGAACAAGGATGAAAAAGTGAATATCCCAGGATAAAAACGAGAAGGAAGCTAACTGACAAACCACTTTGTGACGCGTGCATTCATCTCACAGATTTAAACCTTTCCTTTTATTTTCAGCAGTTTGGAAACACTGTTTTTGTAGAATCTGTGAAGGCATATTTAGGAGTGCATTGAGGTCTATGGTGAAAAAGGGAATATCTTCAGATAAAAACTAGAAAGAACATTACTGAGAAACTGCTTACTCATGTGTGCATTCTTCCCACAGACATAAACATTTCTTTGGATGCAGCTGTTTGGAAACACTGTTTTTGTCTATTCTGTGAATGGACATTTTTGATCTCTTTGAAGCCAATGGCAAAAAAGCGAATATCCCTGGATGAAAACAAGAAATAAGCTTTCTGAGAAACTGCTATGTGATATGTGCATTCATCTCATAGAGTTAAAACTTTCTTTTCATTCAGCAGTTTGGAAAGACTGTTTTTGCAGAATCTGCCAAGGGATATTTGGGTGCAAATTGAGGCCTATGCTGAAAAAGGAAACATCTTCAGATAAAAACTAGAAAGAAGCTTTCTGAGAAACTGCTTTGTGATGTATGCATTCATCTACCCAAGTTAAAGTATTCTTTGGATTCAGCATTTTGGAAACACGGATTTTGACCATTCTGCAAATGGACATTTGGTAGCTCATTAAGGCTAATGGTGAAAAAGTGAATATCCCAGAATAAAAACTAGATGGAAGGTACCTGAGAAACCACTTTGTAATGTGTGCATTCATCTTGCAGAGGAAAATCTTTCTTTTCATTCAGCAGTTTGGGAACACTGTTTTTGTAGAATCTGCAAATGTATATTTGGGAGTGCAATGAGGCCTGTGGTGAAAAAGAATATATTCAGATAAAAAGTAGAAAGAAGCATTCTGAGAAACTGCTTTGTTATGTATGCATTCATCTCACCAAATTATTCTTATCTTTGAATTCAGGAGTTTGGAAATAGTGCTTTTGTCAGTTCTGAGAATGGACATTTGGAAGGTCACTGAGGCCAAAGGCAAGAAAGTGAATATCCCAGGATAAAAACTACAAGGAAGATATCTGAGAAACAGCTTTGTCATATGTGCATTCATGTCTCAGAGATAAACCATTCTTTTCATTCAGCAGTTTGGAAACACTGTTTTTGTATAATCTGCAAAGGGGTATTTGGGAGCTAATTGAGGCCAATGGTGAAAAAGGCAATATCCCAGGATAAAAACTGAAAGGAATTGGTCTGAGAAACCCCTTTATAATGTGTGCATGCAACTTGCAGATTTAAACCTTACTTTTCATTCAGCAGTTTGGAAACATTTTTTGTGTAGAATCTGCGAAGGAATATTTTGCAACGCATTGAGGCATATGGTGAAAAAGAAAATATTTTCAGATAAAAAGTAGAAAGAAGCCTTCTGAGAATCTACTTTGTGATGTTTCCATTCATCTCACAGAGTTAAACCATTCATTTGATTCAGCAATTTGGAAACACTATTTTTCTTTATTCTACAAAAGGACAGTTAGGAGGTCATTGAGGTCAAAGGTGAAAAAATGAGTATCCCACGATAAAAACTAGAAGGAAGCTCTCTGAGAAACTGCATTGTGATGTGTGCGTTGATGTCATAGACTGAAACCTTTGTGAGTAACTGCTTTGTGACGTGCATTTATCTCACAGATAAACGTTTGTTTTCATTCAGCAGTTAGGAAACACCATTTTTGTACTATCTGTGAAGGGATATTTGGGAGCTCATAGAGGCCTATTGTGAAAAGGAAACATCTTCATTGAAAAGAAGAAAGAAGAGAAATTGAGAAAATGCTATGTGATGTGTGCATTCATCTCACAGAGTTACTTCTTTCCTTTGATTCAGCAGTTTGGAAACTCTGTTTTTGTAGAATATGTGAAGGAATATTTGGGAGTGCCTTGAAGCCTATGATGAAAAAGTAAATATCTTCAGATAAAAACTAGAATGAAGCTTTCTGAGAAAAAGCTTTCTGATGTGTGCATTCATCTCACAGAGTTAAACATGTCTTTTGATTCAGCAGTTTGGAAACACTGTTTTTATCCATTCTGCTAATGGAAAATTAAGAGTGGATTGAGGCCTATGTTGAAAAAGAAAATATATTCAGATATACACTAGAAAGAAGCTTTCTGAGAAACTGCTTCTTGATTTGTGCATTCACCTCACAGAATTAAAACTTTCTTTGGATTCCACAGTTTGGAAACACTGTTTTTATCCATTTGGTGAATGGACATTTGGGAGCTCTTTGAGACCATTGATGAAAAAGCAAATATCCCAGGATAACATAGAAGGAATCTATCTGAGAAACAGCTTTGTGATGTGTGCATTCATATTGCAGAGTGAAACTTTTCTTTGCATTCAGCGGTTTGGAAACACTGGTTTTGTAGAATTTTAGAAGGCATATATATTAGTACATGGAGTCCTATGGTGAAAAAGAGAATATCTTCAGATATAAAGTATAAAGAATCATTTTGAGAAACTGCTTTCTGATTTGGGCATTCATCTCACTGATTTAAATATTTCTTTTGATTCAGCAGTTTGGAAACACTGTTTTTGTAGAATCTGCGATGGAATATTTGGGAGTGCATTAAGGCCTATGGTGGAAAAGGAAATATCTTCAGAGAAGAACTAGACAGAAGCTTTCTGAGAAACTGCTTTTTAATGTGTGCATTCATCTCACGGAGCTAAATCTTTGTTTTGATTGTGCAGTTGGGAGACACTGTTTTTGTAGAAACTGCAAAAGGATATTTGGGACCACATTGAAGCCTAAGGTGAAAAAGGAAATACCATCAGATAAAAACTAGAAAGAAACTATTTGAGAAACTGCTTTGTGATGTGTGCATTCATCTCACAGAGTTAAACCTTTCTTTTGATTGAGCTGTATGGAAACACTGTTTTTGAAGAATATTCAGAGGTATACTTGGGAGCACAATGAGGCCTATGGTGTAAAAGGAAATGTCTTAATATCAAAAATAGAAAGAAGCTTTTTGAGAAACTGCTTTTTGATGTGTGCATTCAAATCATAGAATTAAACCTGTTTTTTGACTAAGCAGTTTGGAAACACTGTTTTAGTAGAATCTGTGAAGGGATATTTAGGAGTGCATTGAAATCCATGGTGAAAAAGGAAATACCTTTGGATTAAAACTAGAAAGAACTTTTTTCATAAGCTGCTTTGTGATGTAGGCATTCATCTCACAGAGTTAAACCTTTCTTTTGATTGATCAGTTTGGAAACACTGTTTTTGTAGAATCTATGTTGGGATATTTGGGAGCACACCAGGTCTAATGTGAAAAACGAGATAACTTCAGATAAAAATTAGAAAGAATCTTTCTGGGAAATTGCTTTGTGATGTGTGCATTTTTCTCACAGAGTTAAACATTCCTTTTGATTGAGCCGTTTGAACCACTATTTTTGTAGAATCTGCAAAGAGATATTTGGGAGCCCACTGATGCCTGTGGTGAAAAAGAAAATATCTTCAGATAAAAAGTAGAAAGAAGCTCTTTGAGAAACCACTTCATGATGTATGCATTGATCTCACAGAGTTAAACTTTTCTTTTGATTGAGCAGTTTAGAGACACTCTTTTTGTATAATCTGCAAAGTGATGTTAGGAAGTGCAAGAGGGCATATGGTGAACAAGGAAATATCTTCAGATAAAAACTGGAAAAGAAGCATTAAGAGAAACTGCTTTCTTATGTGTGTGTTAATCTCACAGAACTAAATCATTCTTTTCATGGAACAGTTCAGAAGCCCTGTTTTTATAGAATCTGCAAAGGGTACTTGGAAGTGCATAGAGGCCTAGGGTGTAAAAGGAAATATCTTCACAGAAAAACTCTAAAGAAGCTATCTGGGAAACGACTTCCTGATGTGTGCATTCATCTCACAGTCAAACCTTTGAGCAGTTTGGAAACACTGTTTTTGTAGAATCTGCAAAGGAATATTTGGGAGCACTCTGAGGCCTATGGTGAAAAAGCAATTATCTTCCAATAAAAACTAGAAAGAAGCTATTTGAGAAACTGCTTTGTGAGGTGTGCATTCAACTCACAGAGTTAAACATGTTTTTTGATTTAGGAACTTGCAAACACTGGTTTTTAGAATCTGTGATGGGATATTTGGGAGCACTTTGAAGCTTATGGAGATAAGGAAATAACTTTGGATTAAAAAAAAACCTAGAAATAAGGTTTTTGAGAAACTGCTTTGTGATGTGTGCATTCTACTCACAGAGTTAAACATCTTTTTTGACTAAGCAGTTTGGAAACACTGTTTTTGCAAAATCTGTGAAGAATTAATAGGTAGTGGGAGAAAGCCAATGGTGAACAAGGAAATATCTTCAGATAAAAACTGGAAAGAAATGTTATGAGAAACCGCTTTGTGATGTGTGCATTCATCTCACAGAGTTAAGGCCTTATTTCAATGGAACATTGTGGAAACACTGTTTTTGTAGAATCTGTGAAGGGATACTTTGGAGCACATTAAGGCCTATGGTGGAAAAAGAAATATCTTCAGAGAAGAACTAGACTGAAGCTTTCTGAGAAAGTGCTTTGTGATGTGTGCATTCATCTCACAGAGTTAAATCTTTCTTTTGTGGAGCATTTTGGAAAAACTGTTTTTGTAGAATCTCCAAAGGGAAATTTTGGAGCACACTGATGCCTATGCTGAAAAAGGAAATATCTTCAGATAAAAACTAGAAAGAATCTTTCTGAGAAACTGCTTTCTGATGTGTGCATTCTTCTCACAGAGTTAAACGTTTCTTTTGATTGAGCAGTTTCATAAAACTGTTTTTATAAAATCTGCAAAGAGATATTAGGGAGGGCACTGATGCCTATGGTCAAAACGGAAATATCTTCAGATAAAAACTGGAAGGAGGCACTTTGACAAATTGCTCAGTGATATATGCATTCATCTCACAGACTTAAACTTTTCTCTTGACTGTGCAGTTTGGAAACACTGTTTTTGTATAAATGTGAAACCATGATTGCTAGCACAAAAAGGCCTATGGTGAACAAGGACATATCTTCAGATAAAAACTGGAAAGAAACGTTGTGAGAAACTGCTTTCTGATGTGTGCTTTCATCTGTCAAAATTAAATCCTTCTTTTGATGGAACTCTTCAGAAACACTGTTTTTGTAGAATCTGTGAAGGAACAGGCAAGAGCACATTGAGCCCCATGGTGGAAAAGGAAATAACTTCAGAGAAGAACTAGATAGAAGCTATCTGAGAAACTTTTTTGTGATGTTAGCATTCATCTCACAGAGTTAATCATTTCCTATGATTAAGCGGTTTGGAAACACTGCTTTGTAGAATCTGCAACAGGATATTTGGGAGTGTATTGAAGCCTATGGTTCTAATGAATATATTTTCAGATAAAAACTAGAGAGAAGCTTTTCGATGAACTGATTTCGGAAGTGTGCATTCATCTCACAGAGTTAAACTTTTCTTTTGATAGAGCAGTTTGGAAACACTGTTTTTGCAAAACTTACAATGTGGTATTTTGTATCACCAAAAAGTCAATGGTGAAAAAGGAAATATCTTAAGATAAAAACTGGAAAGAAGCATAAGAAACTGCTTTGTGATGTGTGCATACACCTCAGAGATTTAAATCGTTCCTTTGATGGAACAGTTTGGAAACACTGTTTTTGTAGAAGCTGCTAAGGTATAATTTGGAGCACACTGAGGTGTATGGTGAAAAAGGAAATTTCTTTGCATAAAAAGTAGAAAGAAGGTTTTTAAGAAACTGCTTTGTGATTTGTACATTGAACTCACAGAGTTAAACCTAATTTTTACTGAGCAGTTTGGAAACACTGTTTTTGTAGAATCTGTAACAGGATATTTGGGAGTGCATTGAAGCCTATGGTGGTAAAGGAAATATCTTCAGATAAAAACTACAAAGAAACTTTTTGAGAAACTGCATTCTGATGTGTGCATTCATCTCACAGAGTTCAACCTTTCTTTTCACTGAGCAGTTTGGAAACACTGTTTTTGTAAAATCTGCAAAGTGTTATTAAGTAGCACAAAAATCCTATGGTGAAAAAGGAAATATCTTCAGATAAAAACTGGAAAGAAGCATTATGAGAGACTGTTTTATGATGTGTGCATTCATCTCACAGAGTTTGGTCCTTCTTTTGATGGAAAAGTTTGGAAACACCGGTTTTGTAGAATCTGTGAAGAGATATGTGGGAGCTCACTGAGGTCTATGGTGGAAAAGGGAATATCTTCAGAGAAAGACTAGAGAGAAGCTTTCTGAGAAACTGCTTTGTGATTGTGCATTCATCTCACAGAGTTAATCCTTTCTTTTGATTGAGTAGTTTGGAAACATTGTTTTTGCAGCATCTGCGAAGGGATATTTGGGATCACAAGAGGTCTATTGTGAAAAAGGGTATAACTTCAGGTAGAAACTAGAAAGAAGCTTTCTGAGAATCCACTTTGTGATTTCTGCATTCTTCTCACAAAGTTAAATGTTTCTTTTGATTGAGGAGTTTGGAAACACTGTTTTTGTAGAATATGCAAAGCGATATATGGAAGCCCACTGATGTCTATGATGAAAAAGGAAATATCTTCTAATAAATAATAGAAAGAAACTTTGTGAGAAACTGCTTTGTGATGTATGCAGTCATCTCAAAGAGTTAAAACTTTCTTTTGATTGATCAGTTTGGAACCACTGTATTTGTAGAATCTGCGAAGGGTTATTTGGGATTACATGAGGCCTATGGTGAAAAAGGAAATAACTTCAGATTAAAACCAGAGAGAAGATTTCTGAGAAACTGCTTTGTGCTGGATGCATTCATCTCACAGACTTAAACTTTCCTTTTGACAGCCATTTGGAAACACTGTTTTTGTGTAATCTGTGAAGCGATGTTACATAGCACAAAAAGGTTTATGGTGAACAAGATAATATCTTCAGATAAAAACTACAAAGACATTATGAGAATGTGCTTTCTGATGTGTGTGTTCATCTCACAGAGTTAAATCCTTTTTTTTGATGAAAGAGTTTGGGAACACTGTTTTTATAGAATCTGCAAAGGGATATTTGGGAAAGCGTTGAGGTCAATGGTGGAAAAGGAAATATCTTCAGAGAAGAACTAGACAGAAGCTATGTGAGAAACTATTTTGTGATGCATGCATTCATCTCACTGAGTTTAACCATTCTTTTGATTGAGCTGTTTAGAGAACCTGTTTTTGTAGAATCTGCAAAGGGATATTTGGGAGTGCCTTGAAGCTTATGGTGATAAAGGAAATATCTTCAGATAAAAACTAGAAAGAAGCTTTCTGACAAACTGCTTTGTGATGTGTTAATTGACCTGACAGAGTTAAAGTGTTATTTTCCCTGAGCAGTTTGGAAACACTGTTTTTGCAAAATCTGTGAAGCAATATTAGGTAACACAAATAAGCCTGTGGACAAAAAGGAAATATCATCAGACAGAAACTGGAAACGAGCGTTATGAGAAACTGCTTTCTGATGTGTGTGTTCAATGCACAGGGTTCATTCCTTCTTTGATGGAAGAGTTTGGAAACACTGTTTTTGTAGAATGTGAGAAGGGACATTTGAGAGCCCTTTGAGGCCTATGGTGGAAAAGGAAACATGTTCAGAGAAGAACTATACAGAATCTGTCTGAGATAGTCCATTGTGATGTGTGCATTCATCTCAAAATTTAAAACTTTCTTTTGACTGAGTAGTTTGGAAACACTGTTTTTGTAGAATCTGTGAAGGGATATTGGGGAACACAGTGAAGCCTGTGGTGAAAAATTAAATATCTTAAGATAAAAACTAGAAAGAAGCTTTTAGAGAAACTGCTTTGTGATGTGTGCATTCATCTCATAGAGTAAAACCTTTCTTTTCACTGATCAGTTAGGAAACACTGATTTTGTAGAATCTGGGAGGAGATATTTGGGTGCGCATAAAGCCTATGGTGAAAAAGGAAAAAAAAATCATATGGAAAATAGAAAGAAGCTTTCTGAGAAACTGCTTTGTGTTTTGTGCATTCCTCTCACTGAATAAATGCTTCTTTTGATTGAGCACTTTGTAAACACTGTTTTTGTAGAATTTGCAAAAGGATATTTTGGACTGCAGTGATGCCTGTGGTGAGAAAGGAAATATCTTCAGATAAAAAATAAAAAGAAGCTTTTTGAGAAATGACGTTGTGATGTATGCATTCATGCCACAGAGTTAAACATTTTTTTGACTGAGCAGTTTGGAAAAAAATACTATCTTTCTATGATATGCGAAGTGACGTTAATTGGCACAAAAAGGCCTATGGTGAATTAGGAAATATTTTCAGTTAGAAACTGGAAAGAAGCATTATGAGAAACTGCTTTCTGATGTGTGTGTTCATCTCACAGAGTTAAATCTTACTTTTGATGGTACAGTTCGGAAACACTGTATTTATAGGAAATGTGTAGGGATATTTCGGAGCGCATTGAGGCCTAAGGTGGGAAAGGAAATATCTTCAGTAAAGAACTAGGCAGAAGTTTTCCAAGAAACTGCTTTGTGGTGTGTGTGTTCTTCTCACAGAGTTAAACGTTTCTTTTCATTTAGTAGTTTGGAAACACTGTTTTCATAGAATCTGCAAAGGGATATTTGGGAGACCACTGATGCCTATGGTGAAAAAGGAAATATCTTCAGATAAAAACTAGAAAGTCCTTTATCATTTTTCATTGCATTATTTGATTCTTCTCTCTTTTCTACTTTATTAGTCTTGCTAGTGGTCTATCAATTTTGTTGATCCTTTCAAAAAACCAGCTCCTGGATTCATTAAGTTTTTGAAGGGTTTTCTGTGTCTCTATTTCCTTCAGTTCTGCTCTGATTTTAGTTATTTCTTGCCTTCTGCTAGCTTTTGAATGTGTTTGCCCTTGCTTTTCTAGTTCTTTTAATTGTGATGTTAGGGTGTCAATTTTGGATCTTTCCTGCTTTCTCTTGTGGGCATTTAGTGCTATAAATTTCCCTCGACACACGGCTTTGACTGTTTCCCAGAGATTCTGGTATGTTGTGTCTTTGTTCTCATTGGTTTCAAAGAACATCTTTATTTCTGCCTTCATTTCATTATGTACCCAGTAGTCATTCAGGAGCAGGTTGTTCACTTTCCATGTAGCTGAGCAGTTTTGAGTGAGTTTCTTAATCCTGAGTTCTAGTTTGATTGCACTGTGGTCTGAGAGAGAGTTTGTTATAATTTCTGTTCTTTCACATTTGCTGAGGAGAGCTTTACTTCCAACTATGTGGTCAATTTTGGAATAGGTGTGGTGTGATGCTGAAAAAAATGTATATTCTGTTGATTTGGGGTAAAGAGTTCTGTAGATGTCTATTAGGTCTGCTTGGTGCAGAGCTGAGTTCAATTCCTGGGTATCCTTGTTAACTTTCTGTCTCGTTGATCTGTCTGACGTTGACAGTGGGGTGTTAAAGTACCCCATTATTATTGTGTGGGAGTCTAAATCTCTTTGTAGGTCACTCAGGACTTGCTTTATGAATCTGGGTGCTCCTGGAAAAGGTGCATATATATTTAGGATACTTAGCTCTTCTTGTTGAATTGATCCCTTTACCATTATGTAATGACTTTCTTTGTCTCTTTTGATCTTTGTTGGTTTAAAGTCTGGTTTTTCAGAGACTAGGATTGCAAACCCTGCCTTTTTTTGTTTTCCATTTGCTTGGTAGATCTTCCTCCAACCTTTTATTTTGAGACTATGTGTGTCTCTGCACGTGAGATGGGTTTCCTGAATACAGCACACTGATGGGTCTCGACTCTTTATCCAATTTGCCAGTCTGTGTCTTTTAATTGGAGCATTTAGTCCATTTACATTTAAAGTTAATATTGTTATGTGTGAATTTAATCCTGTCATTATGATGTTAGCTGGTTATTTTGCTCGTTAGTTGATGCAGTTTCTTCCTAGCCTCGATGGTCTTTACAATTGGCATGATTTTGCAGTGGCTGATACCGGTTGTTCATTTCCATGTTTAGTCCTTCCTTCAGGAGCTCTTTTAGGGTAGTCCTGGTGGTGACAAAATCTCCCAGCGTTTGCTTGTCTGTAAAGTATTTTATTTCTCCTTCACTTATGAAGCTTAGTTTGGCTGGATATGAAATTCTGGGTTGAAAATTCTTTTCTTTAAGAATGTTGAATATTGACCCCCAGTCTCTTCTGGCTTGTAGAGTTTCTGCGGAGAGATCCGCTGTTAGTCTGATGGGCTTCCCTTTGTGGGTAACCCGACCTTTCTCTCTGGCTGCCCTTAACATTTTTTCCTTCATTTCAACTTTGGTGAATCTGACAATTATGTGTCTTGGAGTTGCTCTTCTCGAGGAGTATCTTTGTGGCATTCTCTGTATTTCCTGAATCTGAATGTTGGCCTGCCTTGCTAGATTGTGGAAGTGCTCCTGGATAATATCCTGCAGAGTGTTTTCCAACTTGGTTCCATTCTCCCCGTCACTTTCAGGTACACCAGTGAGATTTAGATTTGTTCTTTTCACCTAGTCCCATATTTCTTGGAGGCTTTGTTCGTTTATTTTTATTCTTTTTTCTCTATACTTCCCTTCTCGCTTCATTTCATTCACTTCATCTTCCATCACTGATACCCTTTCTTCCAGTTGATCACATTGGCTCCTGAGGCTTCTGCATTCTTCACATAGTTCTCAAGCCTTGGCTTTCAGCTCCATCAGCTCCTTTAAGCACTTCTCTCTATTGGTTATTCTAGTTATACATTCATCTAAATTTTTTTCAAAGTTTTCAACTTCTTTGCTTTTGGTTTGAATTTCCTCCTGTAGCTCAGAGTAGTTTGATCATCTGAAGCCTTCTTCTCTCAACTCGTCAAAGTCATTCTCTGTCCAGCTTTGTTCTGTTGCTGGTGAGGAGCTGCATTCTTTTGGAGGAGGAGAGGCACTCTGCTTTTTAGAGTTTCCAGTTTCCCTCGTCTGCTTTTTCCCCATCTTTTTGGTTTTATCTACTTTTGGTCTTTGATGATGGTGATATACAGATGAGTTTTTGGTGTGGATGTCCTTTCTGTTTGTTAGTTTTCCTTCTAACAGACAGGACCCTCAGTGCAGGTCTGTTGGAGTTTGCTAGAGGTCCACTCCAGACCCTGTTTGCCTGGGTATCAGCAGTGGTGGCCTCAGAACAGCGGATTTTCATGAACCGCGAATGCTGCTGTCTGATCATTCCTCTGGAAGTTTTGTCTCAGAGGAGTACCCGGCCCTGTGAGGTGTCATCATGCTCTTATTGGGAGGAGCCTTCCAGTTAGGCTGCTCAGCGGTCAGGGGTCAGGGACCCACCTGAGGAGGCAGCCTTCCTGTTCTCAGACCTCCATCTCTGTGCTGGAATAACTGCTCTCTTCAAAGCTGTCAGAGAAAGACATTTAAGTCTGCAGAGGTTACTGCTGTCTTTTGTTTGTCTGTGCCCTGCCCCCAGATGTGGAGCCTACAGAGGCAGGCAGGCCTCCTTGAGCTGTGGTGGGCTCCACCCAGTTTGAGCATCTTGTCTGCTTTGTTTACCTAAGCAAGCCTGGGCAATGGCTGGCACCCCTCCCCCAGCCTTGCTGCCACCTTACAGTTTGGTCTCAGACTACTGTGCTAGCAATCAGTGAGACTCTGAGGGCATAGGACCCTCTGAGACAGGTGCGGGATATAATCTCCTGGCTTTATCCCTGGGATGCAAGGCTGGTTCAATATATGCAAATCAATAAATGTAATTCAGCATATAAACAGAACCAAAGACAAAAACCACATGATTATCTCAATAGATGCAGAAAAGGCCTTTGACAAAATTCAACAGCCCTTCATGCTAAAAACTCAATAAATTAGGTATTGATGGGACTCATCTCAAAATAATAATAGCTATCTGTTGCAAACCCACAGCCAATATCATACTGAATGGAAAAAAACTGGAAGCATTCCCTTTGAAAACTGGCACAATACAGGGATGCCCTCTCTCACCACTCCTATTCAACATAGTTTTGGAAGTTCTGGCCAGGGCAATTAGGCAGGAGAAGGAAATAAAGAGTATTCAATTAGGAAAAGAGGAAGTCAAATTGTCCGTGTTTGCAGATGACATGATTGTATATCTAGAAAACACCATTTTCTCAGCCCAAAATCTCCTTAAGCTGATAAGCAACTTCAGCAAAGTCTCAGGATACAAAATCAATGTACAAAAATCACAAGCATTCTTATACACCAACAACAGACAAACAGAGAGCCAAATCATGAGTGAACTCCCATTCATAATTGCTTCAAAGAGAATAAAATACCTAGGAATCCAACTTACAAGGGATGTGAAGGACCTCTTCAAGGAGAACTACAAATCACTACTCAATGAAATAAAAGAGGATACAAAGAAATGGAAGAACATTCCATGCTCATGGGTAGGAAGAATCAATATCGTGAAAATGGCCTCACTGCCCAAGGTAATTTATAGATTCAATGCCATCCCCATCAAGCTACCAATGACTTTCTTCACAGAATTGGAAAAAACTACTTTAAAGTTCATATGGAACCAAAAAAGAGCCCACATCACCAAGTCAATCCTAAGCTAAAAGAACAAAGCTGGAGGCATCACGCTCCCTGACTTCAAACTGTACTACAAGGCTACAGTAACCAAAACAGCATGGTACCAAAACAGAGATATAGATCAATGGAACAGAACAGAGCCCTCAGAAATAATGCTGCATATCTACAGTTATCTGATCTTTGAAAAACCTGAGAAAAACAAGCAATGGGGAAGAGATTCCCTATTTAATAAATGGTGCTGGGAAAACTGGCTAGCCATATGTAGAAAGCTGAAACTGGATCCCTTCCTTACACCTTAGACAAAAATTAATTCAAGATGGATTAAAGACTTAAACTTTAGACTTAAAACCATGAAAACCCTAGAAGAAAACCTAGGCATTACCATTCAGGACATAGGCATGGGCAAGGACTTCATGTCTAAAACACAAAAAACAATAGCAACAAAAGACAAAATTGACAAATGGGATCTAAATAAACTAAAGAGCTTCTGCACAGCAAAAGAAACTACCATCAGAGTGAACAGGCAACCTACAAAATGGGAGAAAATTTTCACAACCTACTCATCTGACAAAGGGCTAATATCCACAATCTACAATGAACTCAAACAAATTTACAAGAAAAAAGACAAATAACCCCATCAAAAAGTGGGTGAAGGATATGAACAGATACTTCTCAAAAGAAGACATTTATGCACCCAAAAAACACATGAAAAAATTCTCACCATCCCTGGCCATCAGAGAATTGCAAATCAAAACCACAATGAGATACCATCTCACACCAGTTAGAATGGTGATCATTAAAAAGTCAGGAAACAACAGGTGCTGGAGAGGATGTGGAAAAATAGGAACAGTTTTACACTGTTGGTGGGACTGTAAACTAGTTCAACCATTGTGGATGTTAGTGTGGCGATTCCTCAGGGATGTAGAACTAGAAATACCATTTGACCCAGCCATCCCATTACTGGGTATATACCCAAAGGACTATAAATCATTCTTCTATAAAGACACACGCACACGTATGTTTATTGTGGCACTATTCACAATAGGAAAGACTTAGAACCAACCCAAATGTCCAGCAATGATAGACTGGATTAAGAAAATGTGGCACATATACACCATGGAATACTATGCAGCCATAAAAATGAGGAGTTCATGTCCTTTGTAGGGACATGGATGAAATTGGAAATCATCATTCTCAGTAAACTATCACAAGGACAAAAAACCAAACACCACATGTTCTCACTCATAGGTGAGAATTGAACAATGAGAACACATGGACACAGGAAGGGGAATATCACACTCTGGGGATGGTTGTGGGTTGGGGGGATGGGGGAGGGATAGCATTAGGAGATATACCTAATGCTAAATGTTGAGTAAATGGGTGCAGCACACCAGCATGGCAGGTGTATACATATGTGCACATTGTGCACATGTACCCTAAAACTTAAAGTATAATAATAATAAAATAAAATAAAATTCTTTTGATTGAGCAGTTTGGAAACAGTCTTTTTGTGGAATCTGCAAGGGGATATTTTTGAGCTCTTGGAGGTCTATGGTGAAAAAGGAAATATCTTCACATAAAATATAGTCACAAGGTTTCTGATAAATAGGTTTGTGATGTTTGCATTCATCTATCAGAGGTAAACGTTTCTTTTCAATGAACAGATTGGAAACTCCGTTCTTGCAGAATCTTCAAAGGGATATTTGTGAGCGGTTTGACACCTATGGTGTAAAAGGAAATATCTACATATAAAAACCAGATAGAGACTTTCTGAGTAATTTCTTTGTGATGTGTGCATTCATTTCACAGAGTTGAACTTTTCTTTTGATTGAGCAGTTTCAAAACTGTCTTTTTGTAGAATCTGCAAAGGGACATTTCTGTGCCCTTTCAGGCCCATAGTGAAAAAGGAAATATCTTCACAAGAAAACCTACTCAGAAAGTTTCTGAGATACTTCTCTGTGATGTGTGCATTCATCTCACAGAGTTGAAACTTTCTTGTGATTGAGTAGTTTGGAAACAGTCTTTTTGTACAATCTGCAAAGGGGTAAATGTGAGAGGTATGAGTCCTGTGGTGAAAAAGGAAATATCCTTACATAAAAACTAAACAGAATGTTCCTGAGGTACTTTTCTGGGATGTGTGCATTCATTTCACAGAGCTGAAAGTTTCTTTTGATTGAGCATTTGGAAACAGTCTTTTTGTAGAACCTGCAAGCGGATATTTGTAAGCCACTTGAGTCCCATGCTGAAAAAGGAAATATCTTCACATAAAACCTAGACATAAGCTTTCTGAGAAACTTATTTTTGATGTGTGCATTCATCTCACAGAGGTGAAACTTTCTTTTCATTGAGCGGTTTGTAAACAGTATTTTTGTACAATATGCAGAGGGATATTTGTGAGTGGTTTGAGGCCTATGGTGAAAAAGGAAATATCTTCACATAAAAACAAGACAGAAGCTTACTGTCTAACTTCTTTGTGATGTGTGCATTCATCACACAGAGGTGAAACTTTCTTTTGCTTGACCAGCTTGGAAACAGTGTTTTGTAGAATCTGCAAAGGGATGTTTTTGAGTGCTTTTACCTGTGGTGAAAAAGGAAATATCTTCACAAAAGAACTAGACAGAAGCTTTCTGAGAAACTTCTGTGTGATGTGTGCTTTGATCTCACATAGTTGAACCTTTCTTTTGATTGAGCAGTTTGGAAATAGTCTTTTTGTAGCATTTGTAAAGGGATAATTGTGAGCCCTCTGAGGTCTATAGTGAAAAAGGAAGTGTCTTCACATTAAAACAAGTCAGAAGGTCTCTGAGAAAATGCCTTGTGATGTGTGCCTTCATCTCACATAGGTAGAAGTTTCTTTTCATTGAGCAGATTGGAAAAGCTGTTCTTGAAGAATCTGCAAAGGATTTGTGAGCGCTTCTTGGCCTATGGGGAAAAAGGAATTATCTTCCCATAAAAACTAGACAGAAGCTTTCTGAGAAACTTCTGTCTGATGTGTGCATTCATCTCACAGAGCTGAACTTTCCTTTTGATTGAACAGTTTGGCAACAGTCTTTTTGTAGCATCGGCAAAAGGATATTTGTGAGCAGTTTGAGGCCCTTGATGAACAACGAAATATCCTCATATAAAAACTAGACAGAAGCTTTCTGAGAAACTTCTTTGTGATGTGTGTATTCATCTCACAGAATTGAACCTTTCTTTTGATTGAGCCGATTGGATACAGTCTTTTTGTGGAAACTGCAATGGGATATTTGTGAGCCCTTTAAGGCCTATGGTGAAAAAGGAAATATGTTCACATAAAAACTAGACAAAATCATTCTCAGAAACTTCTTTGTGATGTGTGCATTCACCTCACAGGGATAAAGGTTTTGTTTCAATGAACTGATTAAAAGCTCTGTTCTTCTGGACTTTGCAAAGGGATATTTGTGAGCACTTTGAGGCCAATGGTGAAAAAGGAAGTATCTTCAAATGAAAACTATACATTGAGGACTATGGTGAAAAAGGAAATATCTTCACATAAAAACTAGACAGAAGCATTCTGAGAAACTTCTTTGTGATGAGTGCATTTCTCTCACAGAGTTGAACCTTTCTCTTCATGGAGCAGTTTAGAAACAGTCTTTTTGTACAATCTGCAAGGGGTATTTGTAAGTGGTATGAGGCCTATGGTGAAAAAGTAAATATCTTCACATAAAAACTAGACAGAAACAATCTGAGAAATTTCTTTGTGATGTGTGCAGTCATCTCACAGAGTTGAGCCTTTCTTTTGATTGAGCAGTTTGGGAACTGTCTTTTTGTAGAATCTGCAAAGGGATATTTGTGAGCCCTTTGAGGCATGTGGTGAAAAAAGGAAATATCTTCAAATAAAAACTAGACAGAAACTTTCTGAGAAACTTATTTATGATGTATGCATTCATCTCACAGAGGTGAACCTTTCTCGTGATTGACCAGTTTGGAAACAGTCTTTTTGTACAATGTGCAAAGGGATATTTGTGAGCAGTTTCAGGCCTAGGCTGAAAAAGGAAATATCTTCACACAAAAACTAGACAGAAGCATTCAGAGAAACATCTTTGTGATGTGTGCATTCATCTCACAGAATTGAACCATTCTTTTCATGGAGCAGTTTTTAACCAGTCTTTTTGTAGAATCTGCAAAGGGGTATTTGTGAGTGCTTTGAGGTCTATGGTGAAAATGAAAATATCTTCACATAAAAACTAGTCAGAAGCATTCTGAGGAAATTCTCTCTGATGTGTGCATTCATCTCACAGAGTTGAACGTTTCTTTTGATTGAGCAGTTTGGAAACAGTCTTTTTGTAGAAACTGCAACGGGATATTTGTGGGCCATTGGAGGCCTATGGTGAAAAAGGAAATATCTTCACATAAATACTCGTCAGAAGGTTTCTGAGAAACTGCTCTGTGGTGTGTACATTCATCTCTCAGAGGAAAAATGTTTATTTTCATTGAGCAGTTTGGAAACTCGGTTCTTGTACAATGCGCAAAGGGATATTTTTGATCCATTTGAGTCCTATGCTGAAAATGGAAATATCTTCACATAAAAAATAGACAAAAGCTTTCTGCAAACTTTTTTGTGACGTGTGCATTCATCTTGAACTTATCTTTTGATTCAGCAGTTTGGACACAGTCTTTTTGTAGAATCTTCAAAGGGATATTTGTGAGTGGTTTGAGGCCTATGGTGAAAAAGGAAATATCTTCACATAAAATCTAGACAGAAGCTCCCTGAGAAACTGCTTTGTGATGTGTGGATTCATCTCACAGAAGTAAAAGGATCTTTTCTTTGAGTAGATTGGAAACTCTGCTCTTGTAGTATCTGCAAAGTGATATTTGTGAGTGGTTTGAGGCCTATGGTAGAAAAGGAAATATCTCACATAAAAACTATATAGAAGTTTGTGAGAAACTTCTTTGTGATGTGTGCATTCGTCTCACAGAGTTGAACCTTTCTTTTGATTGAGCAGTTTGCAAACAGTCTTTTTGTAGAACCTGCCATGGGACATTTGTGAGCCCTTTGAGGCATATGGTGAAAGAAGAAATATCTTCACATAAAAATTAGAAGCTTTCTGAGAGACTTCTTTGTGATGTGCCCATTGATCTCAGAGAGTTGAAACTTTCTTTTGATTGAGCAGCTTGGAGACAGTCTTTTTGTAGAATCTGCTAAGGGACATTTTTGAATGCTTTGAGGCCTATGGTGAAAAAGGAATTATATTTACATAAAAACTAGACAGGCGTTCTTTGAGAAACTTCTTTGTGATGTGTTCATTCATCTCACAGAGTTGAACATTTCTTTTGATGGAGCATTTTGGAAACTGTCTTTTTGTGAAATCTGCAAAGGAATATTTGGGAGCCCTTGGAGACCTATGGTGAAAAAGGAAATATCTTCACATGAAAAATAGTCAGAAGGTTTCTGAGAAACTGCTTTGTGATGTGAGCACTCATCTCACAGAGAGAAACTTTTCTTTTCTTTCAGCAGACTAGAAACTCTGTTCTTGTAGAACCTGCAAAGTCATATTTTTGAGCATTTCTAGGCATATGGTGAGAAAGGAGATATCCTCATATAAAAAACAGACAGAAGGTTTCTGAGAAAATTCTTTGTGATGAGGGCACTCATCTCACAGAGTTGAACCTTTCTTTTCTTTGAGCAGTTTGGGAACAGTCTTTTTGTAGAATCTGCAAAGGGATATTTGTAGTGCTTTTTGGCCTATGGTGCATAAGGAAATATCTTCCCATGAAAACTAGACAGAAGCTTTCTTAGAAACTGCTTTGTGATGTGTTCATTCATGTCACAGTGTTGAATATTTCTCTTGTTTGAGCAGTATGGAAACAGTCTTTTTGTAGAATCTGCAAAGGAATATTTGTGAGCCCTGTTAGGCCTATGGTGAAAAAGGAAATATCTTCACATAAAAACTAGACAGAAGCTTTCTGAGAAATTTCTTTGTGATGTGTGCTTTCATGTCACAGACTTGAAAATTTCTTTTGTTTGAGCAGTTTGGAAACACTGTTTTTGTGGAATCTGCAAGGGGATATTAGTGAACAGTTTGAGGCTTACGGTGAAAAAGGAAATATCTTCACATAAAAAATAGACAGAAGCATTCTGAGAAACTTCTTTGTGAAGTCTCCATTCATCTCTTTTCATTGAGAAGTTTGGAAATTATCTTTCTGTAGAATCTGCCAAAAGATATTTGGACCATTTGATCCCTATGGTGAAAAAGGAAATATCTTCACATAAAACTAGGCAGGAGCTTCCTGAGAAACTCCATTGTGGTGGGTGCATTCATCTCACAGAGTTGAAAATTTCTCTTGATTGACCAGTTTGGAAATAATGTTTTAGCAGAATCTGCAAATTGATATTTGTGAGCTTTTTGATGCCTGTGGTGAAAAAGGAAATATCTTCACATGAAAATTAGACAGAAGCACTCTGAGAAACTTCTTTGTGATGTCTCCATTCTTCTCACAGAGGTGAAACTTTCTTTACTTAGAGCAGTTTGGAAATAGTGTTTTTGTAGTATCTGCCAAGGGATATTTGGAGCACTTTGAGGCCTATGGTGAATGAGGGAATATCTTAACATAAAAACTAGACAGAAGCATTCTGAGAAACTTTTTTGTGTTGTGTGAATTCATCTCAGAGTTCAATCTTTCTTTTCATTGAGCAGTTTTGAAACAGTCTTTTTGAGGTATCTGCAAAGGGATATTTAGAGCGCTTTGAGCCCAATGGTGAAAAACTAAAATCTTACCATAAAAACTAGACAGAAGCATTCTGAGAAGCTTCTTGGCTATGTGTGCATTCATATCACAGAGTTGAACGTTTCATTGAGCAGTTTGAAAACAGTCTTTTAGTAGAATCTGCAGAGGGATATTTGGAGCACTTTGAGGCCTATGTTGAAAAAGGAAATATCTTCACATAAAAACTAGACAGAAGCTTTCTGAGAAGCATCATTGTGATGTGTGCATTCATCTCATGAAGCTAAACCTTTCACTTGATTCAGCAATTTGGAAACAGTCTTTTTCTACAATCTGCAAAGGGATATTTTTGAGCAATTTGAGGCCTATGGTAAAAAACGAAATATCTTCACCTAAAAGCAAGACAGAATCATTCTGTGAAATTTCACTGTGATGTGTGCATTCATCTCACAGAGTTGAATCTTTCTTTTGATTGAGTAGTTTGGAAAAAGTCTCTCTGTAGCATTTGCAAAAGGATGTTTGTGAGCCCTTTGAGGCCTATGGTGAAAAGGGAAATAACTTCACACAAAAATTAGACAGAAGATTCCTGAGAAACTACTTTGTTATGTGTGTATTCATCTCACGGAGTTGAACCTTTCTTTTCTTTTCTTTTTTTTTGGGAGTTGAGTTTGGCAAAGATTTCTTTTTTTAAACTTATTATTATACTTTAAGGTTTAGGGTACATGTGTACTATGTGCAGGTTAGTTACATATGTATACGTGTGCCATGCTGGTTGGTGCGCTGCACCCACTAACTCGTCATCTAGCATTAGGTATATCTCCCAGTGCAATCCCTTCCCCCTCCCCCCACCCCAAAACAGTCCCCAGAGGGTGATGTTCCCCTTCCTCTGTCCATATGTTCTCATTGTTCAATTCCCACCTATGAGTGAGAATATGCAGTGTTTGGTTTTTTGTTCTTGTAATAGTTTACTGAGAATGATGATTTCCAATTTCATCCATGTCCTTACAAAGGACATGAACTCATCATTTTTTATTACTGCATAGTATTCTGTGGTGTATATGTGCCACATTTTCTTAATCCAGTCTATCATTGTTGGACATTTGGGTTGGTTCCTTCATTGAGCAGTTTTGAAGCAGTCTTTTTGTAGAATCTGTCAAGGGATATTTGGAGCGATTTGTGTCCTATGGTGAAAAAGGAAATATCTTCATATAAAAAGTAGACAGAAGCTTTCTGAGAAACTTCTTTGTGATGTGCACATTTATCTCACAGGGTTGATATTTTCTTTTGTTTGAGCAGTTTGGGAATAGTCTTTTTGTAGAAGCTGCAAGGGGATATTTTTGAGCCCTTGGAGGCCTACGGTGAAAAAGGAAATATCTTCACATAAAAACTAGAAAGAAGCTTTCTCAGGAACTTCTTTGTGATGTGTGCATTTATCTCACAGAGGTGAACTTTCTTTTGCTTGACCAATTTGGCAACAGTGTTTTTGTAGAATATGCAAAGGGATATTTTTGAACTCTTGGATGCCTATGGTGAAAAAGGAAATATCTTCACATAATATTTACACAGAAGCTCTCTGAGAAACTTATTTGTGATGTGTGCATTAATCTCACAGAGTTGAACCTTTCTTTTGATTGAGAAGTTTGCAAACAGTCTTTTTGTAGAATCTGCAAAGGGACATTTGTGAATGCTTTGAGTCCTATGGTGAAAAAGGAAGTATCTTCACAAAAAACCTAGACAGAAGCTTTCTGAGAAACTTCTTTGTAATGTGTGCATTCGTCTCACAGAATTGAACATTTCTTTTATTTGAGCAATTTGGAAACAATCTTTTTGTAGAATTTGAAAAGTGACATTTGTGAATCCTTTGATTCCTACGGTGAAAAAAGAAATATCTTCACATAAAAACTAGGCAGAAAGTTTCTGAGAAACTGCTTTCTGACGTTTGCATTCATCTCACAGAGGTAAACATTTCTTTTTGTTTAGCAGATTGGAAGCTCTGTTCTTGCATAATCTGCAAAGCGATATTTGTGAGCGCTTTGAGGTCTATAGTGAAAAAGGAAATATCTTCACATATAAACTAGACAGAAGCTTTGTGAGAAACTTATTTGTGATGTGTACATTCACCTCACAGAGTTGAACCTTTCTTTTGATTAAGTAGTTTGCAAACAGTCTTTTTGCAGGATCTCCAAAGGGATATTTGTGAGTGGTTTGAGGCCTATGGTGAAAAAGGAAATATCTTTATATAATAACTAGACAGAAGGTTTCTGAGAAACTGATTGTCATGTGTGCATTTGTCTCACAGAAGTAAATGTTTCTTTCCATTGAGCAGATAGGCAACGCTCTTCTTGTAGAATCTGCAAAGGGATATTTGTGATCGCTTTGAGGCCCATGGTGAAAAAGGAAGTATTTTCACATAAAAACTAGTAAGAAACTCTCTGAGAAAGTTCTTTGTGATGTGTGCATTCATCTCACATAGTTGAACTTTTCTTTTGATTGAGTAGTTTGGAAACAGTCTTTTTGTGGAAAATGCAAAGGGATATTTGTGAGCAGTTTGAGGTCTATGGTGAAAAAGGAAGTGTCTTCACATAAAAACTAGACAGAAGCTATCCAAGAAACTTCTTTGTGTTGTGTGCATTGATCTCACAGAGTTGAAACATTCTTTCCATTAAGGAGCTTGGAAGCCGTCTTTTGTAGAATCTGGGAAGGGATATTTGTGATCCCTTTGAGGCCTATGTTGAAAAAAGAAGTATATTCACATAAAAACCAGACAGAAGCTTTCTGAGAAACTTCTTTGTGATGTGTTCATTCATCTCACAGTTTTGAAAATTTCTTTTGATTGAGCAGTTTGGAAACAGTATTTTTGTAGAATCTGCAAGGGGATATTTTTGAGCTCTTGGAGGCCTATGGTGAAAAAGGAATTATCTTCAGCAGAAAACTTAAAAGAAGGTTTCTGAGAAATGGCTTCAGATGTGTGCATTCATCTCACAGAGTTAAACATTTCTTTTCATTCAGTAGTTTGGAAACTGTTCTTGTAGAATATGCAAAAGGAATATTTATGAGCGCTTTGTGACCTATGGGGAAAAGGAAATATCTTCACATAAAAACTAGACAGAAACTTTCTGAGAATCTTCTTTGTGATGTCTGCATTCATCTCAAAGGTTTGAACCTTTTCTTTAATTGAGCAGTTTGGAAACAGTCTTTTATAGAATCTGCTAAGGGATATTTCTGTGCGTTATGAGTCCTATGGTGAAAAAGGAAATATTTTCACAAAAAAACTAGACAATAGTTTTCCGAAAAATTTCTTTGTGATGTGTGCATTCATCTCACAAATTTGAACCATTCTTTTGATTGAGCAGTTTGGAAAAAGAATTTTTGTAGAATATGGAGAGGGATATTTTTGAGCCCCTTGTGGCCTATGATGAAAAAGGAAATATCTTCACCTAAAAACTAGACAGAAGGCTTCCGAGAAACTGCTTTGTGATATGTGCATTCATCTCACAGAGCTAAAGGTTTTATTTCATTGAGCAGATTGGAAAATCTGTTCTTGTAGAATCTGTAAAGGGATATTTGTGACCGCTTTGAGGTCTATGGTGAAAAAGGAAATATCTTTACATAAAACCTAGACAGAAGGTTTCTGAGAAACTACTTTCTGATGTGTGCATTCCTCTCACAGAGTTGAATCCTTCTTTTGATGGAGCAGTTTGGAAACAGACTTTTTGTAGAATCTGCTAAGGGATAATTGTGTGCGTTTTGAGGCCTATGGTGAAAAAGGAAATATTTCCACTATTTCTTCACTTTTTCACTATTTCTTCACTTATTCACTTTTCCTCATTACTCACTAGAAAACTAGAGAGTAGGTTTCTGAGAAACTTCTTTGAGATGTGTGCATTCATCTCACAGAGTGGAACCTTTCTTTTGATTGAGGAGTTTTGAAACAGTCTTCTTGTAGAATCTGCAAGTGGATATTTGGAGCGCTTTGAGGCCTGTGGTGGAAAAGGAAATATCTTCACATAAAAACTAGACAGAAGCATTCTGAGAAACTTATTTGTGATGTCTGCATTCAACTCACAGAGTTGCACCATCCTCTTGATTGAGCAGTTTGGAACCAGTCTTTTTGTACAATCTGCAAAGGGATATTTGTGAGCAGTTTGAGGCCTGTGGTGAAAAAGGAAATATCTTCACATAATAACTAGACAGAAGCATTCTGAGAAACCTCTTTGTGATGTGTACATTCATCTCAAAAAGTTGAACCTTTCTTTCAATTGAGCAGTTTGGAAGCAGTCTTTTTGTAGAATCTGCCAAGGAATATTGGGAACACTTTGAGGACTATGGTGAAAAAGAAAATATCTTCATATAAAAACTAGACAGAAGCATTTTGAGAATCTTCTTTGTTATGTGTGCATTCATCTCGCAGAGTTGAACCTTTCTTTTGATTCAGCAGTTTGGAAACAGTCTTTTTGTAGAATCTGCAAATGGATATTTGGAGAGATTTGAGGCCTATGGTGAAAAAGGAAGTATCTTCACATAAAAATTAGATGTTTTCTGAGAAATTTCTTTGTGATGTGTGATTTTGTCTCACAGAATTGAACATTTCTCTTGATCGAGCAGTTCTTAAACAGTCTTTTTCTACAATCTGCAATGGGATATTGGTGAGCGGTTTGAGGCCTATGGTGAAAAAGGAAATATCTTCACATAAAAACTAGACAGAAGCTTTCTGAGAAACTTCTTCATGACATATGCATTTATCACACAGAGTTTAACTTTCCTTTTTATGGAGCAGTTTGGGAACCATCTTTTTATAGAAAATGTAAAGGGTTATTTTTGAGCCTTTTGAGGCCCATGGTGGAAAAGGAAATATCTTCACATAAAAATAAGACAGAGGCATTCTAGGAAACTTCCTTGTGATGTGTGCATTCATCTCACAGAGTTGAGACTTTCTTTTCATTGAGAAGTTTGGAAACAGTCTTTTTGTAGAACCTGCAAATGGATATTTGGAGATCTTTGTGGCCTATGGAGAAACAGTAAACATATTCACATAAAAACTAGACAGAAGGTTTCCGAGAAACACTTTGTGATTTGTGATTCCATCCCACAGAGTTGAACCATTCTTTTGATTCTTCAGTTTGGAAACAGTCTTTTTGCAGTATCTGCAAGTGGACATTTGGTGCGCTTTCAGTACAAAGGTAAAAAAGGAAATATCTCCACATAAAAACTACACAAAAGCTTTCTGAGAAACTGCTTTGTGATGTTTGCATTCTTCTCACAGAGCTGAAACTTTCTTTTGATTGAGAACTTTGGAAACAATCTTTTTGTAGTATCTCCAAAGGGATATTTGTGAGCAGTTTGAGGCCTATGGTGAAAAAGGAAATATCTACCCATAAAAATTAGACAGAAGCTTTTGGAGAAAACTTTTGTGATGTGTGCATTCATCTCACAGAATTGAACATTTCCTTCAATCGAGCAGTTTCAAAACAGTCATTTTGTAGAATCTGCCAAGGGATATTTGGAGTGATTTGAGGCCTACTGTGAGAAAGGAAATATCTTTACATAAAAACTAGACAGAAGCATTCTGAGAATCTTCTTTGAGATGTGTGCATTCATCTCAGAGAGTTGAACCTTTCTCTTGCATGAGCAGTTTGGAGACAGTCTTTTTGTACAATATGCCAAAGGATAATTGTGAACGGTTTGAGGCCTATGGTGAAAAATGAAATATCTTCACATAAAAACAAGACAGAAGCATTCTGATAGACTTATTTGTGACGTGTGCACTTTTCTCACAGAGTTGAATCTCTCTTTTCATCAAGAAGTTTGGAAACAGTCTTTTTGTAGAATCTTCAAAGGGATATTTGGAACACTTGAGGCCCATGGTGAAAAAGAAATATCTTCACATAAAAAGTAGACAGAAGTTTCCTTTGTGATGTGTGCTTTCATCTCTCAGAATTGAATTTTCTCTTGATTGAACAGTTTGGAAACAGTCTTTATCTATGCTCTGCAAAGGGATATTTGTGAGCATTTTGAGGCCTATAGTGAAAAAGGAAATATCTTCACATAAAAACTAGACAGAAGCTTTCTGAGAAACTTCTTTGTGATGTGTGCATTTATCTGACAGAGATGAACCTTTCTTTTGATCGAGAAGTTGGGAAAGAGTCTTTTTCTACAGTCTGCAAAGGCATATTTGAGGAGTTTGAGGCCTATGGTGAAAAAGGAAATATCTTCAGATAAAAACTAGACAGAAGATTTCTGAGAAACTTCTCTGTGATGTGTGCATTCATCTAACAGAGTTGAAGCTTTCTTTTGATTCAGCAATTTGGAAACACCCTTTTTTTTTAATAATCTGCCAAGGGATATTTGGAGCGCTTTGAGGCCTATGGTGAAAAGGGAAATATCTTAACATAAAACTTGACAGAATCAGTCTGAAAAACTTTTTTGTGAGGTGTGCATTCATCTCACAGAGTTAAACCTTTGTTTTCATTAAGCAGTTTTGAAACAGTCTTTTTGTAAAATCTACAAAGGGATATTTGGAGCACTTTGAGGCCTATGGTGTAAAAAGGAATGTCTTCATGTAAAAACTAGACCGAAGCTTTCTGAGAAACCTCTTTGCATTGCTTGCATTCATCTGACAAAGTTTAACCTTTCTCTTGATTGAGGAGTTTGGAAACATTCTTTTTGTGCAGTCTGCAAAGGAATATTTGTGAGTGGTTTGAGGCCTATGGTGGAAAAGGAAATATCTTCACATGAAACTGGACAGAAGTTTTCTGAGAAACTTCTTTGTAATGTGTGCATTCAATTTACAGAGTTGAAATTTTCTTTTCATTAAGCCGTGTGGAAACAGTCTTTTTGGAGTATCTGCAAAGGGATACTTGTGAGTCCCTTGAGGCCTATGGTGAAAAAGGAAATATTTTCACATAAAAACAAGACAGCAGATTTCTGAGGAAATTCTTTGTGATGTGTGCTTTCAACTCACAGAGTTGAAACTTTCTTTTGATTGAGCAATTTGGAATCTGTCTGTTTGTAGAATCTGCAAATGGATACTGGAGTGCTTTGAGGCCTATGGTGAAAAAGGAAATAACTTCACATAAAAAGTAGACAGAAGCATCCTGAGAAACATCTTTTTGATGTGTGCTTTCATCTCACATAGTTGAACCTTTCTTTTCATTGAGCAGTTTGGAAATAGTCTTTTTGTAGAATCTGCAAAGGGATATTTGGAGTGCTTTGAGGCCTAATTTAATAGGGAAATGTCTTCACATAAAAACTAGATGGAAGCTTTCTGAGAAACTTCTTTGTGATGTGTGCATTCTTCTCACAGTTTTGAACCTTTCTCTTGATTGAGCAGTTTGAAAACAGTCTTTTTGTACAATCTGCAAAGGGATATTTTTGAGTAGTTTGAGGCCTATGGAGAAAAAGGAAATATTTTCACATAAACACTATACAGAATCATTCTGAGAAACTTCTTTGTGATGTGTGCATTCACCTCACAGGGTTGAACCTTTCTTTTCATTGAGCAGTTGGGAAACAGTGTTTTTGTAGAATCCACAAAGGGACACTTGTGAGGCCTTTCAGGCCTATGGTGAAAAAGGAAATACCTTCACATAAATACAAGACAGAAGCTTTCTGAGAAACTTCTTTGTGATGTGTGCTTTCATCTCACAGAGTTGAAAATTTCTTTTGAGTGAGTAATTTGAAAACATCTTTTTTTTGGAATCTGCAAAGGGATATTTGTAGTGCTTTGAGGCATATGGTGAAAGGGGAAATATCTTAACATAAAAACTAGACAGAAGCATTCTGAGAAACTTCTTCGTGATGTGTGCATTCATCTCACAGAGTTGAACCTTTCTTTTCATTGAGCAGATTGGATACAGTCTATTTGTGGGATCTGCCAAGGGATATTTGGAGTGATATGAGGCCTACGATAAAAATGGAAATATCTTTACATAAAAATTAGACAGAAGCATTATGAGAAACATCTTTGTGATGTGTGATTTAATCTCACAGAGTACAACTTATCTTTTCATTGAGCAGTTTGAAAACAGTCCTTTTGTAGAATCTGCAAAAGGATATTTCGAGCGCTTGAGGCCTATATTGAAAAAGGAAATATCTTCACATAAAAAATAGACAGAATCATTCTGAGAAACTTCTTTGTGATTGGTGCATTCATCTCACAGAGTTGAACATTTCTCTTCATTAAGCCGTTTCAAAACAGTCTTTTTGTACAATCTGCAAAGCGATATTTGTGAGTGGTTTGAGGCATAGAGTCAAAAAGTAAATATTTTCATATAAAAACTAGACAGCAACATTCTGATAGACTTCTTTGTGATGTGTGAATTCCTCTCAAGGAGGTGAAACTTTCTTTTCATTGAGCAGTTTGGAAACAATCTTTTTGTAGAATCTGCAAAGGAATATTTGGAGCCCTCTGAGGCCTATGGTAAAAAAGGAAATATCTTCACATAAAAATTAGACAGAAACTTTCTGAGAAACTTCTTTGTGATGTGAGAATTCATCTCTCAGAATTAAACTTTCTCTTGATCGAGCTGTTTGCAAAACAGTCTTTTTCTACAATCTGCAAAGGGATATTTCTGAGCGTTTCGTGGTCTATGGTGAAAAAGGAAATATCTTCATACAAAAACTAGACAGAAGCTTTCTGAGAAACTGTTTGAGATGTGTGCATTCATCTCACAGAGTTGAACCTTTATTTTGATTGAGCCTCTTGGAAACAGTCTTTTTGCACAAATTGCAAAGGGATATTTTTGAGCAGTTTGAGTACTATGGTGAAAAAGGAAATATCTTCACATAAAAACCTGACAGAAGCTTTCTGAGAAACTTCCTTGTGAAGTGCGCAGTAATCTCAGAGATGAAACTTCCTTTCCATTAAGCAGTTTGGAAACAGACTTTGTGGAGAATCTGCCAAGGGATAATTGGAGTGCTTTCAGGGCTATGGTGAAAAAGGAAATATTTTAACATAAAAACTAGACAGAAGCATTCAGAGAAACCTTTTGTGATGTGTGCATTCATCTCACAGAGCTGAATTTTTCTTTTGATTGAGCACTTAGGTAACACTCTTTTTGTAGAATCTCTCTGTCAAGGGATATTTCGAGTGCTTTGAGGCCTATGGTGAAAAAGGAAATACCTTAACATAAAAACTAGAGAGAAGCAATCTGTGAAACTTGTTTGTGATGTGTGCATTTATCTCAGAGATGTGAACCTTTTCTCTCATTGAGCAGTTTTGAAACAGTCTTTTCGTATAATCTGCAAAGGAATATTTGGAGGGCTTTGAGGCCTATTGGGAATAAGGAAATATCTTCACATAAAAACTAGACAGAAGCATTCTGAAAAACTTCCTTGTGACATGTGCATTCATTTCACAGTGTTGAACATTTGTTTTGAATGAGCAGTATGGAAACAGTCTTTTTGTAGAATCTGAAAAGGGATATTTGTGAGTCCATTGTGGCCGACAGTGAAGTAGGAAATATCTTCACATAAAAACTAGACAGAAGCTTTCTGGAAACTTCTTTATGATGTGTGCTTTCATCTCACAGTGTTGAACCTTTCTTTTGATTGAGCAATTTGGAAACAGTCTTTTTGTAGAATCTCCAAATGCATATTTGGAGTGCTTTGAGGCCTATGGTGAAAAACGAAATATCTTCAATTAAAACCATACAGAAGCTTTCTGAGAGACTTCTTTGTGATGTGTGTATTAATCTTACCATGTTGAACCTTTCTTCTGGTTGAGTAGTTTGGAAACTGTCTTTTTCTAGTATTTGAAAAAGGATATTTGTGAACAGTTTGAGGCCTATGGTGAAATAGGAAATATCTTCAAAGATAAACTAGACAGAAGCTTTCTGAGAAACTTATTTGTGATGTGTGCTCTCATTTCACAGAGTTGAACGTTTCTTTTGATTGAGCAGTTTGGAAACAGTCTTTTTGTAAAATCTCCAAGTGGATATTTGAGTGCTTTGAGGCCTAAGGTGAAAAAGGAAATATCTTCAAATAAAAAGTAGTCAGAAGTTTTCTGAGAAACTTCTTTGTGATGTGTGCATTCGTCTCAAAGAGTTGAAGCATTCTTTTGATTGAGCAGTTTGGAATCAGTCTTTCTGTAGAATCTGCAGAGGGATATTTGTGAGCGGTTTGAGACCTATGGTGAATAAGGAAATATCCCCACATAAAAATGAGACAGGATTCTGAGAAACTTCTTTGTGATGTGTGTATTCATCTTGCAGTGTTGAACCTTTATTTTGAATGAGCAGTTTGGAAACAGTCTTTTTGTAGAATCTGCAAACTGATATTTGTTAATGGTTTAAGGCCTATTTTAAAAAAAGAAATATCTTCTCATAAAAACTAGACAGAAGAATTCTGAGAAACTTCTTTGTGATGTGTGCATTCATCTCACAGAGCTGAAACTTTCTTTTGATAGAGGAGTTTGGAAACAGTCTTTTTGTAGATTCTGCGAAGGGATATTTGTGAGTGGTTTGAAGCGTATGGTGAAATAGGAAATATCTTCACATAAAAACTAGACAGAAATTTTCTGAGAAACTTCTTTGTGATGTGTTCATTTATCTCACAGAGTTGAATCTTTCTTTTGGTTGAGCAGTTTGGAAAGAGTCTTTTTGTGGAATCTGCAAATGGATATTTGGAGTGCTTTTAGGCCCATGGTGAAAAAGGAAATATCTTCAAATAAAAACTTGACAGAATCTTTCTGAGAAACTTCTTTGTGATGTGTGCATTCTTCTCACAGAGTTGAACCTTTCTTTTGATTGGGCAGTTTGGAAACAGTCTTTTTGTGGAATCTGCAAAGGGATATCTGTTAGCCTATTGAACTATCTGAGAAACTTCTTTGTGACGTGTGCATTCATCTCACAGAGATTAACATTTATTTTGCGTAAGCAGTATGTAAACAGTCTTTTTGTAGAATCTGCAATGGGGTATTTGTGAGCCCATTGAGGCCTACAGTAAAATAGGAAATATCTTCACATAAAAACTATACAGAAGTTTTTTGACAAACTTCTTTGTGATGTGTGCTTATATCTCACAGAGTTCCACCTTTCTTTTAATTGAGCAGTTTGCAAACAGTCTTTTTGTAGAATCTGCAAAGTGATATATGTGAGGGTATTGAGGCCTATAGTGAAATAGGAAATATATTCACATAAAAACTACACAAAATTTTTCTGAGAAACTTCTTTGTGATGTGTGCATTCGTCTCACAGAGTTGAACATTTCTTTTGATTGAGCAGTTTTGAAACACTCTTTTTGTAGAATCTGCAAAGGGATATCTGTGAGCCTATTGAGGCCTGTAGTGAAATAAGAAATATGTTCACATAAAATCTCGACAGAAGTTTTCTGAGAAACTAATTTGTCATCTGTGCTTTCAATTCACTGAGATGAACCTTTTTTTTGATTGAGCAGTTTGGAAACAGTGTTTTTGTACAATCTGCAATTGGGTATTTGTAGTGCTTTGAGACCTATGGTGAAAAAGGAAATATCTTCACATAAAAATTAGACAGAAGCATTATGTGGAACTTCTTTGTGATGTGTGCATTGATCTCAAAGACTTGAACATTTCCTTTGATTCAGCAGTTTGGTAACAGTCTTTTTGTAAAATCTCCAAATGATTATTTTAGGGGTTTGACACCTATGGTGAAAAAGGAAATATCTTGAAATAAAAACTAGACAGAAGTTTTGTGAGAAACTTCGTTGTGATGTGTGCATTCTTCTCACAGAATTGAAACTTTCTTTTGATTGAGAAGTTTGGGAACAGCCTTTCTGTAGAATCTGCAGAGGGATATTTGTGATCAGTTTGAGGCCTATGATGAATAAGGAAATATCTTCACATAAAAACTAGACAAAGCATTCTGAGAAACTTCTTTGTGATGTGTGTATTCATCTCAAAGAGTTGAACCTTTCCTTTGACTGAGGAGTTTGGAAAGAGTCTTTTTGTAGAATCAGCAAATGGATATTTGGAGCGCTTTGTGGCCTATGGTGAAAAAGGTAATATTTTCACATAAAAACAAGACAGAAGCATTCTGAGAAACTTATTTGTGATGTGTGAATTCATCTCACAGAGTTGAACCTTTCTTTTGATTGAGCAGTTTTGAAACAGTCTTTATGTATAATCTGCAGAGGAATATTGGTGAGAAGTTTCAGGCCCATGATGAAAAAGGAAATATCTTCACATAAAAACTAGACAGAAGCATTCTGAGAAACTTCTTTGTGATGTGTGCATTCTCCTCACGGATTTGAACATTTCTTTTGAAAGAGCAGTACAGAAACAGTCTTTTTGTAGTATCTACAAAGGGATATCTGTGAGCCCATTGCAGCTGACAGTGAAATAGGAAATATCTTCACATAAAAACTAGACAGAAGCTTTCTAGAAACTTCTTTATAATGTGTGCTTTCGTCTCACAGAGTTGAACCTTTCTTTTGATTGAACAGTTTAGAAACAGTGCTTTTGTAGTATCTCCAAATGGATATTTGGAGCACTTTGAGGCCTATGGTGAAAAACTTAATATCCAACTAAAACCATACAGAAGCTCTCTGAGAAACTTCTTTGAGATGTGTGCATTCACTTCACCATGTGGAAACTTTCTTCTGATGGAGAATTTTGGAAACAGTCTTTTTGTAGAAACTGCAAAAGTATATCTGTGAATGGTTTGAAGCTTAAGGTGAAATAGGAAATATCTTCCAAGAAAAACTAGACAGAAGATTTCTGAGAAACTTATTTGTGATGTGTGCTTTCATATCACAAAGTTGAACCTTTCTTTTGGTTGAGCAGTTTGGAAACAATATTTTTGTAGAATCTGCAAATGGATATTTGTAGCACTTTCAGGCCTATGGTGAAAAAGGAAATATATTCACATAAAAAGTAGACAGAAGGCTACTGAGAAACTTCTTTGTGATGTGTGCATTCATGTCAAAGAGTTAAACATTTCTTTTGATTGAGCAGTTTGGAAAGAGTATTTTGTAGAATCTGCAAAGGGATATCTGTGAGCCTGTTGGGGCTTATAGTGAAATATGAAACAACTTCACATAAAAAGTAGACAGTTTTCTGAGAAACTTCTTTGTGATGTGTGGTTTCAACTCACAGAGTTGAAACTTTCTTTTGTTTGAGCAGTTTGGAAACATTCTTTTTGTAGAATCTGCATATGGATAATTTGGAGTGCTTTGAGGCTTGTGGTGAAAAAGCAAATATCTTCAAATAAAAACTAGACAGATGTTTTCTGAGAAACTTCTTTGTGATGTGTGCATTTGTCTCACAGAGTTGAAACATTCTTTTGATTGAGCAGTTTGGAATCAGTCTTTTTGTAGACTCTGCAGAGGGATATTTGTGAGCAGTTTGAAGTCTATGGTGAATAAGGAAATATCTTCACATAAAAATGAGACAGAAGGATTCTGAGAAACTTCTTTGTGTTGTGTGTATTCATCTCACAGTGCTGAACCTTTCTTTTTAGGAGCAGTTTGGAGATAGTATTTTTGTAGAATCTGCAAAGGGATATTTGTGAATAGTTCGAGGCCTATTTTGAAAAAAAAATATCTTCTCATAAAAACTAGACAGAAGAATTCTGAGAAACTTTTTTGTGACGTGTTCTTTCATCTCACAGAGTTCAAATTTTCCTTTGATTGAGCAGTTTGCAAACAGTCTTTTTGTAGAATCTGCAAAGGGATATATGTGAGGCTATTAAGGCCTGTAGTGAAATAAGAAATATCTTCACATAAAAACTACACAGAATTTTTCTGAGAAACTTCTCTATGATGTGTGCATTTGACTCAGAGAGATGAACATTTCTTTTGATTGAGCAGTTTGGAAACCAGTCTTTTTTTAGAATCTGCAAAGAGACATCTGTGAGCCCATTGATGGCTACAGTGAAATGGGAAATATCTTCACATCAAAACTAGACAGACGTTTTCTGAGAAACTGCTTTGTGATGTGTGTTTTCAACTCACAGAGATGAACCTTTCTTTTGATTGAGCAGTTTGGAAACAATCTTTTTGTAGAATCTGCAAATGGATATTTGTAGCACTTTGAGGCCTATGGTGAAAAAGGAAATATCTTCACATAAAAACTAGACTGAAGCATTCTGAGAAAGTTCTTTGTGATGTTTGCATTCATCTGACAGAGTTGAACCTTTCTTTTGATTGAGCAGTTTGGAAACAATCTTTTTGTCATATCTGCAGAGTAATATTTGTGAGCATTTTGAGGCCTATTTTGAAAAAAGAAATATCTTTTCATAAAAATCAGACAGAAGCATTCTTAGAAACTTCTTTCCGATTTTTGCATTCATCTCACAGATTTGAATCTTTATTTTGATTGAGCAGTTTGGAAACAGTCTTTTTGTAGAATCCACCAAAGGATATTTTTGAGCGGTTTGAGGCATATGGTGAAATAGGAAATATCGTCACATAAAAACTAGGCAGAAGCTTTGTGAGAAACTTTTTTATGATATGTGCTTTCATCTCACAGAGTTGAACCTTACTTTTCATTGAGGAGTTTGGAAACAGTCTTTTTCTAGAATCTATACATAGGTAATTGGGGCACTTTGAGGCGTATGGTGAAAAAGGAAATATCATCACATAAAAACTAGACAGAAGCATTCTGAGAAAATGCTGTGTGATGTGTGCATTCATCTCACAGAGTTGAACCTTTCTTTTGATTTACCAGTTTGGAAACAGTCTGTTTATGATATCTCCAGATGGATATTTGGGGTGTCTTGAGGCCTATGGTGAAAAACGAAATATCTTCAAATAAAAACCATAGAGAAGCATTCTGAGAAAATTCTTTGTGATGTGTGTGTTCATCTCACAGAGTTGAAATTTGTTTTGATTGAGCAGTTTGGGAACAGTCTTTTTGTAGAATCTGAAGAGGGATATTTGTCAGCAGTTTGAGGACTATTTTGAAAAAAGAAATATCTTCACATAAAAACCAGACAGAAGCATTCTGAGAAACTTCTTTGTGATGTGTGCATTCATCTCACAGAGTTGAACCTTCCTTTTGTTTGAGCAGTTTGGAAACAGTTTTTTCTATAATATGCCAAGGGATACTTGTGAGCAGTTTGAAGCTTATGGTGAAAAAAGAAATATCTTCACATAAAAACTAGACAGAAGCATTATGAGAAACTTCTATATGATGTGTGCTTTCATCTCATGGAGTTGAACCGTTCTTTTGATTGAGCAGTTTGGAAACAGTCTTTTTGAAGTATCTGCAAATGGATATTTGGAACACTTTGAGGACTATGGTGAAAAAGGTAATATCTTCACATAAAAAATAGACAGAAGCATTCTGAGATACTTCTTTGTGATATGTGCTTTTAACAAACAGAGTTGAACGTTTCTTTTGATTGAGCAGTTTTGAAGCAGTCTTTTGTACAGTTTGCAAATGGATATATGGAGGGCTTTAAGGCCTATAGTAAAGTAGGAAATATCTTCACATAAAAACTAGACAGAAGCATTCTGAGAAACTTCTTTGTGAAGTGTGCATCCATCTCACAGAGTTGAACCTTTGATTTGATTGAGCAATTTGGAAACAATCTTTATGTAGAAATTGCCAGGGGACATTTTTCAGCCTTTTGAGGCCTATGGTGAAATAGGAAATGTCTTCACATAAAAACTAGACAGAAGCTTTCTGAGAAAATTCTCTGTGATTTGTGCTTTCACCTCACAGAGTTGAACCATCCTTTTGATTGATTAGATTTGAAGCTGTCTTTTTGTAAAATCTACAAATGGATAATATGGGTGCTTTTAGGCCTAAGGTGAAAAAGGAAATATCTTCACGTAAAAACTATACAGAAGGATTCTGAGAAACTTCTTTGTGATGTGTGCATTCATCTCACAGTGTTGAACATTTCTTTTGATTGAGCAGTTTCAAAATAGCCTTTTTGTAGAATCTGCAAAGTGATATCTGTGAGCCTACTGAGGCCTATAGTGAAAAAGGAAATATCTTCACATAAAAACTAGACAGAACTTTTCTGGGAAACTTTGTGATGTGTGCTTTTGGTACACAGAATTGAACATTTCTTTTGATTGAGCAGTTTTGGAAACCATCATTTTGTAGAATATGCAAATGGATATTTGTAGCACTTTAAGGCATATGGTGAAAAAGGAAATATCTTCAAAGAAAACTAGACAGAAGCATTCTGAAAAACTTCATTGTGATGTATGCATTCATCTGACACAGTTGAACCTTTCTTTTGATTGAGCAGTTTGGAAACAGTCTTTTTATATAATGTGCAGAGAGATAGTTGTGAGTGATTTGAGGCCTATTTTGAAAAAAGAAATAACTTCACTTAAATCTAGAAATAAACATTCTTAGAAACTTCTTTGTGATGTGTGCATTCATCTCAAAAAGCTGAAACTTTCTTTTGATTGAGTAGTTTGGAAACAGTCTTTTTTCTAGAATCCGCAGGGTTATATTTGCAAGTGGTTTGAAGCCAATGATGAAAAAGGAAATATCTTAGGATAAAAAGTAGACAGAGGCTTTCTGAGAAACTTCTTTGTGATGTGTGCATTCATCTCACAGAGTTGAACATTTATTTTGAATGAGCAGTATGGAAACAGTCTTTCTGTAGAATCTGCAAAGGGCTATTTGTGAGCCCGTAGAGGGCTTCAGTGAAATAGGAAATATCTTCACATAGAAACAAGATAGAAGCTTTCTGAAAATCTTCTTTGTGATGTTTGCTTTCACCTCACAGAACTGAACCATTTTTTTGATTGAGCAGTTGAAAACAGCCTGTTTGTGGAATCTGCAAATGGACATTCGTAGCGCTTTGAGGTCTATGGATAAAAAGGAAATATCTTCACATAAGAGCTACACAGGAGCATTCTGAGAAACTTCTCTGTGATGTGTGCTTTCATCTCACAGAGTTGGACCATTCTTTTGATTGAGCAGTTTGGAAACCATCTTTTTGTAGAATCTCCAAACGGATATTAGGAGTGCTTTGAGGCCTATGGTGTAAAAGGAAATATTTTCAAATAAAAACTGAACAGAAGCATTCTGAGAAACTTCTCTGTGATGTGTGCATTGATCTCACAGAGTTGAACCTTCCTTTTGATGGATCGCTTTGGAAACAGTCTTTTTGAAGTATCTGCAGAGGGATATTTGTATCTGGTTTAAGGCCTATGGTGAAAAGGGAAATATCTTCACATAAAAACTAGACAGAACCATTCTGAGAAACTTCTTTGTGATGTGTGCATTCATCTCACATAGTTGAATATTTGTTTTGAATGAGCAGTATAGAAACAGTTTTTTGTAAAATCTGCAAAGAGATATTTCTGAGCTCATTGAGGCCTACAGTGAAATGGGAAGTATCTTCACATAAAAGCTAGACAGAAGCTTTCTGAGAAACTTCTTTGTGATGTGTGCTTTCATCTGACAGAGTTGAACCTTTCTTTTGATTGAGCAGTTTGGAAACAGTCTTTTTGTGGAATCTGCAAATGGCTATTTGGAGGGCTTTGAGTCCTATGGTGACAAAGCAAATATTTTCACATAACAACTAGAGAGAAGGATTCTGAGAAACTTCTTTGCAATGTGTGCATTCATATCACTGAGTTGAACTTTTCTTTTGATTGAGCAGTTTGGAAACAGTATTTTTGCAGCATCTCAAAAGGGATATCTGTGAACCTATTGAGGACTACTTTAAAAAAAGAAATATTTTCACAAAAAAACTAGACAGAATCTTTCTGAGGAACTTCTTTGTGATGTGTGCTTTTATCTCACAGAGTTGAACCATTCTTTTGATTGGGTAGTTTGTAAACATTCTTTTTGTAAAATCTGCAAATGGATATTTGTAGCACATTGAGGTGTATGGTGAAAAAGGAAATATCTTCACATAAAACCTAGAGAGAAGCATTCTGAGAAATTTCTTTGTGATCTGTGCATTCATCGAACAGTGTTGAACTTTTCTTTTGATTGAGCAGTTTGGAAACAGTCTTTTTGTAGAATCTGCAGAGGGATATTTGTGATGGCTTTGAGGCCAATTTTGAAAAAAGAAATATCTTCAGATAAAAACTAGACAGAAGCATTCTGAGATACTTCTTTGTGATGTGTGCATTCGCCTCACAGAGTTGAAGCTTTCTTTTGAATGAGCAGTTTAGAAACTGTCTTTTTGTAGAGTCTGCTAAGGGATATTTGTGAGTGGTTTGTGGCATATGGTGAAATAGGAAATAGCTTCATGTAACAAGACACAAACATTCTGATAAACTTCTTTGTGATGTGTGTATTAATCTCACAGTGTTGAAACTTTCTTTTGATTGAGCAGTTGGAAACAGTCTTTTTGTGGAATCTGCCAATGGATATTTGGAGTGCTTTTAGGCTTATGGTAAAAAAGGAAATAACTTCACATAACAAGTAGACAGAAGTTTTCTGAGAAACTTCTTTTGTGATGTGTGCTTTCATCTAACAGATTTGAACCATTCTTTTGATGGAGCAGTTTGAAAACAGTCTTTTTGTACTATCTGCAAAGGGATATTTGCAGCACTTTGAGCCCTATTGTGAAAAAGGTAATATTTTCACATAAAAACTAGACAGAAGCATTCTGAGAAACTTCTTTGTGATGTGTGCATTCATCTCACAGAGTTGAACGTGTCTTTTCAATGAGCAGTTTGGAAACAGTTTTTCGTAGAAACTGCAGAGGGATATTTGTGAACAGTTTGAAGCCTATGGTGAAAAAGGAAATATCTTCACATAAAAACTAGACAGAAGCATTCTGAGAAACTTCTTGGTCATGTGTGCATTCATCTGACAGAGTTGATCCTTTCTTTTGTTTGAGCAGTTTGGAAAATGTCTTTTTGTATAATCTGCAGAGGGATATTTGTGAGCGGTTTGAGTGCTATGATGAAAAAGGAAATATTTTCTTATGAAAACTAGACAGAAGCATTCTGAGAAACTACTTTGTGATGTGTGCAGTCATCTCACAGAGTTGAACATTTCTTTTGAATGAGCAGTATGCAAACAGTCTTTTTATGGTATCTGCAAGGGGATATTTGTGAGCCCAATGATGCCTACAGTGAAATAGGAAATATCTTCACATAAAAAATAGACAGAAGCTTTCTGAGAAACTTCTTTGTGATGTGTGCTTTCATCTCAGAGAGTTGAAACTTTCTTTTGATTGAGGAGTTTGGAAATAGTCTGTCTGTATAATCTGCAGAGGGATATTTGTGAGCGGTTTGAGGCATATTTTGAAAAAAGAAATACCTACACAGAAAAACTATACAGAAACTTTCTAAGAAACTTCTCTGTGATGTGTGCATTCATCTCACAGAGTTGAATGTTTCTTTTGATTGATCAGTTTGCAAACAGTATTTTTGTGGAATCTGCAAATGGATATTTGGAGTGCTTTGAGGCCTATGGTGAAAAAGGAAATATCTTCACATGAAAACTAGACAGAAGCATTCTGGGAAACATATTTGTGACGTGTGCTTTCATCTCACAGAGTTGAACTGTTCTTTTGATTGAACAGTTTGAAAACAGTCTTTTTATAGAATCTCCAAATGGATATTTGGAGTGCTTTGAGGCCTGTGGTGAAAATAGAAATATCTTCAAATTAAAACTAGATGAAAGCTTTCTGAAAAACTTCTTTGTGATGTGTGCATTTGTCTCACAGTGCTGAACCTTTGTTTTGATTGAGCACTTTGGAAACAGTCTTTTTGTAGAATCCTCAGAAGGATATTTGTGAGCGGTTTGAGGCATATGGTGAGTAAAAAAGTATCTTCACATAAAAACTAGACAGAAGATTTCTGAGAAACTTCTTTGTGATCTGTGCTTTCATCTCAAAGAGTTGAAATATTCTTTTGATTGAGCAGTTTGGTTACAGACTTTTTGTTGAATCTGCAAATGTATATTTGGAGGGCTTTGAGGCCTATGGTGAAAAAGGAAATATCTTCACATAAAAACTAGACAGAAAGATTTTGAGAAACTTCTTTGTGATGTGTGCATTCCTCTCACAGAGTTGAAAATTTCTTTTGATTGAGCAGCTTGCAAACAGTCTTTTTGTAGAATCTGCAAAGGGATACCTACCTGTGAGGCTATTGTGGCCTACAGAGAAATTGGAAATATCTTCAAATAAAAACTGGACAGAACTTGTCTGAGAAACTTCTTTGTGATGTGTGCTTTCAACTCACAGATTTGGACGTTTCTTTTGATTGAGCGATTTGGAATCTGTGTGTTTGTAGAATCTACAAATGGATACTGGAGTGCTTTGAGGCCTATGGTGAAAAAGGAAATAACTTCACATAAAAAGTAGACAGAAAAACTCTGAGAAACTTCTTTGTGACGTGTCCATTCATTTCACAGAGTTGAACCTTTCTTTTGATTGAGCTGTTTGGAAACAGTCTTTTTCGATAATATGCAGACGGATATTTGTGAGCAGTTTGAGGCCTATTTTGAAAAAAGAAATATCCTCACATAAAAACTAGACAGAAACATTGTGAGAAACTTCCTTGCAATGTGTGCATTCATATGACAGAGTTGAACCTTTTTTTTGATTGAGCAGTTTGGAAAGAGTCTTTTTGTAAAATCTGCCAAGGGATATTTGTGAGCAGTTTGAGGCACAAGGTGAATTAGGAAATATCTTCACATAAAAACGAGACCGAAACTTTCTGAGAAACTTCATTATGATGTATGCATTAATCTCACAGAGTTGAAACTTTCTTTTGATTGAGCAGCTTGGAAACACTGTTTTTATGGAATGTGCAATTGGATATTTGGAGCGCTTTGAGGCCCATGGTGAAAAACGAAATATCTTCACAAAAAAACGAGACAGAAGCATTCTGACAAACTTCTTTGTGATGTGTGTGTTCATCTCACAGAGTTGAACCTTTTTTTGGAGCAGTTTGGAAGCAATCTTCTCATAGAATCTACATAGGGATATTTGTGAGCCCTTTAAGGCCTATGTTGAAATAGGAAATATCTTCACATAAAAACTAGACAGAAGGATTCTGAGAAACTACTTTGTGATATCTGCTTTCATGTCACAGAGTAGAGCCTTTCTTTTGATTGAGCAGTTTGGAAACAGTCTTTTTGTAGAATCTGCAAATGGATATTTGGAGTGCTTTGAGGCCTAAGGTGAAAAAGAAAACATCTTCACATGAAAACTAGACAGAAGCATTCTGACAAACTTCTTTGTGCTGTGTGCATTCATCTCACTGAGTTCAAACTTTCTTTTGATAGAGCAGTTTGGGAACACTCTTTTTGTAAAATCTGCATTTGGATATTTGGAGCGCTTTGAGGCCTATGGCGTAAAAGGAAATATCTTCCCATAAAAACTAGACAGAGGCATTCTGAGAAAGTTCTTTGTGACGTGTGCATTGTTCTCAAAGAGTTGAACCTTTCTTTGCATTGAGCACTTTGAAAGCAGTCTTTTTGTAGTATCTGCAAATGGATATTTGGAGAGCTTTGAGGCCTACGGTGAAAAAGGAACTATCTTCACATTAAAACTAGACAGAAGCATTCTGAGAAACTTCTTTGTGATGTTTGCTTTCATCTGACAGAGTTGAACCTTTCTTTTGATTGAGCAGTTTGGAAACAGTCTTTTTGTACAATCTGCAAATGGATATTTCAAAGGTGTTTGAGGCTTATGGTGAAAAGGAAATATGTAGAAATAAAAACGAGACAGAATCATTCTGAGAAACTTATTTGTGATGTGTGCATTCATCTCACAGAGTTGAATCTTTCTATTTGTTGAGCAGTTTATAAACACTCTTTTTGTAGAACCTGCACAGGGATATTTGTGAGCCCTTTATGGCCTGTGGCCAAATAGGAGATATCTTCACATAAAAATTAGACAGAAGCTTGCTGAGAAACTCCTTTCTGATGTATGCATTCATCTCACAGAGTTGAGCATTTCTTTTGTTTGAGCAGTTTGGGAACAGTCTTTTTGTAGGATCTTCAAATGGATATTTGGAGTGTTTTGAGGCCTATGGTGAGAAAGGAAATATCTTTACATAAAAACTAGACAGAAAAATTCTGAGAAACAAATTTGTTATGCCTGCCATCATCTCACAGAGTTGAACATTTTTTTTTTTTTTGATTCAGCAAGTTGGAAACACTCTTTTTGTCAAATCTGCAAGTGGATATTTGGAGCACTTTGAGGTCTATGGTGAAATGGGAAATATCTTCCCATAAAAACTGTACAGAAGCATTCTGAGAAACTTCCTTGTGATGTGGACATTCACCTCACAGAGATGAACCTTTCTTTTGATTGAGCAGGTTGGAAACACTCTTTTTATAGAATCTGCAATTGGATATTTGGAGCACTTTGAGGCCTATGGTGAAAAAGGAAATATCTTCACATAAAAACGAGACAGAAGCATTCTGAAAAACTTCTTTGTGATGTGTGCATTCATCTCACAGTGTTGAACCATTCTTTGGAGCAGTTTGGAAACAATCTTTTCGTAGATTCTGCACAGGGGTATTTGTGAGTCCTTTATGGCCCATGTTGAAATAGGAAATATCTTAACATAAAAAACTAGACAGAAGTTTTCTGAGAAACCACTGTGTGACGTCTGCTTTCATCTAACAGTGTAGAAGCTTTCTTTTGACTGAACTGTTTGGAAAGAGTCTTTGTAGAATCTGCAAAGGGATATTTGGAGCGATTTGAAGCTTATGGTGAAAAAGGAAATATCTTTACATGAAAACTAGACAGAAGCATTCTGAAAACTACTTTGTGCAGTGTGCATTCGTCTCACAGAGTTCAAACTTTCTTTTTATTGAGCAGTTTGGAAACACTCTTCTTGTAGAATCTGCATTTGGATATTTGGAGTGCTTTGAAGCCTATGGTGGAAAAGGAAATATCTTCCCATAAAAACTACAGAGAAGCATTCTGAGAAAATACTTTGTGACGTGTGCATTTTTCTCACCTAGTTGAATCTTTCTTTGCATTGAGCACTTTGGAAAAACTCTTTTTGTAGTATCTGCAAATGGATATTTGGTGTGTATGCTGAAAAAGGAACTATCTTCACTTAAAAACTAGACAGAAGCATTCTGAGAAACTTCTTTGTGATGTCTGCATTCATCTCACAGAGTTAAACCTTTCTTTTGATTGAGCAATTTGGAAACAATCTTTTTGTACATTCTGCAAAGGGATATTTTCGAACCTTTTGAGGCCTATGGTGATAAAGAAATATCTTCACATAAAAACTAGACGGAGACATTCTGAGGAACTTTTCTTTTGATGTGTACATTCATCTCACAGAATTCAACCTTTCTTTTGACTGAGCAGGTTGGAAACAGTCTTTTTGTAGAATCTGCAAGTGGACATTTAGAGCACTTTGGACCCATTGTGAAAAAGGAAAAATCTTCACTTGAAAACTAGACAGCAGCATTCAGAGAAACTTCTTTGTGATGCGTGCAGTCATCTCACTGGGTTGAAACCCTCTTTTGATTCAGCAGTTTGGAAACAATCTTTTTGTGGAATCTGCACAGGGATATTTGTGAGCCCTTTATGTCCTATGGTGAAATAGGACATATCTTCACATAAAAACTAGACAGAAGCTTCCTGAGAAAATTCTTTGTGATGTATGCTTTCATCTCACAGAGTTGAACTTTTCTTTTGATTGAGCAGTTTGGAAACAGTCTTTTGTAGAATCTGCCAAAGGATATTTGGAGTGATTTGAGGTCTATGGTGAAAAACAAAATATCTTCACATAAAAACTAGACAGAAGCACTCTGACAAACTTCTTTGTGAAGTGTGCATTCATCTCACAGAGTTCAATATTTCTTTTGTTTGAGCAGTTTGGAAACACTCTTTTTGTAGAATCTGCAAATGGATATTTGTAGCTCTTAGAGGCCTATGGTGAAAAAGGAAACATCTTTACATAAAAAGTAAACAGGAGCTTTCTGAGAAACCTCTTGTGATGTGTGCATTCATCTCACAGATAAGAACTTTCTTTTCATGATGCAGTTTGTAAACAGTCTTTTTGTAGAATCTGCACAGGGATATTTTTGAGCCCTTAATCACCTATGGTGAATTAGGAAATATCTTCACATAAAAGCTGGACAGAAGGTTTCTGAGAAACTTCCTTCTGATGTATGCTTTCATCTCACAGAATTGAACCTTTCTCTTGATTGAGCAGTTTGGAAATGCTCTTTTTGTAGAATCTGCAAATGGATATTTGGAGCTCTTTGAGACCTATGGTGAAGAAGGAAATATCTTCACATAAAAACTAGTCTGAAGCATTCTGAGGAAATTCTCTCTGATGTGTGCATTCATCTCACAGAGTTTAAACTTTCTTTTGATTGAGTAGTTTGGAAACAGTCTTCTTGTAGAATCTGCAATTGGATATTCGGAGCGATTTGAGGCCTATGGTGAAAAAGGAAATATCTTCATATAAAACCTAGACAGAGTTATTCTGAGAAACTACTTTGTGATATGTGCATTCATCTCACATTGTTGAAATTTTCTTTTGATTGAGCAGTTTGGAAACAGACTTTTTGTAGAAACTGCAAATGTATATTTGGAGCACTTTGAGGCCTATGGTGAAAAAGGAAATATCTTCACATAAAAACTAGACAGAAGCATTCTGAGAAACTTTTTGTGATGCCATCATTCATCTCACAGAGTTGAACCTTTGTTTTTTTGGAGCACTTTGGAAACAGTCTTTTTGTAGTATCTGGAGAGGGATATTTATGACCGGTTTAAGGCCTATGGTGAAAAAGGATATATCTTCACATAAAAATTAGACTGAAGCATTCTGACAAACTTCTTTGTGATGCATGCATTCATCTCACAGAGTTGAACCTTTCTTTTGGTTGAGCAGTTTTGAAACACTCCTCTTGTAGAATCTGCAAATGGATATTTGGAGTGCTTTGAGGCCTTTGGAGAAAAAGGAAATATCTACACATAAAAACTAGACAGAAGTATTCTGAGAAACTTTTTCTGATGCCTGTATTCATCTCACAGAGTTGAACCTCTCTTTTATTGAGCAGTTTGGAAACAGTCTTTTAGTACAATCTGCAAAGAGATATTTCAGAGACATTTGAGACCTATGGTGAAAAAGAAATATCTTCACATACAAACTACACAGAAGCATTCTGAGAAACTTCTTTGTGATGTGTGCATTCATCTCACAGAGTTGAACATTTATATTGATTGAGCAGGTTAGAAACACTGTTTTTGTAGAATCTGCAAATGGATATTTGGAGTGCGTTGAGACCTATGGTGAAAAAGGAAATATCTTCACATAAAAACTAGACAGAAACATTCTGACAGACTTCTTTGTGATGTGTGCATTCATCTCACAGAGTTTCACCTTTGTTTTGATTGAGCAGGTTGGAAACTCTCTTTTTGTAGAATCTGCAAGTGGATATTTGGAACCATTTGCGGCCTAGGCTGGAAAAAGTGATATCTCCACATGAAGACTATACAGAAGCATTCTGACAAACTTCTTTGTGATGTGTGCATTCGTCTCACAGAGTTGATCCTTTCTTTTGATGGAGCAGTTTGGAAACACTATTTTTGTAGAATCTGCAGTGAATATTTGGAGCGCTTGGATGCCAATCGTGGAAAAGGAAATATCTTCACATAAAAACTACAAAGAAGCATTCTGAGAAACTTCTTGGTGATGTGTGCATTCAACTCACAGAGTTGAACTTATCTTTTGATTCAGCAGATATGAAACTCTGTTTTTGTAGAATCTGCAGAGGATAATTGGAGGGCTTTGAAGCCTATGGTGGAAAAGGAAATATCTTCAAATAAAAACTAGACAGAAGCATTCTAAGAAACTGCTTAGTGATGTGTGCATTCACCTCACAGAGTTGAACCTTTCTTTTCATTCAGCAGTTTTGAAACAGTCTTTTTGTAGAATCTGCATGTGAATATTTGGAGCAATTTGAGGCCTATGGTGGAAAAGGAAATATCTTCACATAAAAACTACACAGAAGCAATCTCAAAAACTTCTTTCTGATGTGCGCATTCAACCCACAGATTTGTAGATTTCTTTTGATTGAGCAGTTTGGAAACACTCTTTTTGTAGTATCTCCAAATGGATATTTGGAGTGCTTTTAAACCTGAAGCTGAAAAGGAAATATCTTCACATAAAAACTAGACAGAAGCATTCTCAGAAACTTCTTTGTGATGTGTGCATTCATCTCACAGAGTTGAACCTTCCTTTTGATTGAGCAGTTTTGAAGCACTCTTTTTGTAGAATCTGCAAGTGGATATTTGGAGAGATTTGAGTCCTATATGTGAAAAGGAAATGTTGTCACATTAAAAACTAGACAGAAGCATTCTGAGAAACTTCTTTCTGATGTGTGCAATTATCTCACAGAGTTAAAACTTTATTTTTATTCAGGAGTTTTGAAACACTCTTTTTGTATAATCTGCAAGTGGATATTTGGAGTGCTTTGAGGCCTAAGGTGGAAAAGGCAATATCTTCACATAAAAACTAGGCAGAGGCATTCTCAGAAACTTGTTTGGGATGTGTGCATTCAACTCTCAGAGTTGAAACTTTCTTTTCATTGAGCAGTTTGGAAACACTCTTTTTCTAGTATCTACAAAAGGACATTTAGAGCGGTTTGAGGCCTATAGCAGAAAAAGAAATGTCTTTACATAAAAACTAGACAGAAGCATTCTGAGAAACATCATAGTGATGTGTGCATTAATCTCACAGAGTTGAAATTTTCTTATGATTGAGCAGTTTTGAAACACTCCTTTTGAACAATCTGCAAGTGGATATTTTGTGCGCTATGAGGCCTATGGTGGAAAAGGAAATATCTTCTCATAAAAACTAGACAGAAGCCTTCTTAGAAACTTCTGTGTGATGTGTGCATTCATGTCACAGATTTCAACCTTTCTTTTGATTGAGCACTTTTGAAACACTCTTTCTGTAGAATCTGCAAGTGAATATTTGGAGTGCTTTCAGGCCTATGGTGGAAAAGGAAATATCTTCACATAAACAAAAAAAACAGACAGAAGCATTCTGAGAAAACCCTTTTGAGATGTGTGCATTTATCTAGCAGATATGAACCTTTCTTTTGATTGAGCAGTGTGAAACACATTTTTTGTAGAATCTGCAAGTGGATACTTGGAGTGCTTTGAGGCCTATTGTGGAAAAGGAAATATCTTCACATAAAGACTAGACGGAAGCATTCTCACAAAGTAATTTGTGATGTGTGTATTCAACTCACAGAGTTGAACCTTTCTTTTGCTTAAGCAGTTTGGAAAAACTCTTTTTGTAGTATCTCCTAATGGATATTTGGAACGCTTTGAGGCCTATAGCTGAAAACGAAGTATCTTCACATAAAAACTAGACATAATCATTCTGGGAAACTTCTTTGTGATGTGTGCATTCATCTTACAGAGTTAAAACTTTCTTTTGATTGAGCAGTTTTGAAAAACTCTTTTTGTATAATCTTCAAGTGGATATTTGGAGCAACTCGATGCCTATGGTGGAAAAGGAAATATCTTCACATAAAAACTAGACAGAAGCATTCTCAGAAACTTGTTTGTGATGTGTGCATTCAACTCACAGAGTTGAACCTTTTCTTTTGATTGAGCAGTTTGGAAACACTCTTTTTGTAGTATCTGCAAATGGATATTTGAAGCGCTTTGAGGCCTACAGCGGAAAAGGAAATAGCTTCACATAAAAACTATACAGAAGCATTTTCAGAAACTTCTTTGTGTTGTGCGCATTCAACTCACAGAGTTGAACCTTTCTTTTGATTGAGCAGTTTGGAAACACTCTTTTTTGTACTATTTCCAAATGGATATTTGGAGCGCTTTGAGACCTACCACTGAAAAGGAAATATCTTCACATAAAAACTAGACAGAGGCATTCTCAGAAACTTCTTTGTGATGTGTGCATTCAACTCAAAGAGTTGAACCTTTCTTTTGATTGAGCAGTTTGGAAACACTCTTTGTGTACTATCTGCAAATGGATACTTTGTGCACTTTGAGGCCTATAGCTGAAAAGGGAATATCTTCACATGAAAACTAGACAGAAGCATTCTGAGAAACCACGTTGCAATGTGTGCATTTATCTAATGGAATTGAACCTTTCTTTTGATTGAGCAGTTTTGAAACACACTATTTGAAGAATCTGCAAGTGGATATTTGGAGTGCATTGAGGCCTATTGTGGAAAAGGAAATATCTTCACATAATAACTAGACAGAAGCATTCTCAGAAACTTCTCTGTGATGTGTGCATTCATCCCACAGAGTTGAACATTTCTTTTGATTGAGTAGTTTTTAAAAAACTTTTTTGGAGGATCTGCCAGTGGATATTTGGAGCACTTTCAGGCCTATGGTGGAAAAGGAAATATCTTCACATAAAAACCAGACAGAAGCATTCTAAGAAACTTCTTTGTGATGTGTGAATTCAACTCACATAATTGAATATTTCTTTTTGGAGCGCAGTTTGGAAACATTCTTTTTGTAGTATCTGTAAATGGATATTTGGAGCGCTTTGAGGCATATAGCTGAATGGGAATATCTTCATATAAAAACTAGACAGAAGCATTCTGAGAATCTTCTTTGTGATGTGTGCATTCATCTCACAGAGTTGAAGCTTTCTTTTCATTGATTAGGTTGGAAACACTGTTTTTGTAGTGTATGCAAATAGATATTTGAGCACTTTCAGGCCAATATCTGAAAAGAAGATATCTTCATATAAAAACTAGACAGAAGCATTCTGAGAAAGATCTTTGTTACATGTGCATTCATCTGACAGAGATGAACCTCTCTTCTGATTGAACAGTTTTGAAACACTCTTTTTGTAGAATCTGCAAGTGGATATTTGGAGCGCTTTGAGGCCAATTTTGGAAAAGGAAATATCTTCACATAAAAACTAGACAGAAGCAATCTCAGAAACTTCTTTGAGATGTGTGTATTCAACTCACAGATTTGAACATTTCCTTTCATTTAGCAGTTTGGAAAACCTCTTTTTGTAGTATCTGCTAATTGATGTTTGGACAGAATTGAGGCCTATTGCTGAAAATGAAATATCTTCACATAAAACCTAGACAGAAGAATTCTGAGAAGCTTCTTTGTGATATGTACATTCATTTCACAGAGTTGAACATTTCTTTTGATTGAGCAGATTGGAAACACTCTTTTTGTAGAATCAGCAAGTGGATATTTGGAGCCCTTTGGTGCCTAAGGTGGGAAAGGAAATATCTTCACTTAAAAACTAGACAGAAACATTCTCAGGAACTTCTTTGTGATGTCTGCATTCAACTCACAGAGTTGAACCATTATTAACATTGAGCAGTTTGGAAACACTCTTTATGTAGTATCTGCAAAAGGATATTAGGAGTGCTTTGAGGCCCATGTCTGAAAAGGAAATATCTTCACACATAAACCAGACAGAAGCATTCTGAGAAACTTATTTTGTTGTGTGTATTTATCTCACAGTGTTGAAAGTTTCTTTTGATTGAGCAGTTTGAAACAGTCTTTTCGTGGAATCTGTAAGTGGATATTTGGAAAGCTTTGAGGCCTATGTTGCAAAAGGAAATATCTTCACATAAAAACTAGACAGAAGCATTCTCAGAAACTTCTTTGTGATGTGTGCATTCAACTAACAGAGTTGATACTTTGTTTTGATTGATCAGTCTGGAAAAACTCTTTTTGTAATATCTGCAAATGGATATTTGGAGAGCTTTGAAGCCTGTAGCTGAAAAGTAACTATTCTCACATAAAAACTAGGTAGAAGCATTCTCAGAAACTTCTTTGTGATATGTGCATTCATCTCACAGATTTGAATGTTTCTTTTGGTTGAGTAGTTTTGAAACACAATTTTTGTAGAATCTGCAAGTGGATATTTGGAGCTCTTTCAGGCCTATGGTGGAAAAGGAAATATCTTCACATAAAAGCTAGACAGAAGCATTCTCAGAAACTTATTTCTGATGTTTGGATTCAACTCACAGAGATGAACCATTCTTAACATTGAGCAGTTTGGAAACACTCTTTATGTAGTATCTGCAAATGGATATTTGGAGAGCTTTGAGGCCTTTGTCTGAAAACGAAATATCTTCACACATAAACCAGACAGAAGCATTCTTAGAAACTTCTTTTTGATGAGTGCATTCATCTCGCAGAGTTGAACGTTTCTTTTGATTGAGCTGTTTTGAAACAGTCTTTTTTGTGGAATCTGCAAGTGGATATTTGGAGCGCTTTGAGGCCTATAGTGGAAAAGGAAATACCTTCACACAAAATCTAGACAGAAGCATTCTCAGAAACTTCTTTGTGATGTATGCATTCAACTCACAGAGTTAAAACTTTCTTTTGATTGAACAGTTTGGAAACACTCTTTTTGTAGCATCTGCAAATGGATATTTGGAGCACATGGAGGCCTCTAGCTGAAAAGGAAACATCTTCACATTAAAGCTAGACACAAGCATTCTCAGTAACTTCTTTCTGATGTGTGCATTCATCTCACCTAGTTGAATTTTTCTTTTGATTGGGAAGTTTTGAAACTCTTTTTCTATAGAATCTGCAATTGAATATTTGGAGCGTGTTGAGGCATATGGTGGAAAAAGAAATTTCTTCACATAAAAAATAGACAGAAGCATTCTCAGAAACTTATTTGTGATGTGTGCACTCAACTCACAGAGTTGAACCTCTCTTTTGATTGAGCAGTGTGGAAACACTCTTTTTATAGTGTCTGCAAAATTATACTTGGAGTGCTTTGAGGCCTATAGCTAAAAATGAAATGTCTTCACATAAAAAGTAGACAGAAGCATTCTGAGAAACTTCTTTTTGATGTGTGCCTTCATCCCCCAGAGTTGAACATTTCTTTTCATTGAGCAGCTTGGAAACACTGTTTCTGTATTATGTGCAAATGGATATTTGCAGCCCTTTGAGGCCTATAGCTGAAAAGGAAATATCTTTACACAAAAACTAGACAGAAATATTCTGAGAAACACCTTTGTGATGTGTGCGTTTGTCTCACAGAGTTGAAGCTTTCTTTTGATTGAGCAGTTTTCAAACACACTTCTTGTAGAATCTGCAAGTAAATATTTGGATTGTTTTGAGGCCTATGGTGGAAATTGAAATATCTTCACATAAAAACAAGACAGAAGCATTCACAGTAACTTATTTGTAATGTGTGTATTTAACTCACAGAGTTGAAACTTTCTTTTGACTGAAGAGTTTGGAAATTTGGAAATACTCTTTTTGAGGTATCAGCAAATGGTTATTTGGAGGGATTTGAGGCCTATAGCTGAAAACGAAATATCTTCACACATAAACCAGAAAATAGCATTCGGAGAAACTTCTTTTTGATGTGTGCATTCGTCTCACAGAGTTGAACGTTTCTTTTGACTGAGCAGTTTTGAAACAGTATTTTAGTGGAATCTGCAAGTGGATATGTGGAGCACTTTGAGGCCTATGGTGGAAAAGGAAATATCTTCACATAAAAGCTAAACAGAAGCATTCTCAGAAACTTCTTTGTGATGTGTGCATTCAACTCACAGAGTTAAAACTTTCTTTTGATTGAACAGTTTGGAAACACTTTTTTTGTAGTATCGGCAAATGGATATTTGGAGTGCTTAGAGTCCTGTAGCTGAAAAGGAAATATTTTCACATAAAAGCTAGACAGAAGCATTCTCAGTAAATTATTTGTGATGTGTGCATTCATCTCACAGAGTTGAATTTTTCTTTTGATTGAGCAGTTTTGAAACACTCTTTTTGTAGTATCTGGAATTGAATATTTGGAGGGCTTTGAGGCCTATGGTGGAAAAGAAATATCTTCACATAAAAACTAGACAGAATAATTCTCAGAAACTTCTTTGTGATGTTTGCATTCAACACACAGAGTTGAACCTTTCTTTTGATTGAGCAGTTTGGAAACACTCTTTTTGTAGTATCTGCAAATGGATATTTGGAGTGTTTTGAGGCCTACTGCTGAAAAGAAAATATCTTAATATAAAAACTAGACAGAAACATTTTGAGAAACTTTTTTGTGATGTGTGCATTCATCTCACAGAGTTGAACATTTCTGATGATTGAGCAGTTTTGAAACCCTCTTTTTGTAGACTCTGTCAGTGTATATTTGGAGCACTTTGGGGCCTATGGTGGAAAAGGAAATATCTTCACACAAAAACTACACAGAAGCATTCTCAGAAACTTCTTTGTGACGTATGCATTCAACTCACAGAGTTGAACCTTTCCTTTGATTGAGCAGTTTGGAACCACTTTTTTTGTAGCATCTGCAAGTGGATATTTGGAGTGCTTTTAGGCCTGTCACTGAAAAGGAAATATCTTCACATAAAAACTAGACAGAAGCATTCCCAGAAACATCTTTGTGATGTGTGCGTTCATCTCAAAGAGTTGAACGTTTCTTTTGATTGAGCAGTTCCGAAACACTCTCTTTGCAGTATCTGCAAGTGGATATTTGGAGCGCTTTGAGGCCCATGGTGGAAAAGGAAATATCTTCATGTAAAAAGTAGACAGAAGAATTCACTCAAGCTTCTTTGTGATGTGTGCATTCATCTCACAGAGTTGAACCTTTCTTTTGATTGAGCAGTTTTGAAACACTGTTTTTGTAGAATCTGCAAGTGGATATTTGGATTGCTTTGAGGCCTATGGTGGAAAAAGAAATATATTCACGTACAAATTTGACAGAAGCATTCTCAGATATTTCTTTGTGATGTGTGCATTCAACTCACAGAGTTGAACCTATCTTTTGATTGAGCAGTGTGGAAACACTCTTTTTTTAGTACCTGCAAATGGATATTTGGAGCACTTTGATACCTACAGCTGAAAAGGAAATATGTTCACATGAAAACTAGACAGAAGCATTTTGAGACACTTCTTTGTGATGTGTGCATTCATCTCACAGAGTTGAACCTTTGTTTTGATTGAGCAGTCTTGAAACACTCTTTTTGTGAAATCTGCAAGTGGATATTTGGAGCGCTTTGAGGCCTATGTTGAAAAGGAAATATCTTCACATAAAAAACTAGACATAAGCTTACTAAGAAACTTGTTTGTGAGGCGTCCATTCTACTCACAGAGTTGAAAATTCATCTGATTGAGCAGTTTGGAAACATTCTTTTTGCAGAATTTGCAAGTGGATATTTGGATCGCTTTGAGGTCTATATCTAAAAAGGAAATATCTTCACATAAAAACTAGACAGAAGCATTCTGAGAAACTTCTTTGTGATGTGTGCATTCATCACACAGGTTTGAAACTTTCTTTTGTCCACGCAGTTTTGAAACACTGCTTTGTAGAATCTGCAAGTGGATATTTGGAGCCGTTTGAGGCCTTTGGAGGAAAAGGAAATATCATCACATAAAAACTGGAGAGATTCATTCTCAGAAAGTTCTTTGTGATGTGTGCATTGAACACACCAAGATAAACCTTTCCTTTGAGCAGTTTGGAAAAACTCTTTTTGTGGTATCCACAAATGGATATTTGGAGCGCTTTCAGGCCTATGGTGGAAAAGCAAATATCTTCACATAAAAACTAGACAAAAGCATTCTCAGAAACTACTTTGTGATGTGCGCATTCAAATCGCAGAATTGAACCTTTCTTTTGATTGAGCAGTTTGGAAACACTTTTTGTAGTATCTGAAAGTGGATATTTGGAGCACTTTGAGGCCTATGGTGGAAAAGGAAATATCTTCACATAAAAACTAGACCAAAGGATTCTCCGAAACTTCTTTTTGATGTGTGCATTCATCTTACAGAGTTGAACCTTCCTTTTGATTGAGAAGTTTGGAAAAACTATTTTTTGTAGTATCTGCAGATGGATATTTGGAGTGCTTTGAGGCCTGTAGCTGAAAAGGAAATATTTCCACATGAAAACTAGACAAAAGCATTCTGACAAACTTCTTAGTGATGTGTGCATTCATCTCAGAGTGTTGAAACTTTCTTTTGATTGAGCAGTTTTGAAAGAATCTTTTTGTAGAGTCTGCAAAATTATATTTGGAGAGCTTTGAGGCCTACGGTGAAAAAGGAAACGTCTTCACATGAACACTTGACAGAAGCATTCCTAGAAACTTGTTTGGATGTGTGCATTCAACTCATAGAGGTGAACCTTTCTTTTGATTGAGCACTGTGGAAACACTCTTTTTGCAGTACCTCCAAATGCATATTTGGAGCGCTTTGAGGCCTACAGCTGAAAAGGAAATATTTGCACATAAAACTAGACAGAATCGTTCTGAGAAACTTCTCTGTGATTTGTGCATTCATCAGACAGAGTTGAACATTTCTTTTGATTGAGCACTTTTGAAACACTCTTTTTGTAGTATCTGCAAGTGGATACATGGAGCGCTCTGAGGCCTATGGTGGAAAAGGAAATATCTTCACATAAAAACTAGACAGAAGCATTCTCAGAAAATTATTTGTGATGTGTGCAATTAACGCACAGAGTTGGACCTTTCTTTTGATTGAGGCTTTTGGAAACACTCTTTTTGTAGCATCTGCAAATGGATATTAGGAGCTCTTTGAGACCTATGGAGGAAATCTCTTCACATAAAAATGAGACAGAGGCATTCTCAGAAACTTCTTTGTGATGTCTGCACTCAACTCACAGAGTTGAACTTTTCTTTTGATTGAGCCGTCTGGAAACACTATATTTGTAGTATCTGCCAAAGGATATTTCGAGTGCTTTGAGACCTATAGCTGAAAAGAAAGTATCTTCACATAAAAACTAGACAGAAACATTCTCAGAAACTTCTTTGTGGTGTGTGTATTTATCTCATATAATTGAACCTCTGTTTTGATTGAGCCGTTCTGAAAAACTCTTTTTGTAGGATCTGCAAGTGGATATTTGGAGCGCTTTGGGGCCTATGGTGGAAAAGGAAATGTCTTCACTTAAAAACTAAGCAGAAGCATTCTCAGAAACATCTTTGTGATGTGTGCATTCAACGCACAGAGTTGAACCTTTCCTTTCATTGAGCGGTTTGGAAACACTTGTATTATCTGCATGTGTATATTTGGAGGGCTTTGAGGCATATCGCTGAAAAAGGAAATATCTTCACATAAACACTAGACAGAAGCATTCTGGGAAACTTCTTTATGATGTGTGCATTCAACTTAAAGAGTTGAAACTTTCTTTTGATTGAGCAGTTTGGAAACAATCTTTCTGTAGAATCTGCAAGTGGATATTTGGAGCGCTTTGAGGCCTATAGCTGGAAAGGAAATATCTTCACATAAAAACTAGACAGAAGCATTCTGAGAAACTTCTTTGTGATTTATGCATTCATCTCTCAGAGTTGAACATTTCTTTTGATTGAGCAGTTTTGAAACACTCTTTTTGTAGAATCTGCAAGTGGATATTTGGAGCTCTTTGAGGCCCATGGTGGAAAAGGAAATATCTTCACATAAAAACTAGACAGAAGCATTCTCAGAAACTTCTTTTTGATGTGTGCATTCAACTCACACAGTTGAACCTTTCTTTTGATTGAGCCATTTTGGAAACACTCTTTTTGTAGTAGCTGCTAATGGATATTTGGAGCACTTGGAGACTATAGCTGAAAAGGAAATATCTTTACATAAAAAGTAGACAGAAGCATTCTGAGAAACTACTTTGTGATGTTTGCATTCATCTCACAGAGTTGAACCTTTCTTCCGATTGGGTAGTTTTGTAGCACTCTTTATGTAGAATCTGCAAGTGGATATTTGGAGCGCTTTGAGGCCCGTGGTGGTAAAGGAAATATCTTCACATAAAAACTAGACAGAAGCATTCTCAGAAAGTTCTTTGTGATGTGTGCATTCAACTTGCAGTGTTGAACTTTTGTTTTGATTGAGCATTTTGGAAACACTCTTTTTGTAGTATCTGCAAATGGATATTTGGAGTGCTTTGAGGCCTATAGCTGAAAAGGAAATATCTTCACATAAAAACTAGACCGAAGCATTCTGAGACATTTCTTTTTTTAAAATTATTATTATTATACTTAATTTTTAGGGTATATGTGCACAATGTGCTATTATTATTATATTTAATTTTTAGGGTATATGTGCACAATGTGCTGCTTAGTTACATATGTATACATTTGCAATGCTTTTGTGCTGCACCCATTAACTAGCCATTTGGCTTTAGGTATACCTCCTAAAGCTATCCCTCCCCCCTCCCCACACCCCACAACAGTCTCCAGAGTGTGATGTTCCCCTTCCTGTGTCCATGTGTTCTCATTGTTCAATTCCTACCTGTGAGTGAGAATATGCGGCGTTTGGTTTTTTGTTCTTGTGATAATTTACTGAGAATGATGATTTCCAATTTCATTCATGTCCCTACAAAGGGCATGAAGTGTTCATTTTTTATGGCTGTATATTATTCCATGGTGTATATGTGCTACTTTTTCTTAATCCAGTCTATCATAGTGGGACATTTCGGATGGTTCCAAATCTTTGCTGTTGTGAATAGTGCCACAATAAACATGAGTGTGCATATGTCTTTATAGCAGAAAGGTTTATAGTCCTTCGGGTATATACCCAGTAATGGGATGGCTGGGTCAAATGGTATTTCCAGTTCTAGATCCCTGAGCAATCACCACACTGACTTTCACAATGGTTGAACTAGGTTAGAGTCCCACCAACAGTGTAAAAGTGTTCCTATTTCTCCACATCTTCTCCAGCACCTGTTGTTTCCTGACTTTTTAATGATTGCCATTCCTACTGGTGTGAGATGGTATCTCATTGTGGCTTTGATTTGCATTTCTCTGATGGCCAGTGATGGTGAGCATTTTTTCATGTGTTTTTTGGCTGCATAAATGTCTTCTTTTGAGAAGTGTCTGTTCATGTCCTTTGCCCACTTTTTGATGGGTTGTTTGTCTTTTTCTCGTAAATTTGTTTGAATTCATTGTAGATTCTGGATATTAGCCCTTTGTCAGATGAACTGGTTGCGAAAATTTTATCCCATTTTGTAGGTTGCCTGTTCACTCTGATGGTACTTTCTTCTGCTGTGCAGAAGCTCTTTAGTTTAATTAGATCCCATTTGTCAATTTTGGCTTTGGTTGCCATTGCTTTTGGTGTTTTAGACATGAAGTCTTTGCCCATGCCTATGTCCGGAATGGTAATGCTGAGGTTTTCTTCGAGGGTTTTTATGGTTTTAGGTCTAACTTTAAAGTCTTTAATCCGTCTTGAATTAATTTTTGTATAGGGTGTAAGGAAGGGATCCAGTTTCAGCTTTCTACATATGGCTAGCCAGTTTTCCCAGCACCATTTATTAAATAGGGAATCCTTTCCCCATTGCTTATTTTTCTCAGGTTTGTCAAAGATCAGATAGTTGTAAATATGTGGCACTATTTCTGAGGGCTCTGTTCTGTTCCATTGATCTATATCTCTGTTTTGGTGCCAGTATCATGCTGTTTTGGTTACTGTAGACTTGTAGTATAGTTTGAAGTCAGGTAGTGTGATGCCTCCAGCTTTGTTCTTTTGGCTTAGGATTGATTTAGTGATATGGGCTCTTTTTTGGTTCCATATGAACTTTAAAGTAGTTTTTTCCAATTCTGGGAAGAAAGTCATTGGCTGCTTGATGGGGATGACATTGCAGCTATAAATTACCTTGGGCAGTATGGCCATTTTCACGATATTGATTCTTCCTACCCATGAGCATGGAATGTTCTTCCATTTATTTGTATACTCTTTTATTTCCTTGAGCAGTGGTTTGTAGTTCTCCTTGAAGAGGTCCTTCATGTCCCTTGTAATTTAGATTCCTAGGTATTTTATTCTCTTTGAAACAATTGTGAATGGGAGTTCACTCATGATTTGGTTCTCTCTTTGTCTGTTATTGGTGTATAAGAATGCTTGTGATTTTTGTACATTGATTTTGTATCCTGAGACTTTGCTGAAGTTGCTTATCAGCTTAAGGAGATTTTGGGCTGAGACCATGGGGTTTTCCAGATATACAATCATGCCATCTGCAAACAGGGACAATTTGACTTCCTCTATTCCTAATTGAATGCCCTTTATTTCCTTCTCCTGTCTAATTGCCCTGGCCGGAACTTCCAACACTATGTTGAATAGGAGTGGTGAGAGAGGGCATCCCTGTCTTGTGCCAGTTTTCAAAGGGAATGCTTCCGTTTTTTGCTCATTCAGTATGATATTGGCTGTGGGTTTGTCATAGATAGCTCTTATTATTTTGAGATATGTCCCATCAATAACTAATTTATTGAGAGATTTTAGCATGAAGGGTTGTTGAATATTGTCAAAGGCCTTTTCTGCATCTATTGAGATAATCATGTGGTTTTTGTCTTTGGTTCTGTTTATATGCTGGATTACAGTTATTGATTTGCATATATTGAACCAGCCTTGCATCCCAGGGATGAAGCCCACTTGATCATGGTGGATAAGCTTTTTGATGTACTGCTGGGTTCGGTTTGACAGTATTTTATTGAGGATTTTTGTGTCAATGTTCATCAAGGATATTGGTAAAACATTCTCTTTTTTTGTTATGTCTCTGCCCGGCTTTGGTATCAGGATGATGCTGGCCTCATAAAATGAGTTAGGGAGGATTCTCTCTCTATTGATTGGAATAGTTTCAGAAGGAATGGTACCAATTCCTCCTCGTACCTCTAGTAGAATTCGGCTGTGAATCCGTCTGGTCCTGGACTCTTTTTGTTTGGTAAGCTATTGATTATTGCCACAATTTCAGAGCCTGTGATTGGTCTATTCCCACTTTCAACTTCTTCCTGGTTTAGTCTTTGTAGGGTGTATATGTAAAGGAATTTATCCATTTCTTCTAGATTTTCTAGTTTATTTGCATAGAGGTGTTTTTAGTATTCTCTGATGGTGGTTTGTATTTCTGTGGGATTGGCAGTGTTATCCCCTTTATCATTTTTTATTGCGTCTATTTGATTCTCCTCTCTTTTGTTCTTCATTAGACTTGCTAGAGGTCTATCAATTTTGTTGATCCTTTCATAAAACCAGCTGCTGGATTCTTTAATTTTTTGAAGGGTTTTTTTGTGTCTCTATTTCCTTCAGTTCTGCTCTGATTTTAGTTATTTCTTGCCTTCTTCTAGTTTTTAATTTGTTTGTTCCTGCTTTTCTAGTTCTTTTAATTGTGATGTTAGGGTGTCAATTTTGGATCTTTCCTGCTTTCTCTTGTGGGCATTTAGTGCTATAAATTTTCCCTCTACACACTGCTTTGAATGAGTCCCAGAGATTCTGGTATGTTGTGTCTTTGTTCTCGTTGGTTTCAAAGAACATCTTTATTTCTGCCTTCCTTTCATTATGTACCCAGTAGTCATTCAGGAGCAGATTGTTCAGTTTCCATGTAGTTGAGCAGTTTTGGGTGAGTTTCTTAATCCTGAGTTCTGGTTTGATTGCACTGTGGTCTGAGAGAGAGTTTGTTATAATTTCTGTTCTTTTACATTTGCTGAGGAGAGCTTTACTTCCAGCTATGTGGTCAATTTTGGAATAGGTGTGGTGTGGTGCTGAAAAAAATGTGTATTCTGTTGATTTGGGGTGGAGAGTTCTGTAGATGTCTATTAGGTCAGCTTGGTGTGGAGCTGAGTTCAATTTCTGGGTATCCTTATTAACTTTCTGTCTCATTGATCTGTCTAATGTTGACAGTGGGGTGTTAAAGTCTCTCGTTATTATTGTGTGAGAGTCTAAGTCTCTTTGTAGGTCACTCAGGACTTGCTTTATGAATCTGGTTGCTCCTGGATTGGGTGCATATCTATTTAGGATAATTAGTTCTTCTTGTTGAATTGATCCCTTTACCATTATGTAATGGCCTTTTTTGTCTCTTTTGATCTTTGTTGGTTTAAAGTCTGTTTGATCAGAGATTAGGATTGCAACCCCTGCCTTTTTTTGTTTTCCATTGTCTTGGTAGATCTTCCTCCATCCTTTTATTTTGAGCCTATGTGTGTCTCTGCACATGAGATGGGTTTCCTGAATACTGCACACTGATGGGTCTTGACTCTCTATCCAATTTGCCAGTCTGTGTCTTTTAATTGGAGCATTTAGTCAATTTACATTTAAAGTTAATATTGTTATGTGTGAATTTGATCCTGTCATTATGATGTTAGCTAGTTATTTTGCTCGTTAGTTGATGCAGTTTCTTCCTAGCCTCGATGGTCTTTACAATTTGGCATGATTTTGCAGCGGCTGTTACTGGTTGTTCCTTTCCATGTTTAGTGCCTCCTTCAGGAGATCTTTTAGGGCAGGCCTGGTGGTGACAAAATCTCTCAACATTTGTTTGTCTGTAAAGTATTTTATTTTTCCTTCACTTACGAAGCTTAGTTTGGCTGGATATGAAATTCTGGGTTGAAAATTCTTTTCTTTAAGAATGTTAAATATCGGCCCCCACTCTCTTCTGGCTTGTAGAGTTTCTGCCAAGAGATCTGCTGTTAGTCTGATGGGCTTCCCTTTGTGGGTAACCTGACCTTTCTCTCTGGCTGCCCTTAACATTTTTTCTTTCACTTCAACTTTGGTGAATCTGACAATTATGTGTCTTGGAGTTGCTCTTCTCGAGGAGTATCTTTGTGGCATTATCTGTATTTCCTGAGTCTGAATGTTGGCCTGCCTTGCTAGATTGTGGAAGTTCTCCTGGATAATATCCTGCAGAGTGTTTTCCAACTTGGTTCCATTCTCCCCATCACTTTCAGGTACACCAGTCAGGAGCCTACTTGGTCTTTTCACATAGTCCTATATTTCTTGGAGGCTTTGTTCGTTTCTTTTTATATTTTTTCTCTAAACTTCGCTTCTCACTTCATTTCATTCATTTCATCTTCCATCAGTGATACCCTTTCTTCCAGTTGATCACATCGGCTCCTGAGGCTTCAGCATTCTTCACGTAGTTCTCGAGCCTTGGCTTTCAGCTCCATCAGCTCCTTTAAGCACTTCTCTGTATTGGTTATTCTGGTTATACTTTCATCCAAATTTTTAAATATTTTTCAACTTCTTTGCCTTCGGTTTGAATTTCCTCCTGTAGCTTGGAGTAATTTGATTGTCTGAAGACTTCTTCTCTCAACTTGTCAAAGTCATCCTCCATCCAGCTTTGTTCCATTGCTGGTGAGGAACTGTGTTATTTTAGAGGAGGAGAGGCACTCTGCTTTTTAGAATTTCCAGTTTTTCTGTTGTTTTTTCCCATCTTTGTGGTTTTATCTACTTTTGGTCTTTGATGATGGTGATGTACAGATGGGTGTTTGGTGTGGATGTACTTTCTGTTTGTTAGTTTTCCTTCTAACAGACAGGACCCTCAGCTACATGTCCGTTGCAGTTTGCTAGAGGTCCACTCCAGACCCTGTTTGCCTGGATATCAGCAGTGATGGCTGCAGAACAGCAAATTTTCTTGAACCGCGAATGCTGCTGTCTGATCATTCCTCTGGAAGTTTTGTCTCAGAAGAGTACCTGGCCATGTGAGGTGTCAGTCTGCCCCTACTGGGGAATGCCTCCGAGTTAGGCTGCTTAGGGGTCAGCTGTCACAGACCCACTTGAGGAGGCAGTCTGCCCATTCTCAGATCTCCAGGTGCATGCTGGGAGAACCACTGCGCTCTTCAAAGCTGTCAGACAGGGACATTTAAGTCTGCAGAGGTTACTGCTGTCTTTTTGTTTGTCTGTGCCCTGTCCCCAGAGGTGGAGCCTACAGAGGCAGGAAGGCCTCTTTGAACTGTGGTGGGCTCCACCCAGTTCGAGCTTCCTAGCTGCTTTGTTTACATAAGCAAGCCTGGGCAATGGTGGGCACCCCTCCCCCAGCCTCGCTGCCGCCATGCAGTTTGATCTCAGACTGCTGTGTTAGCAATCAGTGAGTCTCCATGGGAGTGGGACCCTCTGAGCCAGGTGCAGGATATAATCTCCTGGATTGCCGTGATTTAAGCCCACCAGAAAAGCACAGTATTTTGTTGGGAGTGTCCTGATATTCCAGGTGCTGTCTGTCATCCCTTTCTTTGACCTGGAAAGGGAACTCCCTCTCCCCTTGCATATCACGAGTGAGGCCATACCTCACCCTTCTTCGGCTCATGCACGGTGTGCTGCACCCACTGTAATGTGCCCACTGTCTGGCACTCCCTTGTGAGATCAACACAGTAACTCTGATGGAAATGCAGAAGTCACCAGTCTTCTGCATCGCTCATGCTGGGAGCTGTTCCTATTCAGTGATCTTGGCTCCTCCAACCCAATTTGAAACACTCTTTTTGTAGAATGTGCAGGTGGATACCTGGAGTGCTTTCAGGCCTGTGGTGGAAAAGGAAATATTTTCACAGAAAAACTAGACTGAAGCATTCTGAGAAACGTCTTTGTGATGCGTGCATTAAAATCACAGATATGAACCTTTCTTTTTCATTAAGCAGTTTTGAAACACTCTTTTTGTAGAATCATCAAGGGCATATTTGGAGAGTTTTGTCACCTCAAGAGGCAAAGGAAATATCTTCAGATTAAAACTGGACAGAAACATTCTGAGAAACTACTTTGTGATGTGTGCATTCAACTCACAGAGTTGAACCTTTCTTTTGGTTGAGCAGTTTGGAAACACTCTTTTTGTAGGATCTACAAGAGGATATTTGGAGCCCTTTGAAGCCTATGGTGGAAAAGCAAATATCTTCACATTAAAAAACATGGCAACATTCTGGTAAACTTCTTTGTGATGTGTGCATTCCTGTCACAGAGTTGAACATTTTTATTGATCAGGCAGTTTTGAAACACTCTTTTTGTATGATCTACAAGGGGATATTTGGAGAGCTTTTAGGCCTATGGTGGAAAACAAAATATCTTCACATAAAAACAAGACAGAATCATTTTGAGAAACTTCTTTGTGATGTGCACATTCATCTCACAGAGATGAACCAGTCTTTTGATTGAGCAGTTTTGAAACAATCTTTTGGTAGAATGTGCACATGGATACTTGGAGCTCTTTGAGGTCTATGGTACAAAACGAAATATCTTCACATAAAAACTAGATAGAAGTATTCTGAGAAACTTCTTTGTGATGTGTACATTCATATCACAGAGTTCAGCCCTTCTTTAGATTGAGCACTGTTGAAACACTCTTCTTGTAGAATGCGCAAATGGATAATTGGTGCAGTTTGAGGCCTATGGTGGAAAAGGAAATATCTTCACATAAAAACTAGATAGAAGCATTCTGAGAAACTTGGGTTGTGTGCATTCATCTCACACAATTAAACCTTTCTTTTGATTGAGCAGTTTGAAACATTCTTTTTGTACAATCTGCAAGAGGAAATTTGGAGCACTTTGTGGCCTATGGTGGAAAAGCAAATATCTTCATATAAAAACTAGACAGAAGAATTCCGAGACATTACTTTGTAATGAGTGCATTCAAGTCTCAGAGTTGAACCGTTCTTTTGATTGAGGAGTTTGGAAACAGCCCTTTTGTAGTATCTGCAAGTGGATATTTGGAGTACTCTGGGGCCTATAGAGGAGAAGGAAATATCTTCAAATAAAAACTAGACAGAATTATTCTGAGAAACCCCTTTGTGATGTGTGCATTCATCTCACAGAGTTGAAACTGTCTTTTGATGGAGCAGTTTTGAAACACTCTTTCTGTAGGATCTGTCAGTGGATAATTGGATTGCTTTGAGACCTATGGTGGGAAAGGAAATATCTTCACATCAAAACTAGACAGAAGGATTCTGAGAAACTTCTTGCGGATGGGTTCATTCCACTCACAGAGCTGAAACTTTCTTTTGACAGAGCAGTTTGGAAACATTCTCTTTGTAGAACCTGCAAGTGTGTTTGGGACGCTTTCCAGCCTATAGTGGAAAAGGTAATATCTTCACATAAAAAGTAGACAAAAGCATTCTGGGAAACAACTTTGTGATGTGTGCATTCACCTCACAGAGTTGAAACTTTGTTTTCATTGAGCAATTTTGAAACAAACTTTTTGTAGGATCTGCAAGTGGATATTTGGAGCGCTTTGAGACCTATGGTGGAAAAGGAATTATCTTCACATAAAAAATAGACAGAAGCATTCTGAGAAACTTCTTTGTGATGCTTGCATTCAACTCACATAGCTGAAGCTTTCTTTTGAATGAGCAGTTTCAAAAGACTCTTTTTGTAGAATCTGCAAGTGGAAATTTGGAGGGTTTTCAGTCCAATGTTGGAAAAGGAAATATCTTCATATAAAAACTAGACAGAAGCATTCTAATAAACGTCTTTGTGATGTCTGCATTCAACTCGCAGACTTGAACCTTTCTTTTGATTGAGAAGTTTTGCAACATTCTTTTTGAAGGAACTGCAAGTGGATATTTGGAGTGCTTTACGGCCTCTAGCGGCAAAGGAAATATCTTCACATGAAAACTAGACAGAAGCATTCTCAGAAACTTCTTTGTGATGTGAGCTTTCAACTCACAGAGTTGAACCTCTCTTGTGATTGAGCAGTTTGGAAAAAGTCTTTTTGTAGTATCTGCCAATGGATATTTGGAGCGCTTTGAGGCCTATGGTGGAAAAGGATACATCTTCACATAAAAACTAGACAGAAGCATTCTGAGAATCTTCTCTGTGGAGTGTGAATTCAATGCACAGAGTTGAACATTTCTTTTGATTCAGCAGTTTTGAAACACTCTTTTGGTAGAATCTGCAAGTGGAAATTTGGAACACTTTGCGTCATACAGAAGAAAAGCAAGTATCTTCACATAAAAACTAGACAGAAGCATTCTGAGAAACTTCTTTGTGATGTCTGCATTCATCTCACAGAGTTGTACCTTTCTTTTGATTGAGCAGGTTAGAAACACTCTTTTTGTAGGATCTGCAAATGGATATTTGGAGCGCTTAGAGGCCTATGGTTGAAAAGGAAAAATCTTCACATAAAAACTAGACAGAAGCATTCTTCAAAACATCTTTATGATGTGTGCACTCAACTCTCAAATTTGAAAATTTCTTTCGATGGAGCAGTTTGCAAACACTCTTTTTGTAGTATCTGCAAGTGGAGATTTGGAGCGCTTTGAAGCCTGTGATGGAAAAGGAAATATCTTCACTTAAAAATTAGACAGAAGCATTCTGAGAATCATCTTTGTGATGTGTGCATTCATCTCACAGAATTGAACCTTTCTTTTGGTTGAGTAGTTTTGAAAACTCTCTTTCTGTACAATCCGCATGTAGATATTTGGAGTGCTTTGAGGCCTATTTTGGAAAAGGAAATATCTTCATATAAAAACTAGACAGAACCATTCTGAGAAGCTTGTTTGTGATGTGTGCATTCAGCTCACACAGTTGAACCTTTCTTTTGATTGAGCAGTTTTGAAACACTCTTTTTGTATGATCTCCAAATGGATATTTGAAGCGCTGTGAGGCCTCTGGTGGATAAGGATATATCTTCACATAAATACTACACAGAAGCATTCTCAGAAACTTCTTTGTGATGTGTGAATTCACCTCACAGAGTTTAACCTTTCTTTTGAAGTAGCAGTTTGGAAACACTCTTGTAGTATCTGCAAATGGAGATTTGGAGCGCTTTGGGGCCTACAGTTGAAAAGGAAATATCTTCAAAGAAAAACTAGATAGAGGAATTCTGAGAAACTTCTTTGTGATGTGTGCATTCATCTCACAGAGTTGAAACTTTCTTTTGATTGAGCAGTTTTGAAAAACTCTTCTAATATCAGCAAGTGGATATTTGGAGTGCTTTTAGGCCTATGGTGGAAAAGGAAATACATTCACATAAAAACTTGACAGAATCATGATCAGAAACTTCTTTGTGATGTGTACATTCAAATCACAGAGGTGAGCCTTTCTTTTGATTGAGCAGTTTGGAAACACTCTTTTTGTAGTATCTGCAAATGGGTATTTTGAGCACTTTGAAGCCTGTAGTGGAAAACGGTATATCTTCATAAAAACTAGACAGAAGAATTCTGAGAAACATTTTTGTCATGTGTGCTTTCATCTGACAAAGTTGAAGTTTATTTCGATTGAGCACTTTTGAAACACTCTTTTTGTAGGATCTGCAAGTGGATATTTGGAGTGCTCTGAGGCCTACGGTGGAAAAGGAAATATCTTCACATAAAAAGTAGACAGAAATATTCTCAGAAACTTCTTTGTGATGTGTGCATCTAACTCACAGAGTTGAACCTTTCTTTTGATTGAGGAGTCTGTAAACACTCTTTCTGTAGTCTCTGGAAATAGATATTTGGAGCGCTTTGAGGCCTATAGTTGAAAAGGAAATATCTTCACATAAAAACTACAGAGAAGCATTCTAGAAACTTCTTTGTAATGAGTGCATTCATCTCACACAATTGATCCTTTCTTTTGATTGAGAAGTTTTGAAACACTGTTTTTGCAGAATCTGTAAGTGGATATTTGGAAGGCTTTGAGGCCTGTTTTGGAAAAGGAAATATCTTCACATAAAAACTACACAGAAGTATTCTGAAAAATTTCTTTGTTATGTGTGCATTCAACTCAGGGAGGTGAACCTATCTTTCAACTGAGCAGTTTTGAATCTCTATTTTTGCAGTGTCTGCATGTGGATATTTGGAGCGATTTGAAGCCTACTGTGGAAAAGGAAATATCTTCACATAAAAAGTACATGGAACAATTCTGAGAAACTGCTTTGGATGTGTGCATTCAACTCACAGAGTTGAACCTATCTTTTGATTGAGCAGGTTTGAATATCTTTTTTGGTAGAATCTGCAAGTGGTTATTTGGAGCCCTTTGCGCCCTGTGGTGGAAAAGGAAATATCTTCAAATTAAAACTACACAGAAGCATTCAGAAAAACTTCTTTGTGGTGAGTGCATTCAACACACAGAGTTGAAGATTTCTTTTGATTGAGCAGTTTCAAAACATTCTTTTTGTAATATCTGGAAGTGGATATTTGGAGGTCTTTGAGGGCTATTTTGGAAAAGGAAATATCTCCACATTAAAACTACACAGAAGCGTTCTGAGAAGCTTCTTTGTTATGTATGCATTCAACTAACAGAGTCGAACCTATCTTTTGATTGAGCAGTTTTGAATCTCTCTTTTTGTAGAATCTGCAAGCAGATATTTGCAGCGCTTTGAGGCCTATTGTGGGAAAGGAAATATCTCCACATAAAACCTACACAGAAGCATTCTGAGAAACTTCTTTGTGATGAGTGCATTTATCTCACACAGAGTTGATCCTTTCTTTTGATTGAGCAGTTTTGAAACACTGTTTTTGTAGAATCTGCAAGTGGATATTTGGAGGGCTTTCATGCCTATTTTGCAAAAGGAAATATCTTCACATAAAAACTACACAGAGGCACTGTGAGAAACTTCTTTCTTATGTGTGCATTCAACTCACTGAGTTGAACCTATCTTTTGACTGAGCAGTTTTGAATCTCTCTTTTAGCAGTATCTGCATGTGGATATTTGGAGCGATTTGAGGCCTACTGTGGAAAAGCAGATATCACCACATAAAAACTACACATGTATACATATGTAACTAACCTGCACAATGTGCACATGTACCCTAAAACTTAAAGTATAATAATAAAAATAAATAAATAAATAAATAAATAAATAAATAAAAACTACACAGAAGCATTCTGAGAAACTTCTTTGTGAGGTGTGCATTCAACTCACAGAGTCGAACATATCTTTTGATTGAGTGGTTTTGAATCTCTCTTTTTCCAGAATCTGCATGTGGTTATTTGGAGCCCTTTGCAGTCTATGGTGAAAAAGGAAATATCTTCAAATAAAAACTACACAAGAAGCATTCTGAGCAACTTCTTTATGATGAGTGCATTCATCTCACAGAGTTGATCCTTTCTTTTTATTGAGAAGTTTTGGAACACTGTTTTTGTAGAATCCGCAAGTGCGTATTTGGAGGGCTTTGAGGCCTATTTTAGAAAAGGAAATATCTTCACGTAAAAACTACGTAGAAGCATTCTGAGAAACTTCTTTGTTAAGTGTGTATTCAACTCACAGAGTTGAACCTATCTGTTGGTTGAGCAGTTTCGAATCTCTCTTTTTGTAGAATCTGTAAGTGGATATTTGGAACCCTTTGCGGCCTATGGTGTAAAGGGAAATATCTTCAAATTAAATCTACACAGAAGCATTCTGAGACACTTCTTTGTGATGTGTGCATTCAACTCACAGAGTTGAACCTATGTTTTGATTGAGCAGTTTTGAATCTCTCTTTTTGCAGAATCTGCAAGTTGATATTTAGGTCGCTTTGAGGCCTACTGTGGAAAAGCAGATATCTTCACATAAAAATTAGACAGAAGCATTCTGAGAAACTAGTTTGTGAGGTGTGCATTCAATTCACAGAGTCGAGCTGACCTTTTGATTGAGCAGTTTTGAATCTCTCTTTTTTCAGAATCTGCATGTGGATATTTGAGGCGAGTTGTGGCCTACTGTGGAAAAGGAATTGTCTTTACTAAAACCTACACAGAAGCAGTCTGAGAAACTTCTTTGTGATGTGTGCATTCATCTCACAGAGTTGATCATTTCTTTTGATTGAGCAGTTTTGGAACACTATTTTTGTAGAATCTTCTAGTGGATATTTGGAGCACTTTCACACCTACTGTGGAAAAGCAAATGTCCTCACATAAAAACTACACAGAAGCATTCTGAGAAACTTCTTTGGGATATGTGCATTCAACTCACAGAGTTGAAACTATCTTTTGATTGAGCACATTTGAATTTCTCTTTTCCTGGAATCTGCAGGTGGATATTTGGAGGGCTTTGACTCCTATGGTGTAAAAGGAAATATCTACAATTATCCCCTTTATCATTTTTTATTGTGTTTATTTGATTCTTCTCTATTTTTTTCTTTATTAGTCTTGCTAGTGGTCTATCAATTTTGTTGATCCTTTCAAAAAACCAGCTCCTGGATTCATTAATTTTTTGAAGGGCTTTTGTGTCTCTATTTCCTTCAGTTCTGCTCTGATTTTAGTTATTTCTTGCCTTCTGCTACATTTTGAATGTGTTTGCTCTTGCTTTTCTAGTTCTTTTAATTGTGATGTTAGGGTGTCAATTTTTGATCTTTCCTGCTTTCTCTTGTGGGCATTTAGTGCTATAAATTTCCCTCTATACACTGCTTTGAATGTGCCCCAGAGATTCTGGTATGTTTTATTTTTGTTCTCGTTGGTATCAAAGAACATCTTTATTTCTGCCTTCATTTTGTTATGTACCCAGTAGTCATTCAGGGGCAGGTTGTTCAGTTTCCATGTCGTTGAGCGGTTTTGAGTGAGATTCTTAATCCTGAGTTCTAGTTTAATTGCACTGTGGTCTGAGAGATAGTTTGTTATAATTTCTGTTCTTTTATATTTGCTGAGGAGAGCTTTACTTCCAACTATGTGGTCAATTTTGGAATAGGAGTGGTGTGGTGCTAAAAAAAAATGTATATTCTGTTGACTTGGGGTGGAGAGTTCTGTAGATGTCTATTAGGTCCGTTTATTGCAGAGCTGAGTTCAATGCCTGTGTATCCTTGTTAACTTTCTGTCTCATTGATCTGTCTAATGTGGACAGTGGGGTGTTAAAATCTCCCATTATTAATGTGTGGGAGTCTAAGTCTCTCTGTATGTCACTCAGAACTTGCTTTATGAATCTGGATACTCCTGTATTGGGTGCATATATATTTAGGATAGTTAGCTCTTCTTGTTGAATTGATCCCTTTACCGTTATGTAATGGCCTTCTTTGTCTCTTTTGATCTTTGTTGGTTTAAAGTCTGTTTTATCAGAGACTAGGATTGCAACCCCTGCCTTTTTTTGTTTTCCATTTGCTTGGTAGATCTTCCTTCATCTTCTTATTTTGAGCCTATGTGGGTCTCTGCACGTGAGATTGGTTTCCTGAATACAGCACACTGATGGGTCTTGACTCTTTATCCAATTTGCCAGTCTGTGTCTTTTAATTGGAGCATTTGGTCCATTTACATTTGATAAAGGGGATATCACCACTAATCCCACAGAAATACAAACTACCATCAGAGAATACTACAATCACCTCTATGCAAATAAACTAGAAAATCTATAAGAAATGGATAAATTCCTCAAAACATACACTCTCCCAAGACTAAATCAGGAAGCATTTGAATCTCTGAATAGACCAATAACAGGATCTGAAATTGTGGCAATAATGACTAGCTTACGAACCAAAAGGAGTCCAGGACCAGATGGATTCACAGCCGAATTCTATGAGAGGTACAAGGAGGAACTGGTACCATTCCTTCTGAAACTATTCCAATCAATAGAAAAAGAGGAAATCCTTCCTAACTCATTTTATGAGGCCAGCATCATTCTGATACCAAAGCCGGGCAGAGACACAACCAAAAAAGAGAATTTTAGACCAATATTCTTGATGAACATTGATGCAAATATCCTCAATAAAATACTGGCAAACCGAATCCAGCAGCACATCAAAAAGCTTATCCACCGTGATCAAGTGGGCTTCATCCCTGGGATGCAAGGGTAGTTGAATATACACAAATCAATCAATGTAATCCAGCATATCAACAGAGCCAAAGACAAAAACCAATGATTATCTCAATAGATGCAGAAAAGTTCTTTGAAAAATTTCAATAACCCTTCGTGCTAAAAACTCTCAATAAATTAGGTATTGATGGGAAGTATTTCAAAATAATAAGAGCTGTCTATGAGAAACCCACAGCCAATATCATACTGAATGGGCAAAAACTGGAAGCATTCCCTTTGAAAGCTGCCACAAGACAAGGATGACCTCTCTCACCACTCCTATTCAACATAGTGTTGGAAGTTCTGGCCAGGGCAATTAGGCAGGAGAAGGAAAAAAAAGGTATTCTATTAGGAAAAGAGGAAGTCAAACTGTCCCTGTTTGCAGATGACATGATTGTATATCTGGAAAACCCCATTGTCTCAGCCCAAAATCTATTTAAGCAGATAAGCAACTTCAGCAAAGTCTCAGGATACAAAATCAATGTAAAAAAATCACATGCTTGTACACACCAACTAGAGACAAACAGAGAGCCAAATCATGAGTGAACTCCCATTCATAATTGCTTCAAAGAGAATAAAATACCTAGGAATCCAACTTACAAGGGATGTGAAGGACCTCTTCGAGGAGAACTACAAACCACTGCTCAAGGAAATAAAAGAGGATACAAACAAATGGAAGAAGATTCCATGCTCATGGGTAGTAAAAATCAATATCGTGATAATGGCCTCACTGCCCAAGGTAATTTATAGATTCAATGCCATCCCCATCAAGCTACCAATGCCTTTCTTCACAGAATTGGAAAAAACTACTTTAAAGTTCATATGGAACCAAAAAAGAGCCCGCATCACCAAGTCAATCCTAAGCCAAAAGACAAAGCTGGAGGCATCACACTACCTGATTTCAAACTAAACTACAAGTCTACAGTAACCAAAACCGCATGGTACTGGTAGCAAAACAGAGATATAGATCAATGGAACAGAACAGAGCCCTCAGAAATAACACCTCATGTCTACAACTATCTGATCTTTGACAAACCTGAGAAAAACAAGCAATGGAGAAAGGATTCCCTATTTAATAAATGGTGCTGGGAAAACTGGCTAGCCATATGTAGAAAGCTGAAACTGGATCCCTTCCTTACACCTTATACAAAAATCAATTCAAGATGGATTAAAGACTTAAACGTTAGACCTAAAACCATAAAAACCCTAAAAGAAAACCTAGGCATTACCATTCAGGACATAGGCATGGGCAAGGACTTCATGTCTAAAACACCAAAAGCAATGGCAACAAAAGCCAAAATTGACAAATGAGATCTAATTAAACTACAGAACTTCTGCACAGCAAAAGAAACTACCATCAGAGTGAACAGGCAACCTACAAAATGGGTGAAAATTTTCACAACCTACTCATCTGACAAAGTGCTAATATCCAGAATCTACAATGGACTCAAACAAATTTACGAGAAAAAAACAAACAACCTCATCAAAAAGTGGGCGAAGGACATTAACAGACACTTCTCTAAAGAAGACATAAATATGCAGCCAAAAAACACATGAAAAAATACTCATCATCACTGGCCATCAGAGAAATGCAAATCAAAACCACTATGAGATACCATCTCACACCAGTTAGAATGGCAATCATTAAAAAGTCAGGAAACAACAGGTGCTGGAGAGGATGTGGAGAAATAGGAACACTTTTACACTGTTGGTGGGACTGTAAACTAGTTCAACCATTGTGGAAGTCAGTGTGGAAATCTGAGAAACTCCTTTGTGATGTGTGCATACAACTCACAGGGTTGAACCTATCTTTTGATTGAGGACTTTTGAATCCCTCTTTTTGTAGAATCTGCAAATGGATATTTGAAGCTCTTTGAGGCCTACGGTGGAAAAGCAAATATCTTCACATAAAAACTACACAGAAGCATTCAGAGAAATTTCTTTGTGATCAGTGCATTCCTCACACGGAGTTCAACCTTTCTTTTGATTGAGCAGTTTTGAAACACTCCTTTTGTAGAATGTGGAAGTGGATATTTGGAGGGATTTGAGGTCTATTTTGCAAATGGAAATATCTTCACATAAAAACTACACAAAACCATTCTGACAAACTTCTTCATGATGTGTACATTCAACTCACAGAGGTGAACCTATCTTTTGACTGAGCAGTTTTTAATCTCTCTTTTGGTAGATTCTGCAGGTGGTTATTTGGAGACCTTTGCGCCCAATGGTGGAAAAGGAAATATCTTCAAATTAAAACTACACGCAATCATTCAGGGAAGCTGTTTTGTGATGAGTGATTTCATCACACAGAGTTGAAGATTTCTTTTGATTTAGCAGTTCTGAAACACTCTTTTCGTAGAATCTGGAAGTGGATATTTAGAGGGCTTTGAGGCCTATTGTGGAAAAGGAAATATCTTCACATAAAAAGTACACAGAAACATTCTGAGAAACTTCTTTCTATGTGTGCATTCAACTCAAGGAGTTGAACCTATCTTTTGATTGAGCCGATTTTAATCTGTCTTTTTGTAGAATCTGCAAGTGGATATTTTGAGCCATTTGTGGCCTAAGGTGGAAAAGAAAATATCTTCAAATAAAAACTACACAGAAGCTTTCTGAAAAAATTATTTGTGATATATTCACTCAACTCACAGAGCTGAACGTATCTTTTGATTGAGCAGTTTTGAATCTCTCTTTTTGTAGAATCTGCATGTGGATATTTGGAGCCCTTTGCAGCCTATGGTGGAAAAGGTAATATCGTCACATAAAAACTACAAAGAAGCATTGTGAGAAACCTCTTTGTGATGTGTGCATTCAACTCACAGAGATGAACCTAACTTTTCATTGAGCAGTTTTGAATCTCTCTTTTTGTAGAATCTGCAAGTGGATATTTGAGCCCTTTATGGCCTATGCTGGAAACTGAAATATCTTCAAATAAAATCTACACTGAAGCATTCTGAGAAACTTCTTTGTGGTGGGTGCATTCACCTCACAGAGTCAAACTATCTTTTGATTGAGCAGTTTTGAATCTCTCTTTTTTACAGAATCTGCAAGTTGATATTTGAGCCCTTTGGGGCCTACGGTGGAAACTGAAATATCTTCAAATAAAATCTACCCTGAAGCATTCTGGGAAACTTCTTTGTGATGGGTCCATTCACCTCACAGAGTTGAACCTATGTTTTGATTGAGCTGTTTTGAATCTCTCTTTTTGTAGAATCTGCAATTGGATATATGGAGGGCTTTGAAGTCTATTGTTGAAAAGGAAATGTCTTCAAATAAAAACTACACAGAAGAATTCTGAGAAGCTTCTTTGTGATGTGTGCATTCACCTCACAGAGTTGAACCTATGTTTTGATGGAGCAGTTTTGAATCTCTCTTTTTATGCAATGTGCAGGTGGATATTTGGAGTGCTTTGAGTCCTATCGTGGAAAAGGAAATATCTTCAAGTTAAAACTACACAGAAGGATTCAGAGAAACTTCTTTGTAATGAGTGCATTCATCTCACAGAGTTGATCTTTCTTTTGATTGAGCAGCTTTGAATGTCTCCTTTTGGAGAATCTAAAAGTGGATATTTGGAGCTCTAAGTGTCCTCTTTTGGAAAAGGAAATATCTTCAAATAAAAACTACACAGAAGCATTCTGAGAAACTTCTTTCTGGTTTGTGCATTCATCTCCCAGAGTTGAACCTATCTTATGATTGAGCAGTTTTGAAACACTCTTTTGTAGAATCTGCAAGTGTAAATTTGGAGCGCTTTGAGGCCTATTGTGGAAAAGGAAATATCTTCAAACAAAAACTACAGAAAAGCATTCTGAGAAATTTGTTTGTGTTGTGTGCATTCATCTCACAGAGTAGATCCTTTCTTTTGATTGAGCAGTTTTGAAATTGTTTCTGTAGAAACTGCAAGTTGATATTTGGAGCTCTTTGAGGCCTATTTTGGAAAAGGAAATATCTTCACATAAAAACTACACAGAAGAGTTCTGAGAAACTTCTTTGTTATGTGTGCATTCAGCTCACAGAGTTGAACCTATCTTTTATTGAGCAGTTTTGAATCTCTCTTTTCGCAGTATCTGCATGTGGATATTTCAAGCAATTTGAGACCTATTGTGGAAAATGAAATATCTTCACAAAAAAAACTACACAGAAGCATTCTGAGAAACTTCTTCAGGATGTGTGCATTCAACTCACAGAGTTGATCCTTTCTTTTGATTGAGCAGTTTTTAAACACTGTTTTTGTAGACTCTGCAAGTGGATATTTGGAGCACTTTGAGGCCTACTCTGGAAAAGCAAATATCTTCACAGAAAAACTGCACAAAAGCATTCAGAGAAACTTCTTTCTTATGTGTGCATTCCTCACGCAGAGTTGAACCTTTCTTTTGATTGAGCAGTTTAGAAAAACTCTTTTTGTAGAATCTGGAAGTGGATATTTGGAGGGCATTCAGGTCTATTTTGGAAAAGGAAATATCTTCACATAAAACCTACACAGAAGCATTCTGAGAAACTTCTTTCTGATGTGTGCATTCAACTCACAGAGATGAACCTATATTTTGATTGAGCAGTTTTGAATCTCTCTTTTTGTAGAATCTGCAAGTGGATATTTGGAGGGCATTGAGGATTATTGAGGAAAAGGAAATATCTTCAAATAAAAACTACACAGAAGCATTCTGCGAAACATCTTTCTGATGTGTGCATTCACCTCACAGAGTTGAACCTGTGCTTTGATTGAGCAGTTTTGAATCTCTCTTTTTGTAGAGTCTGAAAGTGGATATTAGGAGCCTCAGGGAGCCTATTTTGGAAGAGGAAATATCTTCAGATAAAACTACAGAGAATAATTCTGAGAAACTTCTTTGTTACGTGTCCATTCAAGTCACAGAGTTGAACCTATCCTTTGATTGAGCAGTTTTGAATCTCTTTTGGTAGAATCTGCAAGTGGATATTTGGAGCCATTTGCAGTCTATCGGGGAAAAGAAATATCTTCAAATAAAAACTACACAGGATCATTCTGACAAACTTCTTTGTGATGTGGGCATTCAACTCACAGAGTTGAACCTATCTGTTCACTGAGCAGTGTTGAATCTCCCTTTTTCTAGAATCTGCAAGTGGATATTTGGAGCCCTTGGCTGCCTGTGGTTGAAAAGGAAATGTCTTCAAATAAAAACTACACAGAAGCATTCTGAGAAACTACTTTTTGATTTTTGCATTCATCTCCCAGGGTTGAACCTATCTTATGACTGAGCAGTTTTGAAACACTCTTTTTGTACAATCTGCAATTGTATATTTAGAGTGCTTTCAGGCCTATTGTGGAAAAGGATATATCTTCACATAGAAACTACCCAGAAACATTATGAGAAACTTCCTTGTGTTGTGTGCATTCATCTCACACATTTGATCCTTTCTTTACATTGAATAGTTTTGAAACACTGTTTTTGTAGAATGTGCAGGTGGATATTTGGATCGCTTTGAGGCCTACTGTGGAAAATCATATATCATCACATAAAAAACACACAGAATCATTCTGAGACACTGCTTTGTGAGGTGTGTGTTCAACTCACAGAGTCTAACCTATCTTTTGATTGAGCAGTTTTGAATCTCTCTTTCTGCAGAACCTGCAAGTGAATATTTGGAGCCCTTTGTGGCCTCTGGTGGAAAAGGAAATATCTTCAAATAAAAACTGCACAGAATCATTCTGAGAAACTTCTTTGGGACGTGTTCATTCAACTCAGAGAGTTGTAGCTATCTTTTGATTGAACAGTTTTGAATAGCTCTTTTTGTAGAATCTGCAGAGGATATTTGGAGCCCTAGTCTGCCTGTGGTGGAAAAGGAAATATCTTCAAATAAAAACTACACAGAAGCCTTCTGAGAAATTCTTTTTGATTTGTGCATTCATCTCCCAGAGTTGAACCTATCTTATGATGGAGCAGTTTTGAAACACTGTTTTTGTAGAATATGCAAGTGTATATTTTGAGAGCTTTGAGGCCTGTTGAGGAAGATGAAATATCTTCACATCAAAAATACACAGAAGGATTCTAAGAAACATCTTTGGGTTCTGTGCATTCATCTCACAGAGTTGATCCTTTCTTTTGATTGAGCAGTTTTGAAACACTGTTTTTGTAGAATATGCAAGTGGATATTTTGAGCGCTTTGAGGCCTACTGTGGAAAAGCAAACACCTTGACATAAAAACTTCACAGAAGCATTCTGAGAAACTACTTTATAATGTGTGCTTTCAACACAGAGCTGAACCTATCTTTTGAGCAGTTTTGAATCTCACGTTTTGTAGAATCTGCAAGTGGATATTTGGAGGGTTTTGAGGCCTATGGTGAAAAGGAAATATCTTAAAATAAAAACTACACAGTAGCATTCTGAGAAACGACTTTATGCTGTGTGCATTCAACTCACAGATTGGAACCTATGTTTTCATTAAGCAGTTTTGAATCTCTCTTTTTGTAGAATCTGCAAATGGATATTTGGAGCCCTTTGTGGCCTATGGTGGAAAAGGAAATATCTTCAAATAAAAACTACACAGAAGCGTTCTGAGAAACTTCTTTGTGATGCGTGCATTCAACTCACAGAGTTGAAACTATCTTTTGATTGAGCAGTTTTGAATCTCTCGTTTTGTATAATCTGCAAGTGGATATTTGGAGCACTTTGCAGCCTATGGTGGAAAAGAAAATATCTTCACATAAAAACTACACAGAAGCATTCTGAGAAACTTCTTTGTGATGTGAGCATTCAACTAAGAGTGTTGAACCTGTCTTTTCATTGAGCAGTTTTGACTCTCTCTTTTTGTAGAATCTGCAAGTGGATATTTGGAGCCCTTTGTGGCCTGCGGTGGAAAAGAAAATATCTTCAAATAAAATCTACTCAGAAGCATTCTGGGAATCTTCTTTGTGATGTGTGCATTCACCTCACAGAATTTGAACATATGTTTTGTTTGAACCGTTCTGAATCTCTCTTTTTGTAGAATCTGCAAGTGTATATTTGGAATGCTTTGAGGCCTATTGTGGAAAAGAATACATCTTCACATAAAAACTACACAGAAGCATTCTGAGAAACTTCTTTGTGATGCGTCCATTCATCTCACATAGTTGATACTTTCTTTTGATTGAGCAGTTTTGAGACAATGCTTTTGTAGAATCTACAAGTGGATATTAGGAGGGCTTTGAGGCCTATTTTGGAAAAGGAAATATCCTCACATAAAAACGACACAGAAGCATTCTGAGAATCTTCTTTGTCATGTGTACATTCAACTCAAAGAGTTGAACCTAACTTTTGATTGAGCACTTTTGAATCTCTCTTTTTGCAGTAACTGCATGTAGATATTTAGAGTGATTTGAGGCCTATTGTGGAAAAGGAAATATCTTCACATAAAAACAACACAGAAGCATTCTGAGAAACTTCTTTGTGATGTTTGCATTCAACTCACAGAGTTAAACCTATGCTTTGATTGAGCAGTTTTGAATCTCTCTTTTTGTAGAATCTGAATGTGGATGTTTGGAGCCCTAAGCAGCCTATTTGGGAAAAGGAAATATCTTCAAATTAAAAGTACACAGAAGCATTCTGAGAAACTTCTTTGCGACTTGTGCTTTCATCGCCCAGAGTTGAACTTATCTTATGATTGACCAGTTTTGAAACACTCTTTTTTGTAGAATCTTCAAGTGTAAATTTGGAGTGCTTTGAGGCCTATTGTGGAAAAGGAAATATCTTCAAACAAAAACTACACAAAAGCATTCTGAGGAACTTCTTTGTGTTGTGTAGATTCACCTCACAGAGTAGATCATTTCTTTTGATAGAGCAGTTTTTAAACACTGTTTTTGTAGAAACTGCAAGTGGATATTTGGAGGCCTTTGAGGCCTATTTTGGAAAAGGAAATATCTTCACATAAAAACTACACAGAAGCATTTTCAGAAACATCTTTATTATGTGTACGTTCAACTCACAGTGTTGAACCTATCTTTTGATTGAGCAGTTTTGAATCTCTCTTTTTGTAGAATCTGCAAGTGCATATTTGAGTGCTTTAAGGCCTATGGTGGAAAAGGAAATATCTTCAAATAAAAATTACACAGAAATATTCTGAGAAGCTTCTTGTGTTGTGTGCAATCAACTCACAGAGTTGAACCTATCTTTTGATTGAGCAGTTTTGAATCTCTCTTTTTGTAGAATCTGCAAGTGGATATTTGGAGCTTTTTGCGGCCTAAGGTGGAAAAGGAAATATCTTCCAATGAAAACTACAAAGAAGCATTCTGAGAAACTTCTTTGTGATGTGTGCATTCAACTCACAGAATTGAGCCTATGTTTTGATTGAGCAGTTTTGAATCTCTCTTTTTGTACAATCTGCAAGTGGATATTTGGAGCCCTTTGTGGCCTAAGGTGGAAACTTAGATATCTCCAAATAAAATCTACACAGAGCATTCTGAGAAACTTCTTTCTGATGTGTGCATTCAGCTCACAGAGTTGAACCTATGTTTTGGTGGAGCAGTTTTGAATCTCTCTTTTTGCAGAATCTGCAAGTGGATATTTGGAGCTTTTTGCGGCCTAAGGTGGAAAAGGAAATATCTTCCAATGAAAACTACAAAGAAGCATTCTGAGAAACTTCTTTGTGATGTGTGCATTCAACTCACAGAATTGAGCCTATGTTTTGATTGAGCAGTTTTGAATCTCTCTTTTTGTACAATCTGCAAGTGGATATTTGGAGCCCTTTGTGGCCTAAGGTGGAAACTTAGATATCTCCAAATAAAATCTACACAGAGCATTCTGAGAAACTTCTTTCTGATGTGTGCATTCAGCTCACAGAGTTGAACCTATGTTTTGGTGGAGCAGTTTTGAATCTCTCTTTTTGCAGAATCTGCAAGTGGGTATTTGGAGCACTTTGAGGACTATTGTGGAAAAGGAAATATCTTCACATAAAAACTACACAGAAGCATTCTGAGAAACTTCTTTGTTTGTGTGCATTAAACACACAGAGTGGAAACTATTTTTTGATTGAGCAGCTTTGTGTCTCTCTTTTTGGGGAATCTGCAAGTGGATATTTGGCGTCTGTGGTTACCTAAGGTGGAAAATGAAATATCTTCAAATAAAAACTACACAGAAGCATTCTGAGAAACTTCTTGGTGATGTGTGAATTCAACTCTCAGAGTTGAACCAATGTTTTGATTGAGCAGTTTTGAATCTCTCTTTTTGTGGAATCTGCAAGATGATATTTGGAGCCCTCTGTGGCCTATGGTGAAAATGAAATAGCTTCAAATAAAAACTACACAGAAGCATTCTGTTAAACTTCTTTGTGATATGTGCATTCATCTCACAGGTTTGAAAATATCTTATGATTGAGCGGTTTTCAAACACTGTTTTTGTAAAATCTACAAGTGGATATTTGTAGCGCTTTGAGGCCTATTGTGGAAAAGCAAATATCTTCACATAAAATTTAGACAGAAGCAATCTGAGAAACTTCTTTGTGATGTGTACAGTCATCTCAGAGAGTTAAACCTTTCTTATGATTGAGGAGTTTTGAAACTGTCTTTTTGTAGTATCTGCAAGTGGACATTTGGAGCGCTTTGAGGCCTCTGGTGGAAAAGGAAATATCTTCACATAAAAACTAGACAGAAGAATTCTGAGAAACTTTTTTGTGATGTGTGCATTCATTTCACTGACTTTAACTTTTCTTTTGATGGAGCAGTTTGGAAACACTCTTTCTGTAGAATTTGCAAGTGGACATTTGGAGTGCTTTGCAGCCTGTGTTAGAAAAGGAAATATCTTCACATAAAAACTAGACAGAAGAATTCTGAGTAACTTCTTTTTCATGTGTGCGTTCATCTCACAGATTTGAATCTGCTTTGATTGAGCAGATTGGAAATACTCTTTCTGTAGAAACTGCAAGTGGACATTTGGAGAGCTTTGTGGCCTATGGTAGAAAAAGAAATATATTCTTATAAAATGTAGACAGAAGAAATCTGAGAAACTTCTTTGTGATGTGTGCGTTCATCTCACAGAGTTGAAACTCTCTTTTGAATGAGCAGTTTGGAAACACTCTTTTTGTAGAATCTGCAAGCGGACATTTGGAATGCTTTGCGGCCTATTGTAGAAAAGGAAATATATTCACATAAAATCTAGACAGAAGTAATCTGAGGAACTTCTTTATGATGTGTGCATTCGTCTATGAGAGTTAAACCTTTCTTTTGATTGAGCAGTTTTGAAACTCTCTTTCTGTAGAATCTGTAAGTGGATATTTGAAGCACTTTGAGGCCTATGGTGGAAAAGGAAATATCTTCACATAAAAACTAGACAGAAGAACTGTGTGAAACTTCTTTGTGTGCGTTCGTTCATCTCACAGAGTTGAACCTTTCTTTTGATTGAGCCATTTGGAACACTTTTTTTGTAGTATCCGCAAGTGGATATTTGGAGCGCTTTGCGGCATATGGTAGAAAAGGAAATATCTTCACATGAATTCTAGACAGAAGAGATATGATAAACTTCTTTGTGTGCATTCATCTCACAGAATTAAACCTTTCTTTCGATTGAGCAGTTTTGAAACCCTCTTTTTTAGAATCTGCAAGTGGAGATTTGGAGTGGCTGCAAAAGCCAATGGTAGAAAAGGAAATATCTTCACATGAAATCAAGACAGAAGCAATCTGAGAAACATCTTTGTGATGTGTGCATTCATCTCCTAGATTTGAAACTTTGTTTTGATGGACCAGTTATGAAACTCTCTTTTTGTAGAATCTGCAAGTGGACATTTGGAGGGCTTTGAGGCCTATGGTGGAAAAGGAAATATCTTCACATAAAAACTAGATAAAAGCATTCTGAGAAACTTCTTTGTGATTTGTGCGTTCATCTCACAGAGTTGAACATTTGTTTTGATTGAGCAGTTTGCAAACACTCTTTTTGTGGAATCTGCAAGTGGACCTTTTGAGCACTTAGAGGCCTATGGTGGAAAGGGAAATATCTTCACATAAAAACTAGACAGAGGAATTCTCAGAAACTTCTTTGTGTTGCGTGCGTTCATCTCACAGATTTGAACTTTTCTTTTGATTGAGCAATTTGCAAACACGCTTTTTGTAGTATCTGCAAGTGGACATTTTGAACGCTATGTGGCCTATGTTAGAAAAGGAAGTATTTACACAGAAAATCTAGACCGAAGCAATCTGAGAAACTCCTTTGTGATGTCTGCATTCATCTCAGAGTTAAAAGTTTCTTTTGATTGAGCAGTTTCGAAATTCTCTTTTTTTAGTATCTGCAAGTGGACATTTGGAGAGCTTTGAGGCCTGTGGTGGAACAGGAAATATCTTCAAATAAACAGTAGACAGAAGAATTCTGAGAATGTTCTTTGTGATGTGTGCATTCATCTCACAGATGTGAACCTTTCTTTTGAATGAGTAGGTTGGAAACACTCTTATTGTAGAATCTGAATTTGGACATTTGGAGCGGTTTGCAGCCTATGGTAGAAAAGGAAATATCTTCACATAAAATCTAGACTGAGGCATTCTGAGAAACTACTCTGTGATGTGTGCATTCATGTCACAGAGTTAAACCTTTCTTTTGATTGAGCAGTTTTGAAAGTCTCTTTTTGTAGTATCTGCAAGAAGACATTTGGAGCGCTTTGAGTACTGTGGTGGAAGAGGATATATCTTCACATAAAAACTAGATAGGAGAATTCTGAGAAAGTTCTTTGTGATGGGTGCGTTCATCTCACAGATGTGAACCTTTCTTTTGATTGAGCAGGTTGGAAACACTCTTTTTGTATAATCTGAAAGTGCATATTTGGAGCACTTTGAGGCCTAATGTAGAAAAGGAATTATCCTCACATAAAATCTAGACAGAAGCAATCTGAGAAACTTCTTTTTGATGTGTGCATTCATCTCACAGAGTTAAACTATTCTTTTTATTGAGCAGATTTGACACTCTCTTTTTGTAGGTTCTGCAAGTGGACATTCGGAGCGCTTTGAGGCCTAAGATGGAAAAGGAAATACCTTCACATAAAAACTAGACAAAAGAATTCTGAGAAACTTCTTTGTGATGTATGCGTTCATCTCACAGAGTTAAACCTTTCTTTTGATTGCGCAGTTTGGAGTCACTCTTTTGTAGAATCTGCAACTGGACATTTGGAGCGCTTTGCAGCCTAGGTTAGAAAAGGAAATATCTTCCCACAAAAACGAGACAGAAGAATTGTGAGAAACTTCTTTGTGATGTATGTGTTCATTTCAGAATTGAAACTTTCTTTTGATTGAGCAGTTTTGAAGCACACCTTTTGTAAAATCTGCGAGTGGACATTTGGAGCGCTTTGCGGCCTACAGTAGAAAAGGAAATATCTTCACATAAAATCTAGACAGAAGAAATCTGAGGAACTTCTTTGTCATGTGTGCATTCATCTCACAGAGTAAAACCTTTCTTTTGATGGAGCAGTTCTGAAACTCACTTTTTGTAGAATCTGCAAGTGGACATTTGGAGCACTTTGAGGCCTATGGTGTGAAACGAAATACATTCATATAAAAACGAGGGAAAAGAATTATCAGAAACTTCTTTGTGATGTGTGCATTCATCTCACAGAGTTGAACCTTTCTTTTGATTGAACAGTTAGGAAACACACACATCACAGAGAAGTTTATCAGAATTCTTCTGTTTAGTTTTTATGTGAAGATATTTCCCTTTCCACCATAGGCCTCAAAGCACTCCAAATGTCTACTTGCAGATTCTACAAAAAGAAAGTTTCAAAACGGCTCAAGCAAAAGATAAGTCTGACTCTGTGAGATGAATGCACACATCACATTGAAGTTTCTCAGATTGCTTCTGTCTAGATTTTATGTGAAGATATTTCCTTTTCTACAATAGGCTGAAAAGTGCTCCAAACGCCTACTTAGAGATTCTACAAAAAGAGTGTTTCCAGAAACTGTTCATTCAAAAGAAAGTTTCAACTCGGTGAGATGAACGCACACATCAAAAAGAAGTTTCTCAGAATTCTTCTGTCTAGTTTTCATGTGAAGATATTTCCTTTTCCACCATAGGCCTCAAAGCCCTCCAAATGTCCACTTGCAGATTCTACAAAAAGAGTGTTTCCAAACTGCTCAATCAAAAGAAATGATCAACTCTGCAAGATGAAGGCACATATCACAAAGAAGTTTCTCAAAATTCTTCTGTCTAGTTTTTATGTGAAGATATTTCATTTTCCACCATAGGCCTCAAGGGGCTCAAAATGTCCACATGCAGATTCTACAAAAAAGTATTTCAAGACTGGTCCATCAAAAGAAAGGTTCAGCTATGGGAGGTGAACGCCCGCATCACAAAGAAGTTTCTCAGAATGCTTCTCTCTAGTTTTTATATGAAGATATTTCCTTTTCCATCATAGGCCTCAAATCGCTCCAAATGTCCACTTGAAGATTCTGCAAAAAGTGTGTTTCCAAACTGCTTAACCTATAGAAAGGTTCAACTCTGTGAGATGAATGCACACATGGCAAAGAAGTTTCACTGAATTTGCATTTCTCTGATGGCCAGTGATGGTGAACATTTTTTCTTGTGTTTTTTTTGCTGCATAAATGTCTTCTTTAGAGAAGTGTCTGTTCAAGTCCTTCACCCACTTTTTGATGGAGTTTTTTGTTTTTTTCTTGTAAATTTGTTTGAGTTCGGTGTAGATTCTGGATATTAGCCCTTTGTCAGATGAGCAGGTTGCAAAAATTTTCTCCTATTTTGTAGGTCGCCTGTTCACTCTGATGGTAGTTTCTTTTGCTGTGCAGAAGCTCTTTAGTTTAATTAGATCCCATTTGTCAATTTTGGCTTTGGTTGCCGTTGCTTTTGGTGTCTTAGATATGAAGTCCTTCCCCATGCCTATGTCCTGAATGGTAATGCCTAGGTTTTCTTCTAGGGTTTTTATGGTTTTAGGTCTAATGTTTAAGTCTTTAATCCATCTTGAATTGATTTTTGTATAAGGTGTAAAGAAGGGATCCAGTTTCTGCTTTCTACATATGACTAGCCATTTTTCCCAGCACCATTTATTAAATAGGGAATCCTTTCTCCATTGCTTGTTTTCCTCAGGTTTGGCAAAGATCAGATAGTTGTAGATATGCAGCATATTTCTGAGGGCTCTGTTCTGTTCCACTGATCTATATCTCTGTTTTGGTACCAGTACCTTGCTGTTTTGGTTACTGTAGCCTTGTAGAATAGTTTGAAGACAGGTAGTGTGATGCCTCCAGCTTGGTTCTTTTGGCTTAGGATTGATTTGGTGATGCGGGCTCTTTTTTGGTTCCATATGAACTTTAAAATAGTTTTTCCCAGTTCTGTGAAGAAAGTCATTGGTAACTTGACCGGGATGGCATTGAATCTATAAATTACCTTGGGCAGTATGGCCATTGTCACGATATTGATTCTTCCTACCCATGAGCATGGAATGTTCTTCCATTTGTTTGTATCCTCTTTTATTTCCTTGAGCACTGGTTACCATCTCACACCAGTTGGAATGGCAATCATTAAAATGTCAGGAAACAACAGGTGCTGGAGAGGATGTGGAGATATAGGAACACTTTTACACTGTTGGTGGGACTGTAAACTAGGTCAACCATTGTGGAAGCCTGTGGTGATTCCTCAGGGATCTAGAACTAAAAATACCATTTGACCCAGCCATCCCATTACTGGATATATACCCAAAGGACAATAAATCATGCTGCTATAAAGACACACGCACACGTATGTTTATTGCAGCATTATTCACAATAGCAAAGATTGGAACCAACCCAAGTGTCCAACAAAGATAGACTGGATTAAGAAAATGTGGCACATATACACCATGGAATACTATGCAGCCATAAAAAATGATGAGTTCATGTCCTTTGTAGGGACATGGATGAAATTGGAAATCATTCTCAGTAAACTATCGCAGGAACAGAAAACCAAACAGCGCATATTCTCAGTCATAGGTGGGAATTGAACAATGAGAACACATGGACACAGGAAGGGGAACATCACACTTTGGGGACTGTTGTGGGGTGGGGGGAGGGGGGCGGGATAGCATTGGGAGATATACCTAAAGCTAGATGACGAGTTAGTGGGTGCAGCTCACCAGCAAGGCACATGTATACATATGTAACTAACCTGCACATTGTGCCCAAGTACCCTAAAACTTAAAGTATAATAATAACAAATTTAAAAAAAGTCATTTCGCAGATTTATTCTGTCTAGTTTTTATGTGAAGACATTTAGTTTTCCAAGCTGAGCCTCGAGGTGCTCAAAATGTGAGCTTGCAGATTCTACAAAACCAGTATTTCAAATCTGGTCCAACAAAAGAAATGTTCAACTCTGTGAGATGAAAGCACAAATCACAAAGATGTTTCTCAGAATTCTGTCTAGTTTTTATGTAAAGATATTTCCTTTTCCACCAAGGGCCTCAAAGCTCTCCAAATCTCCACTTGCAGATTGTACAAAAAGAGTGCTTCGAAACTGCTCAATCAAAAGAAAGGTTGAACTCTGTGAGATGAATGCACATATCACAAAGAAGTTTCTCAGAATCCTTCTGTCTAGTTTTTATGTGAAGATATTACCTTTACCACCATAGGCCTCAAAGCTCACCAAACGTCCACTTGCAGATTCTACAAAAAGAGAGTTACAAAACTGCTCTATCAAAAGAAAGGTTTAACTCTGTGAGATGAATTCACACATCACAAAGAAGTTTCTCAGATTGCTTCTGTCTAGATTTTATGTGAAGATACTTCCTTTTCTACCAGAGTCCACAAAGTGATCCAAATGTCCACATGCAAATTCTACAAAAGAGCGTTTTAAAAACGGCTCAATCAAAAGAAAGTTTCAAAACTGTGAGATGAACGCACACATCACAAAGAAGTTTCTCAGAATTCTTCTATCTTGTTTTTATGTGAAGATATTTCCTTTTCTACCATAGGTCGCAAAGCGCTCCAAATATACACATGGAGATTCTACAAACAGAGTGTTTCCAAACTGCTCAATCAAAAGAAACGTTCAGCTCTGTGAGATGGATGCACACACTCGCAAAGAAGTTTCTCAGAATTCTTTTGTCTAGTTTTTATGTGAAGATATTTCGTTTTCCAACATAGGCCTCAAAGCGCCCCAAATCTCCACTTGCAGATACTACAAAAAGAGAGTTTCAAAACTGCTCAATTAAAACAAAGGTTTAACTCTGTGAGATAAATGCACACATCACAAAGAAGTTTCTCAAATTGCTTGTTTCTAGATTTTATATGAAGAAATTTCCTTTTCTACCGTTGGCCGCAAACCCTCCAAATGTTCACTTGGAGATCCTACAGAAAGAGTGCTTCCAAACTGCTCAATCAACGGGAAGGTTCACCATTGTGAGATGAACACACACATCACAAAGAAGTTTGTCAGAATTATTCTGTCTAGTTTGAATGTGAAGATATTAACTTTTCTACCATAGGTCGCCCAGCGCTACAAATGTCCACATGCAGATTCTGCAAAAAGAGAGTTTCAAAACTGCTCAATCTAAAGAAAGGTTTAAGTCTGTGAGATGAATGCATACATCAAAAAGAAGTTTCTCCAATTGATTCTGTCTAGATTTTATGTGAAGTTATTTCCTTTTCTACCATAGGAAACAAAGCGATCCAAATGTCCACTTGCAGATACTATGTAAAGAGTGTTTCCAAACTGCTCAAAGAAAAGAAAGGTTCAACTGGATGAGATGAATGCCCATATCACAAAGTAGTTTCTAAGAATTCTTCTGCATAGTTTTTATGTGAAGACATTTCCTTTTCCACCATAGGCCTCAAAGTGCACAAAATGTCCACTTGCAAATTCTACAAAAAGAGAGTTTCAAAACTCCTCAATCAAAAGAAAGTTTTAACTCTGTGAGATGAATGCACACATCACAAGGAAGTTTTTCGGATTGCTTCTGTCTAGATTGTATTTGAAGGTATTTCCTTTCCTACCATAGGATAGAAAGCGCTCCAAATGTCCACAAGAGACTAATAAGAAGGATGTATATATGCCAAAGCTCAACTAGACTGGTTATTAGAGTTTTAGGTGCTGGTTTGGAGTGGAGTATTGGAGGGACATGATTTTTGTTAGATTTTTAGTGATGAAATAAGTAGGGGAGAATAGAATATTTCTAAATAGGCTGGAACTATCTGTTAAAATGAATCTCCTCTGTGCCTTTCTTCTAATTGTAGGAGATGGTTTATTGGAAATCTCAAGTTTGAGCGACTCAGACTCTGTATCCCATCCCTCTAGGGCCAGCTCAGCCCTTCATCCTGTCAAAGCAGATAAAACAGAAGAGCTTGCAATTTGCTATAAAGGGGTCCTTGGGATGAAGCATTTTAATGTCCATAAAGAGTAGACAAGACCTTCATTTTTAAAGACTCCCATGGAACATTTCAAACAGCAGGAATTTGTCTTGGTGCCCTTTACCAAAACTAATAGATTTAGGCTGTGGAGTTGGCGGAAAGCTGAGCATTCAGGCCTACTTATCATCCAATAACATTTTACTATATTATTCTTATTTTAGCCCACATGCCCTAAAACTAACAACATATTGAGTAAATAATACTTACATAAGAAACACTACTAATCTTTAGGCCTATGTCAGTTAAACATAGAAGGAATGCAGAATTACAATAATATTATTTAAAAATAAAAAATCAGGTACTAAGATAAAAAAAAAAGAAAGCGCTCAAAATGTCCACTTGCAGATTCTAAAAAAGAGAGTTGCAAAACTGCTCTATCAAAAGAAAGGTTTAACTCTGTGAGATGAATGCACACGTCAAAAAGAAGTTTCTCAGAGTGCTTCTGTCTAGACTTTATGTGAACATATTTCCTTTTGTACCAAAGGCCCTCCTAATGTCCACTTGCATATTCTATAAAAAGAGGGTTTCCAAACTGCTCAATCAAAAAAAGGGTTCAACCCTCTGAGATGAACGCACATGTCACAAAGAAGTTTCTGAGAATTCTTCAGTATAGTTTTTATGTGAAGATATTTCCTTTTCCGCAACTGGCTTCAAAGCGCTCCAAATGTCCACTTGCAGATTCTACAGAAAAAGAGTTTCAAAACTGCTCAATCAAAAGAAAGATTTAGCTCTGTGAGATGAATGCACACATTACAAAGAAGTTCCTCAGATTGCTTCTGTCAAGATTTTATGTGAAGATATTTCCTTTTCTACCATAGGACAAAAAGCGCTCCAAATGTCCACTTGCAGATTCTACAAAAAGAGTGTTTCCAAACTGCTCAATCAAAAGAAAGGTTCAACTCTGTTAGATGAACGCACACATCACTAAGAAGTTTCCCAGAATCCTTCTGTCTAGTTTTTATGGGAACATATATCCTTTTCCACCATTGGCTGCAAATGTCCACTTGTAGATTCTACAAAAAGAGTGTTTCCAAACTGTTCAATCAAGAGAAAGGTTCAAATCCATGAGATAAATGCACACATCACAAAGAAGTTTCTCAGAATTTTTCCGTGTTGTTTTTATGTGAAGATATTTCATTTTTCACCACAGGCCTTAGGGCACTCAAAATGTTCAATTGCACATTCTACAAAAAGAGTATTTCAAAAATGGTCGATCAAAAGAAAATTTCAACTGTGGGAGGTGAACGCACACATCACAAAGAAGTTTCTCAGAATGCTTCTATCTACTTTTTATGTGAAGATATTTCCTTTTCCACCATAGGCCTCAAAGCGCTGTAAATGTCCACTTGCAGATTCTATAAAAACAGACTTCCAAAATTGCTCAATCAAGAGAAAGGGTTAACTCTGTGAGAAGAATGCACACATTACAAGGAAGTTTCTTAGATTGCTTCTGTCTATAATTTATGTGAAGATATTTCCTTTCTAACATAAGCCGCAAAGCACTCCAACTGTCCATTTGCAGATTCTACAAAAAGAGTTTTTCCAAACTGCTCAAACAAAAGAAAGGTTCAACACTGTGAGATGAATGCACTCATCAAAAAGAACTTTCTCAGCATTCTTCTGTCTAGTTTTTATGTGAAGATATTTCCTTTTCCACCATAGGCCTCCAAGAGCTCCAAATGTCCACTTGCAGATTCTACAAAAAGAGGGTTTCAAACCGGCTCAATCATAAGAAATGTCTACGTCTGTGAGATGAATGTACACAATACAAAGAAGTTTCTCAGATTGCTTCTGTTTAGATTTTATTTGAAGATATTTTCTTTTCTGCCGCAGGCTGCAAAGCACTCCAAATGTCCACTTGTAGATCCTACAAAAACAGTGTTTCCAAAACTGCTCAATCAAAACAATGGTTCAACTCTGTGAGATGAACGCACACATCACAAAGAAGTTTCTCAGTATTATTCTGACTAGTTTTTATGTGAAGATATTTCATTTTTCACCACAGGCCTCAGGGCACTCGAAATTTCCAATTGCAGATTCTACAAAAAGAGTACTTCGAAACTGGTCCATCAAAAGAAAGGTTCAACTCTGGGAGATGAATACACACATCAGAAAGAATTTTCTCAGAATGCTTCTATCTAGTTTTTATGTGAATATATTTTCTTTTCCACCATAGGCCTCAAAGTGCCCCAGTTGTCCACTTGCAGATTCTACAAAAAGAGAGTTTCAAAACTGCTCAATCAAAAGAAAGGGTTATCTCTGTCAGATGAATGCACACATGACAAAGGAGTTTCTCAGATTGCTTCTGTCTAGATTTTATGTGAAGATATTTCCTTTTCTACCATAGGCTGCAAAGCGCTCAAAATGTCCACTTGCAGATTCTACAAAAAGAGTGTTTCCAAACTGCTCAATCAAAAGAAAGGTTTAACTCTGTGAGATGAATGTACACATCACAGAGAAGTTTCTCAGATTGATTCTGTTTAGATTTTATATGAAGACATTTTCTTTTCTACCATAGGCCACAAAACTCTCCAAATGTCTACTTGTAGATTCTACAAAAACAGTGTTTATAAACTGCTCAATCAAAACAACAGATCAACTCTGTCAGATGAACGCACACATGACAAAGGAGTTTCTCAGATTGCTTCTGTTTAGATTTTATGTGAAGATATTTCCTTTTCTACCATAGGCCACAAAGCGCTCAAAATGTTCACTTGCAGATTCTACAAAAAGAGTACTTCGAAACTGGTCCATCAAAAGAAAGGTTCAACTCTGGGAGACGAATACACACATCACAAAGAATTTTCTCAGAATGCTTCTATCTAGTTTTTATGTGAATATATTTTCTTCTCCACCATAGGCCTCAAAGTGTCCCAGTTGTCCACTTGCAGATTCTACAAAAAGAGAGTTTCAAAACTGCTCAATCAAAAGAAAGGGTTATCTCTGCCAGATGAATGCACACATGACAAAAGAGTTTCTCAGATTGCTTCTGTCTAGATTTTATGTGAAGATATTTCCTTTTCTACCATAGGCTGCAAAGCGCTCAAAATGTCCACTTGCAGATTCTACAAAAAGAGTGTTTCCAAACTGCTCTATCCAAAGAAAGCTTCAATTCTGTGAGATGAAAGCACACATAAGAAAGAAGTTTCTCAGAACTCTTCTGTCTAGTTTTTATGTGAAGATATTTCCTTTTCCACCACAGGCCTCAAAGGGCTCCAAATGTCCACTTGCAGATTCTACAAAAGAGTGTTTCCAAACTGCTCACTAAAAAGAAAGGTTCAACTCCATGAGATGAAGGCACACATCACAAAGAAGTTTCTCAGAATTCTTCTGTCTAGTTTTTATGTGAAGACATTTCATTTTCCACCATAGCCCTCAAAGTGCTCGAAATGTCCACTTGCAGATTCTACAAAAAAGTATTTCAAAATTGGTCCATCAAAAGGAAGGTTCAGCTCTGCGAGATGAATGCCCACATCACAAAGAAGCTTCACAGAATTCTTCTGTCTAGTTTTTCTGTGAAGATATTTCCTTTTCCACCATCAGCTGCAAAGCGCTGCAAATGTCCACTTGCAGATTCTACAAAAAGAGTGTTTCCAAACTGCTCAACCAAAAAAAGTTTCAACTCTGTGAGATGAATACACACATCCCAAAGAAGTATCACAGAATTCTTCTGTCTAGTTTTTATGTGAAGGTACTTAGTTTTCCAACCTAAGCCTCAAGGTGCTCAAAATGTGTGCTTGCAGATTCTACAAAAAGAGTATTTCAAAACTGGCCCATCAAAAGAAATGTTAAACTCAGGGAGATGAATGCACACATCACAAAGATGTTTCTCAGGTTGTTTATGTCTAGATTTTATGTGAAGATATTTTCTTTACTACCATTGGCTGCAAAGTGCTCCAAATGTCCACTTGCAGATTCTACAAAAAGAGAGTTTCCTAACTGCTCAATCGAAAGAATGGTTCAACTCTGTGAGATGAACGCCCCCATCGCAAAGAAGTTTCCCAGAATACTTATGTCTAGCTTTTATGTGAAGATATTTGCTTTCCCATGATAGGCCTCAAAGCACTCCAAATGTCTACTTGAAGTTTCTACAAAAAGAGTGTTTCCAATCTGTTCAATCAAAAGAAAGTTTCTACTCTGTGAGGTGAAGGCACACATCACAAAAAAGTCTCTCAGAATTCTTCTGTCTAGTTTTTATGTGAAGATATTTCATTTTCCACCATAGGCCTCGAGGCGCTTGAAATGCCCACTTGCAGATTGAACAAAAGAGTATTTCAAAACTGGTCTGTGAAAAGAAAGTTTCAGCTCTGCAAGATGAATGCCCACATCACAAAGAAGTTTCTCAGGCAGGCTCTGTCTAGATTTTATGTGAATATATTTTCTTTTCTTGCATTTATGCAAAGCGCTGCAAATGTAAACTTGCAGATTCTACAAAAAAATTGTTGCTAAACAGCTCAATCAAAATAAAGGTTCAACTCTGTGAGATGAAGCCACAAATCACAAAGAAGTTTCTCAGAATTTTTCTGTGTGGTTTTTGGGAGAATATATTTCATTTTCCACCACAGGCCTCAGAGTGATCGAAATGTCCACTTGCAGATACTACAAAAATTTTATTTCAAAACTGGTCCATCAAAAGAAAGTTTCAACTCTGGGAGATGAATGCACACATCACAAAGAAGTTTCTCAGAATGTTTCCATGTAGTTTCTATATGAAGATATTTCCTTTTCCACCATAGGCGTCAAAGCACCCCAATTGTCCACTTGCAGAATCTACACAGGGAGAGTTTCAAAACTGCTCAATCAAAGGAAAGGATTAACTCTGTGAGATGAATGCACACATGATGAAGAAGTATCTCAGATTGCTTCTGTCTAGATTTTATCTGATGATATTTCTTTTTCTACCATAGGCCGCAAAGCACTCCAAAAGTCCATATGCAGATTCTACAAAAAGAGCGTTCCAAACTGCTGAATAAAAAGAAAGGTTCAGCTCTGTTAGATGAACGCACACATCAAAAAGAAGTTTCTCAGAATTCTTCTGTCTAGTTTTTATGTGAAGATATATCCTTTTCCACCATAGGTCTCATAGCGCTGCAAATGTCCACTTGCAGATTCTACAAAAAGAGAGTTTCAAAACTGCTCAATCAAAAGAAAGGTTTAACTCTGTGAGATGAATGTACACAATACAAAGAAGTTTCTCAGATTGATTCTGTTTAGATTTTATGTGAAGACATTTTCTTTTCTACCATAGGCCACAAAACTCTCCAAATGTCTACTTGTAGATTCTACAAAAACAGTGTTTATAAACTGCTCAATCAAAACAACAGATCAACTCTGTCAGATGAATGCCCACATGACAAAGGAGTTTCTCAGATTGCTTCTGTTTAGATTTTATGTGAAGATATTTCCTTTTCTACCATAGGCTGCAAAGCGCTCAAAATGTCCACTTGCAGATTCTACAAAAAGAGTGTTTCCAAACTGCTCAATCAAAAGAAAGGTTTAACTCTGTGAGATGAATGTACACATCACAAAGAAGTTTCTCAGATTGATTCTGTTTAGATTTTATATGAAGACATTTTCTTTTCTACCATAGGCCGCAAAACTCTTCAAATGTCTACTTGTAGATTCTACAAAAACAGTGTTTATAAACTGCTCAATCAAAACAACAGATCAACTCTGTCAGATGAATGCACACACGACAAAGGAGTTTCTCAGATTGCTTCTGTTTAGATTTTATGTGAAGATATTTCCTTTTCTACCATAGGCCGCAAAGCGCTCAAAATGTCCACTTGCAGATTCTACAAAAAGAGTGTTTCCAAACTGCTCAATCAAAAGAAAGGTTCAGCTCTGTGATATGAATGCACACATCACAAAGAAGTTTCTCAGAATTCTTCTTTCTAGCTTTTATGTGAAGATATTTCCTTTTCCACCAGCAGACTCAAATCTCTCCAAATGTCCACTTGGAGATTCTACAAAAAGAGATTTTCTTTCTTTTTTTTTTTTTTTTTTTTGGTGAACTTTTATTTTTTTTAAAGAAAAAGATTGTTAATTGATTAGTATAAATAAATGCTGTTTGTTTTCTCTGCCATCGTTTAGACAAGGCTTATCCCAACCTCAGCTCTATTGACATTTTGGGCCCACAAATTCTTCACTTGAGGGGCCTTGTATTGTGCACTGTAGGGCGTTTAGCAGCATCCTGTGTCTCTACCATGACAATAGAAACCCCTTACCCTCCCGAAGTTTTGACAAAAATGTCTCCATACTTTGCCAAAAGTCCGCTAAAGACTGAAATTGCCCCTGGTTGAGAATCACTGGTGTAGACCTATTGCCCAAAAACCCTCTTCCCCAAGTAGGAAGGCTGACTGTGAGGCCAGTGTAAGTGGGTGGGCTGTGACAACCATCACACATCACTATTGAAAGTGATTCCATGTCATTCCTCTGGGATGCCTCATTGTCCCTTCAGTTATTTCCTTCCAAGTTTGATGGCGTACTTCAGAATTTTGTCCATTCACAATATTTTCCTCATAGTGCTCACATAGGGTGGAAATGGCCTTGGAAGTAGGAGCCAAAAAATTTCTGGAATCTTCTGTCCCTCTGTGACTATTATGTACATATTTTAACTAAGATGTTTAAATGATACTGATAAATATATATATATTTTAATTTTGCTTGATTTTATTAGATGTAGAGAAAGAGGATTTGTAAATTCTGCCATCTTATCCTAGAAATACCCTTTATCCACAGAATAAAGTTGAAATTTCTTATTCTGATATGTAATACTCTTCATAGATTGGTACTTGTTTTCTTTTTTCAACCTCAGTGTTCAGAACTTACCCACACATATCCAAAAAATGTCCATACTCTTTGAAGCATGCAATTTGTATTCATCAAAGACGGCTCATTCTATCCCGTAGAAGCATCCACTGCTGTTGACATCTCACTGCTTGGGTCTCTTGCCAGGAAATTTACTAGATCTGCTTTCTATGAGATTACTATTACAGAGCTTTCTGTAAGACTGCTATTATATAATAATAATTGCTATTATCTAACAGTATATGTTGGTGTCTCCTAGAAAAGAGATTTTCAAAACTGCTCAATTAAAAGAAAGGTTTAACTCTGTGAGATGAATGTACACATCACAAATAAGTTTCTCAGATTGCTTCTTTCTAGGTTTTATGTGAAGATATTTCTATTTCTACCATATGCTGCAAAGCGCTCCAAATGTCCCCTTGCAGATTCTACAAAAAGAGTGTTTCCAAACTGCTTAATCAAAAGAAAGTTTCAAGTCTGTGAGATGAACATGCGAGTTACAAAGAAGTTTCTCAGAATACTTCTGTCTAGTTTTTCTGTGAAGATACTTCCTTTTCCACCATGGGCCTCAAAGCACTCCAAATGTCCACTTGCAGATTCTACAAAAAGGGAGTTTCAAAACTGCTCAATCAAAAGAAAGGTTTAACTCTGTGAGATGAATGCACACATCACATAGAAGTTTCTCAGATTGCTTCTGTCTAGATTTTATGTGAAGATATTTCCTTTTCTACCTTAGGTCGCAAAGCGCTCCAAATGTCCACTTGCAGATTCTACAAAAAGAGTGTTTCCAAACTGCTCAATCAAAAGAAAGGTTCAACTCTGTGAGACAAATGCACACATCACAGAGAAGTTTCACGGAAATCTTCTTTCTAGTTTTTATATGAGATATTTCATTTTCCACCATAGGCCTCAAGGCGCTTGAAATGTCCACTTGTAGATTCTACAAAAAGAGTATTTCAAAACCGGTCCATCAAAAGAAAGGTTCAACTCTGGGAGATGCATGCACACATCAAAAAGAACATTATCAGAATTCTTCTGTCTAGTTTTTGTGTGAAGATATTTCCTTTTAAACATAGGCCGCAAAGCGCTCCAAATGTCCAGTTACATTTTCTACAAAAAGTGTGTTTCCAAACTCCTCAAACGAAACGAAGTTTCAACTCTGTGAGATGGACGGACACATCACAAAGAGGTTTCTGAGAATTCTTCTGTCTAGTTTTTATGTGAAGATATTTCCTGTTCCACCATAGGCCTCAAATCGCTCCAAATGTCTGCTTGCAGATTCTACAAAAAGAGAGTTTCAAAACTGTTCAATGAGAAGAAAGTTTTAACTCTGTGAGATGAATGCACACATCACAAAGAAGTTCCTCAGATTTCTTCTGTCTAGATTTTATGTGAAGATATTTCCTTTTCTACTGTAGGCTGCAAAGCACTCCAAATATCCGCTTGCAGATTTTCCAAAAAATAGTATTTCAAAACTGGTCCATCAAAAGAAAGGTTCAACTCTAGGAGATGAATGCACACAACAAAAAGAAGTTTCTCAGAATGGTTTTATCTAGTTTTTATGTGAAGATATTTCCTTTTCCACCATAGGCCTCAAAGCCCTCCAAATGTCCACTTGCAGATTCTACAAAAAGAGAGTTTCATAACTGCTCAATGAAAAGAAAGGTTTAACTTTGTGAGATGAATGCACACATCACGAAGAAGTTTCTCAGATTCTTTCTTTCTAGATTTTATGTGAAGATATTTCCTTTGCAAACAGGCTGCAAAGCACTCTAAATGTCCACCTGCAGATTCTACAAAAAGAGTTTTTAAAAACGGCTCAGTCAAAAGAAAGTTTCAACTCTGTGAGATGAACATACGCATCCCAAAGAAGTTTCTGAGAATTCTTCTGTCTATTTTTTATATGAAGATATTTCCTTTTGCACCATAAGCCTCAGAGTGCTCCAAATGTCCACCTGCAGATTCTACAAAAAAAAAGATTTTAAAAACTGCTCAATCAAAAGAAATGTTCAACTCTGTGAGATGAATGCACACATGACAAAGAAGTTTCTCAGATTGCTTCTATCTAGATTTCCTGTGAAGATATTTCCTTTTCTACCATATGCTGCAAAGTGCTCAAAATGTCCACTTGCAGATTCTACAAAAAGTGTTTCCACACTGCTCTATCAAAAGTAAGGTTCAACTCTATGAGATGAACGCACACATAAGAAAGTAGTTTCTCAGAATTCTCTCTAGTTTTCATGTGAAGATATTTCCTTTTCCATGATTGGCCTCAAAGTGCTCCAAATGTGCACTTGCAGATGCTACAAAAACAGTGTTTCCAAACTGCTCAATCAAAAGAAAAGCTCAACTCTGCAAGATGAAGGCACACATCACAAAGAATTTTATCAGAATTTTTTGTCTAGTTTTTATGTGAAGATATTTCTTCTTCCTCCATAGGCCTCAAGGCGCTCCAAATGTCCACTTGCAGATTCTACAAAATGTATTTCAAAACTGGTCCATAAAAAGAAAGGTTCAACCCCGGGAGATCAATGCCCACATCACAAAGAAGTTTCTCAGAATGCTTCTCTCTAATTTTTCTGTGAAAATATTTCCTTTTATACCATAGGCCCAAAATCGCTCCAAATGTCCACTTGCAGATTCTACAAAAAGTGTTTTACCAAACTGCTCAGCCAAAAGAAAGGTTCAATTCTGTGAGATGAACGCACACTTTGCAAAGAAGTTTCACAGAATTCTTCTGTTTAGTTTTTATGTGAAGATATTTAATTTTTCAACCTAAGCCTCAAGGCGCTCGAAATGTGTGCTTGCAGATTGTACAAAAAGAGGATTTCAAAACTGGACCATCAAAAGAAATGTTCAACTCTGGGAGATGAAAGCACACATCACAAAAGTGTTTCTCAGATTGCTTCTGTCTAGATTTTATGTGAAGATATTTCCTTTTCTACCCCAGGCTGCAAAGCGCTCCAAATCTCCACTTGCAGATTCTACAAAAAGGGAGTTTCCAAATAGCTCAATCAAAAGAAAGGTTGAGTTCTGTGAGATGACTGCACATATCACAAAGAAGTTTCTCAGAATTCTTCTGTCTAGTGTTTATGTGAAGATATTACCTTTTCCACCATCAGCATCAAAGCACACCAAATGTCCATTTGCAGATCCTACAATAAGAGAGTTTCAAATCTGCTCAATCAAAAGGAAGGTTTAACTCTGTGAGATCAATGCACACATCACAGAGAAGTTTCTCAGATTGCTTCTGTCTAGATTTTATGTGAAGATATTTTCTTTTCTACCATTGGCCACAAAGCACTCGAAAAGTCCACATGAAGATTTTAGAAAAAGAGCGTTTCAAAAACTGCTCAATCAAAAGAAAGGTTCAACTCTGTGAGATGAACGCACTCATCACAAAGAAGTTTCACAGAATTCTTCTGTCTAGTTTTTATGTGAAGATATTTCGGTTTCCACCATAGGCCTCAAAGCGCTCCAAATGTCCACTTGCAGATTCTACCAAAGTAGCGTTTCCAAACTGATCAATCAAAAGAAAGGTTCAACTCTGTGAAATGAACACATACATCACTAAGAAGTTTCTCAGAATATTTCTGTGTTGTTTTTATATGAATATATTTCGTTTTCCACCACAGACCTCAGGGCGTTCGAAATGTCCAATTGCAGATTCTACAAAAACACTATTTCAAAACTGGTCCATCAAAAGAAAGTTTCAACTGTGGGAGATGAATGCACACATCACAAATAAGTTTCTCAGAATTCTTCGGTCTAGTTTTTATGTGAAGATATTTCCTTTTCCACAATAGGCCTCAAAGCACTCCAAATGTCCACTTGCAGATTCTACAAAAAGAGTGTTTCCAAACTGCTCAATTAAAAGAGAGGTTCATCACAATTAGATGACGGCACACATCACAAGGGAGTTTTTCAGAATTCTTCTGTCTCGTTTGTATGTGAAGATATTTCATTTTCCACCATAGGCCTCAAGGCACTTGAAATGTCCACTTGCAGATTCTACAAAAAGAGTATTTCTAAAATGACCCATCAAAAAAAGGTTCAACTCTGGGAGATGAATGCACACATCACAAAGGAGTTTCTCAGATTGCTTCTGTCTAGATTTTCTGTGAAGATATTCCTTTCCTAACATAGGCCACAAAGCGCTCCAAATGTCCATTTGCAGATTCTACAAAAAGAGTTTTTCCAAACTGCTCAATCAAAGGGAAGGTTCAACTTTATGAGACGAATGCACGCATCACAAAGAAGTTTCTGAGAATTCTTCTGTCTAGTTTTTATGCGAAGATATTTCCTTTTCCACCTTAGGCATCAAAGCGCTCCAAATGCCCACTTGCAGATTCTACAAAAAGAGAGTTTCAAAACTGTTCAATCAAAAGAGATGTTTCACTCTATGAGATGAATCATAGGCCTCAAAGCACTCCAAATGTCCACCGGCAGATTACACAAAATGACTGTTTCCAAACTTGCTCAATAAAAAGAAGGTTAAACTCTGTAAGATGAACACATGCATCACAAAGAAGTTTCTCAGAATTCTTCTGTCTAGTTTTTATGGGAAGATATTTCCTTTTCCACCATAGGTCTCAAAGTGATCCAAATGTCCACTTGCAGATTCTCCAAAAAGAGTGTTTCCAAGCTGCTCAATGGAAAGAAAGGTGCAACTCTGTGAAATGAATGCACGCATCACAAAGAAGTTTCTCAGAATTCTCCTGTCTAGTTTTTATGTGAAGATATTTAATTTTCCACCACAGGCCTCAAAGCATTCAAAATGTCCACTTGCAGATTCTACAAAAAGAGAGTTTCAAAACTGCTCAACCAAAAGAAAGGGTTAGCTCTGTGAGATCAATGCACACATCACAAAGAATTTTCTCAGACTGCTTCTGTGTAGATTTTATGTGAAGATATTTCCTGTTCCATCATAGGCCACAAAGCTCTCCATATGTCCACTTGCAGATTCTACAAAAAGAGTGTTTCAAAACTGCTCAATCAAAAGAAAGTTTCAACTCTGTGAGATGAAAGCACACATCACAAAGTAGTTTCTCAGAATTCTTCTGTCTAGTTTTTATATGAAGATATATCCCTTTCCACCATAGGCCTCAAAGCGCTCCAAATGTCCACTTGCAGATTCTGCAAAAAGAGAGTTTCAAAACTCCTAAATCAAAAAAGGTTTTAACTCTGTGCAATGACTGCACACATCACAAAGAAGTTTTTCGAATTGCTTCTGTCTAGATTTTATGTGAAGATATTTCCTTTTCTACCATAGGCCACAAAGCGCACCAAATGTCCACTTGCAGATACTACAAAAAGTGTGTTTCCAAACAGCTCAATCAAAGGAAAGTTCAACCCTGTGTGATGAATGCCCACATCAAAAAGAAGTTTGTCAGAATTCTTTTGTCTGGTTTTCATGTGAATATAATACCTTTTCCAACGTAGGCCTCAAATCACTCCAAATGTCCCATTGCAGATTCTACAAAAAGAGAGTTTCAAAACTGCTCTATCAAGGGAAAGGTTTAACTCTTTGAGTTGAATGCACATATCACAAAGAAGTTTCTCAGATTGCTTCTGTCTAGTTTTTATTTGAAGATATTTCCTTTTCTACCATTGGCCGCAAATTGCCCCAAATATCCACTCGCAGATTATATAAAAATAGTGTTTCCATACTGCTTAATCAAAAGAAAGTTTCAACTCTGTGAGATTAACGCACGCATCACAAGGTATCTTCTCATAATTCTTCTGTCTAGTTTTTATATGAAGATATTTCCTTTACCACCATAGTCCTCAAAGTGCTCCAAATGTCCACTTGCAGATTCTACAAAAAGACTATTTCCAAACAGCTCAGTCAAAAGAAAGGTTGAAATCTGTGAGATGAATGCACACATCACAAACAAGTTTCTTAGAATTCTGTCTAGTTTTCATTTGAAGATATTTTCTTTTCCACCATAGGCCTCAAGGCGCACGAAATGTGTAGTTGCAGATTCTAAAAAAAGAGTATTTTAAAACTGGTCCTTCATAAGAAAGTTTCAACTCTGGGACATGATTGCACACATCACACAGAAGTTTCCCAGAATGCTTCTGTGTATTTTTTATGTGAAGATATTTCCTTTCCAGCATATGCCTCATAGCACTCCAAATGTCCACTTGCAGATTCCACAAAAAGAGTTTCAAAACTGCTCAATCAAAAGAAAGGTTAAACTCTGTGAGATGAATGCACAAACAACAAAGAAGTTTCTCAGATTGCTTCTGTCTATGTTTTATGTGAAGATATTTCCTTTTCTACCATAGGCTGCAAAGCCCTCCTAATGTCCACTTGCAGATTCTTAAAAAAGAGTGTTTCCAAACTGGTCAATCAAAGGAAAGTTTGAACTTTGTGAGATGAATACAAACAAAACAGAGATGTTTCTCAGCATTTTTCTGTCTAGTTTTTATGTGAAGATATTTCCTTTTCCACCATAGCCCTCAAAGTGCTCGAAATGTCCACTTGCAGATTCTACAAAAAGAGGGTTTCAAAACTGTAGAATCAAAACAAAGGGTTAACTTTGTGAGAGGAATGCACACATCACAAAGAAGTTTCTCAGATTGCTTCTGTCTACATTTTATGTGAAGATATTCCCTTTTCTATCATAGGCCTCAAGTGCTCCAAATGTCCACTTCCAGATTCTACAAAAAGAGAGTTACAAAACTGCTCAATCAAAACAAAGGTTCAACTCTGGGAGATGAATGCACACATCACAAAGAAGTTTCTCAGAATGCTTCTCTCTAGTTTTTATGTGAAGATATTTCCTTTACTACCATAGACCTCAAAGCACTCCAAATGTCCACTTGCAGATCCTACATAAAGAGAATTTCAAAACTGCTCAATCAAAAGAAACTGTTTACTCTGTGAGAGGAATACACATATCATGAAGAAGTTTCTCAGATTGCTTCTGTCTAGATTTTAAGTGAAGATATTTCCTTTTCTACCATAGGCCGTAAAGCTCTCCAAATATCCACTTGCAGATTCTACAAAAAGAGTGTTTCCAAACTGCTCAATCAAAAGAAAGGTTCAACTCAGTGAGATGAACGCACACATCACAAAGTAGTTTCTCAGATTGCTTCTGTCTATAATTTATGTGAACATATTTCCTTTTCTTCCATAAGCCACAAAGCACTCCAAATGTCCACTTGCAGATTCTACAAAGAGATCTTCAAAACTGCTCATTCAAAAGAAAGGTTTAACTCTGTGAGATGAATGCCCACATCAGAAAGTAGTTTCTCAGATTGCTTCTGTCTAGATTTTATGTGAAGATATTTCCTTTTCTACCGTAGACCACACAGTGCTCCAAATATCCACATGCAGATTCTACAAAAAGAGTTTTTCCAAACTGTCCATTCAAAAGTAAATTTCTACTATGTGTGATGAATGCACACATCACAAAGATGTTTCTCCGAATGCCTTTGTGTGGCTTTTATGTGAAGATATATCCTTTTCCATTACAGGCCTCCAAAAGCTCCAAATATCCACTTGCAGATTCTACAAAAAGATTGTTTCCAAACTGCTCAACCAAAAGAGAGGTTCAACTCTGTGAGATGAATGCACACATCACAAAGAAGTTTCTCAGAATGCTTTTTTGCTGTTTCTATGTGAAGAAATTTCCTTTTCCACCATAGGCCGCAACAGGCTGAAATAGCCACTTCCAGATTCTTCAAAAAGAGAGTTTCAAAACTGCTGTAGCAAAAGATAGGTTCAACTCCGTGAGATGAATGCGCACATCACAAAAAGGTTTCTCAGAATGCTTCTGTGTAGTTTTTCTGTGAAGATATTTTCTTTTCCACCATAGGCCTCAAAGTGCTCAAGATATCCACTTGCAGATTCTACAAAAAGAGTGTTTAAAAAATGCTCAATGAAATGAAAAGTTCAACTCTGTGAGATGAATGCACACACCACAAATCAGTATGATTCTGTGTAGTTTTTATGGGAAGATATTTCCTTTTCCACCATTGGCCATGAAAGGCTCCAAATAACTGCTTGGAGATTCTATAAAAACAGAGTTTCCAAACTGCCCTATTAAAAGATATGTTCAAATCTGGCAGTTGCATGCACACATCACAAAGAAGCTTATCAGAATCCTTCTGTGTAGTTTTTATGTGAAGATATTTTCTTTTCCACCATTGGCTTCAAATTGCTCCAAATATCTTCTTACAGATTCTACAAAAATAGTGTTTCAAAATTGCTCAATCAAAAGAAAGCTTCAACTCTGTGAGATGAATGCACATAACAAAAAGAAGTTTCTCAGAATGCTTCTGTGTAGTTTTTATATGAAGATATTTCCTTTTCCAAAATAGAACGCAAAGGGCTCAAGCTATCTACTTGCAGATTATACAAAAAGAAAGATTAAAAACTGCTCAATCAAAAGATAGGCTCAACTCTGTCACTTGAATGCACACATCACAAAGAAGCTTACAGAATGCTTCTGTGTAGTTTTTATGTGAAGGTATTTCCTTTTCCAACATAGGCCTCAAAGCGCTCCAAATATCCAATTGCATATTCTACAAACATAGTGTTTCGAAGCTGCTTAATCAAATGAAAGGTTCAACTATGTGAAGTGAATGCACCCATCACTAAGAAATTTCTCAGAATGCTTCTGTGCAGTTTTTATTTGGAGACATTTCCTTTTCCAAAATAGGCCTCAAAGCACTTCAAATATTCACTTGCAGACTTTATAAAAAGAGGGTTTCACAATTGCTCCATTGAAAGATGGTTTCAACTCAGTGAGATGAATGCACACATCACAAAGAAGTTTCTAAGAATGCTTCTGTGTAGTTTTTATGTTAAGATATTTCCTTCTCCAAAATAAGGCACAAGGAGCTCTAAATATCCACTTGCAGATTCTACAAAAAGAGAGATTCAAAACACCACAATCAAAAGATAGGTTCAACTCTGTGAGATGAATGCCCACATCGCAAAGATGTTTTTTGGAATGCTTCTGTGAAGCTTTTATATGAAGATATTTCCTTTTCCACCATAGGACTCAAAGTGCTCCAAATATCCACTTGCAGATTCTACAGAAAGAGTGTTTCCAAACTGCTCAATCAAAAGAAAGGTCCAACTCTGTGAGATGAATGCACACATCCAGAGAAGTTTCTCAGAATGCTTCTGTGTAGACTTTATTTGAAGATATTTCCTCTTCCAAAATAAGCCACAAAGGGCTCCAGTTATCCACTTGCAGATTCTGCAAAAAGAGAGATTCAAAACTGCTCAATCAAATATAGGTTCAATTCTGTGAGTTGAATGCACACATCACAAAGAAGTTTCTCGGAATGCTTCTGTATAATTTTTATGTGAAGATATTTTGTTTTTCACCATAGACCTCAAAGAGCTCCAAATATCCATTTGCAGCTTCTACAAAAATAGTGTCTAAAAACTGGTCAATGAAATCAAACGTCCAAATCTGTGAGATGAATGCACACATCACAAAGAAGTTTCACCAAATGCTTCTGTGTAGTTTTTATGTGAACATATATCCTTTTCCAAAATAGGCCTCAAAGTGCTTCAAATATCCACTTGCAGATACTACAAAAAGAGTGTTTCAAAACTGCTGCATCAAAAGTTCAACTCTGTGAGATGAATGCACCAATCTCAAATAAGTTTATCCAAATGCTTCTGTGTAGTTTTATATGAAGATATTTCCTTTTCCACGATAGGCCTCAAAGCGCTTCAAATATCCATTTGCAGATTCTACAGAAAAAGTTTGTCAAAACTGCTCAATCAAATGAAAGGTTCAACTCTTTGAGAAGAATGCACACATCACAAAGAAGTTTCTGAGAATGCTTCTGTGTAGTTTTTATGTGAAGATATTTCCTTTTCCACCATAGGCCTCAAAGTGCTCCTAATATCCACTTGCAGATTCTCCAAAAAGAGTGTTTCAAAACTGCTTAATCAAATGAAAGTTTCAACTCTTTTAGATGAATGCACATATCACAAAGAAGTTTCTCAGAATGCTTCAGTGTAGTTTTTATGTGAAGATATTTTATTTTCCGAAATAGACCACAAGTTGCTCCAAATATCCACTTGCAGATTCTACAAAAAGAGAGATTCAAACCTTCTCAACCAAAAGATAGGTTCAACCCTGTAAGTTGAATGCACACATCACAAAGAATTTTCTCAGAATGCTTCTATGTAGTTCTTATGTGAAGATATTTCCGTTTCCACCAGAGCCCTCAAAGCGCATCAAATATCCACTTGCAGATACTACAAAAAGAATGTTTCAAAACAGTTCAATCAAATGAAAGGTTCAACTCTGTGAGATGAAAACACGCATCACAAAGAAGTTTCTTGGAATGCTTCTGTCTGTTTTTCATGTGAAGATATTTCCTTTTCTACCTTAGATCTCAAAGCTCTCCAAATATCCACACACAGATTCTACAAAAAAAGGGTTTCAAAACTGCTCTATCAAAAGAAAGGTTCAACTCTGTGAGTTGAATGCACACATCAAAAAGAAATTTCTGAGAGTGCCTCTGTCTAGTTTTTATTTGAAGATATATCCTTTTCCACCATAGGCCACAAAACACTCCAAATATCCATTTGCAGATACTACAAAAAGTGTGTTTCCAAACTACTCAATCAAAAGAAAGCTTCAACTCTGTGAGTTGAATGGACACATCAAGAAGAACTATCTGAGAATGCTTCTGTCTAGTTTTTATGTGAAGACATTTCCTTTTCAGCCATAGGTCTCAATGTGCTCCAAGTATCCATTTGCAGATACTACAAAAAGAGTGTTTCCAAACTGCTAAACCAAAGGAAAGGTTCAACTCTGTGGGTTGAATGCACACATCACAAAGAAGTTTCCGAGAATCCTTCTGTCTTCTTTGTATTTGAAGATATTTCCTTTTCTACAGTAGACCTCTGAGCGCTCCAAATATCCAATTGCAGATCCTACAAAAAGAGAGTTTCAAGACTATTCAATCAAAAGAATGGTTCAACTGTGTGAGATCAATGTACACTTAACAAAGAGGTTTCTCAGAACGCTTCTGCTTGGTTTTTATATGAAGGTATTTCCTTTTCAGCTATAGGCCTCAAAGAGCTCCAAATATCCATTTGCCAATACTACAAAAAGTGTTGCCAAACTCCTCAATCAAAAGAAACGTTCAACTCTGTGATTTGAAAGCACACATCACAAAGAAGTATCCAAGAATGCTTCTGTCTCAATTTTATGTGAAGATATTTCCTTTTCCACCATAGGCCACAAAACACTACAAATATCCACTTGCAGATTCTACAAAAAAAAGTTCATGACTGCTCAATCAAAAGAAAGGTTCAACTCTGTGAGATGAATGCAAATATCACAAAGAAGTTTCTGAGAAAGCTTCTGTCTAGTTTTTATGTGAAGATATTTCCTTTTCAGCTATAAGCCTCAAAGCACTCCTAATATCCATTTGCTGATACAACAAAAAAGAGTGTTTCCAAATTGCTCCATGAAAGGAAAGGTTCAATTCTGTGAGTTGAAAGCACACATAACAAAGAAGTTTCTGAGAATGCTTCTGTCTAGTTTTTATGTGAGGATAGTTTCTCAGAATGCTTCTGTCTAGTTTTTATGTGAAGATATTTCCTTTTCAGCTACAGGCCTGAAAGTGCTCCAAATAACCTTTTGCGGATACTACAAAAAGAGTGTTTCCAAACTACTCAATCAAAAGAAAGGTTCAACTCTCTAAGTTGAATGCACATCACAAAGAAGTTTCTGAAAATGCTTCTGTCTAGTTTTTATGTGAAGATATTTCCTTTTCCAACAAAGGCCTCAAAGGTCTCCATATATCCACTTGCAGATTCTGCAAAAAGAGGGTTTCAAAACTCTCAATCAAAAGAAAGTTTCAACCCAGTGAGATGAATGCACATATCACAAAGAATTTTCTCACAATGCTTCTTTCTAGTTTTTATGAGCAGATATTTCCTTTTCAGCTATAGGCTTCAAAGCGCACTAACTATCCATTTGCAGATACAACAAAAACAGTATTTCCAAGCTGCTGAACCAAAAGAAAGGTTCAACTCTGTGGGTTGAGTGCACACATCACAAAGAAGTTTGTAAGAACGCTTATGTCTAGTTTTTATGTGAAGATATTTCCTTTTCTACCATAGGCCTCAAAGCGCTCCAAATATCCACTTGCAGTTTCTACAAAAAGAGTGTTTCACGATTGCTCAATGAAAAGAAAGGTTCAACTCTGTGAGATGAATGCCCACATCACAAAGAAGTTTCTCAGAATGCTTCTGTCTAGTTTTTATGTGAATATATTTCCTTTTCAGCATAGGCTTCAAAGCGCTCCAAATATAGATTTGCAGATACTACAAAAAGAGTGTTTTCATACGGCTTAATCAAAAGAAAGATTCAAGTCTGTGATTTGAATGCACACATCACAAAGAGGTTTCTGAGAATGCTTCTGTCTAGATTTTATGTGGAGATATTTCCTTTTCCAACATAGGCCCCAAAGGGATCCAAATATCCACTTGCAGATACTACAAAAAGGGTGTTTCAAAACTGCTCAATAAATAGAAAGTTTCTACTCTGTGAGATGAATGTACACATCACAAATGAGCTACTCATAATGCTTCTGTCTTGTTTTAATATGAAGATATTTGCTTTTCAGCTATAGGCTTCAAAGTGCTCAAAATATCCATTTGTGGTTACTGCAAGAAGAGTGTTTGCAAACTGCTTAATCAAAACAAATGTTCACCTCTGTGAGTTGAATGCACACATCACAAAGAAGTTTCTGAGAATGCTTCTGTCTAGTTTTTATGTGAAGATATCTCCTTTTCCACAAAAGGCCTCAATGTGCTCCAAATATCCACTTGCAGATTCTACAGAAAGAGTATTTCAAAACTCTAAGGCAAAAGAAAGTTTAAAGTTGGTGACATGAATGCACACATCACAAAGAGGTTTGTCAGAATGTTTCTGTCTAGTTTATATGTGAAGATACTTCCTTTTCAGCTATAGGCCTCAAAGCACTCTAAATATCCATTTGCAGATACTACAAAAAGAGTGTTTCCCAACTGCTCAATCAAAATAAAGGTACAACTCAGTGAGCTGAATGCACACATCACAAAGAAGTTTTTGTGAACGCTTCTCTCCAGTTTTAATGTGAAGATATTTTCTTTTCCAACATAGGCCTCAAAGTGCTTCAGATTTTCACTGGCAGATTCAACAAAAATGGTGTTTCAAAACTGCTCAATCAAAAGAAAAATTCAACTCTGAGATGAATGGTCACATCACAAAGAAGTTTCTCAGAATGCTTCTGTCTGGTTTTTATATGAAGATATTTCCTTTTCAGCTATAAGCCTCAATGCGCTCCAAATGTCCATTTTCAGATATATCAAAAAGAGTGTTTCCAAACTGCTCAATCAGAAGAAAGGTTCAACTATGATAGTTGAATGCACACATCACAAAGAAGCTTCTTGGAATGTTTCTATCTAGTTTTTATGTGAAGATATTACTTTTTCCACCATAGGCCTGAAAGCGTTCCAAATATGTACTTGCAGATTCTACAAAAAGAGTGTTTCACGACTGCTCAATGAAAACAAAGTTCAACATTGTGAGATGAATGCACACATCACAAAGAAGTTTCTGAGAATGCTTCTGTCTATTTTTACTGTGAGGATATTTCCTTTTCCACCACAGGCCTCAAAGAGCTCCAAATATTCCTTTGCAGATTCTAGAAAAAGAGTGTTTCAAATCTGCTCAATCAAAAGAAAGTTTCAACTCTGTGAAATGAATGCACACATCACAAAGAAGTTTCTGAGGATGCTTCTGTCTAGTTTTTGTGTGAAGATATTTCCTTTTCCAACAGAGGCCGCAATCGCTGCAAATATCCACTTGCAGATTCTACTAAGAGAGTGTTTCCAAGCTGCTCAATCAAAAGAAATTTTCAACTCTGTTAGATGAATGCACGCATCACAAAGAAGTTTCTCAGAATGCTTTTGTCTAGTTTTTCTGTGAACATATTTCCTTTTTAAGTATAGGCCTCAAAGTCCTCCAAATACTTAATTGCAGATACTACAAAAAGTGTTTCTAAACTGCACAATCAAAAGAAAATTTCAACTCTGTGAGTTGAAGGAACACATTACAAAGAAGTTTCTGAGAATGCTTCTGTCTAGTGTTATGTGAAGATATTTCCCTTTCCACCATAAGCCTCAAAGCGCTCCAAATATCCATTTGCAGATACTACAAAAAGAGTGTTTCAAAACTGCTAAATCAAGAGAAAAGTTCAACTCCGTGAGTTGAATGCAAACACCCAAAGAATTTTCTGAGAATGCTTCCATCTAGTTTTTATTTGAAGATATTTCCTTTTCCAATATAGATCTCAAAGTGTTCCAAATATCCACTTGCAGATTCTAGAAAAAGAGAGATTCAAAACTGCTCAATCAAAAGAATGGATCAACTCTGTGAGATGAATGCACGCATTCCAAAGAAGCTTCTCAGAATTCTTCTGCCTACTATTTATGTCAAGATATTTCCCTTTTAGCTATAAGCGTCAAAGCGCTCCAAATATCTGTTTCCAGATACTACAAAAAGAGTGTTTCCAATCTGCTCAATCAAAAGAAAAGTTCAACTCTCTGAGATGAATGCACACATCACAAAGAAGTTTCTCAGAATGCTTCTGTCTAGTTCTTATTTTAAGATATTTCCTTGTCCACCATAGACTTCTAAGCGCTCCAAATATCCACTTGCCAATTCCATAGAAAGACTGTTTCTTAACTTTGAGACCTATTGTGGAAAAGGAAATATCTTCACATAAAAACTACACAGAATCATTCTGAGAAACTTCTTTGTGATGAGTGCATTCATCACACAGAGTTGAAGATTTATTTTGATTCAGCAGTTTTGAAAAACTCTTTTTATAAAATCTGGAAGTGGATATTTGGAGGGCTTTTAGTCCTATTTTGGAAAAGGAAATATCTTCACTTGAAAACTACACAGAAGCATTCTGAGAAACTTCTCTGTCATGTGTGAATTCAACTAACCGAGTCGAACCTATATTTGATTGAGCTGTTTGGAATCTCTCTTTTTGCAGAATCTGCAAGTGGATATTTGGAGCGCTTTGAGGCCTACTGTTGAAAAGCAGATATCTTCACATCAAAACTACACAGAAGCATTCTGAGAAACTTCTTTGTGAGTTGTGCATTCAACACATAGTGTCAAACCTATCTTTTTATTGAGCAGCTTTGAATCTCTCTTTTTGCAGAATTTGCAAGTGGATATTTGAAGCCCTTTGCAGCCTAAGGTGGAAAAGGAAATATCTTCAAGTAAAAACTACACAGAAGCATTCTGAGAAACTTCTTTGTGATGAGTGCATTCATCTCACAGATTTGATCTTTTTCTTTCAATTGAGCAGTTTTGAAACACTGTTTTTGTAGAATCTGCAAGTGGATATTTGGAGTGCTTTGAGGCCTATTTTGGAAAAGGAAATATCTTCACGTAAAAACTACACAAACATTCTGAGAAACTTCTTTTTTTATGTGTGCATTCAACTCATAGGTTTGAACCTATCTTTGGATTGAGCAGTTTTGAATCTCTGTTTGTGGAATCTGCAAGTGGACATTTGGCGAGCTTTGCGGCCTATCGTAGAAACGGAAATATCATCACATAAAATCTACACAGAAGCAATCTGAGAAACTTCTTTGTGATATGTGCATTCATCTCACAGAATTAAACGTTTCTTTTGATTGAGCAGTTTTGAAACTCTCTTTTCGTAGAATCTGTAATTGAGCATTTGGAGCGCTTTGAGGCCTATGGTGGGAAGGGAAATATCTTCACATAAAAACTTGTCAGAAGAATTGTGGGAAACTTGTTTGTGACACGTTTGTTCATCTGAAAGACTTGAACCTTTCTTTGGATTGAGGAGTTTGGATGCACAATTTTTGTAGAATCTGCAAGGTGACGTTTTGTAGCGCACTGCAGCCTGTGGTAGAAAACGAAATATCGTCACATAAAATCTAGATAGAAGAAGTCTGACATAGTTCTTTGTGATGTGTACGTTCATCTCACAGAGTTTTACCTTTCTTTTGATTGAGCAGTTTTGAAACTCTCTTTTTCTGGAATCTGCAAGTGGAAATTTCCAGCACTTCGAGGCTTATGGTGGAAAAGGAAATATCTTCAAATAAAATCTAGACAGAAGCAATCGGAGAAACTTTTTTGGAATGTGTGCATTCATCTCACAAAGTTAAACCATTCTTTTCATTGAGCAGTTTTGAAACTGTCGTTTTGTAGAATCTGCAAGCAGATATTTGGAGCGCTGTGAGGCCAGTGGTGGAACAGGAGAGATCTTTACATAAAAACTAGATGGAAGAATTCTGGGAAACTTCTTTGTGATGTGTGCGTTCATCTCACAGAGTTGAACCTTTCCATTGATTAAGCAGTTTGGAAACACTCTTTTTGTACAATCTGCAAGTGGACATTTGTAGTGCTTTGCTGCCTGTCGTAGAAAAGGAAATATCTTCACATTAAATCTAGAAAGAAGCAATCTGAGAAACTTCTTTGTGATGTGTCCATTCATCTCACAGAGTTAAACGTTTCTTTTGATTCAGCAGTTTTGAAACTCTCGTTCTGTGGAATCTGCAAGTTGACATTTGGTGCGCTTTGAGGCCTCTGGTGGAAAAGGAAATATCTTCACATAAAAACTAGAGGGAAGAATTCTGAAAAAGTTCTTTGTGATACGTGCGTTCATCTCACAGAGCTCAACATGTCCTTTCATTGAGCAGTTCGGAAACATACTTTTTGGAAAATCTGCAAGTGGATATTTGGAGCGCTTTGTGGCCTATGTTAGAAAAGGAAATATCTTCACATAAAAACTAGACAGAAATATTCTGAGAAACTTCTGTTTGATGTGTGCATGCATCTCACAGAGCTGAAGTGTTCTTTTGATTGAGCAGTTTTGAAACTCTGTTTTTGTAGAATCTGGAAGTGGATATTTGGAGGGATTTGAGGTCTATTTTGGAAAAGGAAATATCTTCACATAAAAACTACACAGAAGAATTCTGAGAAACTTCTTTGGGACATGTGCATTCAATTCACAAAGTTGAACCTACCTTTTGATTGAGCAGTTTAGAATTTCTCTTTTTGTGGAAACTGCAAGTGGATATTTGGAGCCTTTGGTTGCCCATGATGGAAAAGGAAATATCTTCAAATAAAAACTACACAGAATCATTTTGAGAAACTTCTTTCTGATGTGTGCCTTCATCTCACGGAGTAGATGCTTTCTTTTGATTGAGCAGTTTTAAAACACTTATTTTGTAGAATCTGCAAGTGGATATTAGGAGTGCCTTGAGGTCTTCCGTGGAAAAGCGTATATCTTCACATAAAAACTACACAGAAGCATTCAGAGAAACTTCTTTGTGATGGGTGCACTCCTCACACAGAATTGAAACTTTCTTTTGATTGAGTAGTTTTGAAGCACTCTTTTTGTAGAATCTGGAAGTGGATATTTGGAGGGCTTTGCAGCCCGTGGTGGAAAAGGAAATATCTTAAAATAAAAACTACACTGAAGCATTCTGAGAAACTTCTTTGTGACGTGTGTATTCAACTCACAGTGTTGAACCTATCTTTTGGTTGAGGGGTTTTGAATCTCTCTTTCTGCAGAATCTAAAAGTGGATATTTGGAGCCCTTTGCGGCCTATGGTGGAAAAGGCAATATCTTCAAGTAAAAACTACACAGAAGCATTCTGAGAAACTTCTTGGTGATGTGTGCATTCAACTCACAGAGTTGAACCTATATTTTGATTGATCAGTTTTGAATCTCTCTTTTTACAGTATCTGCATGTGGATATTTAGAAAGATTTGAAAACTATTGTGAAAAACGAAATATATTGACATAAAAACTACACAGAAGCATTCTGGGAAATTTCTTTGAGATGTGTGCATTCAACTCACAGAGTTGAATCTATCTTTTGATTGAGCAGTTTTGAGTCTCTCTTTCTGTAGAATCTCCACGTGGATATTTGGAGCCCTAGGCTGTCTATGGTGGAAAAGGAAATATCTTCAGATAATAACTTCACAGAAGCATTCTGAGAAACTTCTTTGAGATGTGTGCATTCATCTCCCAGTGTTGAACCTATCATCTGATTGAGCAGTTTTGAAACACTCTTTTTGTATAATCTGCAAGTGGATATTTGGAGGACTTTGAGGCCTACATTGGAAAAGGGAATATCTTCACATAAAAACTACACAGAAGCATTCTGAGAAACTTCTTTGTTATGTGGGCATTCAACGCACAGAGTTGAACCTATCTTTTGATTGAGCGGTTTTGAATCTCTCTTTTTGCAGTATCTGCGTGTGGATATTTCTAGTGATTTGAGGCCTATTTGTGGAAAAGGAAATATCTCCACATAAAAACTAAACAGAAGTATTCCGAGAAACTTCTTTGTTATGTGTGCATTAAACTCACAGAGTTGAACCGATCTTTTAATTGAGCTCTTTTAAATCTCAATTTTTGTAGAATCTTCAACTGGATATTTGGAGCCCTTTGTGGCCTGCGGTGGAAAGGGAAATATCTTCACATAAAAACTACACAGAAGCATTCTGAGAGGCTTTTTTGTGTTGTGTGCATTCAATTCACAGAGTTGAACCTATGTTTTTATCGAGCAGTTTTGAATCGCTCTTTCTGTAGAATCTGCAAGTGGATAGTTGGAGCTCTTTGAGGCATATTGTGGAAATCGATATATCTTCACATAAAAACTACACGGTAGCATTCTGGGAAACTTCTTTGTGATGGGTGCATTCATCTCACAGAGTTCATCCTTAATTTTGATTGAGCAGTTTTGAAACACTGTTTTTGTAGTATCTGCAAATGTATATCTGGAGCGCTTCGAAGACTACTGTGGAAAAGCAAACATCTTCACGTAAAAACTACACAGAAGCATTCAGAGAAACGACTTTGTGATGAGTGCATTCCTCACACAGAGTTGAACCTTTCTTTTGATTGAGCAGTTTTGAAACACTCTTTTTGTAGAATCTGGAAGTGGATATTCAGAGGGCTTTTAAGTATATTTTAGAAAAGAAAATATCTTCACATAAAAACTACACAGAAGAATTCTGAGAAACTTCATTGAGTTGTGAACATTCAACTCACAGAATTGAACCTATGTTTTCATTGAGCAGTTTTGAATCTCTTTTTGCAGAATCTGCAAGTGGATATTTGGAGCCCTTTGTGGCCTATGGTGGAAAAGGAAATATCTTCAAATTAAAACTACACGGAAGCATTCTGAGAAACTACTCTGGGATGAGTGCATTCATCCCACAGAGTTGATCCTTTCTTTTGATTGAGCAGTTTTGAAAGACTGTTTTTGTAGAATCTACAAGTAGATATATTGAGGACTCTGAAGCCTATTTTGGAAAAGGAAATATCTCCAAATAAAAATTATACAGAAGCATTCTAAGAAACTTCTTTAGGATGTGTGCATTTAACTCACAGTGTTGAACCTATCTTTTGATTGAGCAGTTTTGAATCTCTCTTTTTGTAGAATCTGCAACTGGATATTTGGAGCCTTTTGCAGCCTATGCTGGAAAAGGAAATATCTTCAAATAAAAGCTGCACAGAAGTATTCTGAGAAACTTCTTCGTGATGTGTGCATTCAACTCACTGAGTTGGACCTACGTTTTTATTGATCAGTTTTGAATCCCTGTTTTTGAAGAATCTGCAAGTGGATATTTGGAGCTCTTTGAGGACTATTGTGCAAATCGATATATCTTCACATAAAAACTACAAGGAAGTATTCTGAGAAACTTGTTTGTGATGCATGCATTCATCTCATAGAGTTGATCCTTTCTTTTGATTGAGCAGTTTTGAAACACTCTTTTTGTAGAAACTGCAAGTGGATATTAGGAGGTCTTTGAGGCCTATTTTGGAAAAGGAAATGTCGTCACATAAAAACTACACAGAAGCATTTTGAGAAACTTCTTTGTTATGTATGCATTCAACTCACAGAATGGAAACTATTTCTTGATTGAGCAGTTTTGAATGTCTCTTTTCGCAGTATCTGTATGTGGACAATTGGAGCGATTTGAGGCCTATTGTGGAAAAGGGAATATCTTCACATAAAAAGTACTCAGAAGCATTCTGACAAACTTCTTTGGGATGTGTGCATTCAACTCACAGAGTTGAACCTATCTTTGATTGAGCAATTTTGAATCTCTCTTTTTGTAGAAACTGCAAGTGGATATTTGGAGCTCTCAGCTGCCATTGATAGAAAACGATATATCTTCAAATAAAAACTACACAGAAGCATTCTGAGGAACTTCTTTGTGATATGTGCATTCACCTCCCAGCGTTGAACCTATCTTATGATTGAGCAGTTTTGAAACACTCTTTTTGTAGAATCTGCAACTGTATATTTGGAGCGCTTTGAGACCTATTGTGGAAAAGGAAATATCTTCACATAAAAACTACACAGAAGCATCCTCAGAAACTTATTTGTCATGTGTGAATTCATCTCACAGAGTTGATCCTTTCTTTTAATTGAGCAGTTTTGAAACACTGTTTTTGTAGAATCTGCAAATGGGTATTTGGAGCGCTTTGAGTTCTATTGTGGAAAAGCAAATATCTTCAGATGAAAACTACACAGAAGCATTCAGAGAAACTACTTTGCGATGAGTGCATTCCTCACGCAGAGTTGAACTTTTGTTTTGATTGAACAGCTTTGAAACACTCTGTTTGTAGAATCTGGAAGTGGATATTTGGAGGCCTTTGAGGTCTATTTTGGAAAAGGAAATATCTTCACATAAAAACTACACAGAAGCATTCCGAGAAACTTCTTTGTTATGCGTGCATTCACCTCACAGTGTTGAACCTATATTTTGATTGAGCAGTTTTGAATTTCTCTGTTTGTAAAATCTGCAAGTGATTATTTGGAGCGCTTTGAGGCCTATTGTGGAAAACGAAATATCTTCACATAAAAACTACACAGAAGCATTCAGAGAAACTTCTTTGGGATGAGTGCATTCATTTCACAGAGTTGATTTTTTCTTTTGATTGAGCAGTTTTGAAACACTGTTTTTGTAGAATCTGCAAGTGGATATTTGGAGCTCTTAGAGGCCTGCTGTGGAAAAGCAAATATCTTCACATAAAAACTATCCAGAAGCATTCTGAGAAACTTCTTTGTGATGAGTGCATTACTCACACGGAGTTGAACCTTTCTTTTGATTGAGCAGTTTTGAAACACTCTTTTTGTAGAATCTGGAAATGGATATTTGGAGCCCTTTGCAGCCTATGGTGGAAAAGGAAATATCCTCAAATAAAAACTACTCAGAAGCATTCTGAGAAACTTCTTTGTGATGTGTACATTCAACTCAAAGAGGTGAACCTATCTTTTGATTGAGCAGTTTTGAATCTCTCTTTTTCTAGAATCTGCAAGTGGTTATTTGGAGCCCATTGCACGCTATGTTGGAAAGGGAAATAACTTCAAATTAAAACTGCACAGAAGCATTAAGATAAACTTCTTTGTGATGAGCGCATTCATCATACAGAGTTGAAGATTTCTTTTGATTGAGCAGTTTTGAAACACTCTTTTTGTAGAATCTGGAAGTGGATATTTGGAGGGATTTGAGGCCTATTTTGGAAAAGGAAATATCTTCACATAAAAACTACACACAAACATTCTGAGAAACTTCGTTGTGATGTGTGCCTTCAGCTAACAGAGTCAGACCTATCTTTTGATTGAGCAGTTTTGAATCTCTCTTTTTGAAGAATCTGCAATTGGATATTTGGAGCGCTTTGAGGGTTACTGTGGAAAAGCAGTTATCTTCACATGAAAACTACACAGAAGCATTCTGAGAAACTTCTTTGGAGGTGTGCATTCAGCTCACAGAGTCGAACTTATCTTTTGATGGAGCAGTTTTGAATCTCTCTTTTTGCAGATTCTGCAAGTGAATATTTGGAGCCCTTTGCGGCCTCTGGTGGAAAAGGAAGTATCTTCAATTAAAAACTACACAGAAGCATTCTGAGAAACTTCTTTGTGATGAGTGCATTCATCTCACAGATTTGATACTTTCTTTTCACTGAGCAGGTTTGAAATACTTTTTTTTTTAGAATCTGCAAATGGAGGTTTGAAGGCCTTTCAGGCCTATTTTGGAAAAAGAAATAACTTCACATAAAAACTACACAGAAGCATTCTGAGGAAATTCTTTGTTATGTGTGCACTCAACTCACAGAGTTTAACCTATCTTTTGATTGAGCAGTTTTGAATCTCTCTTTTTGCAGTATATGCATGTGGATATTTAGAGCGATGTGAGGCCTATTGTAGAAAAGGAAATATCTTCACATTAAAACTACACCAAAGAATTCTGAGAATCTTCTGTGGGATGTGTTTATTAAACTCAGAGAGTTGAGACTATTTTTTGATTGAGCAGTTTTGAGTCTGTCTTTTTGTAGAAACTTCAAGTGGATTTTTGGAGTCCTAGGCTGACTACGGTGGAAAAGGTAATATCTTCAAATAAAAACTTCACAAAAGCATTCTGACAAACTTCTCTGTGATTTGTGCATTCATCTCACAGAGTTGTAAATATCATATAATTCAGCAGTTTTGAAACACTCTTTTTGTAGAATCTGCAAGTGTATATTTGGAGCACTTTGAGGCCTATTGTGGAAGAGGAAATATCTTCACATAAAAACTACACAGAAGCATTCTGAGAAACTTCTTTTTGTTGTGTGCATTCATCTCACGGAGTTGATCCTTTCTTTTGGTTGAGCAGTTTTGAAACACTGTTTTTGTAGTATCTGCAAATGGATATTTGGAGCGCTTTGAGGCCTACTGTGGAAAAGCAAATATCTTCACATAAAAACTACACAGAAGCATTCAGTGAAACTAATTTGTGATGAGTGCATTCCTCACACAGAGTTGAACCTTTCTTTTGATTAAACAGTTTTGAAACACACTTCTTGTAGAATCTGGAAGTGGATATTTGGAGGGCTTTGAGGTCTATTTTAAAAAAGGGAATATCTTCACATAAAAACTACACAGAAGCATTCTGAGAAACTTCTTTGTGATATGTACATTCAACTCACAGAGTTGAACCTAATCTTTGATTGAGCAGTTTTGAATCTCTCTTTTTGCAGTATCTGCAAGTGGATATTTGGAGCCCTTTGCGTCCTCTGGTGAAAAAGGAAATATCTTCAAATAAAAACTACACAGAAGCATTCTGAGAAACTTCCCTGTGATGAGGGCATTCATCTCACAGAGCAGATCCTTTCTTTTGATTGAGCAGTTTTGAAAAACTTGTTGATTTTGTAGAATCTGGAAGTGGATATTTTGAGGGCTTTGAGGCCTATTTTAGAAAAGGAAATATCTTTACATGAAAACTACACAGAAGCATTCTGAGAAACTTCTCTGTTATGTGTGCATTCACCTCACGAAGTAGAAGCTATCTTTTCATTGAGCAGTTTTGAGTCTCTCTTTTTGTAGAATCTGCAAGTGGATATTTGGAGCCTTTTGCGGCCTATGGTGGAAAAGGAAATATCTTCAAATTAAAACTACAAAGAAGCATTCTGAGAAACTTCTTTGTGATGTCTGCATTAAACTCACAGAGTTGAACCTATCTTTTGATTGAACAGTATTGAATCTCTCTTTTCGTAGTATCTGCATGTGGATATTTAGAGTGATGTGAGGCCTATTGTAGAAAAGGAAATATATTCACATAAAAACTACAGAGAAGCATTCTGAAAAACTTCTTTGGGACGTGTGCATTCAACTCACAGGGTTGAACCTATCTTTTGATTGAGCAGTTTGGAATCTCTCTTTTTGTAGAATCTGCAAGTGGATATTTTTAGACGTTTGTGGCCTATGGTGGAAAAGGAAATATCCTCACATAAAAACTACACAGAAGCATTCTGAGAAACTTCTTTGTTACCTGTACATTCAACTCACAGAGTTGAACCTAACTTTTGATTGAGCAGTTTTGAATCGCTCCTTTTGCAGTATCTGCATGTAGATATTTCAAGCAATTTGAGGCCAATTGTAGAAAAGGAAATATCTTCACATAAAAACTACCCCGAAGCATTCTGAGAATCTTCTTTGGGATGTGTTCATTCAACTCAGAGAGTTGAAGCTATATTTTGATTGAGCAGTTTTGAATCTCTTTTTGTAGAATCTGCAAGTGGATATTTGGAGCCCCAGAACTTCTTTCTGATTTGTGCGTTCATCTCCCATAGTTGAACATATCTTATGATTAAGCAGTTTTGAAACACTCTTTATGTAGTATCTGCAAGTGTATATTTGGAGTGCCTTGAGGCCTTTTGTGAAAAAGGAAATATCTTCAGGTAAAAACTAGACAGAAGCATTCTGAGAAACTTCTATCTGATGTGTGCATTCATCTCACAGAGTTGAACCTTTCCTTTTTTTGAGCAGTTTGGAAACATTCTTTTTGTAGTATCTGCAAGTGGACATTTTTAGCACTTTGCGGCCTATGGTAGAAAAGGAAATATCTCCACATATAATCTAGACAAAAACAATCTGAGAAACTTCTATATGATGTGTGTATTCATCTCAGAAACTAAAAACTTTCTTTTGTTTGAGCAGTTTTGAAACTCCTTTTTTGTAGAATCTGCAAGTGGACATTTGGAGCGCTTTGAGGTCTATGGCGGAAAAGGAAATATCTTCACATAAAAACTAGAGAGAAGAATTCTGAGAAACTTCTTTGTGATGTGTGCATTCATTTCACAGAGTTGAACCTTTCTTTTGATTGAGCATTTTGGAAACAATATTTTTGAAGATTCTGCAAGTGAACATTTGGAGCTCTTTGCTGCCTATGGCAGAAAAGGAAATGTCTTCACATAAAATCTAGACAGAAGCAATCGGATAATCTTCTTTGTGGTGTTTGCATTCATGTTACTGATTTGAAACTTTCCTTTGTTTGAGCAGTTTGGAAACACTCTTTTTGTAGGATCTGCAAGTGGACATTTCCTGCGCTTTGAGGCCTATTGTAGGAAAGGAAATATCTTTACGTAAAATCTAGACAGAAGTAATCTGATAAGCTTCTTTGTGATGGGTCCATTCATCTCACACAGTTAAATCTTTCTTTTGATTCAGCTGTCTTCCAACTCTCTTTTTGTAGGATCCACAAGTGGACATTAGGAGCGCTTTGAGGCCTATGGTGGAAAAGGGAATATCTTCACATAAAAACTAGACAGAAAAAATTCTGACAAAATTTTTGGAATGTGTGTGTTCATCTCACAGAGTTGAACCTTTCTTTTGACTGAGCAGTTGGGAAACGCTCTTTTTGTGGAATCTGCAAGTGGACATTTGGAGCGCTTTGCGGCCTATGGTAGAAAAGGAAATATCTTCACATAAAATCTGGACAGAAGCAATCTGGGAAACTTCTTTGTGATGTGTGTATTCATCTCACAGAGTTAAACCTTTCTTTTGATTGAGCAGTTTTGAAACTCTCTTTTTGTAGAATCTGCAAGTTGACATTTGGAGCACTTTGAGGCCTATGGTGGAAAAGGAAATATCTTCACATAAAAACTAGATAGAAGCATTCTGAGAAACTTCTATGTGACGTGTGCATTCATCTCCCAGAGTTAATCCTTTCTTTTGAGGGACCAGTTTTGAAATACTCTTTTCGTAGAACCTGCAAGTGTATATTTCGAGCGCGTTGAGGCCTACGTGGAAAAGGAAATACCTTCACTTACAATCTAGACAGAAGCAATCTGGGAAAATTCTTTGTGATGTGTGCATTCGTCTCACAAAGTTAAAGCTTTCTTTTGATAGAGCAGTTCTGAAACTCTCTTTTTGTAGAATCCGCAAGTGGAGATTTGGAGCGCTTTGAGTCCTATGGTAGAAAAGGAAATATCTTCACATAAAAAGTAGACAGAAAAATTCTGACAAACTTCTTGGTAATGTGTGCATTTATTGCACAGAGTTGAGCCGTTCTTTGGATGGAGCAATTTGGAAACACTCTTTTTGTGGAATGTGCAAGTGGACATTTGGAGCGCTTTGTGGCCTATGGTAGAAAAGGAAATATCTTCACATCAAATCTAGGCAGAAGCAATCTGATAAACTTCTTTGTGATGAGTGCATTTATGTCACATAGTTAAACGTTTCTTTGATTGAGCAGTTTTGAAACTCTCTTTTTGTACAATCTGTAAGTAGACATGTGGAGCACTTTGAGGCCAATGGTGGAAAAGGAAATATCTTCGCATAAAAACTAGATAGAAGCATACTGACAAACTACATTGTGATGTGTTCATTCATCTCCCAGAGTTGAACCTTTCTTTTGAAGGACCATTTTTGAAATACTCTTTTTGTAGATTCAGTAAGTGGAAATTTCAGGCGCCTTGAGGCCTACAGTGGAAAAGGAAATATCTTCAGGTAAAATCTAGACAGAAACAATATGAGAAACTTCTTTGTGATGTGTGCATTCCTCTCACAGAGCTAACATTTCTTTTTATATAGCAGCTTTGAAACTCTCTTTTTGTAGAATCTGCAAGTGGACATTTGGAGTGCTTTGAGGCCTATGTTGGAAAAAGAAATACCTTCAGAAAAAGATTGGTTCGACACTCTCAGTTGAATACACACCTCACAAAGAAGTTCCTCGGAATGCTTCTGTGTAGTTTTTATCTAAGGGTATTTCCTTTTCCAAAATAGGCCTCAAAGCGATCCAAATATCCACTTGCAGATCCTACAAAAAGAGTGTTTTGAAACGTCTCAATCATAGGATATGTTCAACACTGTGAGATGAATGCACACATCACATAAAGTTCCCAGAATGCTTCTGTGTAGTTTTTATTTGAAGATATTTCCTTTTCCACCATAGGCTGCAAAGGGCTCCAAATATCCATTGCACATGCTACGAAAAGAGAGATTCAAAACTCCTCAATCAAAAGATAGGTTCATCTGTGTGTGTTGAATGCACACATTGCAAAGAAATTTCTCAAAATGCTTCTGTGTAGTTTTTATGTGAAGATATTTCCTTTGCCAAAATAGGTGTCAAATCTCTCTAAATATCCAGTTGCAGATTGTGCAAAAAGAGAGATTCAAAACTGCTCAATCAAAACACAGATTTGACTCTGTGATTTGAAAGCACAACTCACAAAGAAGCTTCTCATAATGCTTCTGTGTTGTTTTTATCTGAAGATATTTGATTTTCCATAGTAGGCCTCAAAGCACTCCAAGTATCCACCTGCATGTTCTTCAAAAAGAGAGATTCAAAACTTCTCAATCAAAAGATAGGATCAACTCTGTGAGTTGAATGCACACATAACAAAGGACCTTCTCAGAATGCTTCTGTGTAGTTTTTATGTGAAGATATCTCTTTTTCCAAAATAGGCCTCAAAGCCCTCCAAATATCCACTTCCAGATTCTACAAAAAGAGTGTTTCAAAACTGCTCAATCAAAACAAACTTTCAACTCTGTGTGGTGAATGCACTCATCACAAAGAAGTTTCTCTGAATGCTTCTAGTTAGTTTTTATTTGAAGATATATCCTTTTCCACTGTAGGCCACAAAGGGCTCCAAATATCCACTTGCAGATACTACAAAAACATATATTGAAAACTGCTCAATCAAAAGATAGCTTAAACTATGTGAGGTGAATGCACACATCACAAAGAAGTTTCTCAGAATGCTTCTGTGTAGTTTTCATGTGAAGATATTTCTTTTTCCACAATAGGCTTCACATCGCTCCAAATATCCCCATGCAGCTACTGCAAAAAGATAGATTTAAAACTGCTCAATCCAAAGCTAGGTTCAACTCTGTGAGTTGAATGCACACATTGCAAAGAAGTTTGTCACAATGCTTCTGAGTAGTTTTTATGTGAAGACATTTCCTTTTCCAAAATAGGCCTCAAAGCCCTGCAAATATTCTCTTGCAGATTCTACAAAAACAGTGTTTCCAAACTGCTTAATCAAAAGAAGGGATCACCTCTGTGAGATGAATGCACTCATCACAAAGAAGTTTCTCAGAATGCTTCTGTTTAGTTTTTATGTTGAGATATTTCCTTTACCACAATAGGCCTCAAAGCGGTCCAAATATCCACTTGTAGATTCTACAAAAAGAGTGTTTCAAAACTCCTCAATCATAAGATATGTACAACACTGTGAGATGAACGCTTACATCACAAAGAAGTTTCTCAGAATGCTTCTGTGTAGTTTTTATTTGAAGATATTTCCTTTTCCACCATAGTCCACAAAGGGCTCCAAATATCAACTTGTAGATTCTACAAAATGAGAGATTCAAAACTGCTCAATCAAAGGATAGATTCAACTCTTTGAGTTGAATTCACATATCAGGAAGAAGTTTCTCAGAATGTTTCTGTGTAATTTTTATATGAAGATATTTCCTTTCCCAGAATAGGCCTCAAATCTCTCCAAATATTCACTTGTAGATTATGAAAAAATAGAGATTCAAAACTACTCAATCAAAAGATAGGTTCAACTCTGTGAATTGAATGCAGACATAACAAAGAAGTTTCTCAGAAGGCTTCTGTGTAGAGTTTATGTGAAGTTATTTCCTTTTCCATAATAATCCTCAAAACTCTCCAAATTTCCACTTGCAGATTCTGCAAAAACAGAGATTCAAAACTGCTTAATCAAAAGATAGGTTCGTCTCTGTGAGTTGAATGCACACATAACAAAGAAGTTTCTAAGAAGGATTCTGTGTAGTTTTTATGTGAAGATATTTCCTTTTGCACAATAGGCCTCAAAACTCTCCAAATTTCCACATGCAGATTCTGCAAAAAGAGAGATACAAAACTGATCAATCAAAAGATAGGTTCGAAACTGTGAGTTGAATTCACACCTCACAAAGAAGTTTCTCAGAATGTTTCTGTTTAGTTTTTATGTGAAGATATTTGCTTTTCCCCAGTAGGCTTCAAGGCGCTCCAAATACCAACTTGCAGATTCCAAAAAAAGAGAGATTCAAAACTGCTCAATGAAAAGATAGGATCAACTCTGTGAGTTGAATGCACACATCACAAAGAAGTTTCTCAGAATGCCTCTGGGTAGTTTTTATATATAGATATTTCCTTTCCAAAAATAGGCTTCAAAGCCCTCCAAATATCCATTTCCAGATTATACAAAAGGAGTGTTTCAAAACTGCTCAATCAAAAGAAATGTTCTACACTGTGTGATGAATGCATTCATCACAAAGATGTTTCCCTGAGTGGTTCTGTGTTGTTTTTCTTTGAAGATATTTACTTTTCCACCATAGTCCACAAAGGGCTCAAAATATCCACAGGCAGATTCTAGAAAAAGAGGGATTCAAAACTGCTCAATCAAAAGATAGATTGAACTCTGTGAGGTTAATGCACACATCATGGAGAAGTTTCTCAGAATGCTTCTGTGTAGTTTTTATGTGAAGATAATTCCTTTTCCACAATAGGCCTCAAATCGCTCCAAATACCCACTTGCTGATTCTACAAAAACAGTGTTTCAATACTGCTCAATCAAAAGAAAGGATCAACACTGTGAGTTGAATGCACACATCACAAGGAACTTTCTCAGAATGCTTCTGTGTAGTTTTTAAGTGAAGATATTTCCTTTTCAAAAATAGTCTTCAAAGCCCTCCAAATATCCACTTCCAGATTCTACGAAGAGTGTTTCAAAATTGCTCAAACAAAAGAAAGTTTCAACCCTGTGTGATGAATGCACTCATCACAAAGAAGTTTCCCTGAATGCTTCTGTGTGGTTTTTATTTGAAGATATTTCCTTTTCCAATATAAGCCACAAAGGGCTCCAAATATCCACTTGAAGATTCTACAAAAAGAGAGATTCAAAACTGCTCAATCAAAACATAGGTTCAACTCTGTGAGTTGAATGCACACATAATAAAGAAGTTTCTCAGAATGCCTTTGTGTAGTTTTTATGTGAAGATATTTCCTTTTCCAAAATAGGCCTCAAAGCCCTCCAAATATCCACTTGCAGATTCTACAAAAAAAGGGTTTGAAAACTGCTCAATCAAAAGAAAGGATCAAAACTGTGAGATGAATGCACTCATCACAAAGAAGTTTCTCAGAATATTTCTGTGTAGTTTTTATTTGAAGATATTTGCTTTTCCACAGTAGGCCTCAAAGCGCTCCAAATATCCACTTGTAGATTATACAAAAAGAGATATTCAAAACTGCTCTGTCAAAACATAGGTTCAACTCTGTGAGTTGAATGCACACATCACAAAGATGTTTCTCAGAATGCTCCTGTGTAGTTTTTGTTTGAAGATATATCCTTTTCCACCATAGACCTCAAAGGGCTCCAAATATCCACTTGCAGAATCTACAAAAAGTGAGATTCAAAACTGCTCAATCAAAAGTTAGATTCGACTCTGTTAGTTGCATGCACACATAACAAAGAAGTTTCTCAGAATGCTCCTGTATAGTTTTTATGTGAAGATATTTTCTTTTCCAAAATAGGCCTCAAAGCCCTCCAAATATCCACTTCCAGATTCTACTAAAACAGTGTTTCAAAACTGCTCAATCAAAAGAAAGGATCAACTCTGTGAAATGAATGCACTCATCACAAAGATGTTTCTCAGAATGTTTTTGTGTAGTTTTTATATGAAGATATTTCCTTTTCCATAGTAGACATCAAAGTAATGAAACACTTTCTGTAGAATCGGCAAGTGGATATTTGGAGCACTTTGAGGTCTATGGAGGAAAAGGAAATATCTTCACATAAGAACTAGACATAAGCGTTCTGGGAAACATCTTTGTGATGTGTGCATTCATCTCACAGAGCTGAACCTTTCTTTTGATTGAGCAGATTGGAAACACTCCTTTTGTAGTATTTGAAAACAGATATTTGATGCGCTTTGAGGCGTATAGCTGAGAGGGAAATAGCTTCACATAAATACTATACAGAAGAATTCTGAGAAGCTTCTTTGGAATGTGTGCATTCATCTCTTGGAGTTGAACCATTCTTTTGATTTGGCAGTTTTGAATCTCTCTTTTTCTAGAATCTGCAAGTGGATATTTGGATTGCTTTGACGCCCATGTTGGAAAAAAATTTTCACATAAAAACTAGACACAAGCATTCAGAAACTTCTTTGTGATGTGTGCATTCAACTCACAGACATTAACTTTTCTCTTGATTGTGCAATTTTGAAACACTCTTTTTGTAGTATCTGCAATTGGATATTTGGAGCACTTTGAGGCCTATGGTGGAAAAGGAAATATCTTCACAAGAAATCTAGACAGAACAATTCTCAGAAACTTCTTTGTGATGTGTGCATTCATGTCACTGAGATGAACCTTTCTTTTGATTCAGCAATTGGGAGACACTCTTTTTGTAGTATCTGCAAATGGATATTTAGAGCACTTTGAGGCCTAGAGCTGAAAAGGAAATATCTTCACTTAAAAACTAGACAGAAGCTTTCTGAGAAACTTCTTTGTGATGTGTGCATTCATCTCACCAATTTTAAACGTTCTTTTGGTTGAGAGTTTTGAAACAATCTTTTTGTAGCATCTTCAAGTGGATATTTGGAGCGTATTGAGGTCTTTGGTGGAAAAGGAAATATCTTCACATAAAAACTAGACAGAAGCTTTCTCAGAAACTTGTTTGTGATGTGTGCATTCAACTCATCCTGGTGAACATTTCTTTTGATTCAGCAGTTTGGAAACACTCTTTTTGTAGTATCTGCAAATGGATATCTGGAGTGCTTAGAGGCCTGTAGCTGAAAAGAAAATATCTTCACATTACAACATTACAACAAGACAAAAGCATTCTGAGAAACTTCTTCATGATGTGTACATTCATCTCACAGAGTTGAAACTTTCTATTTACTGAGCAGTTTTGAAACACTCTTTTTGTAGACTCTGAAAGTCGATATTGGGATCCCTTTTTGGCCTATGTTGGAAAAGGAAATATCTTCACATAAAATGTAGACAGAAGCCCTCTGAGAAACTTCTTTGTGATGTGTGCATTCAACTCACAGAGTTGAACCCTTCTTTTGAATGAGCCATTTGGAAACACTCTTTTTCTAGTATCTGCAAATATATACTTGGAGCGCTTTCAAGCCTATAGCTGAAAAGGTAATATCTTCACTTAAAAAGTAGACAGAAGTATTCTGAGAAACTTCTTCATGATGTGTGCATTCATCTCACAGAGTTGAAGATTTCCTCTGATTGAGCAGTTTTGGAACACTCTTTGTAGAATCTGCAAGTGGATATTCATAGCGCTTTGAGGCATAAGGTGGAAAAGAAAATATCTTCACATAAAATTTATATAGAAGCATTCTCAGAACCTTCTTTGAGATGTGTGCGTACATCTTACAGAGTTGAACCTTTCTTTTGATTGAGCAGTTTGGACACACTCTTTTTGTAGTATCTCCAGAAGGATATTTGGAACGCTTTGAGGCTTACTGCTGAAAAGGAAATATCTTCACATAAAAACCAGACAGAAGCATTCTGAGAAACCACTTTGTGATGTGTGCATTGATCTCAAAGAGTTGAACCTTTCTTTTGATTGAGCAGTCTTGAAAATCTCGTTTTGTAGAATCTGCAATTGGATATTTGGAGCACTTTGAGGCCTACGGTGGAAAAGGAAATATCTTCACATACAAAGAAGATAGAAGGATTCTCAGAAACTTCTTTGTGATGTGTGCATTTTACTCACAGTGTTGAACCTCTCTTTTGATTCAGCAGTTTAGAAACACTCTTTTTGTAGTATCTGTAAATGGATACTTAGAATGCTTTGAGACCTATAGCTGAAAAGGAAATATCTTCACATAAAAACTAGACAAAAGCATTCTGAGAAACATCTTTGTGATGTGTGCATTCATCTCACAGAGTTGATCCTTTCTTTTGATTGAGAATTTTGAAACACACTTTTTGCAGAATCTGCAAGTGGATATTTGGAGCACTTTGAGGCCTTTCGAGGAAAAGGAAATATCTTCACATAAAAACGAGACAGAGGCACCCTCAGAAACTTCTTTGTGATGTGTGCATTCAACTCACAGAATTTGACCTTTCTTTTGATTGAGCAATTTGGAAACACTCTTTTTGTATAATATGCAATTGGATATTTGCAGCACTTTGAGGCCTGTGGTGGAAAAGGAAATACCTTCACATACAAAGTAGACAGAAGCATTCTCAGAAACTTCTTTGCGATGTGTGCATTCATCTCACAGAGTTGAACCCTTCTTTTGATTCAGCAGTTTGGAAACACTCTTTTTGTAGTATAGGCAAATGGATACTTGGAGCGCTTTAAGGCCTATAGCTGAAAAGGAAATATCTTCATATAGAAACCAGACAGAAGCATTCTGAGAAAATTCTTTGTGATGTGTGCATTCGTATCACAGAGTTGAACATGATTTCTGATTGAGCAGTCTTGAAAAGCTCTTTTTGTAGAATCTGCAAGTGGATATTTTGAGTGATTTGAGGACTATGGTAGAAAAGAAAATATCTTCACAAGAAATCTAGACAGAACAATTCTCAGAAACTTCTTCGTGACGTGTGCATTCAACTTACAGAGTTGAAACTTTCTTTTGATTGAGCAGTTGGAAACACTGTTTTGTAGTGTCTGCAAATGGATATTTAGAGCACTTTGAGGCCTATAGCAGAAAAGGAAATATCTTCACATATAACCTAGACAGAAGCATTATGAGAAACTTCTTTGTATAGTGTGCATTCTTGTCAAGAAGTGGAAACTTTCTTTGATTGAGAGTTTTGTAACACTCTTTTTGTAGAACCTGCATGTGGATATTTGGAGTGATTGTGGCCTCTGATGGAAAAGGAAATAGCTTTACATAAAAACTAGACAGAAGCATTCTGAGAAACTTCTTTGTGATGTGCATTCATTTATCAGACTTTAACCTTTCCTTGGATTGAACAGTTTTGAAACACTGTTTTTGTAGAATCAGCAAGTGGATAATTGGAGCACTTTGAGGCCTATGGTAGAAAAGTAAATATCTTCACAGATAAACTAGATGTAAGCATTCTCAGAAACTTCCTCGAGATGTGTGCATTCAACTCACAGAGTTGAACCTTTCTTTTGATTAAGCAGTTTGGAAACACTCTTTTTGTAGTAACTGCAAATTGATATTTGTAGCGCTTTCAGGCCTATATCTGAATAGGAAATATCTTCACATAAAAACTAGACGGAAGCATTCTGAGACACTTCCTTGTAATGTGTGCATTCATCTCACAGAGTTGAACTTTTCTTTTGATTGAGAAATTTTCAATAACTCTTTTTGTAGAATCTCCAAGTGCATATTTGGAGCACTTTGAGGTCTATGGTGGAAAAGGAAATATCTTCCCTTAAAAACTAGACAGAAGCATTCTGAGAAACTTCTTTGTAATGTGTGCATTGTCCTCACAGATTTGAATTTTTTTTTTAATTGAATCGTTTGGAAACACTCTTTTTGTAGTATCTGCAAATGGATATTTTGAGCCGTTTGAGGCCTATAGCTGAAAAGGAAATATCTTCACATAAAAACTAGACAGGAGCATTCTGACAAATTTCTTTGTGAAGTGTGCATACATCTCACAGAGTTTAACCTTTCTTTTGATTGAGCAGTTTTGAAACTTTCTTTTTGTAGAATCTGCAAGTGGATATTTGGATCGCTTTGAGCCCTAAGGTGGAAAAGGAAATATCTTCACATGAAAACGACACAGAAGCATTCTCAAATACTTTTTGGGATGTGTGCATTCAACTCATATTGTTGAAAGTTTCTTTTCAGTGAGCGGATTAGAAACACTCTTTTGTAGTGTCTGCAAAATGGATGTTTGTAGCACTTTGAGGCCTATAGCTGAAAAAGAAATATCTTCACATAAAAACTAGACAGAATCATTCTCAGAAACTTCTTTGTGATGTGTGCATTCAACTCACAGAGTTGAACCTTTCTTTTGATTGAGCAGTTTGGTAACACTCTTTTTGTAGTATCTGCAAATGGATATTTGGAGTGCTTTGTGGCCTCTGGTGGAAAAGGAAATATCTTCCCATAAAAACTAGACAGAAGCATTCTGAGAAACTACTTTGTGATGTGTGCATTCATCTCTCAGAGCTGAACCTTTCTTTCCATTGAGCAGTTTTGAAACACTCTTTTTGTAGAATCTGCAAATGAATATTGGGTGGGCTTTGAGGCCTATGGCAGAAAAGGAAATATATTCACATAAAAACTAGTGAGAAGCATTCTCAAAAACTTCTTTGTGATGTGTGCATTCAACTCACTGACTTGAAGCTTTCCTTTGATTGAGCAGTTTTGAAACACTCTTTTTGTAGAATCTACAAATGGATATTTGCAGTGCTTTCAGGCCTATGGTGGAAAAGAAAATATCTTCACATAAAAACTAGACAGAAGCATTCTCAGAAACTTCTTCCTGGTGGGTGCATTCAGCTCACAGAGTTGAAAATTTCTTTTGGTTGAGCATTTTGGAAACACTCTTTTTGTAGAATCTGCAAGTGGATATTTGGAGCCCTTTTAGGAGTATGGTGGAAAATGAAATATCTTCACATAAAAACTAGACAGAAGCATTCTGAGAAACTTCTTTTTGATGTGTGTCTTCATCTCACAGAGTTGAACCTCTCTTTTCATTCAGCAGTTTTGAAACACTCTTTTTGTAGAATCTGCATGTGGATATTTGGAGTGCTTTGAGGCCTATGGTGGGAAAGGAAATACCTCCACATGAAAACTAGACAGAAGCATTCTCAGAAAATACTTTGTGATGTGTGCATTCAACACACAGAGTTGAATCTTTCTTTTTATTGAGCACTTTGGAAACACTATTTTTGTAGAATCTGCAAATGGATATTTGGAGAGCATTGCTGCCAATAGTAGAAAAGGAAATATCTTCATATAAAAACTAGACAGAAGCATTCTGAGAAACTGCTTTGTGATGTGTGCATTCATCTCACAGTATTGAACATTTCTTTTGATTGAGCAGTTTTAAAACACTCTTTTTGTAGAATCTGCAGGTGGATATTTGGAAGGCTTTAAGGCCTATGGTGGAAAATAAAGTGTCTTCACATAAAAACTAGACAGAAGCATTCTGAGAAACTTCTTTGTGATGGGTGCATTCAACTCACAGAGTTGAAAATTTCTTTTGTTTGAGCAGTTTGGAAACCCTCTTTTTATAGTATCTGCAAATGGATATTTGGACCACTTTGAGGCCTATAGCTGAAAAGGAAATATCTTCACATAAAAACTAGACAGAAGTATTCTCAGAAACTACTCTGTGATGTGTCCATTCAACTTACATAGTTGAACCTTTCTTTTGATGGAGCAGTTTGGAAACACTCTTTTGGTAGTTTCGGCAAATGGATATTTGGAGCGCTTTGAGACCTATAGCTGAAAAGGAAATATCTTCACATAAAAACTAGACAGAAGCTTTCTGAGAAACTAATTTGTGATGTGTGCATTCATCTCACAGAGTCCAAGCTTTCTTTTGGTTGAGCAGTTTTGAAACTCTCTTTGTAGAATCTGCAAGTGGATATTTGCAGCCCTTTTAGGTGTATGGTGGAAAATGAAATATCTTCACATAAAAACTAGACAGAAGCATTCTCAGAAACTGCTTTGTGATGTGTTCATTCAACTCACAGACTTGAACCTTCCTTTTGATTGAGTAGTTTTGAAACACTCTTCTGTAGTGTCTGCCAATGGACATTTGGAGAGCTTTGAGGCCTATAGCTGAAAAGGAAATATCTTCACATAAATACTAGACAGAAGCATTCTGAGAAACTTCTTTGTGATGTGTGCATGCATTTACAGAGTTGAACCTTTCTTTTGATTAAGTAGTTTTGAAACACTCTTTTTATAGTATCTGCAAGTTGATATTTGCAGCATTTTGAGGCATTTGGTGGAAAAGGAAATGTCTTCACATAAAAACTATACAGAATCTTTCTCAGAAACTTCTTTCTGAGGGGTGCATTCAACTCACAGAATTGAACTTTTCTTTTGATTGAGCAGTTTGTAAACACTCCTTTTGTAGTATATGCAAATGGATATTTGGAGCTCTTTGAGGCCTATTGCAGAAAAGGAAATATCTTCACATAAAAACTAGGCAGCACTTGTCGTTTCCTGACTTTTTAATGATTGCCATTCTAACTGGTGTGTGATGATCTCTCATTTTGGTCTTGATTTGCATTTCTCTGATGGCCAGTGTTGATGAGCATTTTTTCATGTGTACTTTGTCTGCATAAATGTCTTCTTTTGATAAGTGCCTGTTCATATTCTTTGCCCACTTTTTGATGGGGATGTTTGTTTTTTTCTTTTAAAATTGTTTGTGTTCGTTGTAGATTCTGGATATTAGCCCTTTGTCAGATGAGTAGGTTGCGAAAATTTTCTCCCATTCTGTAGGTTGGCTATTCACACTGATGGTAGTTTCATTTGCTGTGCAGAAGCTCTTTAGTTTAATTTGGTGTTTTAGACATGAAGGCCTTGCCTATGCCTATGTCCTGAATGGTAATGCCTAGGTTTTCTTCTAGGGTTCATAAAAATGTCAGGAAACAACAGGTGATGGAGAGGATATGGAGAAATAGGAACACTTTTACACTGTTGGTGGAACTGTAAACTAGTTCAACCATTGTGGAAGTTAGTGTGGTGATTCCTCAGGGATCTAGAACTAGAAATACCATTTGACCCAGCCATCCCATTACTGTGTATATACCGAAAGGACTATAAATCATGCTGCTATAAAGACACATGCACACGTATGTTTATTGCAGCACTACTCACAATAGCAAAGACTTTTAACCAATACAAATGTCCAACAATGATAGACTGGATTAAGAAAATGTGGCACATAGACACCACGGAATACTATGCAGCCATAAAAAATGATGAGTTCATGTCCTTTGTTGGGACATGGATGAAATTGGAAATCATCGTTCTCAGTAAACTATCACAAAGACAAAAAACCATACACCACATGTTCTCACTCATAGATGGGAATTGAACAATGAGAACTCATGGACACTGGAAAGGGGAACATCAAACTCTGGGGACAGTTGTGGGGTGGGGGGAGGGGGAAAGTATAGTATTTGGAGATATACTTAATAATAAATGACGAGTTAATGGGTGCAGCCCACCAGCATGGCACTTGTATACATATGTAACTAACCTGCACATTGTGCATATGTACCCTAAAACTTAAAGTATAATAATAATAAAAAAAAGAAAAAAGAAATTAAAGTAGATTTTCTAAAAAATAAAAAAAAAAACTAGGCAGAAGGATTCTGAGAAAATTCTTTTTGATGTGTGCATTCATCTCACAGAGTTGAACCTTTCTTTTAATTGGCCAGTTTTGAAACTTTCTTTTTGCAGTATCTGCAAGTGGATATTTGGAGTGCTTTGAGGCCTATGGTGGAAAAGGAAATATCTTCAAATAAAAACTAGATGGAAGCATTCTCAGAAACTTCTTTGTGATGTGTGCATTCAACTCACAAAGTTGAATATTTCTTTTGATAGAGTGGCTTGGAAACACTCTTTGTAGAATCTGCAAATGGATATTTGGAGCGCTTTGAGGCCTATAGCTGAAAAGTAAATATCTTTACATAAAAACTAGGCAGAAGCATTGTGAGAAACTTCTTTGCCATGTGTGCATTCATTTCACAGAGTTGGACCTTTCTTTTGATTGAGCAGTTTTGAAACACTCCTTTTGTAGAATCTGCAAGTGGATATTTGGAGTGCTTCTAGGCCTATGGTGGAAAAGGAAATGTCTTCACATAAAAACTAGACAAAGCATTCTCAGATACTTCTTTGTAATGTGTGCTTTCAAATCGCAGGGTTTAACCTTTGTTTTGATTGAGCAGTTTGGAAACACTCTTTTTGTAGAATCTGCAAGTGGATATTTGGAGCCATTTGAGGCCTATGTTGGAAAAGGAAATATCTTCACATAAAAACTAGACAGAAGCATTCTGAGAAACTTCTTGTGATGTGTGCATTCATCTATCAGAGTTGAACCTTTCTTTTCATTGAGCAGTTTTGAAACACTCTTTTTGTAAAATCTACAAGTGGATATTTGGAGCCCTTTGAAGCCTATGGTGGAAAAGGAAATATCCTCACTTAAACACTAGACAGAAGCATTCTCAGAAACTTCTTAGTGATGTGTTCATTCACCTCACAGAGATGAACTTTTCTTTTGATTCAGCAGTTTTGAAACACTCTTTTTGTTGAATCTGCAAGTGGATATTTGGAGTGATTTGATGCCCATGGTGGAAAAGCAAATATTTTCACATAAAAGCTACACAGAATCATTCTCAGAAACTTCTTTGTGATGGGTGCTTTCATCTCACAGAGTTGAAACTTTCTTTTGATTGAGCAGTTTGAAAACACCTTTTTTGTAATATCTGTAATGGATATTTGGAGTGCTTTGACGACTACAGCTAAAAAGGAAGTATCTTCACATAAAGACTAGAAAGAAGCATTCTCAGAAACTTTGCAATGTGTACATTCAACTCACAGAGTTGAACTTTCTTTTGATTGAGCAGTTTGGAAACACTCTTTTTGTGGTATCTGCAAATGGACATTTGGAGCCCTTTGAGGCCTGTAGCTGAAAAGGAAATATCTTCACATAAAAAGTAGAAAGAAGCATTCTCAGAAACTTCTTTTTGATGTCTGTATTCAACTCACAGAGCTGAACCTTCGTTTTGATGGAGCACATTGGAAACATTCTTTTTGTAGTATCGGCAAGTGGATATTCGGAGCGCTTTGAGGCTTATAGCTGAAAAGGAAATATCTTCACATAAAAACTATAACGAAGCATTCTCAGAAACTTCTTTGTGATGTGTGCAATCATCTCACAGAGTTGAAACTTTCTTTTGATTGAGAGATTTTCAAACACTCTTTTGTAGAGTCTGCAAGTGGATATTTGTAGAGCTTTGAGGCCTATGGTGGAAAAGGAAATACCTTCACATAAAAACTGGACATAAACATTCTCAGATACTTATTTCTGATGGGTGCATTCAACTCACAGAGTTGAACCTTTCTTTTGATTGAGCAGTTTGGAAACACGCTTTATGTAGTACATGCAAGTGGATACTTATAGCACTTTGAGGCCTATAGCAGAAAAGGAAATATCTTCACATAAAAACTAAGCAGCCCTTGTTGTTTCCTGACTTTTTAATGATTGCCATTCTAACTGGTGTCAGATGGTATCTCATTGTGGTTTGATTTGCATTTCTCTGATGGCCAGTGATGATGAGTATTTTTTGGTGTGTCCTTTGTCTGCATAAATGTCTTCTTTTGAGAAGTGCCTCTTCATATCCTTTGCCCACTTTTTCATGGGGTTGTTTTATTTTCATTTTAATTTTTTTTGTGTTCATTGTAGATTCTGGATATTAGCCCTTTGTCAGATGAGTAGGTTGCGAAAATTTTCTCCCATTCTGTAGGTTGCCTGTTCACACTGATGGTAGATTCTTTTGCTGTGCAGAAGTTCTTTAGTTTAATTAGATCCCGTTTGTCAATTTTGGCTTTTGTGGCCGTTGCTTTTGGTGTTTTAGACATGAAGGCCTTGCCTATGCCTATGTCCTGAGTGGTAATGCCTAGGTTTTCTTCTAGGGTTCATAAAAATGTCAGGAAACAACAGGTGCTGGAGAGGATTTGGAGAAATAGGAACACTTTTACACTGTTGGTAGGACTGTAAACTAGTTCAACCATTGTGGAAGTCAGTGTGGGGATTCCTCAGGGATCTAGAACTAGAAATACCATTTGATCCAGCCTTCCTGTTGCTGTGTGTATACACACAGGACTATAAATCATGCTGCTATAAAGACACATGCACACATATGTTTATTGTAGCACTATTCACAATAGCAAAGACTTTTAACCAACCCAAATGTCCAACAATGATAGACTGGATTAAGAAAATGTGGCACATACACACCATGGAATTCTATGAAGCCATAAAAAATGATGAGTTCATGTCCATTGTAGGGACATGGATTAAATTGGAAATCCTGATTGTCAGTAAACTATCGCAAGGACAAAAAACCAAACACCGCATGTTCTCACTGATAGATGGGAATTGAACAAAGAGAACACATGGACACAGGAAGGGGAACATCACACTTTGGTGACTGTTGTGGGGTGCGTGGAGGGGGGTGGGATTAGGAGATGTACCTAATGGAGATGTACCTAATGATATACCTAATGATACATGGAGATGTACCTAATGAAATATGAATAGTTAGTGGGTGCAGCACACCAGCATGTCACCTGCATACATATGTAACGAACCTGCACATTGTGCACATGTACCTTAAAACTTAAAGTATACTAATAATAAAAAAACAGAAAAAAGAAACTTTAAGTAGATATTTTAAAAAATAAAAAAAACTAAGCAGAAGCATTCTGAGAACATTCTTTGTGATGTGTGAATTCATCTCACAGAGTTGAATCTTTCTTTTGATGGAGCAGTTTTGAAACACACTTTTTATAGGATATGCAGGTGCGTATTTGGAGTGCTTTGAGGCAATGGTGGAAAAGGAAATATCTTCACATAAAAACTAGACAGAAGCATTCTCAGAAACTTCTTTGTGATGTGTGCATTCAACTCACAGAGTTGAACCTATCTTTTGATAGAGCAGTGTTGAAACTCTCTTTTTGTAGAATCCACAAGTGGTTATTTGGAGCCCTTTGGGGCCGATGGTGGAAAATGAAATATCTTCCATAAAAACTACACAGAAGTATTCTCAGAAACTTCTTTGTGGTGTGTGCATTCAGCTCACAGAGTTGAACCTATCTTTTGACAGAGCAGCTTTGAAACTATTTTTTGGAGAATTGGCAAGTGGATATTTGGAGCCCTTTGTGGCCTATTGTGGAAACAGAAATATCTTCACATAAAACCTTCACAGAAGCATTCTGAGAAACTTCTTTGTTATGTGAGCATTCAAGTTAGAGTGTTGAACCTGTCTTTTGATAGAGCAGTTTTGACACTCTCTTTTTGTAGAATCTGCAAGTGATTATTACTAGTCCTTTGCGTCCTTTTTTGGAGAAGGAAATATATTCACAAAAAACTACACAGAAGGATTCTGAGAAACCTCTTTGTGATGTGTGCATTAATCTCAGAGTTGAAACTTTCTTTGGATTGAGTAGTTTGGAAACACTCTTTTTGAAGAATCTGCAAGTGGATATTTGGAGTGCTTTCAGGCCTAAATTGGAAAAGGAAATATCTTTACATAAAAACTACACAGAAGCTATATGAAAAACTTCTTTTTGATGTGTGCATTCATCTCATGGAGTTGAAATTTTCTTTAGATTGAGCAGTTTTGAAACACTGTTTTTGTAGAATCTGCAAGTGGATATTTGGAGCACTTTCAGTCCTAATGTGGAAAAGGAAATACCTTCACTTAAAAACTACACAGAAGCATTCTGAGAAACTTCTTTGTGATGTGCACATTCAACCTGCAGAGTTGAACCTATCTTCTGAGAGAGCAGTTTTGAAACTCTCTTTTTGTAGAATCGGCAAGTGGATATTTGGAGCCCTTTGTGGCCGATGGTGGAAAACGAAATATCTTCCCAGAAAACGTACACAGAAACATTCTAAGAAACTTCTTTGTGATGAGTGCATTCATCTCACACAGTTGATACTTCCTTTTGATTGAGCAGTTTTGAAACAGTGATTTGTAGAATCTGCAAGTGGACATTTGGAGGGCTTTGACGAATATATTGGAAAAGGAAATATCATCACATAAAAGCTACAGAAAAGACACATGCACACGTATGTTTATTGCGGCATTATTCACAATAGCAAAGACTTGGAACCAACCCAAATGTCCAACAATGATAGACTGGATTAAGAAAATGTGGCACATATACACCATGGAATACTATGCAGCCATAAAAAATGATGAGTTCATGTCCTTTGTAGGGACATGGATGAAATTGGAAACCATCATTCTCAGTAAACTATCACAAGAACAAAAAACCAAACACCGCATATTCTCACTCATAGGTGGGAATTGAACAATGAGATCACATGGACACAGGAAGGGGAATATCACACTCTGGGGACTGTTGTGGGGTGGGGGGAGGGGGGAGGGATAGCACTGGGAGATATACCTAATGCTAGATGACGAGTTAGTGGGTGCAGCGCACCAGCATGGCACATGTATACATATGTAACTAACCTGCACAATGTGCACATGTACCCTAAAACTTAAAGTATAATTTAAAAAAAAAGAAAACAAAAAAAGCTACAGAAAAGCATTCTCAGAAACTTATTTGTGATGTGTGCATTCATCTCACAGAGTTAAACCTTTCTTTTGATTGAGCAGTTTCGAAACACTCTTTTTGTACAATCTGCAAGTGGATATTTGCAGCGATTTGAGGCATATTGTGGAAAAGGAAATATCTTCCCATAAAAACTACATAGAAGCATTCTGAGAAGCTTCTTTGTGATGTGTGCATTCAGCTCACAGAGTTGAAACTTTCTTTTGATTGAGAACTGTTGAAACATTCTTTTTGTAGAATCTGCATGTGGATATTTGGATCGCATTGAGGACTATGTAGAAAAGGAAATATCTTCCCATGAAAATTACCCAGAAGCATTCTGAGAAACTTCTTTGTGTTGTGTCCATTCAATTCACAAGGTTGAACCTATCTTTTGGTAGAGCAGTTTTGAGACACTGTTTTTGTAGAATGTGCAAATGGATATTTGGGGCACTTTGAGGCCAATGGTGGAAAGGAAATAGCTTCACATGAAAACTACACAGAAGCATTCTCAGAAACTCCTTTGTGATGTCTGCCTTCAACTGACAAAGTTGAACCTATTTTTTGAAAGAGCAATTTTGAATCTCTCTTTTTGTAGAATCTGTAATTGGATATTTGCAGCCATTAGCGGCCAATGGTAGAAAAGGATATATCATCACATAAAAAAATACACAGAAGAATTCTGAGAAACTTCTTTGGGATATGTTCATTAAACTCACAGAGTTGAACGTTTCTTTTGATTGAGCAGTTTGGAAAAACTCTTTTTGTAGAATCTGCAAGTGGATATTAGGAGCGTTTTGTGTCCTATGGTGGAAAAGGGAATATCTTCACATAAAAACTACACAGAAGCATTATGAGAAACTTCTTTGTGATGTGTGCATTCAACTCAAAGAGTTGAACCTATCTTTTGATAGAGCAGTTTTGAAGCTCTCTTTTTGGAAAATCTGCAAGTGGATATTTGGAGCCCTTTGTGGGCTACTTTGGAAAAGGAAATAACTTCCAATAAAAACTACACAGTAGCATTCTGAGAAACTCCTTTGTGATGTGTGCATTCTTCTCACAGAGTAAAATCTTTCTTTTGATTGAGCATTTTTGAAATACTGTTTCTGTAGAATGTGCAAGTGGATATTTGGAGTGCTATGAGGCCTAGTTTGGAAAAGGAAAGATTTTCACATAAAAACTATCCAGAAGCATTCTGATAAACTTTTTAGTGATGTGTGACTTCATCTGACAGAGTTTAAACTTTTTTTTGATTGAGCAGTTTGAAACACTCTTTTTGTAGAATCTGCAAGTGGATATTTTGGAGTGCTTTGACGACTATGGTGAAAAACGAAATGTCTACACTTATAAACTACACAGAAGCATTCTGAGAAAATTCTTTGTGATGTGTGCATTAATCTCACGGAGTTGAACCTTTCTTTTGATTGAGCAGTTTGGAAACACTCTTTTTGTAGACTCTGCAAGAGAATCCTGAGAAACTTCTTTGTGATGTGTGCATTCATCTCACAGAGTTGACCCTTTCTTTTGATTGAGCAGTTTGGAAACACTCTTTTTGTAGAATCTGCAAGTGAACATTTGGAGTGCTTTGTGGCCTATGGTGGAAAAGGAAATATCTTCACATAAACTCTAGACAGAAGCAATCTGAGAAGCTTCTCTGTGATGTGTGCTTTCATCTCACCGAGTTGAACATTTCTTTTGATTGAGAAGTTTTGAAACTCTCTTTTTGTACAATCTGAAATGGACATTTGGAGGGCTTTGAGTCGTACGGTGGAAAAGGAAATTTCTTCACATAAAAACTAGACAGAAACTTTTTGAGAAACTTCTTTGTGATGTGTACATTCATCTCACAGAGTTGAACCTTTCTTTTGAAGGATCAGTTTTGAAATAATCTTTTTTTAGAATCTGCAAGTTGACACTTCAATCGCCCTGAGGCGTTTCATGGAAAATGAAATATCTTCACATAAAAAGTAGACAGAAGAATTCTAAGAACCAGCTCTTTGAATTCTGCGTTCATGTCACAGAGTTAAACCTTTCTTTTGATTGAGCAGTTTGGAAAACCTCTTTTTGTAGAATCTGCAGCTGGAAATTTTTAGGGCTTTGTGGCCTATGGTAGAAAAGGAAATATCTTCACATAAAATCTAGACAGAAGCAAACTGAGAAACTACTTTGTGATGTGTGCATTCATCTCCCAGAGTTAAACCTTTCTTTTGTTTGAGCAGTTTTGAAACTCTCTTTTTGTAGAATCTGCAAGGGGCTATTGGAGCGCTTTGAGGACTATGGTGGAAAAGGAAATATCTTCACAGAAAAACTAGACAGAATAATTCTGAGAAACTTCCTTGTCATGCACACTTTCTTCTCACAGAGTTGAAACTTTCTTTTGATTGAGCAGCTTGGCAACACTCTGTTGTAGAATCTATAAGTGTACATTTGGAGCGCTTTGTGGCCTATGTTATGAAAGGAAATACCTTCACATAAAATCTAGACAGAAGCAATCTGAGAAACTTCTTTGTGATGTGTGCATTCATCTCACAGAGTTAAAACTTTCTTTTGATTAAGCATTCTTGAAACTCTCTGTTTGTAGAATCTGCAAGTGGACATTTGGAGTGCTTTGTGGCATGTGGTAGGAAAGGAAATATCTTCACATAAAATCTAGACAGAAGCAATCTGAGAAACTTCTTTGTGATGTGTGCATTCATCTCACAGAGTTGAAACTTTCTTTTGATTGAGGAGTTTCGAAACTGTGTTTTTGTAGAATCTGCAAGTGGACATTTGGAGTGTTTTGAGGCCTATGGTGGAAAAGGAAATATCTTCACATAAAAACTAGACAGAAGAATTCTGAGAAACTTCTTTGCAATGTGTGCATTCATCTCACAGAGTTGAACTTTGGTTTTGAAGGACCAGTTTTTATATACTATTTTTGTAGAATCTGCAAGTGGATATTTCTAGCACCTTGAGGCCTATGGTGGAAAAGGAAATATCTTCACATAAAATCTAGACAAAATCAATGTGAGAAAGTTCTTTGTGATGTGTGCTTTCGTCTTACAGAGTTAAAACTTTTTTTTCGTTGAGCAGTTTTGAAACTCTCTTTTTGTAGAATCTTCAAGTGGACATTTGGAGTGCTTTGAGGCCTATGGCAGAAAAGGAACAATCTTCGCATAAAAACTAGACAGAAGAATTTTGAGAAACTGCTTTCTGATGTGTGCATTTCCAAACTATTTAATGAAAAGAAAGGTACAACACTGTGCGATGAATGCACACATCACAAAGAAATTTCCCAGAATTCTTCTGTCTAGTTTTGATGTGAAGATATTTCCTTTTCCATCATAGCCCTCAAAGCACTCTTTATGATCACTTTCAGATTCCACAAAAACAGTGTTTCCAAACAGCTCCATGAAAAGAAAGGTTCAACTCTGTGAGATGAATGCACACATCACAAAGAAGTTTCCCCACATGCTTCTGTCTAGTTTTTTTTGTGAAGATATTTTCTTTTTCACCATAGGCCTCAAAGCACTCTAAATGTCAACTTGCAGATTCTACAAAAACAGAATTTCAAAACTGCTAAATCAAAAGAAAGGTTCAACTCTGTGAGATGAAAGCACATATCACAAACAAGTTTCTCAGGATTCTTCTCTCTAGTTTTAATGTGAAGATATCTCCTGTTCCACCATTGGCCTCAAAGCACTGCAAAGTTCCACTTGCAGATTCTACAAAAAGAGAGTTTCAAAAGTGATCAATGAAAGGAAATGTTTACCTCTGTGAGATGAATGCACACATCACAAAGTAGTTTCTCAGATTGCTTCTGTCTAGATTCTATGAGAAGATATTTCCTTTTCAACCATAGGCCCCAAAGCATTCCAAATGTACACTAGAAGATTCTACAAAAAGAGTGTTTCAAAACTGCTGAATCAAAAGAAAGGTTGAACTCTGTTAGATGAACCCACACATCACAAAGAAGTTTCTCAGAATCCTTCTGTCTAAATTTTATGTGAGGTTATTTCCTTTTCCACCATAGGCCTCTAAGCGTTCCAAATATACTCTTGCAGATTCTACAAAAAGAGGGTTGCAAAACTGCTCAATCACAAGATAGGTTCAACTCTGGGAGATGAAAGCACATATCAAAAAGAAGTTTCTCAGAATGCTTCTGTGTCGTTTTTATTTTAAGATATTTCCTTTTCCACCATAGGCAGCCAAGGCTACCAAATATCCACTTGCAGATTCTACAAAAGGAGAAATTAAAAACTGCTCAATCAACAGATAGTTTCAACTCTGTGAGGTGAATGCACACATCCCAAAGAAGTTTCTCAGAATGCTTCTGTGTTGTTTTTATTTGAAGATATTTCCTTTTCTAATATATGCCTCAAAGCCCGGCAAATATCCACTTCCAGATTGTACAGAAAGAGTGTTTTGAAACTGCTTAATCAAAATAAATTATCAACTCTGTGTGATGAAAGCACAGAACATAAAAGTATCACAGAATGCTTCTGTATAGTTTTTATGTGAAGATATTTCCATTTCCACACTAGGCCTCAAAGCGCTCCAAATATACACTTGCAGATTCTACAAAAACAGTGTTTCAAAACTGCTCAATCAAAAGAAAGGATCAACTCTATGAGATAAATACACACAATACAAAGTAGTTTCTCAGAATGCTTCTGTGTAGTCTTTATGTGAAGATATTTCCTTTTCCACAATAGGCCTCAAAGCGCTCCAAATATACACTTGCAGATTCTACAAAAAGAGTGTTTCAAAACTGCTCAATCATAATATAGGTTTAACTCTGGGAGATGAATGCACGTATCACAAAGAAGTTCCTCAGAATGCTTCTGTGTAGTTTTTATTTGTAGATATTTCCTTTTCCACCATAGGCAGCCTAGGGCTCCAAATATCCAATTGCAGATTCTACAAAAAGTGAGATTAAAGCTGCTCAATCAAAAGATAGGTTCTACTCTGTGAGTTGAATGCACACATCCCAAAGAAGTTTCTCAGAATGCTTTCCTTTAGTTTTTATGTGAAGATATTTCCTTTTCTACAATACGCCTCAAATCGCTCTAAATATCCACATGCAGATACTGCAAAAAGAGAGATTCAAAACTGCTCAATCAAAAGATAGGTTCAACTCTGAGTTAAATGCACACCTCACAAAGAATTTTCTCAGAATGCTTCTGTGCATTTTTTATGTGGAGATATCTGCTTTTCCACAGTAGGGCTCAAAGCGCTCCAGATATCCACTTGCAGATTCTGCAAAAAGATACTAAACTGCTCAATCAAAAGATAGGTTCGACTCTTAGTTGAATGCACACATAACAAAGAAGTTTCTCAGAATGCTTCTGTGTAGTTTTTATGTGAAGATATTTCCTTTTCCAAAATAGGCCTCAAAAGCCCTCCAAATATCCAATTCCAGATTCTACAAAAAGAGTATTTCCAAACTGCCCAATCGAAAGAAATCTTCAACTCTGTGTGATGAATGCACTCATCACAAAGAAGTTTCTCTGAAGGCTTCTGTGTAGTCTAAAATTGAAGATATTTCCTATTCCACCATAGGGCGCAAAGAGCTCCAAATAACCAGTTGCTGATTCTACCAAAAGAGATATTCAAAACTGCTCAATCAAAATATAGGTTCAACTCTGTGAGCTGCATGTACACATCACAAAGCAGTTTCTCAGAATGCTATGTGTAGTTTTTATGTGAAGATATTTCCTTTTCCAAAATAGACCTCAAATGCCTCCAAATAGCCACTTCCAGATTCTACAAAAAGAGTGTTTCAAAACTGCTCAGTCAAAAGAAAGTTCAAGTCTGTGTGAGGAATGCACTCATCACAAAGAAATTTCTCTGAATGCTTCTGTGTATATTTTATGTGAAGATATTTCCTTTTCCACAATAGGACTCACAGCACTCCAAATATACATATACAGATCCTACAAAAAGAGTGTTTCGAAACTGCTCAATCATAAGATAGGTTCGATTCTGTGAGTTGAATGCATACATCCAAAAGAACTTTCTCAGAATGCTTCTGTGTAGTTTTTATCTGAAGATATTTCTTTTCTACAATAGGCCTGAAATCACTATAAATATCCACATACAGATACTGCAAAAAGAGAGGTTCAAAACTGCTCAATCAAAAGATAGGTTCAACTTTTTGAGTTGAATGTACACATAACAAAGAAGTTTCTCAGAATGCTTCTGTGCAGATTTCATGTGGATATTTCCTTTTCAACAATAGGCCTCAAAGTGCTCCAAATATACACTTGCAGATGCTACAAAAAGAGTGTTTCAAATCTGCTCTATCTAAAGAAAGGTTCAACCCTCTGTGTTGAATGCACACATCACAAAGAAGTTTCTCAGAATGCTTCTGTGTAGTTTTTATTGGAAGATATTTTCTTTTCCACAATAGGCCTCAAAGCCCTTCAAATATCCCCTTGCAGATTCTACAAAAACAGAGATTCCAAACTGCTCAATCAAAAGATAGGTTCAACGCTGTGAGTTGAACGGACACATAATAAAGAAGTTTCTCAGAATGTCTTCTATGTAGTTTTCATGTGAAGATATTTCCTTTTCCAAAATAGGCCTCAAAGCGATCCAAATATACACTTGCAGATTCTAGAAAAAGAGAGACTCAAAACTGCTCAATCAAAAGTTAGGTTCCACTCTATGAGCTGAATGCACACACCACGAAGAAGTTTCTTAGAATGATTCTGTGTAGTTTTTATTTGAAGATGTTTCCTTTTCCACCACAGGCCTCAAAGCCCTTCAAATATCCCCTTGCAGAGTCTACAAAAAGAGAGATTCCAAACTCCTCAATCAAAAGATAGGTTCAACATTGTGAGTTGAATGCACACATAATAAAGAAGTTTCTCAGAATGTCTTCTATGTAGTTTTTATATGAAGATATTTTCTTTTCCAAAATAGGCCTAAAATCCCTCCAAATATACACTTCCAGATTCTACAAAAAGTCGGTTTTGAAACTGCTCAATCAAAAGAAAGGATCAACTCAGTGACATGAAAGCACTCATCACAAAGAAGTTTCTCAGAATGCTTCTGCATAGTTTTTATTTGAAGATATTTCCTTTTCCACCGGAGGCCGCAAAGGGCTCCAAATATCCACTTGCAGATTCTGCAAAAAACAGATATTCAAAACTGCTCAATCAAAAGATAGGTTCGACTCTGTGAGTTCAATGCACACCACACAAAGAAGTTTCTCAGAATGCTTCTGTGTAGTTTTTATGTTAAGATATCCACTTTTCCACATTAGGCCTCAAAGCACTCCAAATAACCACTTGCAGATTCTGTAAAAAGAGAGAGTCAAAACTGCTCAATCAAAAGATAGGTTCGACTCTGTTAGGTGAATGCACACATAGCAAAGAAGTTTCTCAGAATGCTTCTGTGTAGTTTTTATGTGAAGATAGTTCCTTTTCCAAAATAGGCCTCAAGCCTTCCAAATATCCACTTCCAGATTCTACAAAAAGAGTGTTTCAAAACTGCTCAACCAAAAGAAATCTTCAACTCTCTGTGATAAAAGCACTCATCTCGAAGAAGTTTCCCTGAATGCTTCTGTGTAGTTTTAATTTGAAGATATTTCCATTTCCAAAATGGGGGGCAAAGGGCTCCAAATAACCCCTTGCAGATTTTACCAAAAGAGAGATTCAAAACTGTTCAATCGAAAGATAGTATCAACTCTGTGAGATGAAAGCACACGTCACAAAGAAGTTTCTCAGAATGCTTCTGCATAGTTTTTATTTGAAGATATTTTCTTTTCCACCATAGGCCTCAAACCGCTCCAAATATCCACTCGCAGAATCTACGAAAAGAGAGATTAAAAACTGCTCAATCAAAAGATAGGTTCAACTCTGCGAGTTGAATGCACTCATCACAAAGACGTATATCAGAATGCTTGTATGTAGTTTTTATTTGAAGATATTTAATTTTCCACCATAGGCCACAAAGGGCTACAAATATCCACTTGCAGATTCTACAAAAATAGATATTAAAAACTGCTCAATCAAAGGATAGGTTCAACTCTGTGAGTTGAATGCACTCATCACAGAGAAGTTTCTCAGAATGCTTCTGTTTAGTTTTTATTTGAAGATATATCCTTTTCCACCATAGGCCACAAAGGTCTCCAAATATACACTTGCAGATTCTACAAAAACAGTGTTTCAAAACTGCTCAATCAAAAGAAAGGGTCAACTCTGTGAGATGAATGTACCAATCCAAAGGAGTTTCTCAGAAAAATTCTGTGTAGTTTTTATGGGAAGATATTTCCTTTTCCACAATAGGCCTCAAAGCGCTCCAAATATCCACTTGCAGATTCTACAAAAAGAGAGATTCAAAACTGCTCAATCAAAAGTTAGGTTCAACACTTTGAGCTGAATGCACACATCAGAAAGAAGTTTCTCAGAATGACTCTGTTTAGTTTTTATTTGAATATATTTCCTTTTCCACCATAGGCCTCAAAGCCCTCCAAATATCCACTTGCAGATTTTACAAAAAAAGAGATTCCAAACTGCTCAATGAAAAGATAGGTTCAACTCTGTAAGATGAATGCATTCGTCATGAAGAAGTTTCTGAGAATTCTTCTGTGTAATTTTTATGTCAAGATATTTCGTTTTTCAAAATAGACCTCAAAGCCCTCAAAATGTCCACTTGCAGATTCTACAAAAAGAGTGTTTGATAACTGCTCAATAAAAAGAAAGGATCAACTATGTGAGATGAATGCACTCATCACAAAGAAGTTTCTCAGAATGCGTCTGTGTAGTTTTTATTTGAAGATATCTCCTTTTCCACCATAGGCCTCAAAGCCCTCTAAATATCCATTTGCAGATTCCACAAACGGAGAAATTCAAAACTGCTCAATCAAAAGTTAGGTTCAACTCTGTGAGTTGAATGCACACATCCCAAAGAAGCTTCTCAGAATGCTTCTGTGTATTTTTTATGTAAAGATATCTGCTTTTCCACATGAGACCTCAAAGCGCTCAAAATATCCACTTGCAGATTATGCAAAAAGAGACATTCAAAATGGCTCAATAAAAAGATAGTTTTGACTCTGTGAGTTGAATGCAGACCTCTCAAAGAAGTTTCTCAGAATGCTTCTGTGTAGTTTTTATGTGAAGATATTTCCTTTTCCAAAATAGGCCTCAAAACCCTGCAAATATCCAATTCCAGATTCTACAAAAGAGTGTTTCAAAACTGCTCAATCAAAAGAAAGTTTCACCTCTTTGTGAGGAATGCACTTATCACAAAGAAGTTTATCTGAATGCTTCTGTGTAGTTTTTACGTGAAGATATTTGCTTTTCCTCAGTAGGCCTCAAAGCGCTCCAAATATCCACTTGCAGATTCTACAAAAACAGTGCTTCAAAACTGCTCATAGAAAAGAAGGAATCAACTCTGTGAGATGAACGCACACAACACAAAGAAGTTTCTCAGAATGCTTCTGTGTAGTTTTTATGTGAAGATATTTCCTTTTCCACAATAGGCCTCAAACGGCTCCAAATATCCACTTGCAGATTCTACGAAAAGAGTGATTAAAAACTGCTCAATCATAAGAGAGGTTCAGCTCTGGGAGATGAATGCAGAAATCACAAAGAAGTTTCTCAGAATGCTTCTGTGTACTTTTTATGTGAAGATATTTCCTTTACCACCGTAGGAAGCAAAGGGTTGCAAGTATTCATCTGCAGATTCTAAAGAAAGAGAGATTCATAACTACTCAATCAAAAGATAGATTCAACCCTGTAAGATGAATGCATTATCAAGAAGAAGTTTCTGAGAATGCTTCTGCGTAGTTTTTATGTCAAGATATTTCGTTTTTCAAAATAGGCCTCAAAGTCCTCCAAATATCCGCTTCCAGATTCTGCAAAAAAAGTGTTTCATAACTGCTCAATCAAAAGAAAGGATCAAATCTGTGAGATGAATGCACTCATCACCAAGTAGTTTCTCAGAATGTTTCCGTGTAGTTTTATTTGAAGATATATGCTTTTCCACCAGAGGCCGCAAAGGGATCCAAATATTCACTTGCAGATTCTGCAAAAAGAGAGATTCAAAATGGCTCAATCAAAAGATAGGTTCAACTCCGTGAGTTGAATGCACACCTCTCAAATAAGTTTCACAGAATGCTTCCGTGTAGTTTTTATGTGAAGATATCTTCTTTTTCACAGTAGGCCTCAAAACGCTCTAAATATCTACCTGCAGATACTGCAAAAAGAGAGATTCAAAATGGCTCAATCAAAAGATAGGTTCAACTCCGTGAGTTGAATGCACACCTCTCAAAGAAGTTTCACAGAATGCTTCTGTGTAGTTTTTATGTGAAGATATCTTCTTTTTCACAGTAGGCCTCAAAACGCTCTAAATATCTACCTGCAGATTCTGCAAAAAGAGAGATTGAAAACTGCCCAATCAAAAGATAGGTTCAACTCTGTGAGTTGAATGAACACATAACAAAGTAGTTTCTCAGAATGCTTCTGTGTGGTTTTTATGTGAAGACATTTCCTTTTCCAATATAGACCTCAAAGCCCTCCTAATATTCACTTCCAGATTCTACAAAAAGAGTGTTTCAGAACTGCTCAATTAAAAGAAAGGATCAACTCTGTAAGATGAATGCACTCATCACAAAGAAGTTTCTGAGAATGCTTCTGTGTAGTTTTTGTTTGAAGAGATTTCCTTTTCCACCAGAAGCCGCAAAGGGCTCCAAATATCCACTTGCAGATTCTGCAAAGGAGACATTCAAAACGGCTCAATCAAAAGAGAGGTTCAACTCTGTGAGTTGAATGCACACCTCTCAAAGAAGTTTCTCAGAATGCTTCTGTGTAGTTTTGTTGTGAAGATATCTGCTTTTCCGCAATAGGCCTCAAAGCGCTCCAAATATCTACTTGCAGATACTGCAAAAAGAGAGATTCAAAACTGCTCAATTAAAAGATAGGTGCAACTCTGTGTGAAGAATGCATTCATCACGAAGGAGTTTCTCTGAATTCTGCTGTGTAGTTTTTATGTGAAGATATTTCCTTTTCCAAAATAGGCCTCAAAGCTCTCCAAATATACAATTCCAGATTCTACAAAAGGAGTGTTTGGAAATTGTTCAATCAATGGAATTCTTCAACTCTGTGTAATGAATGCACTCATCAGAAAGAAGTTTCTCTGAATGCTTCTTTGTAGTTTTTATTTGAATATATTTCCTTTTCCAACATAGGGCAAAAAGTTCCAAATAACCACTTGCAGAGTCTACCAAAAGAGAGATTCAAAACTGCTCAATCAAAAGATGGGTTCAACTCTGGAGTTGAAAGTAAACATCATAAATATGTTTCTCAGAATGCATCTGTCTAGTTTTTATGTGCAGATATTTCCTTTTCCAAAATAGACCACAAAGCCATCCAAATATCCACTTCCAGATTCTACAAAAAAAGTGTTTCAAAAATGCTCAATCAAAAGAAAGGATCAACTCTGTGAGATGAATGCACTCATCACAAAGAAGTTTCTCAGAATGCTTCTGTGTAGTTTTTATTTGAAGATATTTCCTTTTCCACCAGAGGCTGCAAAAGGCTCCAAATATCCACTTGCAGAATCTGCAAAAAGAGAGATTCCAAACGGCTCAATCAAAAGATAGGTTCAACCATGTGAGTTGAATGCACACCTCTCAAAGAAGTTTCTCCGAATGCTTCTTTGTAGTTTTTATGTGAAGATATCTTCTTTCCCACAGTAGGCCTCAAAACACTCTAAATATCCACTTGAACATTCTGCAAAAAGAGAGATTCAAAACTGCTCAATCAAAAGATAGGTTCGACTCTGTTACTTGAATGCACACCTCACAAAGAAGTTTCTCATAATGCTCTGTGTACTTTTTATTTGAAGATATTTCCCTTTCCAAAATACACCTCAAAGCCCTCCTAATATCCCCTTCCAGATTCTATAAAAAGTGTGTTTCAAAACAGCTCAATCAAAAGAAATCTTCAACTCTGTGTGATGAATGCACTTATCACAAAGAAGTTTCTCTGAATGCTTCTGTGTAGTTTTAATTTGAATATATTTCCTTTTCCACCAAAGGGCAAAAAGGGCTCCAAATAACCACTTGCAGATTCTACCAAAAGAGAGATTCAAAACTGCTCAATCAAAAGATAGGTTCAAATCTGTGAGATGAATTTACACATCACAAAGAAGTTTCTCATTATCCTTCTGTGTAGATTTTATGTGAAGATATTTCCTTTTCCAAAGTAGACCTCAAATCCCTCCAAATATCCACTTCCGGATTCTACAAAAAGAGCTTTTCAAAACTGCTCAATCAAAAGAAAGATTCAACTGTGTGTGAGGAATGCACTCATCACAGAGCAGTTTCTCTGAATTATTCTGTGTAGTTTTTATGTGAAGATATTTGCTTTTCCATAGTATGCCTCAAAGCACTCCGAATATCCACTTGCAGATTCTACAAAAAACAGTGTTTCAAACTGCTCAATCAGAAGAAAGGATCAACTCTGTGAGATGAATGCACTCATCACAAAGAAGTTTCTCAGAATGCTTCTGTGTAGTTTTTATTTGAAGATATCTCCTTTTCCACCATAGGCCTCAAAGCCCTCTAAATATCCATTTGCAGATTCCACAAACGGAGAAATTCAAAACTGCTCAATCAAAAGTTAGGTTCAACTCTGTGAGTTGAATGCACACATCCCAAAGAAGCTTCTCAGAATGCTTCTGTGTATTTTTTATGTAAAGATATCTGCTTTTCCACATGAGACCTCAAAGCGCTCAAAATATCCACTTGCAGATTATGCAAAAAGAGACATTCAAAATGGCTCAATAAAAAGATAGTTTTGACTCTGTGAGTTGAATGCAGACCTCTCAAAGAAGTTTCTCAGAATGCTTCTGTGTAGTTTTTATGTGAAGATATTTCCTTTTCCAAAATAGGCCTCAAAACCCTGCAAATATCCAATTCCAGATTCTACAAAAGAGTGTTTCAAAACTGCTCAATCAAAAGAAAGTTTCACCTCTTTGTGAGGAATGCACTTATCACAAAGAAGTTTATCTGAATGCTTCTGTGTAGTTTTTACGTGAAGATATTTGCTTTTCCTCAGTAGGCCTCAAAGCGCTCCAAATATCCACTTGCAGATTCTACAAAAACAGTGCTTCAAAACTGCTCATAGAAAAGAAGGAATCAACTCTGTGAGATGAACGCACACAACACAAAGAAGTTTCTCAGAATGCTTCTGTGTAGTTTTTATGTGGAGATATTTCCTTTTCTTTTTTTTTCTTTTTCTTCTTCTTTTTGTTTGTGTTTTTTTGTTCTTTGTTTTTATTTTACATTATTTTATTTTTTATTATTATTATACTTTAAGTTTTAGGGTACATGTGCACATTGTGCAGGTTAGTTACATATGTATACATGTGCCATGCTGGTGCGCTGCACCCACTAACTCGTCATCTAGCATTAGTTATATCTCCCAATGCTATCCCTCCCCTCTACCCCCACCCCACGACAGTCCCCAGAGTGTGATGTTCCCCTTCCTGTGTCCATGTGATCTCATTGTTCAATTCCTACCTATGAGTGAGAATATGCGGTGTTTGTTTTTTTGTTCTTGTGATAGTTTACTGAGAAAGATGATTTCCAATAGACCTCAAATTGCTCTAAATATACACATGCAGATAACGCAAAAAGAGATTCAAAACTGCTCAATCAAAAGTTAGGTTCAACTCTGTGATATGAATGTAAACATAACAAAGAAGTTTCTCAGAATGCTTCTGTGTAGTTTTTAATGTGAGGATATTTCCTTTTCCAAAATAGGCTTCAAAGCCCTCCAAGTATCCACTTGCAGATTCTACAAAAAGAGTGTTTCCAAATGCTCAATCAAAAAAAAGGATCAACTTTGTGAGATGAATGCTCTCATCACAAATAAGTTTCTCAGAATATTTCTGTGTAGTTTTTATGGGAAGATATTTCCTTTTCCACAATAGGCCTCAAAGTGCTCCAAATATCCACTTGCAGATTCTGCAAAAAGAGAGATTCAAAACTGCTCAATCAAAGGATAGGTTCGACTCTGTGAGTTGAATGCACACCTCACAAAGAAGTTTCTAAGAATGCTTGTGTGTAGTTTTTATGTGAAGATATATGCTTTTCAACATTATGCCTCAAAGCGCTCCAAATAACCACTTGCAGATTCTGCAAAAAGAGAGATTCAAAATTGCTCAATCAAAGGATAGGGTGCACTCTGATAGTTGAACTCACATATCACAAAGAAGTTTCTCAAAATGCTTCTGTGTAGTTTTTATGTGAAGATATTTCCCTTTTCAAAGTACACCTCAAAGCCCGCCAAATATCCCCGTCCAGATTCTACAAAAAGAGTTTTTCAAAGCTGCTCAATCATAAGATAGGTTCAACTTTTGGAGTTGAATGCACAAATCACAAAGAAGTTTCTCAGAATGCTTCTGTGTAGTTTTCAGTTGAAGATATTTCCTTTTCCACAATAGGCAGCCTGGGGCTCCAAATATCCATTTGCAGACTCTACAAAAAGAGAGATTCAAAATTGCTCAATCAAAAGATACACTCAACTCTGTGAATTGAATGCACACATCCCAAAGAAGTTTCTCAGGATGCCTCTGTGTAGTTTTTTGTGAAGATATTTCCTTTTCAAACAATAGGACTCAAATCGCTTTAAATATCCACATGCAGATACCGCAAAAAGAGAGATTAAAAACTGCTCAATCAACAGTTAGGTTCAACTCTGTGAGTTGAATGTACACATAACAAAGAACTTTCTCAGAATGCTTCTGTGTAGTTTTTATGTGAGGATATTTAATTTTTCAAAACAGGCCTCAAAGCTCTCCAAGTATCCACTTGCAGATTCTACAAAAACAGTGTTTCAATACTGCTCAATCAAAAGAAAAGATCTACACTGTAGTATGAATGCAGTGATCACAAAGAAGTTTCTCAGAATGCTTCTGTGTAGTTTTAATGGGAAGTTATTTCCTTTTCCACAATAGGCCTCAAAGTGCTGGAAATATCCACTTGCAGATACTACAAAAAGAGAGATTCAAAACTACTCAATCAAAACATAAGGTCACCTCTGTGAGGTGAATGCACACACCCCAAAGAAGTTTCTCAGAATGCTTCTGTGTAGTTTTTATTTGAAGATATTTAGTTTTCCACCATAGGCCACAAAGGGCTCCAAATATCCACTTGCAGATATTACAAAAAGAGAGATTCAAAACTGGTCAGTGAAAAGTTAGGTTCAACCCTGTGAGGTGAATGCACACATCACAAAGAAGTTTCTTGGAATGCTTCTGTGAAGTTTTTATTTGAAGATATTTCTTTTTCAACCAGAGGCCTCATAGTGCTCCAAATATCCATTTGCAGATTCTGCAAAAAGAGAGATTCAAAACTGCTCAATCAAAAGATAGGTTTGACTCTCTCAGTTGAATGTACACATAACAAAGAAGCTTCTCAGAATGCTTCTGTATAGTTTTTATGTGAAGATATTTCCCTTTCCAAAATACACCTCAAAGTCGTCCAAATATCCCCTTGCAGATTCTACAAAAAGAGTGTTTCAAAACTGTTCATTCAAAATAAATCTTCAACTCTGTGTGATGAATGCACTCATCACAAACAAGTTTCTCTGAATGCTTCTGTGTAGTTTTAATTTGAAGATATTTTCTTTTCCACCATAAGGCACAAAGGGCTCCAAATAACCACTTGCAGATTCTACAAAAAGAGAGATTCAAAACTGCTCATTCAAAAGATGGGTTCAACTCTGTGAGTTGAATGTACACATCACAGAGAAGTTTCTTAGAATGCTTCTGTGTAGGTTTTATGTGAAGATATTTCCTTTTTCAAAGTAGACCTCAATGCCCTCCAAATATCCAGTTGCAGATTCTACAAAAACTGTGTTTCAAAACTGCTTAATCAAAAGAAAGGATCAACTCTGTGAGTTCAATGCAGTCATCACAAAGAACTTTCTCAGAATGATTCTGTGTAGTTTTTATTTGAAGATATTTCCTTTTCCACCATAGGCCGCAAAGGGCACCAAATATCCACTTGCAGATTCTACAAAAAGAGAGATTCAAAACTGCCCAATCAAAAGATAGGTTCAACTCTGTGAGATGAAAGCACACGTCACAAAGTAGTTTCTTAGAATGCTTCTGCATAGTTTTCATTTGAAGATATTTTCTTTTCCACCATCGGCCTAAAAGCGCTCCAAATATCCACTTGCAGAATGTACAAAAAGAGAGATTAAAAACTGCTCAATCAAAAGATAGGTTCAATTCTGTGAGTTCAATGCACTCATCTCAAAGAAGTATCTCAGAATCCTACTGTGCAGTTTTTATTTGAAGATATTTAATTTTCCACCACAGGCTGAAAAGGGCTCCAGATATCCACTTGCAGATTCTACAAAAAGAGAGATTCAAAACTGCTCAATCAAAAGATAGTTTCAACTCTGTGAGTTGAATGCTCACATAATAAAATGTTTCTCAGAATGTTTCTGTGTAGTTTTTATGTGAAGATATTTCCTTTTCTAAAATAGGCCTCAAATCGATCTAACTATGCACCTGCAGATACTGCAAAAAGAGAGATTCAAAACTGCTCAATCAAAAGTTAGGTTCTACTCTGCGAGTTGAATGTACACATACCAAAGAAGTTTCTCATAATGATTATGTGTAGTTTTTATGTGAGGATGTTTCCTTTTCCAAAATAGGCCTCAAAGCCCTCCAAGTATCCACTTACAGATTATACAAAAACAGTGTTTCAAAACTGCTCAGTCAATGAAAGGATCAACACTGTGAGTGAATGCACTCAAAACAAAGAAGTTTCTAAGAATGCTTCTATGTAGTTTTTATGGGAAGATATTTCCTTTTCCACAAAGCGCTCCGAATATCCACTTGCAGATTCTACAAAAAGAGAAATTCAAAACTGCTCAATCAAAAGATAGGTACAACACTTTGAGTTGAATGCACACATCACAAAGAAGTTTCTCAGAACGATTCTGTGTAGTTTTTATTAGAAGATATTTCCTTTTCCAAGATAGGCATCAAAGTCCTCCGAATATCCACTTCCAGATTCTAAAAAAGAGTGTTTCAAAACTGCTCAATCAAAAGAAACGATCAACTCTGTGAGATGAATGCACTCATCAAAAAGAAGTGTCTTAGAATGCTTCTGTGTATTTTTTATTGGAAGATATTTCCTTTTCCACCAGAGGCCACAAAGGGCTCCAAATACCCACTTGCAGATTCTGCAAAAAAGAGATTCAAAACTGCTCAATCAAAAGATAGATTCGATTCTGTGCATTAAATGTACACATCCACAAAGAACTTTCTCAGAATGCTTCTGTGTAGTTTTGATGTGAAGATATTTCCTTTTCCAAAACAGACCTCAAAGCCATCCAAATATCCACTTCCAGATTATACAAAAAGAGTGTTTCAAAACTGCTCAATCAAAAGATAAGTTCATCTCTGTTAGTTGAATGCACACATAACAAAGAAGTTTCAGAGAATGCTTCTGTGTAGTTTTTATGTGAAGATATTTCCTTTTCCAAAATAGGCCTCAAAGCCCTCCAAATATCCACTTGCAGATGCTACATAAACAGTGTTTCAAAACTGCTCAATCAAAGGATAGGATTTGTTATGCATGTATTCAACTCACAAAGTTGAACCTATTTTTTGATTGAGCAGTTTTGAGTCTCTCTTTTTGCAGTATCTGCATGTGCATATGTGGAGCGATTTGAGGTCTATTGTGGAAAAAGAAATATCTTCACCAAAAAACCATGCACAAGCATTCTGAGAAACATCTTTGTGATATGTGCATTTAACTCACAGACTTGAACCTATCTTTTGATTGAGCAGTTTTGAAAATCTATTTTTGTATAATCTACAAGAGGATATTTGGAGCTTTTTGCAGCATGTTGTGGAAAAGGAAATATCTTCACTTGAAAACTACACAAAAGCATTCTGTTTAACTTCTTTGTGATGTGTGCATTCATCTCACAGAGTTGAACCTTTCTTTTGATTGAGCAGTTTAGAAGCACTCTTTTTGTAGAATCTGAAAGTGGATAATTGGAGTGCTTTGAGGCCTAACGTGGAAAAGGAAATATCTTCACATCAAAACTACACAGAAACATTCTGAGAAACTCCTTTGTGATGTGTGCATTCCACCCACAGAGTTGAACCTATCCTTTGATTGAGCAGTTTTGAATCTCTCTTTTTGTAGAATCTGCAAGTGGATATTTGGAGCGCTTTGAGGCCTATTGTAGAAAAGGAAATATCTTCACATAAAAACTACACAGAAGCATTCTGAGAAACTTTCTTGTGATGTGTGCATTCAACTCACAGAGTTGAGAATTTCTTTTGATTTAGGAGATTTTAAACTCTGTTTTTGAAGAATCTGCTAGTGGATACTTTGAGCGCTTTGGGTTCTATGGAAGAAATGAAATATCTTCACCTAAAAATTACACAGAAGCATTCTGATAAACTTCTTTCAGATGTGTGCATTCATCTCACAGAGTTTAAACTTTCTTTTGATTGAGCAGTTTGTAAACACTCTTTTTGTAGAATCTGCAATTTGACCTTTGGAGGGCTTTGAGGCCTGTGTTGTAAAAGAAAATATCTTCACAAAAAAACTACATGGAAGCATTCTGAGAAACTTCTTTATGATTTGTGCATTCAACCTACAGAGTTGAACCTAGTTTTTGATTGAGCAGTTTTGAAACAATCTTTTGTAGAATCTGCAAGTGGATATTTGGAGCCCTTTGTGGCCTATGGTGGAAAAGGAAATACCTTCACATAAAAACTCCACAGAATTATTCTAAGAAACGTCCTTTTGATGTGTGCATTCATCTCACAGACTTGAACATTTCTTTTGATTGTGCAGTTTGGAAACACTCTTTTTGTAGAATCTGCAAGTTGATATTTGGAGCACTTTGAGGCCTAATATGGAAAAGGAAATATCTTCACATCAAAACTACACAGAAGCATTCTGAGAAACTTCTTTGCTATCAGTGCATTCAACTCACAGAGATGAACATATCTTTTGATTGAGCAGTTTTGAAAATCTCTTTCTATAAAATTTGAAAGTGGATATTTAGAACCACTTGTGGCCTATGGTGGGAAAGGAAATATCTTCTGATAAAGAATACACAGATGCATTCTTAGAAACTTCTCTGTGATGAGTGCATTCATCTCACAGTGTTGAAACTTTCTTTTGATTGAGCAGATTAGAAAAACTCTTTTTGTAGAATCTGCTAGTGGATATTTTGAGTGATTTGAGGACTATTGTGGAAAAGGAAATATCTACACGTGAAAACTACACAGAAGCATTCTGAGAAACCATTTTGTGATGTGTGCATTCAACTCCAGAGTTGAACCTATCTTTTGATTGAGCGGGTTTGAAACTCTCTTTTTGGAGAATCTGCAAGTGGATATTTGAAGCCCTTTGCGGACTATGGTGGAAAAGCAAATATCTTCACATTTATGTGAAGCATAATATGTGAACTACACAGAAGCATTCTGAGAAACTTCTTTTTGATGCGTATATTCATCTCACAGAGTTTAAACTTTCTTTTGTTTGAGCAGTTTTGAAACAATCTTTTTGAAGAATCTGCAATTGGATATTTGGAGCGCTTTGAGGCCTATTGTGGAAAAGGAAATATCTTCACATAAAAAATACACAGAAGCATTTTGAGAAACCTCTATGTGATGTGTGCATTCACCACACCAAGTTGAAGCTTTATTTTGATTGAGCAGTTTTGAAACACTCTTTTCGTAGAATCTGCAAGTGGATATTTTGAGCGCTTTCAGTCCTATTGTGGAAAAGGAAATATCTTCATATAAAAACTACACAGAAGCATTCTCAGAAACATCCTTGTGACGTGTGCATTCATCTCAGAGCTTTGAACCTTTTGATTGAGTGGTTTTGAAACACACTTTTTGAAGGATCTGCAAGTGGATCTTTGGAGCGCTTTGAGACCTATCCTGGAAAAGGAAGTATCTTCACATGAAAACTACACAGAAAAATTTTGCGAAACTGCTTTGTGATATGGGTATTCAACTCAGAGTGTTGAACTTATCTTTTGATTGAGTAGTTTTGAAACTCTCTTTTTATAGAAACTGCAAGTGGATATTTGGAGCCCTTTGTGGCCTCTTATGGAAAAGGAATTATCTCCAAATAAAAACTACACAGTAGCATTCTGAGAAACCTCTTTGTGATGTGTGCATTCAACTCACGTCGTTGAACGTTTCTTTCAATTGAGCAGTTTGGAAACCCTCTTTTCATAGAATCTGCAAGGGGATATTTGAAACGCTTTGAGGCCTGTGGTGGAAAACGAAGTATCTTCATAAAAAAAATACACAGAAGCATTCTGAGAAACTTCTTTGTGATGTGCGCATTCATCTCATAGTGTTGAAACTTTCTTTTGATTGGGCAGTTTGGAAACACACTTTTTGAAGGATCTGCATTTGGATATTTGGAGCGCTTTGAGGCCTAATGTGGAAAAGGAAATGACTTCACATAAAAACTACACAGAAGCATTCTGAAAAGTTCTTTGAGATGTGGGCATCCATCTCACATAGCTGAATCTTTCTTTTGATTCAGCAGTTTGGAAAACCTCTTTTTCTAGAATCTACAGGCAGATATTTAGAGCACTTTGATGCCTATTTTGGAGATGGAAATATCTTCATATAAAAACTACACAGAAGAATTCTGAGAAACTTCTTTGTGATGTGTGCATTCATCTCACAGAGATGAAAATTTCCTTTGATTGAGCAGTTTTGAAACACCATTTTCGTCGAATCTGCAAGTGTATATTTGGAGCTCTATGAGGCCTATGGTGGAAAAGGAAATATCTTCACATAAAAACTACACAGAAGCATTCTGAGAAACTTCTTTTTAATGTGTGCATTCTTCTCACAGAGTTGAAACTTTCTTTACATTGAGCATATTTGTAACAGTCTTCTTGTAGAATCTGCAAGCGGATATTTGGAGTGCTTTGAGGCCAACTGTGGAAAAGGAAATATCTTCATATAAAAACTACACGGAAGAGGAGCCAAGATGGCCGAATAGGAACAGCTCCAGTCTACAGCTCCCAGCGTGAGCGACGTGGAAGACGGGTGATTTCTGCATTTCCATCTGAGGTACCGGGTTCATCTCACTAGGGAGTGCCAGACAGTGGGCGCAGGTCAGTGGGTGCGCACACCATGCGCGAGCGGAAGCAGGACAAGGCATTGCCTCACCTGGGAAGCGCAAGGGGTCAGGGAGTTCCCTTTCCGAGTCAAAGAAAGGGGTGACAGAAGCACCTGGAAAATCAGGTCACTCCCACCCGAATATTGAGCTTTTCAGACCTGCTTAAAAAACGGCACACCACGAGACTATATCCCACACATGGCTCGGAGGGTCCTACGCCCACGGAATCTCGCTGATTGCTAGCACAGCAGTCTGAGATCAAACTGCAAGGCAGCAGCGAGGCTGGGGGAGGGGTGCCCGCCATTGCCCATGCTTGCTTAGGTAAACAAAGCAGCCTGGAAGCTGGAACTGGGTGGAGCCCACCACAGCTCAAGGAGGCCTGCCTGCCTCTGTAGGCTCCACCTCTAGGGGCAAGGCACAGACAAACAAAAAGACAGCAGTAACCTCTGCAGACTTAAATGTCCCTGTCTGACAGCTTTGAAGAGAGCAGTGGTTCTCCCAGCATGCAGCTGGAGATCTGCGAACTGGCAGACTGCCTCCTCAAGTGGGCCCCAGACCCCTGACCCCGAGCAGGCTAACTGGGAGGCAACCCCCAGCAGGGGCACACTGACACCTCACACGGCAGGGTATTCCAACAGACCTGCAGCTGAGGATCCTGTCTGTTAGAAGGAAAACTAACAAACAGAAAGGACATCCACACTGAAAACCCATCTGTACCTCACCATCATCATAGACCAAAAGTAGATAAAACCACAAAGATGGGGAAAAAACAGAACAGAAAAACTGGAAACTCTAAAACGCAGAGCGCCTCTCCTCCTCCAAAGGAACGCAGTTCCTCACCAGCAACGGAACAAAGCTGGATGGAGAATGACTTTGACGAGCTGAGAGAAGAAGGCTTCAGATGATCAAATTACTCTGAGCTACAGGACATTCAAACCAAAGGCAAAGAAGTTGAAAACTTTGAAAAAAATTTAGAAGAATATATAACTAGAATAACCAATACAGAGAAGTGCTTAAAGGAGCTGATGGAGCTGAAAACCAAGGCCCGAGAACTACGTGAAGAATGCAAAAGTCTCAGGAGCCGATGCAATCAACTGGAAGAAAGGGTATCAGCAATGGAAGATGAAATGAATGAAATGAAGCGAGAAAGGAAGTTTAGAGAAAAAAGAATAAAGAGAAATGAGCAAAGCCTCCAAGAAATATGGGACTATGTGAAAAGACCAAATCTACGTCTGCTTGGTGTACCTGGAAGTGATGCGGAGAATGGAACCAAGTTGGAAAACACTCTGCAGGATATTATCCAGGAGAACTTCCCCAATCTAGCAAGGCCAGCCAACATTCAGATTCAGGAAATACAGAGAACACCACAAAGATACTCCTCGAGAAGAGCAACTCCAAGACACATAATTGTCAGATTCACCAAAGTTGAAATGAAGGAAAAAATGTTAAGGGCAGCCAGAGAGAAAGGTCGGGTTACCCTCAAAGGGAAGCCCATCAGACTAACAGCAGATCTCTCAGCAGAAACCCTACAAGCCAGAAGAGAGTGGGGGCCAATATTCAACATTCTTAAAGAAAAGAATTTTCAACCCAGAATTTCATATCCAGCCAAACTGAGCTTCATAAGTGAAGGAGAAATAAAATACTTTACAGACAAGCAAATCCTGAGAGATTTTGTCACCACCAGGCCTGCCCTAAAAGAGCTCCTGAAGGAAGCACTAAACATGGAAAGGAACAACTGGTATCAGCCGCTGCAAAATCATGCCAAAATGTAAAGACCATCGAAACTAGGAAGAAACTGCATCAACTAACGAGCAAAATCACCAGCTAACATCATAATGACAGGATCAAATTCACACATAACAATATTAACTTTAAATGTAAATGGACTAAATTCTCCAATTAAAAGACACAGACTGGCAAATTGGATAAAGAGTCAAGACCCATTAGTGTGCTGTATTCAGGAAACCCATCTCATGTGCAGAGACACACATAGGCTCAAAATAAAAGGATGGAGGAAGATCTACCAAGCAAATGGAAAAGAAAAAAAGTCAGGGGTTTCAATCTTAGTCTCTGATCAAACAGACTTTAAACCAACAAAGATCAAAAGAGACAAAGAAGGCCATTACATAATGGTAAAGGGATCAATTCAACAAGAAGAGCTAACTATCCTAAATATATATGCACCCAATACAGGAGCTCCCAGATTCATAAAGCAAGTCCTGAGTGACTTACAAAGAGACTTAGACTCCCACACATTAATAATGGGAGACTTTAACACCCCACTGTCAACATTAGACAGATCAACGAGACAGAAAGTCAACAAGGATACTCAGGAATTGAACTCAGCTCTGCACCAAGTGGACCTAATAGACATCTACAGAACTCTCTACCCCAAATCAACAGAATATACATTTTTTTCAGCACCACACCACACCTATTCCAAAATTGACCACATAGTTGGAAGTAAAGCTCTCCTCAGCAAATGTAAAAGAACAGAAGATATAACTAACTATCTCTCAGACCACAGTGCAATCAAACTAGAACTCAGGATTAAGAATCTCACTCAAAGCCGCTCAACTACATGGAAACTGAACAACCTGCTCCTGAATGACTACTGGGTACATAACGAAATGAAGGCAGAAATAAAGATGTTCTTTGAAACCAATGAGAACAAAGACACAACATACCAGAATCTCTGGGGCACATTCAAAGCAGTGTGTGGAGGGAAATTTATAGCACTAAATGCCCACAAGAGAAAGCAGGAAAGATCCAAAATTGACACCCTAACATCAGAATTAGAAGAACTAGAAAAGCAAGAGCAAACACATTCAAAAGCTAGCAGAAGGCAAGAAATAACTAAAATCAGAGCAGAACTGAAGGAAATAGAGACACAAAAAATCCTTCAAAAAATCAATGAATCCAGGAGCTGGTTTTTTGAAAGGATCAACAAAATTGATAGACCGCTAGCAAGACTAATAAAGAAAAAGAGAGAAGAATCAAATAGACAAAATAAAAAATGATAAAGGGGATATCACCACTGATCCCACAGAAATACTAACTACCATCAGAGAATACTACAAACACCTCTACGCAAATAAACTAGAAAATCTAGAAGAAATGGATACATTCCTCGGCACATACACTCTCCCAAGACTAAACCAGGAAGAAATTGAATCTCTGAATTGACCAATAACAGGAGCTGAAATTGTGGCAATAATCAATAGTTTACCAACCAAAAAGAGTCCAGGACCAGATGGATTCACAGCCGAATTCTACCAGAGGTACAAGGAGGAACTGGTACCATTCCTTCTGAAACATTTCCAATCAATAGAAAAAGAGGGAATCCTCCCTAACTCATTTTATGAGGTCAGCATCATTCTGATACCAAAGCGGGGCAGAGACACAACCAAAAAAGAGAATTTTAGACCAATATCCTTGATCAACATTGATGCAAAAATCCTGAATAAAATACTGGCCAAACGAATCCAGCAGCACATCAAAAAGCTTATCCACCATGATCAAGTGGGCTTCATCCCTGGGATGCAAGGCTGGTTCAATATATGCAAATCAATAAATGTAATCCAGAGCCAAAGACAGAGCCAAAGACAAAAACCACATGATTATCTCAATAGATGCAGAAAAAGCCTTTGACAAAATTCAACAACCCTTCATGCTAAAAACTCTCAATAAATTAGGTATTGAGGGGATGTATTTCAAAATGATAAGAGCTATCTATGACAAACCCACAGCCAATATCATACTGAATGGGCAAAAACTGGAAGCATTCCCTTTGAAAACTGGCACAAGACAGGGATGCCCTCTCTCACCATCCTATTCAACATAGTGTTGGAAGATCTGGCCAGGGCAATTAGGCAGGAGAAGGAAATAAAGTGTATTCAATTAGGAAAAGAGGAAGTCAAATTGTCCCTGTTTGCAGACGACATGATTGTATATCTAGAAAACCCCATTGTCTCAGCCCAAAATCTCCTTAAGCTGATAAGCAACTTCAGCAAAGTCTCAGGATACAAAATCAATGTACAAAAATCACAAGCATTCTTATACACCAACAACAGACAAACAGAGAGCCAAATCATGAGTGAACTCCCATTCACAATTGCTTCAAAGAGAATAAAATACCTAGGAATCCAACTTACAAGGGATGTGAAAGACCTCTTCAAGGAGAACTACAAACCACTGCTCAAGGAAATAAAAGAGGATACAAACAAATGGAAGAACATTCCATGTTCATGGGTAGGAAGAATCAATATCATGAAAATGGCCATACTGCCCAAGGTAATTTACAGATTTAATGCCATCCCCATCAAGCTACCAATATCTTTCTTCACAGAATTGGAAAAAAACTACTTTAAAGTTCATATGGAACCAAAAAAGAGCCCACATCGCCAACTCAATCCTAAGCCAAAAGAACAAAGCTGGAGGCATCACACTACCTGACTTCAAACTATACTACAAGGCAACAGCAACCAAAACAGCATGGTACTGGTACCAAAACAGAGATATAGATCAATGGAACAGAACAGAGCCCTCAGAAATAATGCCGCATACCTACACCTGTCTGATCTTTGACAAACCTGAGAAAAATAAACAACGGGGAAAGGATCCCCTATTTAATAAATGGTGCTGGAAAAACTGGCTAGCCATACGTAGAAAGCTGAAACTGGATCCCTTCCTTACACCTTATACAAAAATCAATTCAAGATGGATTGAAGATTTAAACGTTAGACCTAAAACCATAAAAACCCTAGAAGAAAACCTAGGCATTACCATTCAGGACATAGGCATGGGCAAGGACTTCATGTCCAAAACACCAAAAGCAATGGCAACAGAAGACAAAATTGACAAATGGGATCTAATTAAACTAAAAAGCTTCTGCACAGCAAAAGAAACTACCATCAGAGTGAACAGGCAACTTACAAAATGGGAGAAAATTTTTGCAACCTACTCATCTGACAAAGGGCTAATATCCAGAATCTACAATGAACTCAAACAAATTTACAAGAAAAAAACAAACAACCCCATCAAAAAGTGGGCAAAGGACATGAACAGACACTTCTCAAAAGAAGACATTTATGCAGACAAAAACCACATGAAAAAATGCTCATCATCACTAGCCATCAGAGAAATGCAAATCAAAACCACTATGAGATACCATTTCACACCAGTTAGAATGGCAATCATTAAAAAGTCATGAAACAACAGGTGCTGGAGAGGATGTGGAGAAATAGGAACACTTTGACACTGTTGGTGGGACTGTAAACTAGTTCAACCATTGTGGAAGTCAGTGTGGTGATTCCTCAGGGATCTAGAACTAAAAATACCATTTGACCCAGCCATCCCATTACTGGGTATATACCCAAAGGACTATAAATCATGCTGCTATAAAGACACATGCACACGTATGTTTATTGCGGCATTATTCACAATAGCAAAGACTTGGAACCAACCCAAATGTCCAACAATGATAGAATGGATTAAGAAAATGTGGCACATATACACCATGGAATACTATGCAGCCATAAAAAATGAGGAGTTCATGTCCTTTGTAGGGACATGGATGAAATTGGAAATCATCATTCTCAGTAAAGTATCACAAGAACAGAAAACCAAACACCGCATATTCTCACTCATAGGTGGGAATTGAACAATGAGATCACATGGACACAGGAAGGGGAACATCACACTCCGGGGACTGTGGTGGGGTGGGGGGAGGGGGGAGGGATAGCATTGGGAGATATACCTAATGCTAGATGACGAGTTAGTGGGTGCAGCGCACCAGCATGGCACATGTACACATATGTAACTAACCTGCACAATGTGCACATGTACCCTAAAACTTAAAGTATAATAAACACACACACACACACACACACACACACACACAAAATAAAATAAAATAAAAAATAAAAACTACACGGATGCATTCTGAGAAACTCCTTTGTGATGTCTGCATTCATCTCACAGAGTTGAAGCTTTCCTTTGATTGATAAGTTTTGAAACCTTCTTTTTGTGGAATCTGCAAGTGGATCTTTTGAGCCCTTTGTGGCCTATGGTGGAAAAGGAAATATCTTCACAAAATAACTACACAGAAGCATTCTGAGAAACTTCTATTTGATTTATGCATTCAACAGACAAAGTTGAAAATTTCTTTTGATTGAGCATTTGGAAACAATCTTTTTGTAGAATCTGCAAGTGGATATTTGGAGTGCTTTCACTCCTATGGTGGAAAAGGAAATGTATTTACAGAAAAACTATACAGAATCATTGTGAGAAACTTCTTTGTGACGTGTGCATTCCTCTCAGAGTTGAACATTTCTTTTTATTGAGCTGTTTTGAAATGATCTTTTTGTGGAACCTGCAAGTGGATATTTGGAGCACTTTGAGGCCTATTGTGGAAAAGGAAATGTCTTCACATAAAAACTACACAGAAGCATTCTGTGAAACTTCCTTGTGATGTGTGCTTTCATCTCACAGAGTTGAAACTTTCTTTTGATTGAGCAACTTGGAAATACTCTTTTTGTAGAATCTGCAAGTGGATATTTGAAGGATTTGAGGCCTGTGGTGGAAAAGGAAATATCTTCACATAAAAACTTCACAGAGGCATGCTGAGAAATTTCTTTGTAATGTGCGCATTCAACTCACAGTATTGAACTTATCTTTTGATTGAGCAGTTTTGAAACTCTCTTTTTGTAGAATCTGCAAGTGGATATTTGTAGCCCCTTGCGGTCTATAATGGAAAAGGAAATATTTTCACATAAAAACTAGACAGAAGCATTCTCAGAAACTTCTTTGTGATGTGATCATTCATCTAACAGAGTTGCACCTTTCTTTTGATTGAGCAGTTTAAAAAAACTCTTTTTATAGAATCTGCAGGTGGATATTTGGAGCACTTTGTGACCTATTGTGGAAAGGAAAGATCTTCAAATGAAAACTAAACAGAAGTATTCTGAGAAACATCTTTGTGATGTGTGCATTCAACTGACAGAGTTGAACCTTTCTTTTGATTGAGAAGTTTGGAAACACTCTTTCTGTAGAATCTGCAAGTTGATGTTTGGAGCGCTTTGAGGCCTATGGTGGAAAAGGAAATGTCTTCACATAAAAACTACACAGAAGCATTCTGAGAAACTTCTTTGTGATGTGTGCATTCATCTCACAGAGTTGAACTTTTCTTTTGATTGAACAGTTTAGAAACACCCTTTGTGTGGAATCTGCAATTGGATATTTGGAGCACTTTGAGGCCTAGGGTGGAAAAGGAAATATCTTCATATAAAAACTACACAGAAGCATTCTGAGAAACTTGTTTCTGATGTGTGTATTCAATTCACAGAGTTAAACCTATCTTTTGATTGAGCAGTTTTCAAACTCTCTTTTTTTAGAATCTCAAAAGTGGATATTTAGAGCTCTTTGCAGCCTATGGTGTAAAAGGAAATATCTTCACATAAAAACTACACAGAAGCATTCTGAGAAACAACTTTGTGATGTATGCATTCTACCCACAGAGTTGAACTATCCTTTGATTGAGCAGTTTTCAGTATCTATTTTTGCAGAATCTGCAAGTGGATATTTGGAGCTCTTTGAGGCCTATTGTAGAAAAGGAAATATCTTCACATAAAAACTACACAGAAGCATTCTGAGAAACTTCCTTGTGATGTGTGCATTCAACTCACAGAGTTGAGAATTTCTTTTGGTTGAGGAGATTTTAAACTCTGTTTTTGAAGAATCTGCAAATGTATATTTTGAACGCTTTGGGGTGTATGGTAGAAAATGAAATATCTTCACCTAAAATCTACACAGAAGCATTCCGAGAAACTTCTTTGAGATGCGTGCATTCATCTCACAGAGTTTAACCTTTCTTTTGATTGAGCAGTTTCAAAACACTCTTTTTGTGGAATCTGCAATTGGATATTAGGAGGGCTTTGAGACCTGAGTTGGAAAAGGAATTATCTTCACTTAAAAACTACACAGAAGCATTCTGAGAAACTTATTTGTGATGTGTGCATTCAACCTACAGAGTTGAAGTTATCTTTTGATTGAGCAGTTTTGAAACACACTTTTTGTAGAATCTGCAAGTGGATAATAGGAGCCCCTTGTGGCCTATGATGCAAAAGGAAATATCTTCACAAAAAAACTACAGAGAAGCATTCTGAGAAACATCTTTGTGATGTTTGCAAGTAACTCACAGTGTTGAAACTATCTTTTGATTGAGCAGTTTTGAATCTGTCTTTTTTTTAGAATCTACAAGTGGATATTTGGAGCCCTTTTAGGCCTATGGTGGAAAAGGAATTACCTTCATATAAAAACTAGACAGAAGCATTATGAGAAAGTTCTTTGTGATGTGTGCATTCAAATCAGAGTTGAACCTTTCTTTTGATTGAGCAGTTTGGATACACTCTTTTTGTGTTATCTGCAAATGGACATTTATAGCTATTTGAGGCCTATAACAGAAAAGGAAACATTTTCACACAAAAACTAGACAGAAGCATTCTGAGAAACGTCTTTGTGATGTGCGCATTTTTGTCTACAAGTTGAACTGTTTTTTTCATGGAGACTTTTGAAACACTCTGTTTGTAGAATCTGCAATTGGATATTTGGAGCGCTTTGAGACCTTTTGTAGAAAAGGAAATGTCTCCACATAAAAACTAGACAGAAGCATTCTCAGAAATTTCTTGGTGATGTGTGCATTCATTTCACAGAGCTGAACCTTCCTTTTGATTGAGCAGTTTGGAAACACTCTTTTTGTAGTGTCTGCAAATTGATATTTGGAGCGCTTTGAGACCTATAGCTGAAAATGAAATATCTTCACATAAGATCTAGACAGAAGCATTCTGGGAAATTTCTTTGTGATGTGTGCATTTATCTCAGAGAGTTGAACCTTTCTTTTTATAGAGCAGATTGGAAACACTCTTTCTGCAGTATCTGAAAATAGATATTTGGAGCGCTTTGAGGCCTATAGCTGAGAGGGAAATATCTTGACAGAAATACTAGACAGAAGAATTCTGAGAAACTTCTTTGGAATGTGTGCATTCATCTCACAGAGTTGAACCATTCTTTTGATTGAGCAGTTTTGAATCTCTCTTTTTCTAGAATCTGCAAGTGGATATTTGGAGCGCTTTGAGGCCTATGTTGGAAAGGAAATATCTTCACATAAAAACTAGACAGAAGCATTCTGAGAAAGTTATTTGTGATGTGTGCATTCATCTCAGAGACATTAAGTTTCTTTTGATTGAGCAATTTGGAAACACACTTATTGGAGTATCTGCAAAAGGATATTTGTAGCTCTTTGAGGCCTACAGGTGAAAAAGAAATAACTTCACATTAAAATTAGACAGAAGCATTCTCAGAAACTTCTTTGCGATGTGTGCATTCATCTCACAGAGTTGAAACTTTCTTCTGATTCAACTGTTTTGAAACACTCTTTTTGTAGAATCGGCAAGTGGATATTTGGAGCGCTTTGAGGCAGATGGAGGAAAATGAAATATCTTCACATAAAAACTAGACAGAAGCATTCTCAGAGACTTCTTTGTGATGTGTTCATTCAACGCACAGAGTTGAACCTTTCTTTTGACTGAGCAGTTTTGAAACACTGTTTTTTGTAGAATCTGCAAGTGTATATTTGGAGTGATTGCGGCCTCTGGTACAAAAGGAAATATCTTCAATATCTTCACATAAAAACTAGACAGAAGCATTGTCAGAAACTTCTTTCTGATGTGTGCATTCACCTCAGAGAGTTGAGCCTTTCTTTTGATTGAACATTTTTGAATCTCTCTTTTTGTAATATCTGGAAGTGGATATTTGGAGCGCTTTGAGACCTATTGTGGAAAATGAAATATCTTCACATAAACACTAGACAGAAGCATTCTCCGAAACTGCTTTGTAATGTGTGCATTCAACTCACTGAGTTGAACCTATGTTTTGACTGAGCAATTTGGAAACACTCTTTTTGTGGTATCTGCAAATGGATATTTGGAGCGCTTTGAGGCCTATAGGTGAAAAGGAAATATCTTCACATAAAAACTAGACAGAAGCATTCAGAGAAACTTCCTCGTGGTGTGTTCATTCATCTCACAGGGTTAAAATTTTATTCTGATTGAGCAGTTTTGAAACACTCTTTTTGTAGAATCGGCAAGTGGATATTTGAAGCGCTTTAAGGCCCGTGAAGTAAAATGAAATATCTTCACATAAAAACCAGACAGAAATATCCTCAGATACTTCTTTCTGATTTGTGCATTCAACTCACACACTTGAAACTTTCTTTTTCTTGAGCAGTTTTGAAACACTCTTTTTGTCGAATCCGCAAGTGGATATTTGGAGCGATTGTGGCCTCTGGTAAAAAAGGAAATATCTTCAATATTTTCACATAGAAACTAGAAAGAAGCATTCTCAGAAACTGCTTTGTGATGTATGCATTCATGTCACAGAGTTGAAAATTTCTCCTTTCGAGCAGTTATGAAACACTCTTTTTGTGAAATCTGCAAGTGGATATTTGGAGCGTTTTGATTCCTGTGGTGGACAATGAAATATCCTAACATAAAAACTAGACAGAAGCATTCTCAGAAACTTCTTTCTGATGTGTGCATTCAACTCACAGAGATGAACCTTTGTTTTCATTGAGTAGTTTGGAAACACTCTTTTTCTAGTATCGTCAAATGGATGTTTGAAGCTCTTTGAGGTCTATAGCTGAAAAGGAAATATCTTCACATAAAAAATAGACAGAATCATTCTCAGAAACTTCTTTGTGATGTGTGCATTCATCTCACAGAGTTGAACCTTTCTTTTGATAGAGAGTTTTGAATCACTCTTTCTGTAGAATCTGCAAGTGGATATTCTGAGAGCTTTGAGGCCTATATTGGAAAACGAAATATCCTCACAAAAAACTAGACAGAAGGATTCTCAGAAACTTTTTTGTGATGTGTGCATTCAACTCACGGAGTTGAACCTTTCTTTTGATTAAGCAGTTTGGAAACACTCTTTTCGTAGTAACTGCAATTGGATATTTGGAGCGCTTTGAGGCCTTAGATAAAAAGGGAATATCTCCACACAACTCGACAGAAGCATTCTGGGAAACTTCTTTGCGAAGTGTTTATTCATCTCACAGAGTTGAACATTTCTTTTTATTGAGCAGTTTTGAAACACACTTTGTGTAGTATCTGCAAGTGGATATTTAGAGCCCTTTGAGGCCTTTTGTGGAAAATGAAATATCTTCTCATAAACACTACACAGAAGCATTCTGAGAAACAACTTTGTGATGTGAGCATTCAGCTCACAGAGTTGAACCTGTCTTTTGACAGAGCAGTTTTGAAACTCTCGTTTTGTAGAATCTACAAGTGTATATTAGGAGACATCTGCGGCCCATGGTGGAAAAGGAGATATCTTCATATAAAAACTACACAGAAGCATTCTGAGAAATTTCTTTGTCATGTGTGCATTCATCTCACAGAGTTGAACCTCTCTTTTGATTGAGCAGTTTAGAGACACTCTTTTTGTAGAATCGGCAAGTGGATATATGGAGAGCTTTGAGTCCTATTCTGGAAAAGGAAATATCTTCACATAAAAACTACACAGAAGTATTCTGAGAAACTTCTTTGTGATGTGTGCATTCATCTCACAGAGTAGAACTTTTCTTTTGATTGAGTAGTTTTGAACACTCTTTTCGTAGAATCTGCAAGTTTATATTTGGAGTGCTTTGAAGCCTATGGTGGAAAAGGAAATATCTTCAAATAAAAACTACACGGAAGCATTCTGAGAAACTACTTTGTGATGTGTACATTCAACTCACAGAGTTGAACCTATCTTTTGATAGAGCAGTTTTGAAACTCTCTTTTTTGTAGAATCTGCATGTGGATATTTGGAGCCCTTTGTGGCCTATGGTGGAAAAGGAAATGTCTTCACATAAAAACTACAGAGAACCATTCTGAGAAGCTTCTTTGTGATGTGTGCATTCATCTCACAGAGTTGAACTTATCTTTGGATAGAGCAGTTTTAGAACTATCTTTTTGTAGATTCTGCGACTGGTTATTTGGAGCCCTTTGCAGCCTATTGTGGAAATGGAAATATCTTCTCACAAAAACTACACATAAACATTCTGAGAAACTTCTTTGGGATGTGTGCATTCACCTCACAGAGTTGAACCTTTCTTTAGATTGAGCAGTTTTAAATACTCTTTTTGTAGAATCTGAAAGTGGATATTTTTAGCACTTTGAGGCCTATGGTGGAAAAGGAAATATCTTCAAATAAAAACTACACAGAAGCATTCTGAGAAACTCCTTTGGGATGTGTTCATTCACCGCACAGAGTTGAACCTATGTTTTCATTGAGCACTTTTGAATCTCTCTTTTTGGAGAATCTGCAAGTGGATATTTGGAGCGCTTTGAGGCCAGTTGTGGAAATGGATATATCTATCTTCCCATAAAAACTACACAGAAGGATTCTGAGAAACTTCTTTGTGATGAGTGCATTCCTCACACAGAGTTGAACCTATCTTTTGATTGAGCAGTTTTGAAACACTCTTTTTGTAGAATCTGGAAGTGGATATTTGGAGGGCTTTGAGGTCTATTTTGAAAAAGGAAATATCTTCACATAGAAACTACACAGAAGCATTCTGTGAAACTTCTTTGTGTGGTGTGCATTCAACTCACAGAGTCGAACCAACCTTTTGACTGAGCAGTTTTGAATCTCTCTTTTTGCAGAATCTGCAAGTGGTAATTTGGAGCCCTTTGCGGCCTCTGGTGGAAAAGGAAATATCTTCAAATAAAAACTATGCAGAAGCATTCTGAGAAACTTCGTTGTGTTGAGTGTGTTCATTTTGCAGAATCTGCAATTGGATATTTGGAGCCCTTTGCGGCCTCTGGTGGAAAAAGGAAATATCTTCAAATAAAAACTACACAGAAGCATTCTGAGAAACTTCTTTGTGATGAGTGCATTCATCACACAGAGTTGATCCTTTCTTTTGATAGAGCAGTTTTGAAAAACTCTTTTTGTAGAATATGGAAGTGGACATTTGGAGGGCTTTGACACCTATTTTGGAAAAGGAAATATCTTCACATAAAAACTACACAGAAGCATTCTGAGAAACTTCTTTGTTATGTGTGCATTAAACCCACAGAGCTGAAGCTGTCTTTTGATTGAGCAGTTTTGAATCTCTCTTTATGTAGAATCTGCAAGTGGATATTTGGAGCGCTTTGAGGCCTATGGTGCAAAAGGAAATATCTGCAAATAAAAACTACACAGAATCATTCTAAGAAACTTCCTAGTGATGTGTGCATTGAACTCACAGAGTTGAACTTTTGACTGAACAGTTTTGAATCTCTATTTTTCTAGAATCTGCAAGTGGATATTTTTAGCCCTTTGTGGCCTATGGTGGAAAAGAAAATATCTTCGAATAAAAACTATGCAGAAGCATTCTGAGAAACTTCTTTGTGATGAGTGTATTCATTTTGCAGAATATTCAAGTGGATATTTGGAGCCCTTTTCGGCCTCTGGTGTAAAATGAAATATCTTCAAATAAAAACTACACAGAAGCATTCCGAGAAACTTCTTTGTGATGAGTGCATTCCTCACACAGAGTTGATCATTTCTTTTGATAGAGTAGTTTTGAAACACTCTTTTTGTAGAATCTGGAAGTGGATATTTGGAGGGCCTTGAGGCCTATTTTGGAAAAGGAAATATCTTCACATCAAAACTACATAGAAGAATTCTGAGAAATTTCTTTGTTACGTTTGCATTCAACTCACAGAATTGAACCTATCTTTTGTTTGAGCAGTTTTGAATCTCTCTTTTTGTAGAATCTGCAAGTGGATATTTGGAGCCCTTTGTGGCTTATGGTGGAAAAGGAAATATCTTCAAATAACTACACAGAAGCATTCTGAGAAATTTCTTTGTTATGTGTGCATTCAACTAAGAGAGTCGAACCTATCTTTGATTGAGCAGTTTTGAATCTCTCTTTTTGTAGAATCTACAAGTGGATATTTGGAGTGCTTTGAGGCCTGCTGTGGAAAAGCAGATATCTTCACATAAAAACTACACAGAAGGATTCTGAGAAACTTTTTCTGTGAGGTGTGCATTCAACTCACAGTGTCGAACCTAACTTTTTATTGAGCAGTTATGAATCTGTCTTTTCGTAGAATCTGCAAGTGGATATTTTGAGGGCTTTGAGGCACATTTTTTAAAAGGAAATATCTTCAAATAAAAACTACACAGAATCATTCTGAGAAACTTCTTTGTGATGTGTGCATTCAACTCATAGAGTAGAACCTAACTTTTGAATGAGGGGTTTTCAATCTCTCTTTTTGTGCAATCTGCAAGTGGATATTTGGAGCACTTTGCAGCCAATGGTGGAAAAGGAAATATCTTGAAATAAAAACTACACAGAAGCATTCTGAGAAACTACTTTGTGATGTGTGCATGCATCTCAAAGAGTTGCACCTATCTTTTGATTGAGCAGTTTTGAATCTCTCTTCTTGTAGAATCTACAAGTGGATATTTGGAGCCCTTTGTGGCCTTTGGTGGAAAAGGAAATATCTTCCAATAAAAACTACACAGAAGCATTCTGAGAAGCTTCTTTGGGATGTGCGCATTCACTTCACAAAGTTGAAACTGTGTTTTGATTGAGCAGTTTTAAATCTCTCTTTTTGTAGAATCTGCAAGTGGATATTTGGAGCGCTTTGAGGCCTTCTGCGGAAAAGCAGATATCTTCCCATAAAAACTACACAGATGCATTCTGAGAAACTTCTTTTTGATGAGTGCATTCATCACACACAGTTGAAGAATTCTTTTGATTTAGCAGTTTTGAAACACTGTTTTTGTAGAATTTGGAAGTGGATATTTGGAGGACTTTGAGGCCTATTTTGGAAAAGGAACTATCTTCACATAAAAACTACACAGAGGCATTCTGAGAAACTTCTTTGTTATGTTTGCATTCAACTAAAAGAATCAAACCTATATTTTGATTGAGCAGTTTTGAATCTCTGTTTTTTCAGAATCTACAAGTAGATATTTGGAGCACTTTGAGGCCTACTCTGGAAAAGCAGATATCTTCACCTAAATACTACACGGAAACATTCTGTGAAGCTTCTTTGTGAGGTGTGCATTCAACTCAAAGAGTCGATGCTATATTTTGATTGAGCAGTTTTGAATGTCTCTTTTGGTAGAATCTGAAACTGGATATTTGGTGCGCTTAGTGGAAAAGTAAATATCTTCCCATAAAAACTACACAGAAGCATTCTGAGAAACTTATTTGTGATGAGTGCACTCCTCTCACAGAGTTGATCCTTTCTTTTGATTTAGCAGTTTTCATAGACTCTTTTTGTCGAATCTGGAAGTGGATATTTGGAGGGCTTTTAGGTCTATTTTGGAAAAGGAAATATCTTCACATAAACACTATACAGAAGCATTCTGAGAAAGTTCTTTGTGATGTGGGCATTCAACTCACGGAGTTGAACCTATCTTTTGATTGAGCAGTTTTGAATCTCTGTTTTTGGAGAATCTGCAAGTGGATAATTGGAGCCCTCTGCGGCCTATGGTGGAAAAGGAAATAACTTCAAATAAAAACTACACAGAAGCATACTGCGAAACTTCTTTGTTATGTGTGAATTCATCTCCCAGAGTTGAACCTATCTTATGATTGAGCAATTTTGAAACACTCTGTTTTTAGAATCTACAAGTGTATATTTGGAGCGCTTTGAGGCCTATTGTGGAAAAGGAAATATCTTCACCTAAAAACTACACAGAAGCATTCTGAGAAACTTCTCTGTGTTGCGTTCATTCATCTCACAGAGTTGATCCTTTCTTTTGATTGAGCAGTTTTGAAACACTGTTTTTGTAGAATCTGCAAGTGGTTATTTGGAGGTTTTTGCACCCTATGGGGGAAAAGGGAATATCTTCAAATTAAAACTACACAGAAGCATTCAGAGAAACTTCTTTGTGATGAGTGCATTCATCACACAGAGTTGAAGATTTGTTTTGATTGAGCAGTTGTGAAACACTCTTTTGTAGTATCTGGAAGTGGATATTTGGTGGGCTTTGAGGCCTATTTTGGAAAAGGAAATATCTTCACATAAAAACTACACTGAAGCATTCTGGGAAACTTCTCTGTTATGTGTGCATTCAACTAACAGAGTCGAACCTATCTTTTGATTGAGTAGTTTCGTGTCTCTCTTTTTGCAGCATCTGCAAGTGGATATTTGGAGCACTTTGAGGCCTAATGTGGAAAAACGGATATCTTCACATAAATCTACACAGTAGTATTCTGAGAAACTTCTTTGTGATGTGTGCATTGAACTCACAGAGTTGAACCTAACTTTTGATTGAGCAGTTTTAAATCTCTCTTTTTGTAGAATCTACAAGTGGATATTTGGAGGGATTTGAGGCCTATTTTGGAAAAGGAAATATCTTCAAATAAAAACTACACAGAATCATTCTGAGAAACTTCTTTCTGATGTCCGCATTCAGTTCACAGAGTTGAACTGAACTTTTGATTGGGCAGCTTGGAATCTCTCTTTTTGTAGAATCTGCAAGTGGATATTTGGAGCCCTTTGCGGCCTATGGTGGAAAAGGAAATATCTTGAAATAAAAACTACACAGAAGCATTCTGAGAAACTTCTTTGTGATGAGTGTAGTCAGCTCACAGGGTTGATCCTTTCTTTTGATTGTGCAGTTTTCAATCACTCTTTTTGTAGAATCTGGAGGTGAATATTTGGAGGGCTTTGAGGCCTATTTTGGAAAAGGAAATATCTTTACATAAAAACTACACAGAATCATTCTGCGAAACTTCTTTGTTATGTTTTCATTCAACTCACACATTTGAAACTGTCTTTTGATTGATCAGTTTTGAATCTCGCTTTTTGTAGAATCTGCAAGTTGATATTTGGAACCCAAGGCTGCCTATTCTGGAAAAGGAAATATCTTCAAATAAAAACTACACAGAAGCTTTCTAAGAAACTTCTTTGTGATTTGGGCATTTAGGAATTTTCTTCAGATAAAAACTACATGGAAGCATTCTGAGAAAGTTCTTTGTGCTGTGTGCATTCATCTCACAGAGTTGACCTTTCTTTTGATTGAGCAGTTTTGAAACACTGTTTTTGTAGAATATGCAAGTGGATATTTGGAGTGCTTTGAGGCCTACTGTGGAAAAGCAAATACCTTCACATAAAAACTACACAGAAGCATTCAGACAAATTATATTTGATAAGTGCATTCCTGACACAGAGTTGAATCTTTCTTTGATTGAGCATTTTTGAATCTCTCTTTTTGTAGAATCTGCATGTGGTTATTTGGAGCCCTTTGCACCCTATGGTTGAAAAGGAAATATCTTCAAATTAAAACCACAAGGAAGCATTCAGAGAAACTTCTTTGTGATGAGTGCATTCATCTCACAGAGTTGATCCTTTCTTTTGATTGAGCAATTTTGAAACACTCTTTTTCAAGTATCTGGAAGTGGATATTTGGAGGGCTTTGAGGCCTATTTTGGAAAACAAAATATCATCACATCAAAACTGCACAGAAGCATTCTGAGAAACTTCTTTGTTATGTGTGCATTCAACTCACCGAGTTGATCCTACCTTTTGATTGAGCAGTTTTAAATATCTCTTTTTGTACAATCCGCAAGTGGATATTTGGCGCCCTAGGTTGCCTATGGTGGAAAAAGAAATATCTTCAAATAAAAACTACACAGAAGCATTCTGAGAAAGTTCTTTGTTATGTGAACATTTAACTCACAGAGTCGAACCTATCTTTTGACTAAGCAGTTTTGAATCTCTCTTTTTGCAGAATCTGCAAGTGGATATTTGGAGCACTTTGAGGCCTAATATGGAAAAGCAGATATCTTCACATAAAAACTACACAGAAGTATTCTGAGAAACTTCTTCATGATATGTACATTCAACTCACAGTGTTGAAGTTCTCTTTTGATTGAGCAGTTTTGAATCTCTCTTTTGGTAGAATCTACAAGTGGTTACTTGGAGCTCTTTGCGGCCTATGGTGGAAAAGGAAATATCTTCAAATTAAAACTACACAGAAGCATTCAGAGAAACTTCTTTCTGATGAGTGCTTTCATCACACAGAGTTGAAAATTTATTTTGATTGAGCAGTTTTGAAACATGCTTTTTGTATAATCTGGAAGTGAATATTTGGAGGGCTTTGAGGCCTCTTTGGAAAAAGGAAATATCTTCACATAAAAACTACACTGAAGCATTCTGGGAAACTTCCTTGTGATGTGTGCATTCACCTCATAGATTTGAACCCATCTTTTGATTGAGCAATTTTGAATCTCTCTTTTGTAGAATCTGCAAGTGGATATTTGGAGCCCCTTGCGGCCTATGGTGGAAAAGGAAACATCTTAAAATATAAACTACATGGAAGCATTCTGAGAAACGTCTTTGTGATGTGTGCATTCATCTCCCAGAAATGAATCTATCTTATGATTGAGCAGTTTTGAAACACTCTTTTTTTAGATTGTGCAATGTGTATTTGGAGCGCTTTGAGGCCTATTGTGGAAAAAGAAATATCTTCACATAAAAACTACACAGGAGCATTCTGAGAAACTTCTTTGTGACGTGTGCATTCATCTCACACAGTTGATTCTTTTGATTGATCAGTTTTGAAACACTGCTTTGAAGAATCTGCAAGTGGATATTTGAAGTGCTTTGAGGTCTACTGTGGAAAAGCAAATATCTTCACATAAAAACTACACAGAAGCATTAAGAGAAACTTCTTTGTGATGAGTGCATTCGTCACACAGAGTTGAACCTTTCTTTTGATTGAGCAGTTTTGAAACACTCTTTTTGTAGAATCTGGAAGTGGATATTTGGAGGGCTTTGAGGTATATATTGGAAAAGGAAGTAACTTTACATAAAAACTACACAGAAGCATTCTGAGAAACTTCTTTGTTATCTGTGCATTAAACTCACAGTGTCGAACTTATGTTTTGATTAAGCAGTTCTGAATCTCTCTTTTTGCATAATGTGCAAGTGAATTTTTAAAGAGCTTTGACGCCTATTCTGGAAAAGGAAATATCTTCATATAAAAATTACACAGAAACATTCTAAGAAACTTCTTTGTGATGTGTGCATTCAACTCAAAGAGTTGAATCTGTCTTTTCATTGAGCAGTTTTGAATCTCTCTTTTTGTATAATCTGCAAGCTGACATTTGGAGCCCTTTGCGGCCTACGGTAGAAAAGGAAATATCTTCAAATAAAAACTACACAGAAGACTTAATTTCTTTGTGACGTGTGCATTCATCTCACAGAGTTGAACATATCTTATAATTGAGCAGTTTTGAAACCCTCTTTTTGTAGAATCTGCAAGTGGATATTTGGAGCGCTTTGAGGCCTATTGTGGAAAAGGAAATATCTTCACATAAAAACTAAGCAGAAGCATTCTGAGAAACTCCTTTTTTGATGAATGCATTCATCTCACAGAGTTGATCCCTACTTTTGACTGAGTAGTTTTGAAACACTGTTTTTGTAGAACCTGCAAGTGGATATTTGGAAAGTTTTGAGGTATATTGTGGAAAAGGAATTGTCTTCACATAAGAACTACATAGAAGCATTCTGAGAAACTTTTTTCTGATGTGTGCTTTCAACTCACACGGTTGAACCTATCTTTTGATTGAGCAGTTTTGAATCTCTCTTTTGCAGTAGCTGCTTGTGGATATTTGGAGCAATGTGAGGCCTATTGTGGAAAAGGAAATAACTTCACCTAAAAACTACACAGAAGCATCCTGAGAAACTACTTGGCGATGGGTGCATTCAACTGATAGAGTTGAACCTATCATTTGATTGAGCAGTTTTGAGTCTTTCTTTTTGTTGAATCTGCAACTGAATATTTGGAGCCCTTTACAGGCAATGGTGGAAAATGAAATATCTTCAAATAAAAACTACACGGAAGCATTAAGAGAAACTTCTGTGTAAAGCGTGCATTCATCAAACAGAGTTGAAACTTTCTTTTGATTCAGCAGTTTTGAAAGACTCTTTTTGTAGAATCTGGAAGTGGATATTTTGAGGGCTTCGAGACCTATTTTGGAAAAGTAAATATCTTGAAATAAAAACTACATAGAAGCATTCTGAGAAACTTCTTTGTGATGTGTGCATTTATCTCACTGTTTTGAACCTATCTTTTGATTGAGCAGTTTTGAATCTCTCTTTGTGGAATCTGAAACTCATTATTTGGAGCACTTTGCGCCCTATGGAGGAAAAGGAATTATCTTCAAATTAAAACTACACAGAAGAATTCAGAGAAACATCTTTCAATGAATGCATTCATCACACAGAGTTGAAGCTTTCTTTGGATTGAGCACTTTTGAAACACTCTTTATAGAAATGGAAGTGGATATTTGGAGTGCTTAGCGGCCTATTTTGGAAAAGGAAATATCTTCACATAAAAACTACACAGAAGCATTCTGAGAAACTTCTTTCTTATGTGTGCATTCCACTGACAGAGTCGAACCTAACTTTTGATTGAGCGGTTTTGAATCTCTCTTTTTCCAGAATCTGTAAGTGGATATTTGGAGGGCTTTGAGACCTACTCTGGAAAAGCATATATCTTCACATAAAAACTACACAGAGGCATTCTCAGAAACTTCTTTGTGGGATGTGCATTCACTTCACAGAGTCGAACCTATCTTTTGATTGAGCAGTTTTGAATGTGTCTTTTTGCAGAATCTGCAAGTGGAAATTTGGAGAGCTTTGAGACCTGTTGTGGAAAAGGAAATATCTTCACATAAAAACTACACAAAACCATTCTGAGAAACTTCTTTGTTATCTGTGCATTCAAATCACAGAGTCGAAACTATCTTGATTGAGCAGTTTTGAATCTGCAGAATCTTTGCAGAATCTGCAAGTGGATATTTGAAGCCCTTTGCGCCCCACGGTGGAAATGGAAATATCTTCAAATAAAAACTACACAGAAGCATTCAGAGAAACTTCTTTGTGATGTGTGCCTTCAACTCACAGAGTTGAACCTTTCTTTTGATTCAGCAGTTTTGAAACACCCTTTTTGTACAATCTGCAAGTGGATATTTGGAGCGATTTGAGGCCTATAGCAGAAAAGGAAATATATTTACATAAAAATTAGGCAGCACTTGTTGTTTCCTGACTTTTTAATGATTGCCATTCTAACTTGTGTGAGATGGTCTCTCATTGTGGTTTTGATTTGCATTTCTTTGATGGTCTGTGCTGATGAGCATTTTTTCATGTGTTCTTTGTCTGCATAAATGACTTCTTTTGAGAAGTGCCTGTTCATATCCTTTGCCCACTTTTTGATGGGGTTGTTTGTATTTTCATTTTAAATTTTTTTGTGTTCATTGTAGATTCTGGATATTAGCTCTTTGTCAGATGAGTAGATTTTGAAAATTTTCTCCCATTTTGTAGGTGTGCAGTTCACACTGATGGTAGTTTCTTTTGCTGTGCAGAATCTCTTTAGTTTAATTAGATCCCTTTTGTCAATTTTGGCTTTTGTTGCCATTGCTTTTGGTGTTGTAGACATGAAGCCCTTGCCTATGCCTATGTCCTGAATGGTAACGTCTAGGTTTTCTTCTAGTGTTCATAAAAAAGTCAGGAAACAACAGGTGCTGGAGAGGATGTGGAGAAATAGGAACATATTTACACTGTTGGTGGGACTGTAAACTAGTTCAACAATTGTGGAAGTTAGTGTGGTGATTCCTCAGGGATCTAGAACTAGAAATACCATTTGACCAAGCCATCTCATTACTGGGCATATAACCAAAGGACTATAAATCATGCTGCTATAAAGACACATGCACACATATGTATACTGCAGTGCTATTCACAGCAGCAAAGACTTGGAACCAACCTAAATGTCCAACAATGATAGACTCCATTAAGAAAATGTGGCACATATACACCATGGAATGCTATGTAGCCATAAAAATTGATGAGTTCATGTCCTTTGTAGGGAGAAATTCTCATTCTCAGGAAACTATCACAAGGACAAAATCTAAACACCGCATGTTCTCACTCATAGGTGGGAATTGAACAATGAGAGCACGTGGACACAAGAAGGGGAACATCTAACTCTAGAGACGGTTGTGGGGTGGGGGGAGATGTAAGGGACAGTGTTAGGAGATATACCTAACGATAAATGACAAGTTAATGGGTGCAGCACACCAGCCTGGCACCTGTATACATATGTAACTAACCTGCACATTATGCACGTGCACCCTAAAACTTAAAGTATAATAATAATAAAAAAAAAGAAACTTAAAGGAGATTTTTTAGAAAATAAAAAAGAGAAAACTAGGCAGAAGCATTCTGAGAAAATTCTTTGGGTTTCTCACAGAGTTGAACCTTTCTTTTGATTGACCTGTTTTGAAACTTTCTTTTTGTAGTAACTGAAAGTGGATATTTTGAGCACTTTGAGACCTATGGTTTAAAAGGAAATATCTTCACATAAAAACTAGACAGAAGTATTCTCAGAAACTTCTTGGTGATGGTTGCATTCAACTCACAGAGATGAACCTTTGTTTTGATTGAGCAGTTTGGAAACACTGTTTTGGTAGTGTCTGCAAATGGATATTTGGAGCGCTTTGAGCCCCATAGATGAAAAGAAAATATCTTCACATTAAAACTAGACAGAAGCATTCTGAGAAACTTCTTTGTGATGTGTTCATTCATCTCACAGAGCTGAACCTTTCTTTTGACTGAGCAGTTTTGAAACACTCTTTTGTAGAATCTGCAAGTGGATATTTGGAGCACTTTGAGGCCTATGGTGGAAAAGGAATTATCTTCATGTAAAAACTAGACAGAAGGATTCTCAGAAACTTCTTTATGATGTGTGCATTCAACACACACAGTTGAAGCTTTCTTTTGATGGAGACATTTGAAAACACTCTTTTTGTAGTATCTGCAAATGGATATTTGTAGCACTTTGGGGCCTGTACCTGAAAAGCAATTATCTTCACATAAAAACTAGAAAGAAGCATTCTGAGAAACTTCTTTGTGATGTGTGCATTCAACTCACAGATCTGAACCCTTCTTCTGATTGAGCAGTTTGAAACAATCCTTTTGTAGAATCTGAAACTGGATATTTGGAATGCTTTGAGGCCTATGGTGGAAAAGGAAATATCTTCACATAAAAACAAGACAGAGCATTCTCAGATACTTCTTTGTGATGTGTCGTTTCAACTCATAGAGTTGAACCTTTCTTTTGATTGAGTAGTTTGGAAACACTCTTTTTGTACAATCGGCTAATGGATATTTGGAGCGTTTTGAGGCCTATAGCTGAAAAGGAAATATCTTCACATAAAAACTAGGCAGAAGCATTCTGAGAAACTTCTTTGTGATGTGTGAATTCATCTCACAGAGTTGAACCTTTCTTTTCATTGATCATTTTTGAAGCAATCTTTCTGTAGAATCTGCAAGTGGACTTTTGGAGTGCTTTGAGGCCTATGGTGGAAAATAAAATATCTTCACATAAAAACTAGACAGAGCATTCTCAGATACTTCTTTCTGATATGTGCTTTGAACTCACAGAGTTGAACCTTTCTTTTGATTGAGCAGTTCGGAAACACTCTTTTGTAGAATCTGCAAGTGGATCTTTGGAGCCCTTTTAGGTGTATGTTGCAAAATGAAATGTCTTCACATAAAAACTAAACAGAAGCATTCTGAGACACTTCTTTGTGATGTGTGCATTCAACTCACACAGTTGTACCTTTCTTTTGATTGAGCAATTTTGAAAAACTCTTTTTGTAGAATCTCAAAGTGCATATTCAGAGTGCTTTGAGGCCTATGGTGTAAAAGGATATATCTTCACTTAAAAACTAGAAAAAGCATACTCAGAAACCTCTTTGTGATGTCTGCATTCTACACACAGAGTTGAACCTTTCTTTTGATTGAGCACTTTGGAGACACTATTTCTGTAGAATCTGAAATTGGATATTTGGAGCGCTTTGAGGACTATAACAGAAAAGGAAATATCTTCATATAAAAACTAGACAGAAGCATTCTTAGAAACTACACTGTGATGTGTGCATTCATCTCATAGAGTTGAACCTTTCCTTTGATTGAGCAGTTTTGAAACACTCTTTTTGTAGAATCTGCAGGTGGATATTTGGAGCGCTTTGAGGCCTACAGTGGAAAAGAAAATATCTTCACATAAAAACTAGACAGAAGCATTCTCAGAAACTTCTTTGTGATGGGTGCATTCAACTCACAGAATTGAAACTTTCCTTTGATTTACCAGTTTGGAGACCCTCTTTTTGTAGTATGTGCAAATGGATATTTGGAGTGCTACGAGGCCTCTTGCAGAAAAGGAAATATCTTCACATAAAAACTAGACTAAAGCATTCTCAGAAACAACTCTGTGATGTGTGCATTCAACTTACATAGCTGAACCATTCTTTTGATGGACCAGTTTGGAAATACTCTTTTTGTAGATTCTGCAAGTGGATATTTATAGCGCTTTGAGACCTATAGCTGAAAAGGAAATATCATCATATAAAAACTACACAGAAGCATTCTGAGACAATCCTTTGTGATGTGTGCATTCATATCACACAGTTGAACTTTTCTTTTGATTGAGCAATTTTGAAAAACTTTTTGCAGATTCTCAAAGTGCATATTTGGAGTGCCATGAGGCCTATGGTGGAAAAGGAAATATCTACACTTAAAAAACAGACAGAAGCATTCCCAGAAATTTCCTTGTGATGTGTGCATTGAACTCAAAGAGTTCAAACTTTCTTTTTATGGAGCTGTTTGGAAACACTCTTCTTGTACTATCTGCAAATGGATACTTGGAGTGCTGTGAGGCCTACTGCTGAAAAGGAAATATCTTCACATAAAAACTAGACAGAAGCATTCTGAGAAACTACTATGTGATGTGTGCATTCATCTCTCAGATTTGAAAATTTCTTTTGATAGACCAGTTTTGAAAGACTCTTTTTGTAGAATCTGCAAGTCGATATGTGGAGCGATTGTGGCCTCTGGTGGAAAAGGAAATATTTTCACATAAAAACTAGACAGGAGCATTCTGAGAAACTTCTTTGTGATGTGTGCATTCATCTAACATTTTTTAACATTTCTTTTGATTGCGCAGTTTTGAAACACTCTTGTAGAATCTGTAAGGGGATATTCGGGGCACTTTGAAGGCGATGGTGGAAAAGGAATTATCTTCACATAAAAACTAGACAGAAGCATTCCCAACTACATTTTGGGATGTGTGCATTCAACTCACATTGTTGCACCTTTTTTTTTGATTGAGCAGTTTGGAAACACTATAAAAATGTAGTGTCTGCAAATGGATATTTGGAGTGCTTTGAGGCCTATGGATGAAAAAGAAATATCTTCACCTAAAAACTAGACAGAAGCATTCTCAGAAACTTCTTTGTGATGTGTGCATTCATCTCACAGAGTTGAATCTTTCTTTTGATTGAGCAGTTTTGAAACACTCTATTTCTAGAATATGCAAGTGGATATTTGGAACGCTTTGAGGCCTACAGTGGAAAAGGAAATATCTTCACATAAAAACTAGACAGAAGCATTCTCAGAAACTTATTTGTGATGTGTGCATTCAACTCACAGAGTTGAACCTTTATTTTGATTGAGCAGTTTCTAAAGTCTCCTTTTGTAGTATCTGCAAAAGGATATTTGGAGAGCTTTCAGGCCTATAGCTGATAAGGAAATATCTTCACATAAAAACTAGGTAGAAACATTGGGAGAAACTTCTTTGTGATGTGTGCATTCATCTCACAGAGTTGAACATTTCTTTTAATTGAGCAGTTTTGAAACACTCTTTTTATAGAATCTGCAAGTGGCTATTTGGAGCGCTTTGAAGCCTATAGCAGAAAAGGAAATATCTTCACATAAAAACTAGACAGAGGATTCTGAGAAACTACTTTGTGATTTGTGTGTTCATCTCACAGAGTTGAAACTTTCTTTTGATTGAGCAGTTTTCAAACACTCTTTTTGTAGAATCTGCAGGTGGGTAGTTGGAGTGCTTTGAGGCCTATGGTGGAAAAGGAAATATCTTCACATAAGAACTAGACAGAAGTATTCTCAGAAACTAATTTGTGATGGATGCATTCAACTCGCAGAGCTGGACCTTTCCTTTGATTGAACAGTTTGGAAACCCTCTTTTTGTAGTATCAGCAAATGGATATTTGGAGTGCTTTGAGACCCCAGATGAAAATGAAATATCTTCACATTAAAACTGGACAGAAGCATTCTCAGAAACTACTCTGTGACTTGTGCATTCAACTTCCATAGATGAACCATTTTTTGGATGGAGCAGTTTGGAAACACTCTTTTTGTAGATTCTGCAAGTGGATATTTGGAGCACTTTGAGACCTATAGCTGAAAAGGAAATATCTTCACACAAAAACTAGACAGAAGCATTCTGAGAAACTACTTTGTGATGTGTGAATTCATCTCACAAAGTCGAACCTTTCTTTTGGATGAGCAGTTTTAATACTCTGTTTGTAGAATCTTCAAGTGTATATTTAGAGCCCTTTTAGGTGGATGGTGGAAAAGGAAATACCTTCACATCAAAACTAGACAGAAGCATTCTCAGAAACTTCTTTGTGATGTGTTCATTCAACTCACAGAGTTGAACCTTACTTTTGATTGAGCAGTTTTGAAACACTCTTTTTGTAGAATCTGCAAGTGGATATTTTGAGTGCTTTGGGGCCTATGGTGGAAAAGGAAATATCTTCACATAAAAACTAGACAGAAGCATTCTCAGAAACTTCTTTGTGATGTGTGCATTCAACTCACAGAGTTGAACATTTCTTTTGATTGAGTAGCTTGGAAACACTCTTTTTTGTAGAATCTGCAAATGGATATTTGGAGAGCTTTGTGGCCTATAGCTGTAAAGTAAATATCTTCACATAAAAACTAGGCAGAAGCATTCTGAGAAACTTCTTTGTGATGTGTGCATTAATCTCACAGAGATGAACCGTTCTTTTGACTGAGCAGTTTTGAAACACTCTTTTTGTGGAATCTGCAAGTGGATATTTGTAGTGATTGTGGCCTCTGGTGTAAAATATCTTTACATAAAAACTAGTCAGAAGCATTCTGAGAAACTTCTTTGTGATGTGTGCGTTCATCTATCAGAGTTTAACTTTTGTTTTGCCTGAACAGTTTTGAAACACTCTTTTTGTGGACTCTGCAAGTGGATAATTGGAGCACTTTGAGGCCTACAGTGGAAAAGGAAATATCTTCACATAAAAAGTAGATGGAAGCATTCCCAGAAAATTTTTCAATATGTGTGCCTTCAACTCACAGGATTTAAACTTTCTTTAGATTAAGCTGTCTGGAAACATTCTTTTTTTTTAATTTTTCTTTTTATTATTATTGTTCTACTTTTGTTTTACGGTGCATGTGCACATTGTGCAGGTTAGTTACATATGTATACATGTTCCATGCTGGTGTGCTGCACCCACTAACTCGTCATCTAGCATTAGGTATATCTCCCAGTGCTATCCCTCCCCCCTCCCCCCACCCCACAACAGTCCCCAGAGTGTGATATTCACCTTCCTGTGTCCATGTGATCTCATTGTTCAATTCCCACCTATGAGTGAGAATATGCAGTGCTTGGTTTTTTGTTCTTGCGATAGTTTACAGAGAATGATGATTTCCAATTTCATCCATGTCCCTACAAAGGACATGAACTCCTCATTTTTTATGGCTGCATAGTATTCCATTGACAAACCTGAGAAAAACAATCAATGGGGAAAGGATTCCCTATTTAATAAATGGTGCTGGGAAAACTGGCTAGCCATATGTAGAAAGCTGAAACTGGATCCCTTCCTTACACCTTATACAAAAATTAATTCAAGATGGATTAAAGACTTTAACGTTAGACCTAAAACCATAAAAACCCTAGAAGAAAACCTAGGCATTACCATTCAGGACATAGGCATGGGCAAGGACTTCATGTCTAAAACACCAAAAGCAATGGCAACAAAAGCCAAAATTAACAAATGGGTTCTAATTAAACTACAGAGCTTCTGCACAGCAAAAGAAGCTACCATCAGAGTGAACAGGCAACTTACAAAATGGGAGAAAATTTTCACAACCTATTCATCTGACAAGGGAAACACTCTTTTTGTAGTATCTGCAAATTGATATTTGAAGCGCTTTCAGGCCTATATCTGAAAAGGAAATATCTTCACATAAAAACTACACAGAAGCATTCTGAGACAATTCTTTGTGATGTGTGCATTCACTTCACACAGCTAAACCTTTCTCTTGATTGAGCAATTTTGAAAAACTCTTTCAGTAGAATCTCAAAGTGCATATTTGGAGTGCTTTGAAACCTAAGGTGGAAAAGGAAATGTCTTCACTTAAAAACTAGACAGAAGCATTCTCAGAAATTTCTTTGTGATGTGTGCATTGAACTCAAAGAGTTGAAACTTTCTTTTTTTTGAGCCATTTGGAAACACTCTTTTTGTACTATCTGCAAATGCATATTTGGAGCGCAGTGAGGCCTACAGCTGAAAAGGAAATATCTTCACATAAAAACTAGACAGAAGCATTCTGAGAAACTTCTCTGTGTTGTGTGTGTTCATCTCTCTGATTTGAAACTTTCTTTTGATTGACCAGTTTTGAAAGACTCTTTTTGTAGAATCTGCAAGTGGATATTTGGAGCGATTGTGCCCTCTGGAAGAAAAGGAAATGTCTTCACATAAAAACTAGACAGAAGCATTCTGAGAAAGTTCTTCATGATGTGCGCATTCATCTAACTTTTTTTTATATATATACATTAAGTTCTAGGGTACATGTGCACATTGTGCAGGTTAGTTACATATGTATACATGTGCCATGCTGGTGTGCTGCACCCAATAACTCGTCATCTAGCATTAGGTATATCTCCCGATGCTATCCCTCCCCCTTCCCCCCACCCCACAACAGTCTCCAGAGTGTGATATTCCCCTTCCTGTGTCCATGTGATCTCATTGTTCAATTCCCACCTATGAGTGAGAATATGCGGTGTTTGGTTTTTTGTTCTTGTGAGAGTTTACTGAGAATGATGATTTCCAATTTCATCCATGTCCCTACAAAGGACATCAACTCCTCATTTTTTATGGCTGCATAGTATTCCATGGTGTATATGTGCCACATTTTCTTAATCCAGTCTATCATTGTTGGACATTTGGGTTGGTTCCAAGTCTTTGCTATTGTGAATAATGCCACAATAAACATAAGTGTGCATGTGTCTTTATAGCAGCATGATTTATAGTCCTTTGGGTATATACCCAGTAATGGGATGGCTGGGTCAAATGGTATTTCCTGTTCTAGATCCCTGAGGAATCGCCACACTGACATCCACAATGGTTGAACTAGTTTACAGTCCCACCAACAGTGTAAAAGTGTTCCTATTTCTCCACATCCTCTCCAGCACCTGTCGTTTCCTGACTTTTTAATGATTGCCATTCTAACTGGTGTGAGATGGTATCTCATTGTGGCTTTGATTTGCATTTCTCTGATGGCTAGTGATGATGAGCATTTTTTCATGTGTTTTTTGGCTGCATAAATGTCTTCTTTTGAGAAGTGTCTGAGCAACTTCAGCAAAGTCTCAGGATACAAAATCAATGTATGAAAATCACAAGCATTCTTATACACCAGCAACAGACAAACAGAGAGCCAAATCATGAGTGAACTCCCATTCACAATTGCTTCAAAGAGAATAAAATACCTAGGAATCCAACTTACAAGGGATGTGAAGGACCTCTTCAAGGAGAACTACAAACCACTGCTCAAGGAAATAAAAGAGGATACAAACAAATGGAAGAACATTCCATGCTCATGGGTAGGAAGAATCAATATCATGGAAATGGCCATACTACCCAAGGTAATTTACAGATTCAATGCCATCCCCATCAAGCTACCAATGGCTTTCTTCACAGAATTGGAAAAAACTACTTTAAAGTTCATATGGAACCAAAAAAGAGCCCGCGTCACCAAGTCAATCCTAAGCCAAAAGAACAAAGCTGGAGGCATCACACTACCTGACTTCAAACTATACTACAAGGCTACAGTAACCAAAACAGCATGGTACTGGTACCAAAACAGAGATATAGATCAATGGAACAGAACAGAGCCCTCAGAAATAACGTCGCATATCTACAACTATCTGATCTTTGACAAACCTGAGAAAAACAAACAATGGGGAAAGGATTCCCTATTTAATAAATGGTGCTGGGAAAACTGGCTAGCCATATGTAGAAAGCTGAAACTGGATGTCTTCCTTACACCTTATACAAAAATCATTTAACATTTTTTAACCTTTCTTTTGATGGAGCAGTTTTAAAATACTCTTGTAGAATCTGCAAGGGGATATTTGGAGTGCTTTGAGGCCTATGGTGGAAAAGGAATTATCTTTACATAAAAACTAGACAGAAACATTCCCAAATACTTTTTGGGATGTGTGCATTCAACTCACATTGTTGAACCTTTCTTTTGATTGAGCAGCTTGGAAACACTCTTTTCGTAGTGTCTGCAAATGTATATTTGGAGTGCTTTGAGGCCAATAGATGAAAAAGAAATATCTTCGCCTAAAAACTAGACAGAAACATTCTGAGAAACTTCTTTTTGATGTGTGCATTCATCTCACAGAGTTGAAACCTTTTGATTGAGCAGTTTTGAAACACTTTTGTAGAATCTGCAAGTGGATATTTGGAGTGCTTTGAGGTCTATGGTGGAAAAGGAAATATCTTCACATAAAAACTAGACAGAAGCATTTTCAGAAACTTCTTTGTGATGTGTGCATTCATCTCACAGAGTTGAACCTTTCTTTTGATTGAGTAGTTTTGAAACACTCTTTTTGTAGATTCTGCAAGTGGATATTTGGTGCACTTTGAGGCCTATTTTTGGAAAAGAAAATATCTTCACATAAAAAGTAGGCAGAAGCATTCTCAGAAACTTCTTTGTGATATGTGCATTCAACTCAGAGAGCTGAAACTTTCTTTTGATTGAGCAGTTTGGAAACACTCTTTTTGTAGTATCTGAAAATGGATATTTGCAGTGCTTTGAAGCATATAGCTGAAAAGGAAATAGGTCCACGTGAAAACTGGACAGAAGAATTCTGAGAAAATTCCTTGCGATGTGTCCATTCATCTCACAGAGTTAAACCTTTCTTTAAATTGAGCAGTTTTGAAACAGTCTTTTTGTAGAATATGCAAGTGGATATTTGGAGACTTTTGATGCCTATGGTGGAAAAGAAAATATCTTCACATAAAAACTGGAGAGAAGCATTCTCAAAAACTTCTATATGATGTGTGCATTCAACTCACAGTGTTGAATCTTTCTTTTAATTGAGCAGTTTGGAAACACTGTTCTGTAGTATCTGCAAATGGATATTTGGAGTGCTTTGAGGCCAATGGTGGAAAAGGAAGTATCTCCACATAAAAACTAGACAGAAGCATTCTGAGATACTTCTTTTTGATGTGTGCATTCATCTCACAGAGTAGAACCTTTCTTTTGATTGAGCAGTTTTGAAACACTCTTTTAGGAGAATCTGCAGTTGGATATGAGGAGCGATTTGAGGCCTATTGTGGAAAAGGAAATATCTTCAAATAAAAACTATACAGAAGCATTCTCAGAAACTTCTTTGTGATGTGTGCATTCATCTCATGGAGTTGAAACTTTCTTTTGATTGAGCAGTTTGGAAACTCTTTTTGTGGAAACTGCAAGTGGATACTTGGAGCCCTTTGCAGCCTATGGTAGAAAAGGTAATATCCTCCAAAAAACTACACAGAAGCATTCTGAGAAACTTCTATGTGGTGTGTGCATTCATCTCCCAGAGTTGAACCTTTCTTTTGATTGTGCAATTTGGAAACACTCTTTTTGTGGAATCTGCAAGTGGATATTTGGAGAGCTCTGCGGTCTTTGGTGGAAAAGGAAATATCTTCACATAAAAACTACACAGAAACATTGTGAGAAACTTGTTTGTGATGTGTGCATTCATCTCAAGAGTTGAACATTTCTTTTGATTCAGCAGTTTTGAAACACTCTGTTTGTAGAATCTGCAAGTGGGTATTTGGAGCGCTTTGAGGCTTATGGTGGAAAAGGAAATATCTATACATAAAAACTACAGAGAAGTATTCTGAGAAACTTCTTTGTGACGTGTGCATTCATCTCAAGAGTTGAAGCTTTCTTTTGATTCAGCAGTTTTGAAACACTCTGTTTGTAGAATCTGCAAGTGGGTATTTGGAGTGCTTTGAGGCCTATGGTGGAAAACGAAATATCTTTACATAAAAACTACAGAGAAGCATTCTGAGAAACTTCTTTGTGATGTGTGCATTCATCTCACACACTTGAACATTTCTTTTGATAGTGGAGTTTTGAAACAATCTTTTTGTAGAATCTGTAAGTGGATATTTGGAGCTCTTTGAGGCCTATGGTGGAGAAGGAAATATCTTCACATAAAAACTACACAGAAGCATTCTGAGCAACTTCTTTGTGATGTGTGAATTCATCTCACATAGTTAAACTTTTCTTTTGATTGAACAGTTTGGAAACACTCTTTTTGTAGAATCTACAAGTGGATATTTTGAGAGCTTTGAGGCCTATGGTGGAAAAGGAATTATCTTCATATAAAAAATACACAAAAGCATTCTGAAAAACTTCTTTCTGGTGTGTGCATTCAAGTCACAAATGAACCTATCTTTTCATGGAATAGTTTTAAAACTCTTTGTAGAATCTGCAAGTGGATATTTAGAGCACTTTGAGATCTGTGATGGAAAAGGAAATGTTTTCACCTAAAAACTACACAGAAGAATTCTTAGAAACTTCTTTGTGATGTGTGCATTCATCTCACAGAGTTGAACCTTCATTTTGATTTAGCAGTTTGGAAACAGCCTTTTTTTAGTATCTGCAAGTGGATATTTGGAGCGCTTTCAGGCCTATGGTGGATAAGTAAATATATTCATATAAACACTACACAGAAATATTTTGAGAAACTTCTTTGTTATGTGTGCATTAAACACACAGAGTTGAACCTATCTGTTGATTGAGGAGTTTGGAAACATTCTTTTTGTAGAATCTGCAAGTGGATATTTGGAGTGATTTGAGGTCTATCATGGAAAAGGAAATATCTTCACACAAAAGGTAGACAGAAGCATTTTCTGAAATTTCTTTGTGATGTGTGCATTCAGCCCACAGAGTTGAACATATCTTTTGAATGAGCAGTTTTCAAACTCTCTTTTTCTGGAATTCACAAGTGGATATTTGGATACCTTTGTGGCCTAAGATGGAGAAGGACATATCTTCACATAAAAACTACACAGAAGCATTCTGAGAAACTTCTTTGTGATGTGTGCATTCATCTCACAGAGTTGAACCTTTCTTTTGATTGAGCAGTTTTGAAACAGTCTTTTTGTAGAATCTGCAAGTGAATATTTGGAGCCTTCTGAGGCCAGTTGTGGAAAAGGAAATATCTTCATATAAAAACTATACAGAAGCATTCTCAGAAACTTCTTTGTGATGTGTGCATTCATCTCACGGAGTTGAAACTTTCTTTTGATTGAGCAGTTTGGAAACTCTCTTTTTGTGGAATCTGCAAGTGGATATTTGAAGCCCTTTGTTTCCTACTGTAGAAAAGGAAATATCCTGCAAAAAACTACACAGAAGCATTCTGAGAAACTTCTATGTGATGTGTGCATTCAACTCACAGAGTTGAAACTATGTTTTGATAGAGCGGTTTTGAAACTCTCTTTTTGTAGAATCTGCAAGTGGATATTTTGACCCTTTGCGGCCTCTCATGGAAAAGGAAATATCTTCACATAAAAACTAAACAGAAGCATTCTGAGGAACTCCTTTGTGACGTGTGCTTTCATCTCACAGAGTTCAACCTTCTTTTTTTTTTATTGATCAGTTTGGAAACACTGTTTTTGTAGAATCTGCAAGTGGGTATTTGGAGCTGCTTGTGGCCTAAGGTGGAAAAGGTAATAACTTCACATAAAAACTACACAGAAGCATGGTACTGGTACCAAAACAGAGATGTAGATCAATGGAAAAGAAAAGACCACTTAGAAATAACGCCGCATATCTACAGCTATCTGATCTTTGACAAACCTGAGAAATCAAGCAATGGGGACAGGATTCCCTATTAAATAAATGGTGCTGGGAAAACAGGCTATCCATAGGTAGAAAGCTGAAACTGGATACCTTCCTTACATCTTATACAAAAATTAATTCAAGGTGGATTAAAGACTTAAACGTTAGACCTAAAACCATAAAAACCCTAGAGGAAAACCGAGGCATTACAATTCAGGACATAGTCATGTGCAGAGACTTCATGTCTAAAACACCAAAGGCAATGGCAACAAAAGCCATTGTTGGCAACAAAAGCCACTGTGGGAGATGAATGCACACATCACAAAGAAGTTTCTCAGAATGCTTCTATCTAATTTTTATGTGAAGATATTTCCTTTTCCACCACAGGCCTCAAAGCACTCCAAGTATCCACTTGCAGATTCTACAAAACATGTGTGTCAAAACTGCTCAATCAAAGGAAAGGTTAAACTGTTTAACATGAATGCACACATCACAAAGTAGTTTCCAGAATGCTTCTGTCTAGTTTTTATGTGAAGATATTTCTTTTTCAGCTATAGGCCTCAAAGTGCTCCAAATATCGATTTGCAGACTCTACAAAAAGATTGTTTCACAACTGCTCAATCAGAAGAAAAGTTGAACTCTGTAGTTGAATGCACACCTCATAAAGAAGTTTCTGAGACCTTGCTGAAGTTGCTTATCAGCTTAAGGAGATTTTGGGCTGAGACAATGGGGTTTTCTAGATAAACAATCATGTCGTCTGCAAACAGGGACAATTTGACTTCCTCTTTTCCTAATTGAATACCCTTTATTTCCTTCTCCTGCCTGATTGCCCTGGCCAGAACTTCCAACACTATGTTGAATAGGAGTGGTGAGAGAGGGCATCCCTGTCTTGTGCCAGTTTTCAAAGGGAATGCTTCCAGTTTTTGCCCATTCAGTATGATATTGGCTGTGGGTTTGTCATAGATAGCTCTTATTATTTTGAAATACGTCCCATCAATACCGAATTTATTGAGAGTTTTTAGCATGAAGGGTTGTTGAATTTTGTCAAAGGCTTTTTCTGCATCTATTGAGATAATCATGTGGTTTTTGTCTTTGGCTCTGTTTATATGCTGGATTACATTTATTGATTTGCGTATATTGAACCAGCCTTGCATCCAAGGGATGAAGCCCACTTGATCATCAAGCTACCAATGACTTTCTTCACAGAATTGGAAAAAACTACTTTAAAGTTCATATGGAACCCAAAAAGAGCCCGCGTCACCAAGTCAATCCTAAGCCAAAAGAACAAAGTGGGAGGCATCACACTACCTGACTTCAAACTATACTACAAGGCTACAGTAACCAAAACAGCATGGTACTGGTACCAAAACAGAGATATAGATGAATGGAACAGAACAGAGCCCTCAGAAATAATGCCGCATATCTACAACTATCTGATCTTTGACAAACCTGAGAAAAACAAACAATGGGGAAAGGATTCCCTATTTAATAAATGGTGCTGGGAAAACTGGCTAGCCATATGTAGAAAGCTGAAACTGGATCCCTTCCTTACACCTTATACAAAAATCAATTCAAGATGGATTAAAGATGTAAACGTTAGACCTAAAACCATAAAAACCCTAGAAGGAAACCTCAGCATTACCATTCAGGACATAGGCGTGGGCAAGGACTTCATGTCTAAAACACCAAAAGCAATGGCAACAAAAGACAAAATTGACAAATGGGATCTAATTAAACTAAAGAGCTTCTGCACAGCAAAAGAAACTACCATCAGAGTGAACAGGCAACCTACAACATGGGAGAAAATTTTCGCAACCTACTCATCTGACAAAAGGCTAATATCCAGAATCTACAATGAACTCAAACAAATTTACAAGAAAAAAACAAACAACCCCATCAAAAAGTGGGTGAAGGACATGAACAGACACTTCTCAAAAGAAGACATTTATGCAGCCAAAAAACACATGAAAAAATGCTCATCATCACTGGCCATCAGAGAAATGCAAATCAAAACCACTATGAGATATCATCTCACACCAGTTAGAATGGCAATCATTAAAAAGTCAGGAAACAACAGGTGCTGGAGAGGATGCGGAGAAATAGGAACACTTTTACACTGTTGGTGGGACTGTAAACTAGTTCAACCATTGTGGAAGTCAGTGTGGCAATTCCTCAGGGATCTAGAACTAGAAATACCATTTGACCCAGCCATCCCATTACTGGGTATATACCCAAAGGACTATAAATCATGCTGCTATAAAGACACATGCACACGTATGTTTATTGCGGCATTATTCACAATAGCAAAGACTTGGAACCAACCCAAATGTCCAACAATGATAGAATGGATTAAGAAAATGTGGCACATATACACCATGGAATACTATGCAGCCATAAAAAATGAGGAGTTCATGTCCTTTATAGGGACATGGATGAAATTGGAAATCATCATTCTCAGTAAACTCTCACAAGAACAAAAAACCAAACACCGCATATTCTCACTCATAGGTGGGAATTGAACAATGAGATCACATGGACACAGGAAGGGGAATATCACACTCAGGAGACTGTTGTGGGGTGGGGGGAGGGGGGAGGGATAGCATTGGGAGATATACCTAATGCTAGATGACGAGTTAGTGGGTGCAGCGCACCAGCATGGCACATGTATACATATGTAACTAACCTGCACAATGTGCACATGTACCCTAAAACTTAAAGAATAATAAAAAAATTAAAAAAAAGAAAAAAATAAAAAAAGAAAAAAGAAAAATAAAATTGAATCACTAAACTATTAAAAAAAAAAAGAAGTTTCTGAGAATGGTTCTGTCTAGTGTTTATGTGGAGACATTTCCTTTTCCACCATAGCCCTCAAAGCGTTCCAAACATCCACTTACAGCTACTACACAAAGTGTGTTTCAAAAGTGCTCAATCAAAAGAAACGTTCAACTCTGTGAGATGAATCCACACATTACAAAGAAGTTTCTCAGAATGCTTCTGTCTAGTTTTTATGTGGAGATATTCCCTTTCAATCTATAGGCCTCAAAGTGCTTCACATATCCATTTGAGATACTACAAATAGAGTGTTCCCAAACTGCTGAATCAAAAGAAAGGTTCAACCCTGTGAGTTGAGTATGCACATCACAAAGAAGTTTCTGAGAATGCTACTGTCTAGTTTTTACGTGAAGATATTTCCATTTGCACCATAGGCCTAAAAGGGCTCCAAATATCCTCTTGCATATACTACAAAAAGAGTGTTTGCAAACTGCTCAGTCCAAAGAAACGTTCACCTCTGTGAGATGAATGCACACATCACAAAGAAGTATCTGATAATGTTTCTGTCTAGTTTTTATGTGAAGATATTTTCTTTTCCATCATAGGCCTCAAAGCGCTTGAAATATCCACTTGCAGATACTACAAAGAGTGTTTGAAAACTGCACTATCAAAAGAAAGGTTCATATCTGGGAGATTAATGTACACATCACAAGATAGTATCTGAGAATATTTCTGTCTAGTTTTTATGTGAAGATATTTCCTTTTCCACCATTGGCCCCAAAACTCTCAAAATATCCACTTGCAGATTCTACAAAAAGAGTTTTTCAAAACTGTGCAATCAAATGAAAGGTTCAACTCTGGGAGATGAATGCACCCATAACAAAGAAGTATCTGAGAATACTTCTGTCCAGTTTTTATGCGAATATATTTCCTTTTCCACCATAGGCCTCAAAGCACTCCATATATCCACTAGCTGATCCTATAAAAAGAGTGTTTCAAAACTGCTCAGTCCCAACGGAGGTTCAACTCTGAGAGACGAATGCACACATCAAAAAGAAGTTTCTCAGAATGCCTCTGCCTAGTTTTTATGTGAAGATATTTCCTTTTCAGCTGTAGGCCACAAAGCGCTCCAAATATCCATTAGCAGATTCTACAAAAAAAGTGTTTCCAAGCTGCTCAATCAAAAGAAAGGTTCAACTCTGTGTGTTCAATGCACACGGCACAAAGAAGTTTCTGAGAATGATTCTATCTACTTTTTATGTGAAGATATTTCCTTTTCCACCATAGGCCTCAAAACGCTCCAAATATCCACTAGCAGACTCTTCAAAAAGAGTGTTTAAAAACTGCTCAGTCAAATAAAAAGTTCAACTCTGTGAGATGAATGCGCACACGACAAACAAGTTTCTCAGAATGCTTCTGCCTAGTTTTTATGTGAAGATATTTCCTTTTCAGCTATTGGCCTCAAAGCGCTCCAAATACCCATTTGCAGGTAGTACAAAAAGAGTGTTTCCAAACCACTCAATCAAAAGAAAGGTTGAATTCTTTAAGTTGTAAGCACCCATCACAAAGCAGTTTCTGAGAATACATCTGTCAAGTTTTTATGTGAACATATTTCCTTCCCCATCACAGGCTTCAAAGTGCTCCAAATATCCACTACCATATTCTGCAAAAAGAGTGTTTCAAAACTGCTCAATCAAAAGAAAGGTTCAACTCTGTGAAATGAATGTACACATCACAAAGTAGTTTCTCAGAATGCTTCTGCCTAGTTTCTATGTGAAGATATTTCCTTTTAAGCTATATGCCTCAAAGCGATCCAAATATCCACTTGCAGATACTACAAAAAGAATGATTCAAAACTACTCAATCAAAAGAAAGGTACAACTCTGTGAGTTGAATGAACACTTCATGAAGAAGTTTCTTAGAATGCTTCTGTCTAGTTTTTATGTGAAGATATTTCCTTTTCCAGCATACAACTAAAAAAAAATCCACTTGCAAATTCTACAAAAGGAGTTTTTCAAAACTGCTAAATAAAAAGAAAGGTCCAACTCTGTGAGATGAATGCACACATCACAAAGTAGTTTCTCTGAATGCTTCTGTCTAGTTTTTAAGTGAAGATATTTCCTTTTTTGATATAGGCCACTAAGCGCTCCAAATATCCATTTGCGGATTCTACAAAAATAGTGTTTCCAAACTTCTCTAACAAAAGAAAGGTTCAACTCTGTGAGTTGAATGCACACATCACAAGGAAGTTTCTAAGAATGGTTCTGTCTAGTTTTTATGTGAAAATATTTCCTTTTCCACCATTAGCGTCAAAGAGCTCCAAATATCCACTTACAGATTCTACAAAAAGAGTGTTTCAAAACTGCTCAATCAAAAGAAAGGTTCAACTCTGTGAGATGAATGCACACATCACAAAAAAGTTTCTCGGAATGCTTCTGTCTAGTTTATATGTGAAGATATTTCCTTTTCAGCTGTAGGTCGCAAAGTGCTCCAAATATCCATTTGCATATACTGAAAAAAGAGTGTTTCCAAGCTGCTCAATCAAAAGAAAGGTTCAACTCGGTGAGTTGAAGGAACACATCACAGAGAAGTTTTTGAGTATGCTTCTGTCTAGTTTGTATGTGAAGATATTTCCTATTCCACCGTAGGCCACAAAGCTCTCCAAATATCCGCCTGCAGAATCCACAAAAATAGTGTTTCAAAACTGCTCAATCAAAAGAATGTTTCAACTCTATGAAATGAATGTATACATCACAAAGAAGATTCTCAGAATGCTTCTGTGTAATTTTTATGTAAAGATATTGCCTTTTCCAACTAAGACCTCAAAGCGCTCCAAATATCTACTTTCAGATCCTACAAAAAGAGTGTTTCAAAACTGCTCAATCAAAAGAAAGGTTCAACTCTGTGAGTTGAGTACACACATCACAAAGGTGTTTCTGAGAATGCTTCTGTCCAGTTTTCATGTGAAGATATTTCCTTTTCCACCATGGGCCTCAAAGCACTCCAAATATTCACTTGCAGATTCTTCAAAAAGAGTGTTTCAAAACTGCTCAATGAAAAGAAAGGTTCAAATCTGTAAGATGAATGCACACATCATAAAGTAGTTTCTCAGAATGCTTCTGCCTAGTTTTTATGTGAAGATATTTCCTTTACAGCTATAGGCCACAAAGCACTCCAAATATCCATTAGCAGATTCTACAAAAGGAGTTTTTCCAAGCCGCTCAATCAAAAGAAAAGTACAACTCTGTGAGTTAAATGCAAACGTCACAAAGAAGTTTCTCAGAATGCTTCTGCCCACTTTTTATGTGAAGATATTTCCATTTCAGGTATAGGCCTCAAAGCGCTCCAAATATCCATTTGCAGGTACTGCAGAAAGATTGTTTCCAAACTGCTCAATGAAAAGAAAGTTTGAACTCTGTGAATTGTATGCACCTATCACAAAGAACTTTCTGAGAATGTTTCTGTACAGTTTTTACATGAAGATATTTCTTTTTCCATGATAGGCCTCAAAGCACTCCAAATATCCACTAGCAGACTCTACAAAAAGAGTGTTTCAAAACTGCTCAATCAAAAGAATGGTTCAACTCTGTGAGATGAATGCACACGTCACAAAGATGTTTCTCAGAATGCTTCTGTCTAGTTTTTATGTGAAGATATTTCCTTTTCAGCTATAGGCCTCAAAGCGATCCAAATATCCACTTGCAGATACTACAAAAAGAATGATTCAAAACTGCTCAATCAAAAGAAAGGTTCAAATCTGTGAGTTGAATGAACACATCACAAATAAGTTTCTTAGAATGCTTCTTTCCAGTTTATATGTGAAGATATTTCCTTTTCCAACATACGACTAAAAGGGCTTAAAATATCCACTTGCAGATTCTACAAAAGGAGTTTTTCAAAACTGCTCAATCAAAAGAAAGTTTCAACGCTGTGAGATGAATGTACACATCACAAAGTAGTTTCTCTGAATGCTTCTGTCTAGTTTTTATGTGAAGATATTTCCTTTTCCACCTTAGGCCTCCTTGTACTCCAAATATACAACTGCAGATTCTAAAAAAAGAGAGTTTCAAAACTGCTCTATCAAAAGAAAGACTCAGCCCCATGAGTTGAATGCACACATTACAAAACAATTTTCTGAGAATGCATCTGTCTAGTTTTCATGTGAAGATATTTCCTTTTCCACCATAGGCCTCAAATGTCTCCAAATATCCACCTGCAGACTCTATAAAAAGAGTGTTTTAAAACTGCTCTATCAAAAGAATGGTTCAACTCTGTGAGCTGAATGCATATATCTCAAAGAAGTTTCTGAGAATGCTTCTGTCTAGTTTTCAAGTGAAGATATTTCCTTTCCGAACATAGGTCTCAAAGGGCTCCAAATATCCACCTGCGGACTCTACAAAAACAGTGTTTCAAAACTGCTCTATCAAAAGAATGGTTCAACTCTGTGAGTTGAATGCACACATCACAAAGAAGTTTCTGAGAATGCTTCTGTCTAGTTTTTATGTGAAGATATTACCCTTTCCACCGTAGACCTCAAATAGCTCAAATGTCCACTTGCAGATTCTACAAGAAGAGTGTTTCAAAACTGCTCTATCAAAAGAAAGGTTCAACTCTGTGAGTTGAATGCATACATAACAAGGAAGTTTCTGAGAATGTTTCTGTCTAGTTTTCATGTGAAGATATTTCCCTTTTCACCACAGGCCTCAAAGGGCTCCAAATATCCACTTGCAGATTCTACAAAAAGAGTGGTTCAAAACTGCTATACCATAAGAAATGTTCAACTGTGTGAGTTGAATGCACACATCACAGAGAAGATTCTGAAAATGCTTCTGTCTAGCATTAATGTTAAGATATTTCCTTTTCCATCATAGGCCTCAAAGCCCTCCAAATAGCCAATTGCAGATTGTAAAAAAAGAGTGTTTCAAAACTGCTCTATAAAAAGAGAGGTTCAACCCTGTGAGTTGAATGCACATATCACAAAGAAGTTTCTGAGAATGCTTCTGTCTAGTTTTTATGTGAAGATATTTCCTTTTCAACCACAGGCCTCAAAAGCTCCAAATATCCACCTACAGATTCTACAAAGAGAGTGTTTCAAAACTGCTCTATCAAAAGAATGGTTCCACTCTGTGAGTTGAATGCACATATCACAATGAAGTTTCTGAGAATGCTTCTGTCTTGTGTTCATGTGAAGATATTTCCTTTTCCACCATAGGCCTCAAAACGCTCCATGTATCCATCTGCAGATTCTACAAAAAGAGTGTTTCAAAAGTACTCTATCAAAAGAAAGGTTCAACTCTTTGAGTTGAATGCACACATCACAAAGATGTTCCTGAAAATGCTTCTGTCTAGTTTTTATGTGAAGTTATTTCCTTTTCCACCATAAGCCTCAAAGGGCTCTACATATCCACCTTCAGATTCTTCAAAAAGAGTGTTTCAAAACTTGTATCAAAAGAAATTTTCAACTCCGTGAGATGAATGCACACATCAAAAAGAAGTTTCTGAGAATGCTTTTGTATAGTTTTCATGTGAAGATATTGCCTTCTCTACCATAGGCCTCAACGGGCTCCAAATATCTACTTGCAGATTCTACAAAAAGAGAGTTTCAAAACTGTTCTATCAAAAGAAAGTTTCAACTGTGTCAGTTGAATGCACACATCACAAAGAAGTTTCCGAGAATGCTTCTGTCAAGTTTTTATGTGAAGATATTTCCTTTTCCACCATAGGCCTCAAAGCGCTACAAGTATCCACTTGCTGGATCTCCTAAGAGAGAGTTTCAAAACTGCTCTGTAAAAAGAAAGGTTCAACTCTGTCGGTTGAATGCACACATCACAAAGAAGTATCTGAGAATGCTTCTGTCTAGTTTTTATGTGGAGATATTTCCTTTTCCATCATGGACCTCAAAGCACTCCAAATATCCACTTGCAGATTCTACAAAAAGAGTGTTTCTGCACGGCACAGTCAAAAGAAATATTCACCTCTGGGAGATGAATGCACATATCACAAATTGGTATCTGAGAATACTTCTGTCTAGTTTTTAGGTGAAGTTATTTCCTTTTCCACCATAGGCCTCAAAGTGCTCGAAATATCCACCTGCAGATTCTACAAAAAGAGTGTTTCAAAACTGCACAATCAAATGAAAGGTTCAACTCTGGGCGATGAATGCACACATCACAAAGAAGTATCTGAGAATACTTCTGTCCAGTTTCTAATTGAAGATATTTACTTTTCCACCATAGGTCTCAAAGTGTTCCATATATCCACTTGCAGATCCTACAAAAAGAGTGTTTCAAAACTGCTCAATCAAAATGGAGGTTCAACTCTGTGAGACGAATGCACACATCACAAAGCAGTTTCTCAGAATCCTTTTGCCTAGTTTTTATGTGAAGATATTTCCTTTTCAGCTATAGGCCACAAAGCGCTCCAAATATCCATTAGCAGATGATACAAAAGGAGAGATTCCAAGGTACTCAATCAAAAGAAAGGTTCAACTCTGTGAGTTGAGTGCACACATCATGAACAAATTTCTGTGAATGCTTCTGTCTAGTTCTTATGTGAAGATATTTTCTTCTCCACCTTAGGCCACAAGGGGCTCCAAATATCCACCTGCAGATTCTACAAAAAAAGTGTTTCAAAACTGCTCTATTAAAAGAAATGTTCAACTCTGTGTGTTGAATGCACACATCACAAAGAAGTTTTAGAGAATGCTTTTGTCTAGTTTTTATGTAAAGATAATTCCATTTCCAATATATGCCTCAATGTGCACCAAATATCCACTTGCAGATTCCACAAAAAGAGTGTTTCAAAATTGCTTTATCAAAAGAAAGGTTCAACTCTGTGAGTTGAATGCACACATCACAAAAAGTTTCTGGGAATGTTTCTGTCTAGTTTTTATCTGATGATATTTCATTTTCCACCACAGGCCTCAAAGAACTCCAAGTATCCCCTTGAAGATTCTACAAAAAGAGTGTTTCAAATCTGCTCAATCAAAAGAAAGTTTCAATTCTGTGAGTTGAATGCACACATTACAAAGAAACTTCGGAGAATGCTTCTGTCTAGTTTTTATGTGATGATATTACCTTTTCCACCATAGGCTTCAAAGGGCTCCAAATATCCACCTACAGAATATACAACAAGAGTGTTTCTAAACTGCTACATCAAAAGAAAAATTTAACTCTGTTAGTTGAATGCACACATCACAGAGAAGTTTCTGATAATTCTTCTGTCTAGTTTTTATGTGAAAATATTTCCTTTTCCAACTTAGGCCTCCTTGCGCTCCAAATATCCAATTGCAGATTCTAAAAAAGAGAGTTTCAAAACTGTTCTATCAAAAGAAAGGTTCAGCCCCGTGAGTTGAATGCACACATTAAAAAACAAGTTTCTGAGAATGCTTCTGTCTAGTTTTCATGTGAAGATATTTCCTTTTCCACCATAGGCCTCGAAGGGCTCCAAATATCCACCTACAGACTCTACAAAAAGAGTGTTTCAAAATTGCCCTATCAAAAGAATGGTTCAACTCTGTGAATTGAATGCACATATCACAAAGTAGCTTCTGAGAATGCTTCTTGCAATTTTTCATGTGAAAATATTCCCTTTCCCACCATAGGCCTCAAAGGGCTCCAAATATCCACTTGCAGATTCTACAAAATAGTGTTTCAAATCTGTTCTATCAAAAGTAACGTTCAACTCTGTGAGTTGAATGCACACATCACAAAGAAGTTTCTGTGAATGCTTCTGTCTAGTTTTTATGTGAAGATATTTCCCTTTCCACCATAGGCCTCAAAGCGCTCCAAATGAACACTTGCAGATTCTAAAAAAAAGAGTATTTCTAAACTGCTCCATCAAAATAAACGTTCAACCTGTGAGTTGAATGCACACATCACAAAGAAGCTTCTGAGAATGCTTCTGTCTAGTTTTTATGTGAAGTCATTTCCTTTTCCACCACAGGCCTCTAAGCACTACAAATATCCACTTCCACATTCTACAAAAATAGTTTTTCAAAACTGCTCTATCAATAGATATGTTCAACACTGTGAGTTGAATGCACACATCACAAAGAAGCTTCTGAGAATGCTTCTGTCTAGTTTTATGAGAAGTTATTCCTTTTTCCACCATAGGCCTCTAAGGGCTCCAAATATCCTCTTGCAGATTCTACAAAAAGTGTGTTTCCAAAATGCTCTCTAAAAGGAGAGGTTCAACTCTATGAGTTGAATGCACACATCACAAAGAAGTTTCTGAATGTATTTCTGTCCAGTTTTTATGTGAAGATATTTCCATTTATAATACAGGCCTCGATGTGCTCCAAATATCAACAGATTCTACAAAAAGAGTGTTTCAAAGCTGCTCTATCAAAAGAAAGGTTCAAATCTGTGAATTTAATGCACACATGACAAAGTAGTTTCTGAGAATGATTCTGTCTAGTTTTTATGTGAAGATATTTCTTTTTCCACCACAGGACTCAAAGCACCCCATATATCCACTTGCAGATTCTAGAAAAAGAGTGTTTCCAAACTGCTCTATCAAAAGAAAGGTTCAACTCTGAGAGATGAATGTACATCTTACAAAGAAGTTTCTGAAAATGCTTCTGTCTAGTTTTTATGTGACGTTATTTCTTTTTCCACCGTAGGCCTCAAAAGGCTCCAAATATCCACCTGCAGATTCTTCTAAAAGAGTGTTTCAAAACTGCTCTACAAAAGAAATTTTCAACTCTCTGAGATGAATGCACACATCACAAATAAGTTCCTGAGAATGCTTCTGTCAAGTTTTTATGTGAAGATATTTCCTTTTCCACCATAGGCCTCAAAGCGCTACAAGTATCCACATGCTTGTTCTACTAAGAGAGTGTTTCAAAACTGCTGTGTAAAAAGAAAGGTTCAACCCTGTGAGTTGAATGCACACATCACAAAGAAGTTTCTGAGAATGCTTCTGTTTAGTTTTCATGTGAAGATATATCCTTTTCGATCATAGGCCTCAAAGGGTTCCAAATATCCACTTCCATATACTACAAAAAGACTGTTTCAAAACTGCTCTATCAAAAGAAAGGTTAAACTCTGTGAGTTGAAAGCACTCATCACAAAGAAGTTTCTGAGAATGTTTCTGTCCAGCTTTTATGTGAAGATATTTTCTTTTCCACCATAAGCCTCAAGGTGCTCCACATATGCACTTGCAGATTCTACAAAATGAATGTTTCAAAACTGCTCTATCAAAGGAAAGGTTCAACTCTGTGAGTTGAATGCACACATCACAAGGACGTTTCTGAGAATTCATCTGTCTAGTTTTTATGTGAAGATATTTCCTTTTCCACCATAGGCCTCAAAGGGCTCCAAATGTCCACTTGAAGATTCTTTAAAAAGAGTTTTTCAAAACTACTCTATCTAAAGAAAGTTCAACTCTGTTAGTTTAATTCACACATCACAGAAAACTTTCTGAGAATTCTTCTGTCTAGTTTTTACATTAAGATATTTCCTTTTCCACCATAGGCCTCAATGTGCTCCAGAAATCCACCAGCAGATTCCAGAAAAAGAGTGTTTTAGAACTGCTCTGTCAAAAGAAAGTTTCAACTCTATGAGTTGAATGCACACTTCACAAAGAAGTTTCTCAGAAAGCTTCTATCTAGTTTTTATGTGAAGATATTTCCTTTTCCACCGTAGACATCAAAGGGCTCCAAATATCCATTGGTGGATTCTACAAAAAGAGTGTTTCAAAACTGTTCTGTCAAAAGAAAGTTTCAACTCTGTGAATTGAATGCACACATCACAAAGAAGTTTCTGGGAATGCCTGTTTAGTTTTATGTGAAGATATTTCCTTTTCCACCATAGACCTCAAAGCACTCCAAATATCGACTTGCAAATTCTACAAAAAGAGTCTTTCAAAGCTGCTATTTCAAAATGTTTCAACTCTGTGAGTTGAATGCACGCATCACAAAGAAGTTTGTGAGAATACTTCTGTCTAGTTTTAAGTGAAGTTATTTCTTTTTCCACCATAGACTTCAAAGGGCTCCAAATATCCACCTTCAGATTCCACAAAAAGTGTGTTTCAAAACTGCTCTATCAAAAGAAAGGTTGAACTCTATGTGTTGAATGCACACATCACAAAGAAGTTTCTGAGAATGCTTCTGTCTAGCTTGTATGGGAAAACATTTCCTTTTCCACCTTAGGCCTCAAAGCGCTTGAAATATCCACCTGCATATTCTACAAAAAGAGTGTTTCCAAACTGCTCAGTCAAAAGAAATGTTCAACTCTGTGAGGTGAATGCACATATCAGAAAGAAGTTTCTGAGAATGATTCTGTCTAGTTTTGTTTGAAGATATTTCCTTTCTCACCATAGGCCTGAAAGAGCTTAAATGTCCACTTGCAGATTCTACCAAAAGAGTGTTTCAAAACTCCTCTATCAAAAGAAAGGTTCAACTCTGTAAGTTGAATGCACACATTATGAAGAAATTTTGAGAATTCTTCTGGCAAGTTTTTATAGGAAGATATTTCCTTTTCCACCAAAGGCTTCAATGTGCTCCAAACATCCACTTGCAAATTCTACAAAAAGAGTTTTTCAAAACTGTTCTTTCAAAAAAAGGTTCACCTCTGTGAGTTGAAAGCACACATCTCAAAGAAGTTTCTGAGAATGCTTCTTTATAGTTTTTATGTGAAGATATTTCCACTTCCAATATAATCCTCAATACACACCACATATCAACTTGCAGATTCTACAAAAAGAGTGTTTCAAAACTGATCAATCAAAAGATTCAACTCTATGAGTGGAATGTACACATCACAAAGTAGTTTCTGATAATGATTCTATCTAATTTTTATGTGAAGATATTTCCTTTTCCACCATAGGCCTCAAAGAGCTCCAAATGTTCAATTGCAGGTTCTACAAAAACAGTGTTTCAAAACTCCTCTAAATAAAGAATGGTTCAACTCGGTTAGTTGAATTCACCCATCACAAAGAAGTTTCTGAGAATTCTTCTGACTAGTTTTTATGTGAAGATATTTTCCTTTCCACCATAGGCTTCAAATTGCTAGAAATATCCACTTTCAGATTCCATAAAAAGAGTGTTTCCAAAGTGCTTTGTCAAAAGAAAGGTTCAAATCTGTGAGTTCAATGCATACATCACAAAGAAGTTTCTGAGAATGCTTCTGTCTAGTTATTATGTGAAGTTATATGTTTTTCACCGTAGGCCTCAAGGGGCTCCAAATATCCACCTGCAGATCCTACAAAAAGAGTGTTTCAATACTGATCTATCAAAAGAAAGTTTCAAATTAGTGAGATGAATGCACACATCACAAAGAAGTTTCTGAGAATGTTTCTGTCTAGTTTTCATGTGAAGATATTTCCTTTTCCAATATAGGCCTCAAATGGCTCCAAATAGTCACTTGCAGATTCTACAAAAACAGTGTTTCAAAACTGCTCTATCAAAAGAAAGTTTCAACTCTGTGAGTGGAATGCACACATCACAAGGTAGTTTCTGAGAATGCTTCTTTGCAGTTTTTATGTGAAGATATTTACTTTTTCAAAATAGGCCTCAAAGGGCTCCAAATATCCACTTGCAAATTCTACAAAAAGAGTGTTTCAATACTGCTGTATCAAAAGAAAGGTTCAACTCTGTGAGTTGAGTGCAAACATCAAAAACTAGTTTCTGAGAATGCTTCTGTCTAGTTTTTATGTGAAGATATTTCCTTTTCCAACATAGGCCTCAAATGGCTCCAAGTAGCCACTTGCAGATTCTACAAAAACAGTGTTTCAAAACTGCTCTATCAAAAGAAATTTTCAACTCTGTGAGTTGAATGCAAACATCACAAAGATGTTTCTGAGAATGCTTCAGTCTGGTTTTTATGTGAATATATTTCCTTTTCCACCATAGACCTCAAAGCGCCCCAAATATCCACTTGCAGATTCTACAAAAAGAGCGTTTCAAAACTGCTCTATCAAAAGAAAGGTTCAACTCTGTGAGTTGAATGCACACATCACAAAGAAGTTTCTGAGAATGCTTCTGTCTGGTTGTTGTGGGGAGTTATTTCTTTTTCCACCATAGGTCCCAAAGGGATCCTAATATCCATCTTCAGATTCTACAAAAAGTGTGTTTCATAACTGCTCTATCAAAAGAAAGTTAAACTCTGTGAGTTGAATACACACATCAAAAAGAAGTTTCTGAGAATGCTTCTGTCTAGTTTTTATGTGAAGATATTTCCTTTTCCACCATAGGCCTCAAAGCGCTCGAAATATCCACTTGCAGATTCCACGAAAAAAGTGTTTCCAAACTGCTCGATCAAAAAAAAGTTTCAATTCTGTGAGTTGAATGTACACATCACAAAGAAATTTCTGAGAATTATTTTGTCTAGTTTTTATGTGAAGATATTTCCTTTTCCAACTTAGGCCTCCTTGTGCTCCAAATATACAACTAGAGATTCTTAAAAAAGGGAGTTTCAAAACTGCTCTATCAAAAGAAAGGTTCAGCCCCATGAGTTGAATGCACACATTACAAAACAAGTTTCTGAGAATGCTTCTGTCTAGTTTTCATGTGAAGATATTTCATTTTCCACCATAGGCCTGAAATGGCTCCAAATAGCTACTTGCAGATTCTACAAAAACAGTGTTGCAAAACTGCTGTATAAAAAGAAAGATTCAACTCTGTGAGTTGCAGACATCACAAAGAAGTTTCTGAGAATACTTCTGTCTGGCTTTCAAGTGAAGGTATTTCCGTTTCCACCATAGGCCTCAAAACACTACAAATAACCATTTGCAGATACTACAAAAAAAGTGTTTCAAAACTGGTCTGTCAAAGGAAATGTTCAACTTTGTGAGTTGAGTGCACACATCACAAAGAAGTTTCTGAGAATGCTTCTGTGTAGTTTTCATGTGAAGATATTTCCTTTTCCACCATCGGCCTCAAAGGGCTCAAAATATCCACTTGCAGATTCTACAAAAAGAGTGTCTCAAAACTGCTCTATCAAGAGAAAGGTTCAACACTCTGGGTTGAATGCACACATCACAAAGAAGTTTCTGAGAATGCTTCTGTCTAGTTCTTATGTGAAGATATTTCCTTTTCCACCATAGGCCTCAAAGCGCTCCACATATCCACTTGCAGATTATACAAAAAGAGTGTTTCAAAACTGTTCTATCAAAAGAAAGGTTCACCTCTATGAGTAGAATGCACACATCACAAAGAAGTTTCTGAGAATTCTTCTGTCTTGTTTTTATGTGGAAATATTTCCATTTCCAATACAGGCCTCAATGTGCTCCAAATTTCAACTTGGAAATTCTACAAAGAGAGCATTTCAAAACTGCTCTATCAAAAGAAAGATTCAACTCTGTGAGTTGAATGTACATATCACAAAGAAGTTTCTGAGAATGATTCTATCTAATTTTCATGTGAAGACATTTCCTTTTACACCTAGGCATCAATGGGCTCAAAATATCCACTTGCAGATTCTACAAAAAGAGTTTTTCAAAACTGCTCTTTCAAAAAAAGGTCCAAATCTGTGAGTTGAATGCACACATCACAAGGAAGTTTCTGAGAATGCTTCCGTCAAGTTTTTATGTGGAGTTTTTTCTTTTTCCACCATAGGCCTCAAAGGGCTCCAAATATCCACCTTCAGATTCTACAAAAAGTGTGTTTCAAAACTGTTCTATCAACAGAAACTTTCAACTCTGTGAGTAGAATGCACACATCACAAAGAAGTTTCTGAGAATTCTTCTGTCTAGTTTTTATGTGGAGATATTTCCATTTCAAATACGGGCCTCAATGCCCTCCAAATTTCAACTTGCAGATTCTACAAAAAGATCGTTTCAAAACTGCTCTATCAAAAGAAAGTTTCAAATCTATGAGTTAAATGTACATATCACAAAGAAGTTTCTGAAAGTGCTTCTGCCTAATTTTCATGTGAAGACATTTCCTTTTCCTCTATAGTCCTCAATGCGCTCCAAATATCCACTTGCAGATTCTACAAGAAGAGAGTTTCAAAACTGCTCTATCAAAGCAAAGGTTCAACCCTGTGAGTTGAATGCACACATCACAAAGAAGTTTCTGAGAATGCTTCTGTCTAGTTCTTATGTGAACATATTTCCTTTTCTACCATAGGCCTTGAAGTACTCCAAATATCCACCTGCAGATCCTTCAAAAATAGTTTTTCAAAACTCCTCATCAAAAGAAAGCTTCAACTCAGTGAGTTGAATGCACACATCACAAAGAAGTTTCTGAGGATTCTTCTTTGCAGTTTTACTGTGAAGATATTTCCTTTTTCAAAGTAGGCCTCAAAGGGCTCCAAATATCCACTTGCAAATTCTTCAAAAAGAGTGTTTCAATACTGCTCTATCAAAAGAAAGTTTCAAATCTGTGAGTTGAGTGCACACATCAAAAACTAGTTTCTGAGAATGCTTCTGTCCAGTTTGTATTTGAAGATATTTCCTTTTCCACCATTGGCCTCAATGCGCTGAAAATATTTGCTTGTGTATTCTACAAAAAGAGTGTTTCAAAACTGCTCTATGAAAAGAAAGGTTCAACTCTGAGTTGAATGCACACATCACAAAAAGTTTCTGAGAATGCTTCTGTCTAGTTTTTCTGTGAAGATATTTCCTTTTCTACCATAGATCTCAAAGCACTCCAGATATCTACTTGCAGATTCTACAAAAAGAGTGTTACAAAACTGCTCTTTCAAAAGAAAGATATAACTCTGTGAGTTGAATGCACACATCAAAAAGAAGTTTCTGAGAATACTTCTGTCTTGTTTTTATGTGAAGATATTTCCATTTCCGTATATACCTCAATTTGCACCAAATGTCAACTTGTAGATTCTACCAAAAGAGTGTTTCAAAACTGCACTATTAAAAGAAAGGTTCAACTCTGTGAGTTGAATGCACACATCAAAAAGAAGTTTCTTAGAATGCTTCTGTCTAATTTTTATGTTATGGTATTTCGTTTTCCACCATAGGCATCAATGCGCTCCAAATATCCACTTGCAGATTCTACAAAAAAGTGTTTCGAAACCGCTCTATCAAAAGAAATGTTCAACTCTGTGAGTTGAATGCACACATCACAAAGAAGTTTCTGAGAATGCTTCTGTCTTGTTTTTTTGTGAAGATATTTCCTTTTCTACCATAGGCCTCAAAGGGCTCCAAATATCCAAATGCAGAATCTACAACAAGAGTGTTTCAAAACTGCTCTATCAAAAGAAAGGTTCACCTCTGGGAGTTGAATGCACACATCACAGATAAGTTTCTGAGAATGCTTCTGTCTATTTCTTATGTGAAGATATTTCCTTTTCCAACTTTAGCCTCAAAGCGCTCCAAATATCCACTTGCAGATTCTACAAAAAGAGTGTTTCAAAACTGCTCTATCAATAGAAATGTTTAACTCTGGGGGTTGAATGCACACACCACAAAGAAGTTTCTAAGAATTCTTCTGTCTAGTTTTTATGTGAAGATATTTCCATCCTTATATGCCTCAATTTGCACCAAATGTCAACTTGCAGATTCTACAAAAAGAGTGTTTGAAAACTGCACTATCAAAGGAAAGGTTGAACTCTGTGCAATGAATGCACACATCACAAAGAAGTTTCTGAGAATGCTTCTGTCTAGTTTTTATTTTATGATATTTCCTTTTCCACGATAGGCATCAATGTGCTCCAAATATTGCACAGATGAGTAAATTGAAACTCTAAGAGAATATGCAATCTACCCAGAGTCATGCAGCTTGTGTATGTAAGGATTGGAATGAAAATCCAATCTGTTGAGTCCCAAGTCCCCTTCCACCATATGGTTTCCATTTCATTTTGCAATCAGCATGGCTGGGATATGTTTGCCCTAAAAGATAGTAAGTGGGAATATTTGTCTCTATACCTTAACCTGACATCCATGGGCTTGCTTTTTGTATTTGAAGGTGTCATAACATTATAATAATAATTTGATTTTATTTGAACAGTGAATATTATACTACTCAGTCTAGAGATATATGACATCGCTATCTAAACTGTATGGTAGCAATAAAGCTTCTTCAAGGAGACAAGTATGAGTAATAAGGTAGTAATAAGTTTAATTTTTATGAAGTTTCTACTTCTGAATTAAAACTAGTTGAGGTTAAGTAGTCAAAAATATTGCTATAATCTTCACTTGAATAATACAAACATTTATTATTTTTTACACATTATTTATGGAACATAGATGCAATTTTAAAACTTTTTTGCAAATTGTGTTAAAATATACTAAAAACTTAATACATTATGACCCAATAGAGTTTTTCAAAGTAATTCAGTGTTAGTTTAAAATGTCAAATTCAATCAGTATAATTCACCAAAGAATACAGTGTGTACATCAGTGTAATATGTATATCAAAATTGGAAAGAAGTAAATTTATCTTTGTTTTGTAATAAGATGAAATTAAAATTTTAATGAATTTCAACTTTCATTTTATATTCCGGAGGGTACCTGTGCAGGTTTATTACATGGGTGTATTGTGTGATGCTGAGATTTGGGGTACGAATGAAGGTGTGAGTGCCTGTCTTGAACTTGCACCGAGAGCAATCTCCCCTGATCAGCAGAGGGTAAACTAACTTGAATTACACTTGAATTTCTTAGTAGAGCAGGTCACAAAGGGCAAATTGTGGTCCAGAGACAAAAGTGTTCGATGGTCTAAAATGAGCCTGACATATCACTGAGGGTACAGGTCTTCACAGAAATATATTTCAGAAAGGGGTCAAACCCTTGTTTAAAGATAAATGTAAGCTGGGTGTGGAGGCACACGTCTATAATTCCAGCTACTCAGGAGGCTGAGGCAGGAGGATCCCTTGAGTTCAGGAGTTTAAGACCAGCCTGGACAACATAGGAAGATCCCATCTCAATTTTTAAAAATGAGGAAAAAAATAGATAAACTTAAGCATATTAAAATTTTAAAGAGTTTATTTAAGCAAACAGAGATTCATGGATTAGGCAGCTCCAAACTGAAAGTGGTTGGAGGATCTGCTGGAGGTGTTTGTAAGGAAAGCTTTTATAGGGTGAATATAGAAGTAGATTAGAGAAATTATTTGATTGGCAAAAAGGTAGGCAGTTGCATTATTTGAACTATCCTGGTGGTAGGTCTCTCATTACACAGCTAATACTCAGCGGGCCACTTGTTGGTGGGCTAAGCTTGTTTCATTTTGTCTATGTAGGAACCCAGGCCATGGGAGCTATCTCAGCCTAATGCTCTCCCATTACGATATTTTACACCTTCTTTCTGTATCAGGGTAAGTGGGGGTCTTCCCCAGGAGGGTTCTTACCACCCTGTTTCCCTCAGCAAAATGAAACTGTCCCTTTTGCCTCTGTAGGCAATCTTCTGAACAAGGAATTCCTAATATTCTTACGTCATCTTATTTTACCTTATCCTCTTCTCTGTACCTTGTTTACATGCTTCTGGAAGACTTTTGTGTCTTCCACCCATCTCCTGCATTATTTAGGCAATCCTAAAAGAAGACTGCTAGGATAGATTGGTAGAGAACTGCTGGCATATTGAGCCCTCTCTCTTTGTATCTGGAACTTTCATAATTACCTTAGTTCTCCATGCCAATTTTGCACTTATCTTTGTTCTCCACTTCAAAATACATTTACCTCTGACAGAAGCTGATTTCATAAAAGGGACCTTGTCCAGTGGTACTTATGAGGCAGGAGACATGACATAGTTAAAATTATAAACTATAATCACTATATAGTTATATACTATATATAATCACTATATCACTCCCGGGTTCAAGTGATACTCCTGCCTCAACCTCCTGAGTAGCTGGGATTACAGGCATGTACCACCACACTCGAATCATCGTATATGTTTTAAAATATGAATAGATATTCTAAGCTAAACTGAAGGGAAATGCTAAGGAAAGAGTGAGATTTGACATGATAATTATGTGTCTGAATGAATCAGCCAATTAATAAAATGAAAACAGGCTGGGGACAGTGGTGCATGCCAGTCATCACAGCAATTTGGGAGGCCAAGCTGGGCAGATCACTTGAGTCCAAGAGTTTGAGACCAGCCTGAACAACATATCAAAACCCCATCTCTACAAAGAATACAAAAATTAGCCAGGTGTGGTGGCTCATGCTTGTAGTCCCTGCTACTTGGGAGGCTGAGGTAGGAGGATCACCTGAGCCTGGAGATGTAGAGGCTGCAGTGAGCTCTGATCATGCCACTGCACTTCCAGCCTGGGTGACAGAGTGAGACCCTGTCCCAAAGAAACTAAACAAAAATGAAATGAAAACAAACACAAGACAGAAATTGATGGACTTATTTTAACGCATAGCATGATGAACACACATAGATAACAATATTAACCCAATGGGTCTTTGTCAAACTGATGGTCACTAGTCCAAAGGAAATAGGAATAATGACTGTGAATTAACAACCATTTACAACATTAGAAATACAAAATACAAATTATCATCAGATATCTCAGACTCACAATTATTTGACCTTTTAAGAATTCATCCTGCTCTCCATAGTGAATAAGAAAATATTGATAACTCTTTTTTCCCTTAACTTAACCCTTCATGCTCCTGAATCTCTGAATTTGTGTTTACATGTTAACACACTTTTTTGTAATTATTTTCTGCAGCTTTTTTCTCTTCACTTGAGGCATCTGCTATAGTCTCTTTACACTTTTCCACAAATGGCTCAATTTTTTTCATAAGCTTCATTGATGAGTTCCATGTATGTGATGACAGTGTAATGATAAATTATCCATGTGGTTTCCCTCCAGTCTTTTTCATTATTCAAGTGACTCTCCTTGGTTTAGCAACAAGCTAAGAGGTATCTATGACATTTTGTTCAGGTTAAGCAGAAAGAAGAAAACAAAATCTACATTCTCTTTTTTATATTTTAAACACAAGCCAACAAACAATTTGGAAGGACCTATGATTAGACAGGGAGGATTTTATGCTCCTTCAGGAGTAATTGAGATTGTTTAATTGTATGGGGGAATGAGCATATCTCAAGGGGAATCGAGAAGATATAATATTTGGATGACAGAATCATTAAGAACTGGCTTTGCACCCTGGCTACACCATTGCACACAGGAAATATTAGGGTGCAGTGGTGGATGCCTGTAATCCCAGCACTTTAGGAGACTGAGGCAGATGGATCACCTGAGGTCAGGAGTTCAAGACCAGCCTGACAAACATGGTGAAACTCCATCTCTACTAAATTCAAAATATTAGCTGGGTGTGGTGGCACATGCTTCTAACCCGAGCTACTTGGGAGGCTGAGGCAGGAGAATCACTTGAACTTGGGAGGCAGAGGTTGCAGTGAGCTGAGATAGTGCCATTGCACTCCAGCCTGGGCAACAAGAGTGAAACTCTGTCTCAAAAAAAAAAAAAAAAAAGAGTTCACTGCCCCACCAACTTTTTCACATAGGATGATTAAGGATTCCAGAGCCAGTGCTACCTCTAGGGGCTCCTACCCCTGCCACATCACACATATCTTGACAGGGCCTGTTATAGAGAAGAAAAGGCCCAGTAAATTAATATCACAATCATTGCCACATACCCACCAAAAGACTCAAATTAAAATTTTGACAAAATTAAATGTCAAGAAGAATGCGAAAATTCGGAAATTATCAGACATTGTAAGATCGTTAGTTGGTGTGTTAACATTGGGATGAAACCAATAATACCTGGTAAAAGTGAAGATACGTTTACCCTGTAACCTATGGTTTCACCTCTTGGTTTATACTTTACATAAATACACACTAATGGTAACCAAATACAAATACATACATGTTCACAATAACATCATTTGTAACTGACAAAAATGAACACAACCCACATGTCCACCAACAATGAAGGGATACACACTGGTGTACTGTATTTTTATTTATTTATTTTTTTATATTTATTTTATGTATATAAATATAAATTTATATGTATTTTTTGAGACAGAGTCTTCCTTAGTCGCCCAGGTTGGAGTGCAGTGGTGCGATCTCGGCTCACTGCAACCTCCGCCTCCCATGTTCAAGCAATTCTCCTGTCTCAGCCTCCCCAGTAGCTGGGATTACAGGCACATGCCGCCACTCCCGGTAAATTTTTGTATTTCTAGTAGAGATGGGGTTTCACCTTGTTGGTAAGGCCGGTCTCAAACTCCTGTCCTGAGGTGATCCACCTATCTCAGACTCCCAAAGTGTTGGGATTACAGGTGGCAGGCACTGCGCCTGGGCTTTTTTTTTTTTTTTTTTGACTGTCACTGTAATGCCCAGGTTGGAGAACAGGGCGCGATCTTGTCTCACTGCAACCTCCACCACCTCCCAGGTTCAACTGATTCTCCTGCCTTAACCTTTCAAATAATTGGGATTACAGGCACATGGCACCACACCTGGCTAATTTTTCTTTTCTTTTTTAACAGAGTCTAGTTCTGTCACCCAGGCTGGAGTGCAGTGGTGCAAACTCGGCTCACTGCAACCTCTGCCTCCCAGATTCAAGTGATCTCCAGCCTCAGCCTCCTGAGTAGCTGAGACTACAGGCATGTGCCACCACACCTGGCTAATTTTTTGTATCTTTAGTAGAGATGTGGTTTCACCGTGTTCGCTAGGATTGTCTCCATCTCCTGACCTCGTGATCCACCTGCCTTGGCCTCCCAAAGTGCTAGATTACAGTCATTAGCCACCACGTGGCCTTATTTTTGTGGTTTTAATAGAGATGGAGTTTCACCCTGTTGGCTAGGGTGGTCTGGAACTTCTGACCGCAAGTGAGCTGTCTGCCTCGGCCTCCCAAAGTGCTGGGATTATAGGCATGAGCCATCATGCCTGGCTGGTGTACTGTTTTAACAGAAAGCAGAAACAATGCTAAGTGTGAATCTTAAATACTTAATATTGAGTAAAAGGGGCCAGATGCACCAGGATACAGACTTTTACTCCAGTTACATAAGAGAAAAACCAGGCAAAATCAGACTTTACTTTAGGCATATAAAAAATGCATAATAAGGCCAAGCACTGAGGACAGGAGTTCTAAACCAGCCTGACCAACATGCAAAACCCTATCTCTACTACAAATACAAAAATTATTCAGGCATGGTGGCACATGGCCCATGCCTGTAATCCCAGCTACTTGGGAGGTTGAGGCATGAGAATCGCTTGAATCTGGGAGGCGGAGGTTGCAGTGAGTCAAGATCATGCCACTACACTCCATCCTGGGTGACAGAGTGAGATTCCGTCTCCAAAACAAACAAACAAACAAAAAAAGATATAAAATACATAATAAAATTATAAAGAGAACCAAGGAGAGGATGGCAGATATCCACAGGTAATGTGGATATCATATCTGTTACTAATAAGGGGAAGGAAGACTTTAGGATCAGTTAGAGGCATACAGAGGACTTCTTGGTGGTGACAGTGCTCTATTTCTTCACCTGGATGGGTATCACATAGATGTTTATTTAATAACGGATGTATCCATATCTTTGTTTGTATATTTTAAAATAAGAATGAAATAGAGGAAAGGAAGGTGAATGGAAAGAGATTTCTCCATTCATCAAAATTTTAAAGTCATGTTTTTCCTCAGGTTCTTCTCCAGCTCAGTCTGAAATGGTGAAAGCAGCCAAGCATGGTGGCTCATGCCTGTAATCTCAGCATTTTGGGAGGCTGAGGTGGACGGATCACCTGAGGTCAGGAGCTAAGACCAGCCTGGCCAACATGGTAAACCCCCGTCCCTACTAAAAATACAAAAATTAGCTGGGTGTGGTGGCAGGCACCTATAATTCCAGCTACTCGGGAGGCTACAGTGAGCTGAGATCACACCACTTGACTCAAATGAGTGAAACTCTGTCTCAAAACAAAACAACAACAATGACAAAGGAAACAGGAAAACGTCCTCAATAATGAGGACTTATTAAACTAGGCTGCAGCCACTCATATTGCGTCTTGATTTGTAGATTAAGAAAACAATGACCCTCCCTAGGTACTGATTTAGATTGACATTTCTGTGAAAATAGAGAAATATATATCCATAGAACACATATGTGTATTTAAAATTGTATATGAGTATGACATATACATACATATTTGTGTGTATGGCATCTGCATCCTTGTATGTTAAAATACATCTGGCAATTGGAATCTTTGGTACATACCCAAATATTTGAAAACTCACATCCACTCAAATCCTGCACATGAATGTTTATAGAAGCTTATACACAACTGACAAAGATTGGAAGTAACCAAGGTATCCTACAATAGAGAAATGGATAAACTAACTCTGAAACATTCATACAATGGAATATTCTTCAGGAATAAAAAGAAATGAACTACCAAGGCATGAAAAGACATGGAAGAGTCTTAAACATGTATTTCTAAGTGAAAGAAGCCAATACAAAAAGGCCACATAGTGTAGAGTTCCAATTATATGGAATGATAGAAAAGGCAAAACTAGGCAGATGCTATTATAAAAAGTTCAGTGGTTGCCAGAGGCTTGAGCAGAGGGAAGGATGAATAGGTGGAGCACAGAAGATTTTTAGGGCAGTGAAACTTTTCTGTGTGACCCTATAATGGTGGATATATGTCCTTAAGCATTTGTCAAAGCCCATAAATGGTAGAACACAGAGAGTGAATCTTAATATTAGCCATGAACTTAATAATATCAATATTGGCTCATCAAGCATAACAAATTACCACACCAACAAGACGATAATAGAGGAAGTGTGTGTACTATGGTGTGAGATGGATATTAGAACTCAATATGCCTTCTGTTCTGTTTTTCTGTACACGTACAACTGTTCTAAAAATTATCAGTTATTTGTTTATTTATTTTTATTGAGATGGCGTCTCACTCTGTCACCCAGGCTGGAGTGCAATGGCCTGATCTCGGCTCATGGCAACCTCCGCCTCCCGGGTTCAAGCGATTCTCCTGCCTCAGCATCCTGAGTATTTGGGATTACAAGCACTGGCCACCATGCCTGGCTAATTTTTTGTATTTTTATTTGAGACAGGATTCACTGTGTCAGCCAGGATGGTCTTGATCTGCTGACCTCGTGATCCACCTGCCTTGGCCTTCCAAAGTGCTTGGATTACAGGGATGAGCTACCACGCCTGGCCTTATGTATCTTTTTGAGACAGGGTTTAGCTCTGTTACTCAGGCTGGAGAGCAGTGGTACAATCACGGCTCAATGCAGCCCCAAACTCCAGGGCTCAAGTAACCCTCCCGCCTCAGCCTCCTGAGAAGCTGGGAACACAGGCATGTGTCACCATGCCCAGCACATTTTTTAGACCTCTGAAAAGATGCTCAACACCATATGTCACTGGGGATTCAAATTAAAACAACGATGTGATACCATTACAAATCTCTTAGACTGGCTTGAATGCAAACAACAACACCAAACGCTGGTGAAGATATGGAGAGACAGGAACTCATCTCTATTTCTGCTGAGAATGCAAAGTGGGACAGCCACTGTGGAAGGCAGTTTTGCAAGTTCCTGCCAGACTAAACATATGCTTACCATATGATCCAGCGAAAAAATGAAATTTTAAAAATATATTTTATATACTTAAAACATATACATTTAAAAATATATATATTTTATTTTTTAATGGTAGTTTCCAGATATTTATTTAAATTTAATGATCAGGAATACTTAGTAATATTCAGAGGTTGAATTTTATTAGTCTTTCTACTTTTGAGGATTTATAAGTAAATAAAATGGCTTCAATTTTCTCATACTCTTTAATGAGTTCTGAGTATTCTTATTTATTTATTATTATTATATTTTAAGTTTTAGGGTACTTGCGCACAACGTGCAGGTTAGTTACATATGTATACATGTGCCATGCTGGTGCACTGCACCCACTAACTCATCATCTAACATTAGGTATATCTCCCAATGCTATCCCTCACCCCTCCCCCCACCCCACAACAATCCCCAGAGTGTGATGTTCCCCTTCCTGTGTCCATGTGTTCTCATTACTCAATTCCCACCTATGAGTGAGACTATGCTGTGTTTGCTTTTTGTTCTTGTGAGAGTTTACTGAGAATGATGATTTCCAATTTCATCCATGTCCCTACAAAGGACATGAACTCCTCATTTTTTATGGCTGCATAGTATTCCATGGTGTATATGTGCCACATTTTCTTAATCCAGTCTATCATTGTTGGACATTTGGGTTGGTTCCAAGTCTTTGCTATTGTGAATAATGCCACAATAAACATACGTGTGCATGTGTCTTTGTAGCAGCATGATTTATAGTCCTTTGGGTATATACCCAGTAATGGGATGGCTGGGTCAAATGGTATTTCCATTTCTAGATCCCTGAGGAATCGCCACACTGACTTCCACAATGGTTGAACAAGTTTACAGTCCTACTAACAGTGTAAAGGTGTTCCTATTTCTCCACATCCTCTCCAGCACCTGTTGTTTCCTGACTTTTTAATGATTGCCATTCTAACTGGTGTGAGATGGTATCTCATTGTAGTTTTGATTTGCATTTCTCTGATGGCCAGTGATGGTGAGCATTTTTTCATGTGTTTTTTGGCTGCATAAATGTCTTCTTTTGAGAAATGTCTGTTTATGTCCTTCACCCACTTTTTGATGGGGTTGTTTGTTTTTTTCTTGTAAATTTATTTGAGTTCATTGTAGATTCTGGATATTAGCCCTTTGTCAGAAGAGTAGGTTGCGAAAATTTTCTCCCATTTTACAGATTGCCTATTCATTCACATGGTAGTTTCTTTTGCTGTGCAGAAGCTCTTTAGTTTAATTAGATCCCATTTGTCAATTTGGCTTTTGTTGCCATTGCTTTTGGTGTTTTAGACATGAAGTCCTTGCCCATGCCTATGTCCTGAATGGTAATGCCTAGGTTTTCTTCTAGGGATTTTATGGTTTTAGGTCTAACGTTTAAGTCTTTAATCCATCTTGAATTGATTTTTGTATAAGGTGTAAGGAAGGGATCCAGTTTCAGCTTTCTACATATGGCTAGCCAGTTTTCCCAGCACCATTTATTAAACAGGGAATCCTTTCCCCATTGCTTGTTTTTGTCAGGTTTGTCAAAGATCAGATAGTTGTAGAAATGCAGGATTATTTCTGAGGGCTCTGTTCCATTCCCCTGATCTATATCTCTGTTTTGGTACCAGTACCATGCTGTTTTGGTTACTGTAGCCTTGTAGTATAGTTTGAAGTCAGGTAGCGTGATGCCTCCAGCTTTGTTCTTTTGGTTTAGGATTGACTTGGTGATGCAGGCTATTTTTTGGTTCCATATGAACTTTAAAGTAGTTTTTTCCAATTCTGTGAAGAAAGTCATTGGTAGCTTGATGGGGATGGCATTGAATCTGTAAATTACCTTGGGCAGTATGGCCATTTTCACAATATTGATTCTTCCTACCCATGAGCATGGAATCTTCTTCCATTTGTTTGTATCCTCTTTTATTTCCTTGCCCAGTGGTTTGTAGTTCTCCTTGAAGGGTCCTTCACATCCCTTTTTGTGAAGTTGGACTCCTAGGTATTTTATTCTCTTTGAAGCAATTGTGAATGGGAGTTCACTCATGATTTGGCTCTCTGTTTGTCTGTTTTTGGTGTATAAGAATGCTTGTGATTTTCATACATCGATTTTGTATCCTGAGACATTGCTGAAGTTGCTTATCAGCTTAAGGAGATTTTGGGCTGAGACAATGGGGTTTTCTAGATATACAATCATGTCGTCTGCAATCAGGGACAATTTGACTTCCTCTTTTCCTAATTGAATACCCTTTATTTCCTTCTCCTGCCTAATTGCCCTGGCCAGAACTTCCAACACTATGTTGAATAGGAGTGGTGAGAGAGGGCATCCCTGTCTTGTGCCAGTTTTCAAAGGGAATGCTTCCAGCTTTTGCCCATTCATTATGATATTGGCTGTGGGTCTGTCATAGATAGCTCTACTTATGTTGAAATATGTCCCATCAATACCTAATTTATTGAGAGTTTTTAGCTTGAAGGTTGTTGAATTCTGTGAAAAGCCTTTTCTGCATCTATTGAGATAATCATGTGGTTTTTGTCTTTGGTTCTGTTTTCGTTCAATAAATGCTGGATTACATTTATTGGTTTGTGTATATTAAACTAGCCTTGCATCCCAGAGATGAAGCCCACTTGATCATGGTGGATAAGCTTTTTGATGTGCTGCTGGATTCGATTTGCCAGTATTTTATTGAGGATTTTTGCATCAATGTTCATCAAGGATATTGGTCTAAAATTATCTTTTTTGGTTGTGTCTCTGCCCAGATTTGGTGTCAGGATGATGCTGGCCTCATAAAATAAGTTGGGGAGGATTCCCTCTTTTTCTATTTATTGGAATAGTTTCAGAAGGAATGGTGTCATTTCCTCCTTGTACCTCTGATAGAATTCGGCTGTGAATCCATCTGGTCCTGGACTCTTTTTGTTGGTAAGCTATTGATTATTGCCACAATTTCAGATCCTGTTATTGGTCTATTCAGAGATTCAACTTCTTCCTGGTTTAGTCTTGGGAGAGTGTATGTGTCGAGGAATTTATCCATTTCTTCTAGATTTTCTAGTTTATTTGCTAGAGGTTTTTGTAGTATTCTCTGATGGTAGTTTGTATTTCTGTGGGATCAGTGGTGATATCCCCTTTATCATTTTTTATTGGGTCTGTTTGATTCTTCTCTCTTTTTTTCTTTATTAGTCTTGCTAGTGGTCTATCAATTTTCTTGATCCTTTCAAAAAAGCGGCTTCTGGATTCATTAATTTTTTGAAGGGTTTTCTGTGCCTCTATTTCCTTCAGTTATGCTCTGATTTTAGTTATTTCTTGCCTTCTGCTGGTTTTTTAATGTGTTTGCTCCTGCTTTTCTAGTTCTTTTAATTGTGATGTTAGGGTGCCAGTTTGGGATCTTTCCTGCTTTCTCAAAGGAAGCGCTAAACATGGAAAGGAAAAACCGGTACCCGCCATTGCAAAATCATGCCAAAATGTAAGGACCATCGAGACTAGGAAGAAACTGCATCAACTAACGAGCAAAATAACCAGCTAACATCACAATGACAGGACCAAATTCACACATAACAATATTAACTTTAAATGTAGATCGACTAAATGCTCCATTTAAAAGACACAGACTGGCAAATTGGATAAAGAGTCAAGATCCATCAGTGTGCTGTATTCAGGAAACCCATCTCATGTGCAGAGACACACATAAGCTCAAAATAAAAGGATGGAGGAAGGTCTACCATGCAAATGGAAAACAAAAAAAGGCAGGGGTTGCAATCCTAGTCTCTGATAAAACAGACTTTAAACCAACAAAGATCAAAAGAGACAAAGAAGGCCATTACATAATGGTAAAGGAATTAATTCAACAAGAAGAGCTAACTATCCTAAATATATATGCACCCAATACAGGAGCTCCCAGATTCATAAAGCAAGTCCTGAGTGACCTACAAAGAGACTTAGACTCCCACAAATTAATAATGGGAGACTTTAACACCCCACTGTCAACATTAGACAGATCAACGAGACAGAAAGTCAACAAGGATACCCAGGAATTGAACTCAGCTCTGTACCAAGCAGACCTAATAGACATCTACAGAACTCTCCACCCCAAATCAACAGAATATACATTTTTTTTCAGGATCACACCACACCTATTCAAAAATTGACCACATACTTGGAAGTAAAGCTCTCCTCAGCTAATGTAAAAGAACAGAAATTATAACAAACTATCTCTCAGACCACAGTGCAATCAAACTAGAACTCTGGATTAAGAATCTCATTCAAAACCGCTCAACTACATGGAAACTGAACAACCTGCTCCTGAATGACTACTGGGTACATAAAGAAATGAAGACAGAAGTAAAGATGTTCTTTGAAACCAACGAGAACAAAGACACAACATACCAGAATCTCTGGGATGCATTCAAAGCAGTGTGTAGAGGGAAATTTATAGCACTAAAAATATATATTTTATACATATTTTAAAAGTATGTATATTTTTATTTTTTGTAGAGACAGTCTCCACAGACTATAGCCTGCAGAATCTATTAATTTTAAAAATGTTTTAAACTCTTGAACAAGGAATTATTTGAAGAGTGAAAAATAAAATGATAGAGTATTGATTGGTAAATTCCAAATGTTATATATTACATAATTTGGATTAATTTTAAATTCCAAAAAGTGAAACCTTAAAAAATATTTTAAAAATTTCCTAATCTGAAGTCTGTCCTAGTTCAACACATTCAAGAGCTGATTTCAGAGGAGAGATAAGTGGTTAACAAGTTCTTAGGTTTTGACTTTGTTTTCCGACTATTTGTGTTTGTGAATGGTGAATTTTTAGATATTGTTCCTTTCTTCTTAGGGTATTGACTAATATTTTATTAAGCCAGAGAGACAGTACATTAGAATTATCTGTTTGTCCATTTTATCTGTTATAAATATTTCCTACAAATTCACTTATCTAAAGTTTTTGGTTTATTTATTCTGATGTGGTGGCTCATGCCTGTAATCTCAGCACTTTTGGAGGCTGAGGTGGGGGATCACTTGAGGTCAGAAGTTCAAGACCAGCCTGGACAACATGGCAAAACCCCATGCCTACTACCATACAAAAATTAGTTGGGTGGCTGGGTATTTTGGCTCACTGCTAGCACTTTGGGAGGCCAAGGTGGGCAGATCACCTGAGGTCGGGAGTAAAGAAACACAGAGTAAAGAATTTCTGAGACCAAAAAGTCTGAGAACAGCTGCTTAATATATTCATTCAACAAATATTTGTCTCCTAGCCGTGTGCATGGTACAGTTCTAGGCTCTAGGGATAAATAGCATTGAACAAAATTGACAATATCTCCTGCTCTCATCAAGTTTACATTCTAGTGGACATAATATAAGAACAGAGATGATTTGTCAAAAAGCAGTCCGGGCACAGTGGCTCATGCCTGTAATCCCAACACTTTGGGAGGCCAAGGCAGGGAGATCACTTGAGGTCAGGAGTTTGGTCAGGATCCTGGCCAATATGGTGAAACCCTGTCTCCACTAAAAATACAAAAATTATCCAGGGCTGAGTGTGGTGGCTCACCCCTGTAATCCCAACACTTTAGGAGTCCTAGGTAGTTTGGATCGCCTGAGGTAAGGAGTTCAAGACCAGCCTGGCCAACATGGTGTAACCCCGTCTCTACTAAAATACAAAAAAAAAAAAAGTTAGCCAAGTGTGGTGGCAGATGCCTGTAATCCCAGCTACTTGGGAGGCTGAGGCAGGAGAATCGCTTGAACCTGGGAGGTGGAGGTAGCAGTGAGCCGAGATCACACTAATGCACTCCAGCCTGGGTGACAGAGCAAGACTCCATCTCAAAAAAAAAAAAAAAAGGTTTAAGTGCTATGGAAAAAAAGGGAAGTGGTAAAAAGTTTCAATTTCAGATAGGATGATCTCTGACAAGGCAAGAATCACGTTAAAACATGAAAAAAATTAAGACAATGATCCTTACAGGTATAATGAGGAAGAGGTTTTTTTTCTTTACTTTCCTGTTTTATTTATTTATTTATTTATTTATTTATTTTAGACAGAGTTTCACTCTTGTTGCCCAGGCTGCAGTGCAA